>NC_091057.1:113341024-113966024 GCF_000393655.2 Nicotiana sylvestris
CAGTGACTGAGGTACGCAACCCAACCATCTCTTGCTCCAAAGTTGTCATGTGGGTACTCCGGCGGGGCTGTGATGGGCCTGCCTCGTTAACTCTCGGAGGTGGTGGGACCTCAACTGCCGCAACATCATCATCATCGGATTCATCAACATTCACCACCGGCTCTATCCAAATTCTAATTTTTCTTGCCAGGAACGGGGCTTTCAGTGGCAATTTCCCATCAATCTTAAGGTCTTCAGGGACTCTAGCAAGACGGCACAGCCTGGTGACTTGAAAAGGGAAGTATAAGCCTTTAAGTAACTTAGGTGATCTAATGAGCATCTCGTCATAGAGGAGTCGGGCCATATCAAAATCCCTATAAGTCATGAAACAGTAGATTGTTGATACCCGTGGTAGATTGACATCAGTCGTGTTGCTGGAGGGAAATAGCCAACTGTTGATAATAGTTAGCCAACACTTAGCCTCCCAATTGAGAGAATGAGAGTTAAGTGTGATCCTGGGCTTTATCCATATATATTCTCTGTCTAGCACACAGATAGTTTCAAGAAGAGTTCCCCACAAGGAACTTGATCGGCTAAAGGTATGATAAGCATCAGCTTCCCCCCTGACCACTGGTAGCCAATACATCCTGCGGATGGCCTCGATGGATGCATTTACCCGGGTATTGCGCACAATAACAACCCCATTCTCATGCTCCTTGCAGTTAGCATAGAACTCCCTGACCATCTGAATATTGGCCTCCTCCGTAACCTCGAAGAAGATGTCTAGATGACACCTCCTTAACTCATTGAAGATATTCGGGCATTCCATCTCTAAGGCTTGTCGGTCAATATGCACCTTATGTAGCAATTTCTTAGCTACCTTTGCATTGTACCTATCCTCTGCCGGTTTGGAGACAAACCTGTTGTTGTCAAACTGTGGTGTACTGGCTTGACCCTTGGCTCTCGAGGAGCTTCCCAGTCGACTAGCGGAGGACCCGGTGTTGTGTCTCTTCCTAGATGGATTCATTGTACCTGTCAAATAGAGAAACGCCTATCAATGAGTGTGTGAAATGTGTGACCATAGATGGTTACTCAAACTTCACCACAACCATGTCACATTAGCCCTTATAACTCCATTGGGGAAAATTCTCAAACACCTTGTGGGCAGGACAATTTCACCATGACCATAACCTATATGGATACAACAAAGCTTCCCCCAAATCAACGATTCTGCTACACCACCACACCCCACACTTAAATTATGCAATCACCCACAAACCTCCACCTTTCCACCACATTATACACACAGGCCCTTCATCAATAAATCTAAGATGAATTTCAAAAGAAAACAAGAAGAAAGCTAACAAAAATCTACCAAAATATTACTACACAATTACAAACACTAAACTAAATAACAACTAAAATAAAATACAAAATATGAGGGAAAGGAGAAGAGACATATCTTGATGGAGGAGAGAATTAGAGGAGTGGGATGGGGAGGTATGCGGAGTGAAGAAGAAGAAGAAGAGAGTAGGGATTTGGGGGATTAGGGTTTATAGAGAGAGGAAAATTAGAAAATAAGGAAGGGGGCGGATGTTGATGTTTTATTAAAGGGGGTTTTAATAAAATATATAAAATAGAGGAGGAAGAAAAGAAAGAAAAATAAAAAAATTCAAAAAAAAAACATACATGGTGTCCACCGCGGTCTTACCGCGACCGCGGTGGGTTAAATAATTCAAGGCAGAATGTTTACGTCTCACCGCGGTCCCACTATGGTCGCGGTGGGTTGGACGACACGAGGCAGAATGTTTGCCTCTCACCGCGGTTCTACCGCGGTCGCGGTGCTGCCTAGTTTTTTTTGAAAGTTACATACGAAAATATTAACAACAACATTCGTGGGTTGCCTCCCACGCAACGCCTGATTTAACGTCGCGGCACGATGCAGACAAGTGCATTTAAGGCTCGCTCGACCTCTGTGGTTCCGTCAGGTGGATTTCTGACACTTCCTTTGGTTCTTTCATGCCTATGTATAGCTTCAATCTCTGCCCATTGACTCTAAATATGTGAGAGTCTTTCTCTGAGGTAATTTCCACAACCCCTGAAAGGAATACTTCGACCACTTAAAATGGACCAGACCATCGTGACTTAAGCTTACCAGGGAACGGCCGTAATCTTGAATTATAGAGAAATACCATGTCCCCGGGTTTGAAATGTCGCTCAACAATGTTCTGGTCATGCATCTCTTCATTCTTTCCTTGTACAACCTTGTGCTTTCAAACATAAGATGTCGGAACTCGTCAAGCTCATGCAATTCAGTGATTCTCGTTGTGCCCGCAACCTCAATGTCTAGGTTCAGCTGTTTCAGTGCCCACCAAGTTTTGTGTTCAAGTTCCACTGGCAAGTGGTAGGCCTTTCCAAACACCAACTTGTATGGTGGCATATCAATTGGTGTTTTAAACGCAGTTCTATAAGCCTAGAGTGCATCATCTAGCTTTTTTGCCCAATCAGTTCTTGTGGCATTTATAGTCTTGGTCAATACACTATTTATCTCTCTATTAGACACTTTCACCTATCCACTGGTCTGCGGGTGATAAGGGGTATCCACCTTGTGGCATACATCATACTTTGCTAGCAACTTCTCGAAGGCTCGATTACAGAAGTGAGTGCCTCCGTCATTGACAATAGCTCTTGGGGTCCCAAAATGGGTAAATATGTTCTTCAAAAATCCCACCACGACTCTTGCATCATTAGTGGGCAATACTGCAACTTCTACCCATTTGGACACGTAATCCACAACAACAAGTATGTACTTATTTCCAAAGGAGCTGACGAAGGGTCCCATGAAGTCAATCCCCCAGACATCAAACACTTCCACCTCTTGAATCGGGTTCATGGGCATATCATGGTGACGGGAAATGTTCCCGGTTTGCTAACATTCATTGCAGCCCTTCACCCATTAGCGCGCATCTTTAAACACTGTTGGCCAAAAGAAACCGGCCTCTAGCACTTCCGCAGCTGTCCTGACTCCTCTAAAATGCCCTCCATACGCTGATGTATGACATGCCTGCAAAATAGAAGATTGTTCTATCTCGAGGATGCACCTCCGGATCATATTGTCAACACATATTTGAAATATAAGGTTCATCCCAATAATACATGCGACAGTCACGATAAAACTTTTTCTTTTGTACAGAGGAAAGGTCATAGGGAACTATACCGCTGGCCAGGTAATTTGCAAAGTCTACATACCATGGTACTTCCTCAAGACTAGTAGCGAGCAGCTGCTCGTATGGAAAGGTTTCCATAATGTCCTCAACCTCAACTGAGTTTTCAGCTCCCTCAAGTCGTGATAGATGGTCAGGGACTTGGTTTTCTGTGCCCTTATGGTCACGAATTTCGAGGTCGAATTCTTGCAGTAGCAGCACCCAACGAATCAAGCGCGACTTAGACTCCTTCTTCTCAATCAAGTACTTGAGAGTTGCATGATCAGTGTACACAATTACCTTAGAACCAATCAGGTATGATCTAAATTTGTCGAAATCAAACACCACAGCCAACATCTCCTTCTCAGTCACAATGTAGTTCACCTGGGCTCCACTCAGTGTTCAACTGGAATAGTAGATTTGATACATTAGCTTGTCTTTCTGCTGTCCCAGCACTGCTCCCACTGCGTAGTCACTGGCATCACACATGAGTTCGAATGGTTGCTCCCAATCGGGGGCAATAATGATGGGTGTTGTGACTAGCCTCTTTTTCAACTCCTCGAATGCTACCCTGCAATAATCAGAAAACAAGAAAGGATGATCTTTTTCTAACAACTTATAGAGAGGGTTGACAATTTTTGAGAAGTCTCTTATGAATCTCCGGTGGAAACCGGCATGCTCGAGGAAGCTCCTGATTGCCTTGACTGAAGTTGGAGGTAGCAGCTTTGCTATCACATCAACTTTAGCGCGATCCACCTCAATTCCTTTACTTGACACCCGGTGCCCCAAGACTATGCCCTCTTGTACCATAAAATGACACTTTTCCCAATTAAGAACCAGGTTAGTCTCAATAGATTGTTTCAGCACATGAGTCAGATTCATAAGGCACTCATCGAATGAGTTCCCCACCACAGAAAATTATCCATGAATACCTCCATTATGTCCTCTACCATGTCAGTGAATATAGCCATCATGCATCTTTGGAATGTGGCGGGTGCATCGCATAGGCCAAAGGGCATCCTCCGAAAGGCATAAATGTCATATGGGCAAGTGAAAGAGGTCTTCTCTCTGTCCTCTAGTGCAATGGAGATTTGATTGTACCCTGAGTACCCATCCAGGAAACAGAAGCGTGACCTCCCTGCCAATCTGTCTAACATCTGATCAATGAACGGAAGTGGGAAGTGGTCTTTCCGGGTGGCCAAATTTAACTTTCTGTAGTCCATGCAGATTCTCCAGCCCGTGACGGTTCTTGTTGAAATCAATTCATTGTTATCGTTTTTTATCACCGTCATGCCACCCTTCTTAGGCACACATTCCACTGGGCTAACCCAGTTGCTGTCAGAGATTGGGAAAATAATTCTCGCATCTAACCACTTTATCACTTCTTTCTTCACCACTTCTTTCATGTTTGGGTTCAGCCTTCTTTGGTGTTCCCTGGAAGGTTTGTGTCCCTCTTCCAGCAGAATTTTATGCATACAGTAGGCAGGGATAATCCCCTTAATGTCTTCCATGGTCCACCCAATGGCAGTCTTACACTCCTTGAGTACCTGCAAGAGTTGTTGTGCCTGCACATCTAACAAACTAGATGAGATAATAACAGGTAATGTGGAGTCAGGTCCAAGGAACTCATACCTGAGATGGGTGGGCAGTGGCTTCAATTCCAGCTTTGGTGGTTCTTCTATGGACGGCTTGGCTAGAGGAGTTTCTCTATTTTCTAAGTGCAAAGGCTCAAATTCAAGAGTTCTATCCCAGAACCCTCTGCCCTCTAACGCCAACACCCATTCTGCCAGTTCTTCTCCATTCACCTCATCTAAATTCATCAGACATACAGCAAGAGGGTCCTCAATAGTCAGCATCTCATCATCAGTTTCCACAATTACATCCACGGCATCAATAAGAGAGCAATTTGCGAATTCACTTGGTCGGCTCATGGATTTTTGCACATTGAATGTTATCTCTTCATCGTTCAATCTCATATTGAGCTCCCAGTCTCACAATCAATGAGAGTTCTCCCAGTGGCCAAGAACGACCTTCCCAAAATTATGGGAATTTCTTCATCCACCTTGTAGTCTAAGATCACAAAATCTGCAGGGAACACAAATTTCCCCACCTGAATCAACACATCATCCAGGATACCAGAGGGTCTTTTTACAATCCTGTCAGCCAGCTGCAACAACATAGAGGTGGGTCTAGCTCTTCCAATCCCCAGCCTCTTATAAATCGCCAGGGGCATAAGATTTATGTTGGACCCTATATCACAAAGTGCCTTAGCAAAGACAAAATTACCAATAGTGCAGGGAATTGTAAAGCTCCCTGGGTCAGATAGCTTCTCCCCAATTTGTTTAGTCACCACTGCACTACAGGTCTGAGTAAGAGTCACCGAGGCCAAGTCATAGAAATCAAATTTTCGGGACATTAAGTCCTTCATCATTTTTGCATACCCAGGCATATCTTTCAAAACATCTATCAATGGAATATTTACCTAGACTTGTTTCAGAATATCCAAGAATTTCTTGTATTGCTCCTCTACTTAGCCAGCCTCTGGGGGAATGGTGTGGGAGGTCTCTTCTTCCCAATGATTTGGGATTGCTCTTTATCAGCTGCCACCTCAACTACTTGTTCTTGGGCTGTCTCAGCTTCTTTCTCAATCTCAATCTGAATGTTATGTTCTTCCTAGGCAGGCTGGACTGTCACCTCTGTCAGTTTCGTTGACTCATCTAGATCAATGGGCACTGGTATGAGTGTCTCAGCCTATCTGCTTTCTCTAGCCCTCTCTTGTTCCACGTCTAAATCTCTACCATTCCAAAAACTCACTGCCATTAGTTGCTTCAGGCCTTGATCTTTTGGGTTTATTTAAGTGTCTAGAGGTAATGTCCCATGAGGACGATTGTTTAGAGACATCGAAATTTGGCCCATCTGCACTTTAATATTCTTGATAGCTGAATCACGTGCATCTACTCTTTCACTAATTTTTGCATTAGACCCAATAACATGCTGCATCATTGCCTCAAGTCTAGCAAACTCATCTTCCTGTCGTCCACCATGCTGCAGTTGAGGAGAATGATACCTCTGCTGTTGATTTTGATTGTTGTATCCCTGCGGTCTTGGGTAAGGTGTCATATTGTTAGGAGGTCTCATACCTCCCATGTTCCCATTGTTGAACTGTGGCTGGACTGGCCTGTACAGCTGATTTTGCTTGCCCCAATTCTGACCACCCTATCTCTGGCCTCCATAATTAGACACACAGTTCATGTCTTCAGGGTAGTGATGGTGATCATGTTCTGCATTCCACGTATTACCAATTGGCTGACTAATGCAAGATGTGCACAAGCCCCCATTGGTAGTATCTACAATGTCTACCTGCTGCTTCTGCCCTAACTCTTCCACTTTCTTGGTGAGTATACTCATCTGTGTCAATAAGGTGGCTATATTTTCAGCCATAGAGTTGGATGGATCTAAGGGTACTAAGTGAACCACTGGAGTGATAGGTGCATTCCTGGTTGTCCATCCTGAATTCTGTGCCATCTTCTCAAGCAGACCCTGGCCTTCTCTCCATGTTTTGCTCAAAAATGCTCTACCAGCTGAAGCATCAACAATGTTCTTCACGCTATCTGACAATCCCATGTAAAATTGCTGCCCCAACATCAGATCTGGAATACCATGGTGCGGACATATAACCAGCATCCCTTTGAAACATTCCCATGTTTCATGCAGTGTCTCCATTGGTCTCTGTTTAAAACTCAAAATTTCATCAATTTGTTGAGCAGTCTTGTTGGGTGGGTGAAACTTGTTCACGAATTGCTTCACTAACTCCTCCCAAGTTGTTATGGTACTAATAGGGAGTGAGTTTAGCCAGTTTTGGGCAGCTCCTGTCACTGAGAATGAAAACAATAACAGCTTGATTGCTTCCGGAGTTACGTTGGGCTGCCTTTGGGTTTTGCAGATTGACAGGAAATTCTTCAAGTGCTGTTGAGGATCTTCGACTTGTGACCCCGAAAATAGTCCCTTGTTTTGCAACAAGTGCAACATGTTATTCGTGATTTGGAATGATTCAGCCTGTATCTGCGGGACTACAATCACTGTGGCCAGATTTTCAGTTGTGGGTTGTGCCCAATCATAGAGAGCAGCCTCTGGCACAAGAGGTGCCACTGGCGTTATTGGTACAGCTGGGTCTACTTCGTGATTCCCCATGTCTGGTTCGAATTGTTCAGTTGTTTTTTGTTTATTTTTCCGGTTGGCCCGATTCAAGGCCTTGAAAACTCTCTCGGGATCTGATAATGCTTCAAATACTTCACCAGTTCTCGATGAGTTTCTAGGCATGCACCTGTACAACCAAGTCAACAGACGTTAAAATTTCAATGTAAAGATTGGGTATAGAGAAAACTGACTACACTAAGAATTTTTATACTTCTTTAAGTTGTAATTGATAATACCGTTAATTCCCCGGCAACGACGCCAAAATTTGATCACGCCCAACTATGCCTTGCAAAAAAGACACGCGGATGTTGCAAATATAATCTGAGTATTTAGCCCAGAGTCAAACCCACAAGGAATTAACCTATCATTACTCTTGTTAGACTTACTAAATTCTACGGAATCAACTTCCCAAACGTTTGGATAATAGTGGAGGATATTTCTACTAACTATGAATGAATGTAAATAAGCAACTGAGAACTAACTATGATTAAGTGTAAACAATTAAGAGAAGGTTCTAAGGTTATGATTTCCCCTATTGATAGAATCCCTTCCGGTTATGTTTCACATAGATTCACCCAATAATCATCTCTATCAATCATGAGCACTCTTATTACCGTAAATCTCTCCCGAGTAATCATGATAATTTATTAAACGCACTCTCCCTAGTTACGCTAGCTGGCTTTATTTATTACAGCTCACTTTAGATTACACCCAAGGTTTCGTGATCCCTAATCCCGCCTTTAAACCCTCAGTTTATTGATCTCTCGTATACTTTGGGAGTGGTGTTGTTCAACAATTACCTAAATATGCACTCTCTCTCGAGTTATGCACAATAAATAGGCACAGCTAATTGAGGATCCTGTCAATTAACTACAACATGCACGGAGTTGAACAAATAGAGATTTAAACTGGGTAAATTATATTAACATAATAAGAATTTCATCCTTCAATAGGTTTCATCAAAACCCTAGACTAGGAAATTAGCTATTCATGACAAAACAAGATAAAACTACTAAATTATTCATAATGGGTAATTGCAAGAAAATAAAAGGAGATAGAAAAACTCTAATGTTTGGTTGATCTTCTCACACTTGTTCTTGCCTTCAAACTAGTCTAAAAACAAGCTTAAACATGTCTTGGGCGAGCTTCTAAAGTTTATAAGGGTTTGGAACAAGTTTTTTCCGATTTACACTTTGGTCCCCAAACTTTCTGGCACGTGAACAGTTCACCGCGGTCGCGGCAACTGCGGCTCGACCGCGGTGAATGCTGAACATTGTGCCTCGAACACTTGGTCTGCCGCTGTTCCACCGCGGTCGCGGTGGAATTCACTCAGTCCATTTTTTGCTTCTTTGTGCTCGGGTACTTCTTGATTGGATGTTTTCTTCACATTATTGCCTCCAAAACACTCCGTAGTGCTTCCTCACTTAGAATATTCCCTGCGAAGCAAAAGAACACCATTTGGAGCATTTTGTTATCAATTTACCTATAAAACAACAATAAAGTATGGTAATATTAAGGTGTAAATATCATCTATATAGCCTAATATCATTGATTTGTTCACCAAATCTCTACTGACGTCAAGCTTCAAGAAACTAGTGTACAAGATTGGGATGTGAATGATCAAGGATGTGAATTGATGCTCTCATCATGGGGAGTTATACGCATTGTACTCTTTTTCCCTTACAAGGTTTTGTCCCACTGTGTTTTCCTTGCAAGGTTTTTAACGAGGCAACCAAAAGGCGTATTTCTAAACATGTGTACTTTTTTTCCTTCACTAGAATTTTTTCCCATAGCGTTTTTTCCTAGTAAGGTTTTAACGAGGCACATTATCTATGGACATCCAAGGGGAGTGTTATGATAAATATCACATTATGGTGGATGCCTACTCTTCTTCCACGATCTTCATCTCAAATGCTTAATGACATATTCAATGACATATTTTGTATGTTCAATGACATATTCCATGACATATTTTCTTCACTTTTTATGCCTATATAAAGGTAAAAATTGCACGGGGTGCCCTATTTGGTCGCCTCCATTTAACTCATACCCATTTTTTTTAAAACTTTTAATTTGTACCCACTTTTTAAATAACCCCAGTCCTCTTTCTCATCCTCCTTCTCCTCCTTCGTTTTCTTCTTTCTTCTTCTACAACGATGACTTTTTTTTGACAAGCTCTCTTTGATTAATAAGCTAAAGCAAATATATCGAGGACTTCCACTTGGATTATTATAACATAAGTATTGGAGCAAAGATCAAAAAGCAATGATTGTGAGTAGTTTTGTTATTAATTGCAGCGTTGAATTTCCAGGGAAAACTAATAGCCCACCATGGACTGGACTGTGCCGTGTAAATAGCCTTGCCTCACATAGGCGGATTCAGAATTTCCGGAGGATGTGTTCACTATTATTCTTTTAAAAAAAAAATTTAAACCAAAAAGTTGGTAGGGTATTTGATCCCATGACCTTAGGCTATTGGAAATAAGAGACCAAAACTAGTGCACCACTTGGTCTCTTTTGACCATGGGTTCCATCAAGTATATATAACTATTTTTGCCAAATTATGTACATCATATCTATATTTTAACCCGAGGACCATGGGTTCATGTGAACCATATTTTACATGGTAAATCCGCCCCTGTTGCCTCAGGTGCATAAATGTCTATGCAAATTCTAGTGAATCCATAAGATGAGAAAGAAATATATGATAGCAAGAATTACAAAACAGTAGAAGGTCCCTGTGGAAGCAGAATTACAACGACACCAGTGATGATAAACTCGTCTTCCACAGTTGTAGCAGAAACCGGCACCACACCTATGTTCAGATGAAAATAGAATCAGATTAAAGTGAAACACTTGAAACTGGAAATACAAAAAGAGTAGAATTCTTAACAGAGCACAGGTGTGACAATATCAATCAAATTAATATAACATTGCATACATATTACTCAAAAAACACAAAACAAGTTTGCGAGTTACAAAACAAAAACTTCGTCAGTTACAAAAACAAAAACTTCAGCTCTAGAGCTGAAGTGCGCCAGTTACAAACAAAAACTTCAGCTCTAAAGTTAAAGTTCGCCAGTTACAAAAACAAAAACTTCAGCTCTAGAGCTGAACTTCAGGCCCAGCTACTAGAATGCTGAAGTTTTACGTGATTGTCTTTGCTACTTCAGTCCCGTATGCTGAAGTTATGCGAAAAAGCGGTTACACTTGCAATTTATTTTGCAAAGCGGGCACAAATTAAAACGTGACACAAAAAGCGGGTATAAATGCAAATGCCCTATATAAAGACCTTGTAATAAATAGGAAAATAGACATCATTGAAGAAGAAAATCTCTTTGTTCTCTCTATCTCTATTTCTTGTTCATGTTTTACTAAATTATTTTTATTTATTGTTCATGTTTTATTAAATTGCTTTTATTTCGTAACATTTTCTTTGTTTCTTTCCTTTTGATACTACTGCTACCGCTGCTAAGTATTGAGTAGCCTTTTTAGCTTTTGTGTGCTATGATTGTTATTTGGTAGTTGTCTTGTGTCACCAAGTTAAGGAACAATATTCTAATTTCTATTTCTTTTTAATTCTGTTTCCCATTTTCCTTTTCCTTTTTTTTCCCCGAATTAAATGGTGGTTGCTTACGTAAGCATTATATCATTTTTATGTAAGCATTCCCGTCCGCCCCTTCTTTCACACACACGTGATGGATCCATATTTATTTTGTTTCCTTACGTTCTAAAACAATCTCTAAGACTTGACAAATGAAAAAAAACAAACAAAAAAACATGTTCTATCAGTCATAAATTATTGATTGTACAGTTTCAAATATCTTTGAAACATCAAATTAGGTGAGATGTTATTACTAGGTAATTGTGTCAATTTGTCAAAATGAAAGTATCAATCACACTAATTGAGTCTATTTTACATATATTGACTATTGTGTCATTTCAAAAACAAAAAAAAATAAAATTTGAGACAAAGCAAGAGTTTAATTTGTGATATATGCAATATTCATTTTTTACTTTAAAAAAGGCCAGCATGGTATGTATCCCGCGTTCACCTAGAGTCCGGGGAAGGGTCACACCTCCAAGGGTGTGATGTAAACTTTGAATGAATTAAAATTGGATCAAAGAACATTGAAATTTTAATTTACAACATAGTGCTCGATTGATTTTTCCATTTTTTCTGAAGATGTTAACAAAATTTTAGCGTAGAGATTAATGTCGTAATTATTTTGAAATAATTAATGACCTATTTGTCATCATTTTACATATCTTTTATAAAGTATAAATTGATGATACCCTCGGGCAAGGAAAGTATTCTCCAGAGAAAACACGCAAGAAAGTGATTTTGTATGAATATAGACTTTTGTGGAGTGTGAACGAAGGTTATAGAAGTTAAAATGTAGACAAAGACGAAAGAAGAGTAAGAAAAGTAATCAGTTTTAATGTTATTAACAAAGATGAAAATCTCAATAAAAATGGATTAAAGGAAGTGGCGACTAATTGCCTTACCATTTAATTGTGTCAAAATCTAAGAAGTAAATTTTTTAGTAAAGCATCACATAAAGTTCAATTAATTAAACGAACTTAATTTCTAAAGTTGCAAACATTATATAGAATAGTTACTAATAATTATAAAATCCAAAAAGAATCTTATACTCCCTCCGGTCCAAAATAAGGATTTTTTGGCCTTTTTGTGGTCCAAAATAAGTGATTTTAATTTTCTATATTTCAAGAATAATTAATTATTATTTTTCTACATTGTCCTTGGAGTAAATAGTATTGGAGTATGTGTTAGGAGTGTTTATGTGAAGAGATAGTAAAGATTAATATGGTCAATTTCACTGCTAATTAATATTAAAAGGTAAAATTTTTAATTTGCGTAAAAACAACTAAAAAAATCAATTATTTTAGACCGGAGGGAGTAGTACAAATTATGACAGAAAGGAGTAGGAAAGTAAATGATATATTCAAATTTAGTTCTGCTACTATTTGTTTGCAGATAATTCTAGAAAAAGTAAAGTTTCTAAAAAAACGACTTGTATTAATTGATTTGCCAAAATTAAAGTGCTTTATTGAATGTGAAATGGGAAACTTATAACCTTGGAATTCAAAGGTTACTTTTAAGGATTCTTAAAGAGTAATTACTCTTTTTGGCATTGGGATTCAAAGTGCTTTTTAAGGTGTTAATTACTGTTAAAACGTGATGAGCGTTGCTGTTATGTGATAGGCATACATTAAATCCTAAACTTGTGAAGAAAAAGATTGCCATGTCTCTCTTCTTTCTATTTGTTTCTTTTCCCCTTTCTGTTCTTTGACTTTAGATCTGCCTAAGTTATAAAGCAAATTCAAGGGACCATTTCATTTCCATACTGGTCAAAAGTTTTACTGTGAAAATCCATTTTAACGAAATTTCTAAACCGTTAAATTATGTTAAAAGATTACATGATATATAGCAGTAATTAATACTTATGCATTTTACTCATGTTGTTTTCTATATTTACGTTTACCTCCTTATAGCTTGAAAGTAACTTAAAATCCCCTCATAATTTAAGGAAACGCCCATTTACACTTAAAAATTGGTCAAATTGAATATGGAAACAGGGACTAAAAGAGAAATATCCAATAGATTGAGTAGCACTCTCAACACTGATTTAAGTAGATAAAGCCAAACAAATTAAACCCAAAGAATGAGGCACGGCATGTTGGTTTATTTGTCTTAACAGAGAAAATAATTCTAAATATCAGCATAATCAAAAGTTTCGTCCTCCTCACCACGTGTAGCAATTCATAAATCCGAGAGGAAGTTCACTAGATTAAGACATAAACTATTACTTTGGAAGTATAATAAAATCATTTCATTGCTTAATTAGCTCGTAAGCACTGAGCATTTCTAATCATCTCACCCATACAATACAAGACTGCATTTACAAACAACTGCACATGTTGACATAAAAAAAGAGATCAAGAACCAAACCCCGCTCCCCCCCCCCCCCCGAAAAAAAAAAAAAAAAAAACACACACAACCCACCCACCCCAAGTTTTGTTTGGTGTTTGTGGAAGTTTGCATGTGTAGGTATACACTTTTTAAACAAGTTAGTTTCTTGTGAGCAAAGGCAACTCCATCATCTCTCAATATATATGTTGACGTTATGAGTTTCACCAATATAATTTGCTTTCTTTGGAACTTTGCTTTGTTTGGGAATGACCAAATCAAATTGAAAGCCATTATGATTGCACAAAAACATGCTGCTCTTCTCATGGCCCCTATCTCAACTTGTTTTCTAAGTTCCTTTATTTTGTTTCCTTGTTTTTATCTGATAAAGACATCACACAAGAAGAAAGATAGTACTAGTGACTGGAAGGTACATGTATTTATATTGCTATGAAAACAAACTTCCCTTCTTAACTCCCTTTCTTTTTAAGTTCTTTTGGCTCTTTATTAAATGTATAGGTAGGATATGATGATCTTAGATGAATTCGGCAGGGAGAAACTAACACAGAAATCATTGATGGGACCAAATGTAGCTTTTGAGTAAAGCTAGCTAATTATGCTTATAATATATGCATCTCAAAGATATCAATTCCAAGGTCAAAGCATGAAGCTCTCGAGTCAAACACCCACTACTTCTTAGATCGAAAGTACGAAATATAACTAGTTTATAGTAAACATATGAAAATGGGCACATTCATGAAAGGTATAATTGTGCCCAAGTGGAGTGGAGATACCACTTGTGGTAAAATTTGGCAAACGCCTCCAAAGTGAAAGGTTGGGCCTTTTGTTCATTATAACTCCTTTTTTCCGGGTGACTTCTTTTGACCTTTGATTAGATTATGTTAAACTTGGGTACATTGCATTTCTAAGGAGTTGCAAGTAAAATTATCTGCACGCAATCGTTTTTAAATAACTTAAAATGCTCATGCCGTACCTTATATTTACACCGACCCAATGAATACATACGGTTACATGTCTTCAGTAGACCATAGTTAATATATTCAAAGTTGTATCGATAAGAAGTTTAAACTAACGTTTGTTGAGCGCTAACTTATTCGCATAGATATTTAACCTGAAGGAGAGTGAATGTAGTGCGAGTTTAAACAGAAGGCTAGTGTATTTTAGACTGTCCTTTATTCCCTTTTATTCTGAATCCTTGGTATACTTATTAGGCTCGAACTTGTATTATTATATTCCAGTTCAATTTTTTACTTTGGCTTCTGTAAATATGCAGTCTAATTTGAACCAGAATAAGTTCAGTTTGATCTATCTTTTTCTTTTCTTCATTATTTATATAGTTATTCAGCGAAGGTAATGCATACATGTACTATCTTACTAGCACTTGTAGATTGTCATGCTACAAATCACAGTGCGATTAGAATAATCCCT
This sequence comes from Nicotiana sylvestris, assembly GCF_000393655.2. NCBI lineage: Eukaryota > Viridiplantae > Streptophyta > Magnoliopsida > Solanales > Solanaceae > Nicotiana > Nicotiana sylvestris. Next base: position 113,355,784 of record NC_091057.1, read on the forward strand.
CATATGACAGATTATTTCTTCATGTTGCTGGCTCTAGTAACTCATAAATATGCTTTCCTGTAGTTGGTGATTATTCCTTTCTCCCATTGTAAGCCTCTACTATAAACTTTTGCCGAGAACTACGGCTTTTTCAATATATAAAAGGCGATTTTTAAAAATAAAAATAAAAATTTGGCCAAACCAAATTGAAAAACTGAACCAGAATAAAAATTTCAATTATTTCCTTTTGGTTTTCCAGTTAAATCTAATTAATATACACGGCGAATTCAACTTATGTATTGAGAACTAATCCCAGTACACCTATGAATAGATTCAAAGGAAAATTACCCTTATACTCTAAATTCTAAGCCCGAGCTAAATATGGGAGCACCTGCAACTCACAACCTAATGTTGAGTGTGAAGACCACTTCTAGAGTGAACCACTTTTATTTGCTTTCTCTATTTTCCTCAAAGACTTATTAGGGACTGCATTCTTGTTGAGTGTGAAGACCACTTCTAGAGTGAACCACCTTTATTTGCTTTCTCTATTTTCCGCAAAGACTTATTAGGGACTGCATTGTTAAGACCAGTTCCATGTTGTAATAGCACTTATTAATTTCCTGCATAATAATAAACATCCCTAACTAGCAAAAAAAAAATATATATCTAAGCACTACAAGTACATAGAGCCATGTTGTAGAACAACATCAACAACCTAGTATAATACCACTTAGTGGGGTCTGGGGAGGGTAGTGTGTACACAGACCTTACCCCTACCCTGGGATAGATAGGCTGTTTCCAAATAGACCCCCGACATCCTTCCCTCCAGGAACTTCCCACCTTCCCACCATGTGGTAGAACCTAAACGTAAAATTTTACCATCAAATACCATATCACCCTCGAAGCTTAAGTTGAGCACATTAGAAATATGATAACAACACACTCTCTTACTCTATATTGCTTATCCTGGCCGAAATTCTTACCCTGAAAGTCATGTGCCATTCTGTTCTTTTTTTTTTTTTTTTTTTTGATTTGCACCGGGTGTCCGAGTCTCTTCGAGCCCCCACTATTCCCGGGGGTGCACAGGCCCTCGGCAAGGAGTTTCCCGCAAGTGCACCACGGTTAATTCAGGTTTTACCCAGTCCGATGGCCCTCAGAAATTGTTTGCACCCAAAAATTGTGCCATTCTGTTCTCTTATCTTGAATCTCTCAACCCCCCGCCCATCTCTGGCTAGAATGTACCACATCAGTTGAGGTAACACACTATTGAGCATTGACTCCTTATGATTTTGGACAATATTGATCGCTAACTTTTAGTGTTGAGTTAGGTTCAAAGTCCTTTTTTTCTTAAGACCTACTTCAAAATTAAACTTTCAAAGTTAAGCAAGCCATACAAGCATGACGAGATTGCAGAAGAGTTTGCTAAAGAAAGCACATCAAAGATCAATGTGTTTAGCAAGAAAACACTCCAGAGACTCTTTCAGATTGAATACAAAGGGAGTATTGACGTTATGTCTTCTAATACTTTTTATCTTCACTACTTTGGCATTAATTTCAGTGACCACTGACTAATAGTGTCACCAATATCTATAGTTCTATATCATGGAACTTACAAGCTAACACTTCACTCTCCATTTTTTGGCAGTGGAAACTGCAGTACTACAAATATCATCTGACGGGGCATTTTTTTCTGTGGTGGACATGGAAAAGAAATAAAATGATGATCTACAAGGACTAGGATTAAAAGATGCACTCAGACGGTTCCTTCGACTTTGCATGCCTACCAATTTATAGGTGAATGAGCTGATTCAGCAGTTCAGTGAACAGAGAAAATGCAATGCGCTTACCCCAAGTAGCCTTGGCTTTGCAAGGTCATCTCCAGTAATCAGCTAACCTGCTGATTCCTAAACTTCTATCACCAATAAGGTAGGAGTAGGGGTGGCAATTTGAGCCCAAACTCATCTAACCCACCCAACCCGCCCAGAAATTAATGGTTGGGCTACAAACATTTTAGCTCATGGGTCTATTTGGGCTGAACCCAAGTTAGCCCATCATTTTTTATAGTTCATTTTGACCCATGAAGTAGCCCAAATATAACCCATGAAGCTCACCCAAAACAAAAGGATCTCAATCTAACCGAAGGCTTTTCTAGAAACTTACTTAGTTGCCCCATCATGTCATGTATCTAAGTTTAAAAATGAGATTTAAGGTTTTTAAGTTTTGATGCAAAAATGAATAATTTTGTAACTGAGTTGTGGTGAAATTTACTTATTTAGAAATAACATAAAAGATATTTTTCAACTTAAATCTTAAATACTAATTTGTTATTTAAAATAATATATTTTGATTCTCAAAATACTAATAATATGTTTTTGGAAAGGAGGGAATACTTCTTAAGTGAGGAGTAGGGCTTCTTACGTTACATTGTAAAGAAAAAATAATAACTACATAAATATATATAAATCAAAGTTTGTACAGAAATTTCTTCAAAAGATTTTTTGTAACTTAAAATTACCTTTATTTAGTTTTAGAAAGTTATAAAAGCTCATGTACAGTTGAATATAAGATTAATCCATGTGTTTCTCAGCTAAACATTTAAAATTAGATATATAGCAATTCATCGTCGTGCATGAAATGAATAAATTATGAGGAAGCTAAGAAAGTAGGGAACATACATAGGTGTATAAAAGGTAAAAGGCTTTATTTATGCAAGATGGAGCATGGTTCTAAAACATGGGTCAAGTTGCGCGGGTTGAGTTATGACTCATTGTTTAGCCCATCTTGACCCAGCTCATCTTAGCCCAAGTATACTTTGGGTTGGGTTGGGCAATGACCCATATAATGACTCAACCCTTCTTGACCCGCCCAAATTCAGCCCAACCCGCCCATTTGCCACCCCTAAGTGGGAGGGAGATGGAGCTTAAGTCCATCATCACTTGAAACTGTCATCTAGATCTATAAATTGTAAATAGTACAATTACGATAACCTCAACGCTAATCTTGTCGGGGGGGGGGGGGGCCCAACCATGCGCCTTCCCAAAATCTGATGTTCCTCCATTCACCAAGAATAAAGCCCATATTTGACCTGACTTTTTTCCAATAGCCTTCATACAATGGATATTTCAAATGCTACCACTTTATTTGTAGTTCTATTGACAGTGGAAATTACAGTACTGCAAGTACCATCTAATGGGGCATAACCTAATTTATCTTTTTCTGTGGACATGGAAAAGAACTAACACAAAGATCTATAATGACTAGGGCTAAAAGATGCATTCCAATGGTCCGCTTTAACTTTGAGCCTACCAATTTATAGGTGAAAGAGCTGATTCCCCAGTTCAGTGAAAAGAGAGAATGTAGTGCTCTTATCCTGGTGGCCCAGATCCAAAATCTTGGCTTTTCAAGGCCATCTCCAATAACAGGCAGCACACGCCAATTTCAGTTTCAACAGTTTACACGGTTTTAGAGATGAAAATGATACTAAGTTGAGTCATTTAGTGAGATGGCCATGAGATAACTTACCTTAATAACAACCAAATAAAGTGGAAGCATAAGGAGCTTAAGTCCATCTCTTGAAGCAGTCATCCAGATCTATAGTATCTCAATAGTAACGTTATGAAACCTCGACAGCTAATTGCCCAATTCATCAATAAATGAAAAAGGAAAACAAAAATAAATGGTAAGCTCTTCCTGCTCTATTAAACCGGGATCCACAGCTAGCTTCTTATTTAATGGTTGTCATTAGATCCTTTAAATGTACATAACCTTTTTCTCTTATGGTTATGTTCTTAAACGTGCAATAACAATAACTTTACTGCTAGATTATCTTTGACCAATGCAATCTCCCTTTTTTTGTTTATTGATTGATTTGGAATCTTTACTTTTGTTGATTAAGCTAGTTTTTCTTGACTTCTCCTCTGGATGCAGAGCAAATGAGAGGAGGAAAACAGGAAAGACCCTGCAAACGTATGCTCCGAATGCAAAAAAGAACGATGACGAAGTAAGGCATGATGATGTGCAGATGTATGATGCTGCTCTGCAAATTATCACTCTTTTCATCATCATTCTTCTTTTCCGCAACAGTAGTCGGAACATTGAAGGTCTCTTCCAGTGTGACCATCTTCCTCCTATTTGTTCTATATTTTACTTTGAATAGAAGCCAAGACAAAACACCTAAATCAACCGAAATTAAGATTCCAAATCAACAAACAAAATGTAAATGTAAGATAACACAGGATTAGAGATAACCCACCGATAAAATTATTGTTAATGCATGTGTAAGAAGATAACAATTAAAAATATGCACAATTAAGATTCTTTACTGTTTCATAGCAGGTTTGAGTTATGGAATAACACACCTGTCTCCTCATCATGAATATCATAGTCCTAAAGCCTTTCTATATGTACATTAAAAATAAGTATACAACGGATGGTTTACGCCTAATGTACAATTATAGGTTATGTTTGTGTAAATGCACCTTATCAGAGCGGCAACAACAACATCACCCATTAGCTAATCATCCGCTCCCTTTTCTTGATCACTCTTTTCCGCAACAGCAACATCATTTTGTTGCACATCATCAATTCTTTCATCATCATCAGTATTTTCTGCTCCTGCATAAAAATGAGAGAGGCATTAAGCTACGACACATCACAATTGGGAGAACATGTTTCATAGAGAGGGAAATCATTTTTGCAAGATTGTCGACTGTTAAACAACTTGGAGATTGTCAAAAATCTAATGTGTTGAGTGTGTGTGTGTAGAGTGTGTGCGTGTATGTGAGAGAGAGATTGTACCTGGTGTTTTTCATTCCATCAGTCACAACATACATTTCCATCTCCAGTAAAGAGAAAATACTACTCAATAATGAAATAAGAACCCATTTAAGGTTTGATCATATTAAGAGCCTTCAACGAATTTAATTTAACCAAGTCGGTCAATCAACGTGGAGATGAAGAATTTACTCTTGAATAGACGGACATAGTTGCTAACATATTTGTCTTTTAAGATAAAGCAGCATCTGGTTTGTTCTATCAGCCGCTAATCTTGAGAAAGCATTTTAAGTCTCTTGCACTTGATGGTCAATCACAGAAACAGAAGATAAGATACAGTTGAAGAAGATGTTTCAAGGTTTGCAGGAATCATTCTCTTCTAACATAAAAGAGGAAGACGAGATGGTGCTAAAGAAATATTTAAGGAAGAGAATTTGAGTGCGAAGGGCTCATTACGTTAACAATAACTGCAAGAAATCAAAAGGAATAGAACAGAATAGTTTTAGCAAACATAGTATGGGGCTATTTTTGTACAAGGAAAAGAAAAGAAATTATGGGACTATTGCCAAATCCAATTGTAGAAAAGGGTTATTTTCATGGAACTTCTACATTATACTAATGGCATTTGGTTTAGATGGTTTACAAATTTTGTGCCATATGACTGTGCAGGAGTCAAAAGGTATCACCATTTCCTTGTCCAAAAGATGCGTAATGATATTTTTTATTAGTAAGATAGAAATTTTGTTAACAAAACACAACGCTAAGATGGTGATGTAAACTGTACAACCTAAGCCAAACAATATGCTATAGTTCCTTCTAGTTCTGCAGGGAACCAATGAGATCCAACAATAATTCAGCCTCATTTACATATTCCAATCTACATATCGCATTCCTCCGTGTTGGAAACACGCATAATGATAAAGGATTAATTTTTGTTCCTTTTTTCATGCGCATTAAAATAGCTGTTTTGAACCAATATATTTCACATATTAACAGATCTTTCAGGATCCAGTTTAATGGAGAAAGGATAATATTCAATGAAAATGCCAAAATGCTAATACACATAAACAACAAGGTATGACTTTCCTTTAAGTGTTACCATATCAATAACCTGTTTTATTGCCTGCAACCAACCAAGAGTTTGTGAGTTCGAGTCTCCCCAAGAGCAAGGTGGGAAATTCTTGGAGGGGAGGATGCCGGGGGTCTATTTGGAAAAATAGACTCTCTACCCCAAGGTAGGGGTAAGGTCTGCGTACACACTACCCTCCCCAGACCCCACTAAGTGGGATTATACTGGGTTGTTGTTGTTGTTGTTGTATTGCCTGCAACCAACATCGTATTATAAAGACAAACACATATATCTTTTGAGAAGGACAAACACATACTTCTAATTCCACTCACTATCATTTGCACTTTTATATTACAAAGGCCCTCGTCTACAGATATTCCTGCTTATTAACTGTAATGTCCACCCAAATGATTTTGTCGGGGGTGTTGGCAGAGGATAAATATGAATGCTTAGCTTTGTGAAGACTATTATACTTTTCTTTAAATCAACTTGAAGACTATTATACATGACATGGAAGCCTCCAGCATCGTTCTCAGAAACCCTAGTATCCTCCAACATCTTTTACAACAATGATGATGATCCAAATTTCTCTATGAGAGGTTTGAGTAAACAATAGAAGTATATGTCAAAAGAAACAGAATTATCAAATATCAATAATGTGAAACTACCTTATCACTCTCATAAGAAGTCGTCTAAAAACAGTAGTAATTGCCAAAAAACTATGCAGGATACTACAATAAGTTTGACAGAGAATCAATCAGCAATTTAGTTGACGGGATGCAACGATTTCTAAAACAAATCAGGATAAAAGTATCCCAGCTGTATTAAAATTTAAGAACACAAAAGAAGAGGATTATCATACCATAAGTCTCTTATGAGGACCTGCCTTTCTGATGCTCTTAATCTATGCATCACTTCATATGCTTTCTCTTCCCTTTTTCGACTCTGAACTACTAATATTTAATAGTGCAGAGAGCTCTGCCTCCTCAGGCACAACCCCAGCCTTCTCAGCCATTCCCTTCTCACAAATCCCGAGCAATGCCGGCCCAAATGGTCTAAACCTGGAAAGAATCCCAAAATTATTCATTTGCTTAACCAAATCAAATGCCATATCACGGTCTTGTGGCATTGTGCAATTTTCTGATAAGGGAGTTGCAGTGGTACCGGTGGAAAATTGACATAATAAGAAAATTGGACTGGATTTCAAAAGTCCAGTCCATTTAAAAAGACAGCCGAGTATGAATTTTAAGAGGTGATTTTCCGGTTTTCGGACCGATCATTCAAAAATAGTCAGCGTTTAGTAAGTCAATGAAAAATAGTCACTATTTTGCTGCAACAGAGATCGGTCCAGCATAATATACTGGAGTTCGGTGCACCTGTATATGAACTCCATCATATTATGCTGGACCGGTATACTTTGCTGACTCCAGTATATTATACTGGACAATTATACTTGCTGGAACTCCAGTATATTATGCTGGAGTTCTAGTGTACTTATGTTGGAACTTCATCATATTATGCTGGAGTTCTAGCATACTTATCGTGGAACTCCAGTATAATATGTTGTAGTTCAAGCATACTTATACTGGAACTCCAGTATAATATACTGGCGTATTTTTCGGGTTTTGAACAGTGTTTTCGCTCAGATTTATCTTTACATGAAAAATGACTAAATTTCGATTACTTTTGAAACTGGCTATTTTTGAATGACCAATTGTAAATCTGGCTATTTTTGAATTTCTCCCTGACTTTCCGAATCTCTCAACAAACAGTAATTAGTAATTATATTTAGCACTAATATAGTTAATAATTAGCATTACTGTAGTTTAATTAAAAAAGTTTAAGAGGCGACTTTTAGTATTTCTTATAGAAGGTATAAAATTACTCCATCCCTCCATAATAAGTGACCAATTTTGCTTTTTTATTTTGGTCCAAAATAAGTGTTTATTTATATAACCAAGAAACAATTCAATTTGTTTTTCCAAAATTATCTTCATGTACGTATCCCTAAAAGGTCTTTTACTCCTCACATTAACTATGCTGCAACATCTAATTAAAGGTAGTTTAGTCATACTAACTATTTTTGTCTAAAATTTAGTATTTCCTTAATGGATGTGCCCAAAGCAAATTAGTCACTTATTGTGGACCGGAGGGAGTACATAAAAGGGGGAAAATCCAAAAATATGAGACGAGAGGATAAAAAATGGAGTGAACTTTTGTATACATAGGATCCTCATTGAGGACGAGGGATTTTTTTTGGTGGGGGGGGGGGGGGGCGGGGATAACTAATAGTTTTATTAATCACCAGTAACTTTACATATCAATAGCGTGTTTATACATCAGCAACTATAATCTTACAAACTTCTAAAGCCTACACTGATTGTCTCTATTAAAACATAAAATATTGCACCATGCTACTAATCCCAATGGTGGCTCTCACGTTACATATGTAGGCTAACTCCCGTGCAATACTATCAACTCCTCTGCTTTTCTTTTCAAACAGACGTAGGTTCCTTTCAATCCAAATGAAGTGAGTTATCTCAGCATATACCATCCTGTAGAATTGAACTCGATGTGTCCTACCCTTAGCACATTGTATCACCCATTGCATATGTTGTTCCTAGTTATCTCCCGCAATATCCTGCCTTTGCATCCAATGTAGGATTCTTTGCCACAATTCCTTTGTAAATCGACGGTTAACAAACTAGTGTTCCTTGTTCTCATCATGAGCTTGGCATAAGGAGCACTTTGGATCTACAACTAAACCCCATTGTATCAGCCTATCTGCAGTCAGCAATCTCCCATGTAGTTGCAGCCACATGGTAAATATAGCTTTTGGCCTAGCATTATTTTGGAACATCAAGCATTTCCAATTAACTCTTGATCTGTCACCCAGCAACTGCAGGTAGAAACTGCTTATCATACTCTTTCTTTGATGTTGCGGATGCTGCACCTGTTGAAGAGTTGTTCTAGCATTTAGGATCTATCTCACCATCCAGCTTGCTTGTTGGGGAATTGGCACCTCTTCAAACAGTTTGTCTTTGATGTAGAAAGCATGTATCCATCTTATCTATAGTCGATCTTGCTTGTGTGCTACATCCTAGCATATTTTTGCTAGAAGCCTTGTCCCATAGATGCAAATTAATCAAGTTTAGGCCCTGCTTGATTTAGGTGTACACATTCTGTCCCAGACTACCAAAGCCTTTTTTATGATCATATTTACCCCAAACCAGATGTAGCTTCTAAAGTATGAGTCAATCATCTTCAAGACCTTTGAAGGCAGAGTGAACAGTTGCGACCAATAAGATTGAATACAAAAGAGCACAGTTTGAACAAGCTGCACTCGACCAGCATATTATAATTTCTTTGCTGTCCAGGAAGAAATCTTTGCAACTATCTTCTCTACAAAAGTATGAGGGACTTTTGAAGTGTATGGATGCATATTTAGAATTTAAATTTAATGGATTCAACTTTTAAGTTTTTTAGTATTAAATTTATTATATTATTAAAATAATGAGTTCAAATTTAATATTTGCCAAGGTTTTTATATACATGTTTAGTAATTGTTTTTACGTATAAATGCATATTTTGTGTCAAAAGTTATGAGTTAAGTTAAATTCGTAACCGAAAGGCTACATTTGCCCCAGGATAGTTGGAATTAAGAACCTTAATTAAGATGCTTCCGAGGGAGGAAAAATTAGGGTGTTAAGGGTATATTTTGTAAGTAAAAAATCTAGAAGTGTTATAAAAAAAAGTAAATGTAAATGAATGTTCATTTAATCCAATCATACATTCTATACAATTTACTTCTTGGATAAATCTACCTATTAATTCTTAGGATGTATCTAGTGAGTTTTGGGTGTATCTTGCATACTATAAATAGGACATTCTTTACCCATAGAAGAACACACAAGAAACACATGTGAATAAGATATCTTATACATTCTCCTCCTATATATCTTGTCTCTATTACTATACTAGTAAACTTACCCGCGCTTTATGCGGGGTTTAAGAAACATCAAATTTTAAAAAAATTATCGAGTTAATAACAAATGTAGATATTATCCCTCTTTTTATGAGAAAGAAAGTCGCCAATAAAAAAAATACATTTGGTTTAATTCATAAATTTAATTTAATTGTAGCAAATAATCTATGTGATGTATAGTTAACTGTATATTATCAATGAATATTACTTAAATTTTATCTAATTAAAAAAGTCCAAAACTAAGAAAAATAAAAGTCGCATAGATTCTTAAAACTATTAATTATACAGATAAAATAAAGTAAATTATTGTTAGTTGTATATTGAGAAGCTGAAAATTTCTATGAGAAAAAATATATAACTTTTGACAAAAGATCATTAGGAAGACCTCCTCCTTTTACCTTGCAATATAAATGTTAAATTTTTTATTCCATTAATTTATTATATTATTCTGGTAGTTAAAGCATGCTTTTATTGGATACATTTAATTAAGTAACTGCAGCATTAAATTAGAAAAAATAACACACTTTAAAGAATAAAATTCACCAAGCATTCACAGGAACATTTAATTTTTTAATAATAAAAAAAACTTTCAATAATACACTAAATAAAATAAGAACAAAAACTAACTGTGTGTAAATCCTAACATTAGAATAATGAGTAATATTTGCAAGTTGATTATGAACCTATTAAGTCTTCAATAATCGATAGTATAACCCAAAAATAAATAATACTTTAGTTCATAAAGTTAATAATTCGTTGTCTAGTGATTTTAAACTACTGAAAGCCTACCCCATTCACAGTGTTAAAAATTTTGATCGATAATAACCTATTATTACATGTGATTTCTTAATTAATTAGATTATATTATATGTTAACTTAAAGTTATCTACAAATTGTCAATGTCATAGACTAATGCCTAGTGAATTGAACGTTTGAATTTTTTGGCACAACCTTCATAACACAATAAAGCTTTTACGATGATGGTGGTAGTATTATCTTCGTTCCTCAAGAAAGGTCACGACGCCATACTTTTTATGGGGTCATTCTTCTTTTGATCTCATTCTTATTTGCTTTGATTTCTTTCTTTTTCTTTGAACACCAAAAATAAATAAATCTTTGAGTATTATGAAGACATGGAAAGAAATTTACAAAACTTATTTAAAGAAAATTTAAGGAGTGTTAGAATAGAAACAACTTCAGAAAAGGAAAAACAATTCAAAAAGTTCATTGAAGAAAAAAAATAGAGGCAAAAAGAATTAAGAACATAAATATATTTATAAAAATGATAAATCTATATATAACAGGAAAATAAAAACATATTAGAATCTCACTTCAATATCCGAAAAAATCACAACTCAAAGTTATTGCAATTGTAGAGTATGGATATATACAACAAAAAACAGATATCAAAATCTCTATGTATTATTTGAAGAAAAAAATCACTACTTCAACTTATACAACATAAACCTAAAGATGACAAAATCAAAGACCATTGATGAGAATTGTGAAATACACTTTACTTCGATCTTCACCTGATTATTTGGCACTCCCTCTTAAATATTCTTCTTAAGATTCACACATGTATGGAATATTTTCGTGCATTTATCTTAAACAAAAAATAAAGAATAGAAATCATATCATTCCTTAGTATAATTTTTCTTTTCTATTACAGCCTTTGACAAGAGATAGCTCAAACCATTATACGCAAAATATAAAGTTAGAATTAATCATATTTGTTCAAAACATAGAAGTCCTTATATAGGTACATATGGAGGAACATATAATAAATTATCATAAACTTACATATTAAATATTTAGAGGCTATGAATATGAAAGGCATGAAAGTTATTGAGATTATTAAAAATTTAGGCTATGTAGATAAAGAGGCGTGAGTTATTAAGAGAGAATTTCTAATATAAAATAAATGGAAAAAATGATAAAAAATCCAAAAAAAGATAAGTGTGTTTCTTGGCTTAAGAGAGATGCCATCTCACTTTTTTATTGTCCACTTATATATATAGTTCTATTTTGCTCTCATTTCTTAATATGTTATCAGCACGAATCTCTAACCAGTTGAGGTTATCTGCTTCATCCGAATTTTATCTTTTTCCTAAAAGAGTAATATATAATTTTACATTGTCATGCAGGCATGTCTAGTTCTAAGTTTACTTTTATGAAATAGAACAGTATGCTATCAATTCTTTGCCATGATATTAAAATAACAATGTGATATTATGCTTTTGAGATTTCCATTTAATATGATAGATAATCATATAGAGTAAGGAATGTTTCTTGTCTATTTTAGAGCAAATATTTGGCTATAAATATGAACTTTGAAAACTATCAATTAGATATTGACGTTGTTGCGCCTCCTTTTTTCTCGCGGAGTCCGGGTTTCAACATTTTGGGGGACAACTCCTTTCCTTTTGGAAATTGGGTATGTGATTTGAAGAGTCGTCACCTAACGAATTAAGGTGTGTTAGGGCACCTAGAAAAAATAACTCATGAACTAGTTTACATTACAAGAGATTGGGTGAGGGCTCGAAATTACCTTGAGGGGAAGGTATTAGGCACCCCTCGAGGTCCACAACGGTGGGTCCCGACCAAACTCAATTTAAGAGAATTAGTCTTATAAGCAGATAAACAAACAGATATTACTTTTAAGAATGAGGAGTAAAAGGGTCCTAGGTTTTTTGGCCTATAGGATCACTTCTGTGCAATACTTGGTAATCGTCCCCAAATTGGAGTGCTACATATAGCATTAACGCACAAGTCATCATATTGTGATGACCCGACCAGTCGTCTCATGAGTTACCGCTCCATTTCCCCCATTTCTGCTTCTTTATGCTTTGTTTATCCGTGTTATTTGGTATCGAGTTGGTCGGATCGAAGCCGGAATAATTTTGGTAAGGTTTGAGACACTTAGTCTCTTTGGAGTGAGTTTAGGTTGGAAAAATCAACCGGACGTTGACTTGTATATTAGAGGGCTAGGATGTGAGTTCTGATAGTTCGGATAGCCTCGGGAGGTGATTTAGGACTTAGTAGTGTGATCAGAATGAGTTTTGGAGGTTCAAAATAGATTTAGGCTTGAATTGGAGAAATCGAATTTTTGGCGATTTCTGGTTGATAGGTGAGATTTTGATATAGGGGTCGGAATGAAATTTAGAGAGTTGTAGTAGTTTCGTTGTATCATTTAGGATGTGTGTGCAAAATTTCATGTAATTCGGACGTGGTTTGGTTGGGTTTTTGAACAAAAGCGTAATTAAGAAGATTTTGAAATTCTTAGGCTTGAATCCGATGCGAATTTGGTGTTTTGATGTTGTTTTGAGCATTCCAAAGGTTGGAACAAGTTTGAATGAGGTTATGGGATATGTTGGTATGTTTGGTTGAGGTCCCGGGGGCCTCGGGTGAGTTTCGGGTGGTCAATTGGACCATTTCATGCTTTGGAGAGTTGCAGATTTTGGATCTTCAGCTATTGCAGAGTTTTCCTCTTCGTGATCGCATAGAGCTTTTGAGGGGGCAGCCCAGTTTGTTCTATGCATTCGCGAAGGTAGAGTTGCGATCACATAAGGTGGAGAGTTTGTTGATCGCAAAAGCGTGCATAAGGTCGCGTTCGCGTACAGTTAAGTGGACCAGGGGTTTTGACTTGGAGTTTGTTCTTTGCGAACGCGGTCCCCTTTACGCGATCGCGTAGAGTAGGATGCCTCAGCATTTCATTCGCGTGGGACTTTACGCGTTCGCATAGGGTTAATTTTGGGGTTCTGAGAATTTGTGCTTCAAGATCGCGAAGGATGTCCCGCGATCGCGATGAAGGATTTCAGGCCTGGGCAGAAGGTTTAAACAGTCGTCTTGTCCGCGATTTTGAGGTTTATTTCTTCCATTGTTGGTCATTTTTGGAGCTTTTTGAAGAGGATTGAAGAGGGATTCAAGGGGAAGCACTGTGACGACCCGAAGGGTCATCACCGTAGTTCTTCCTTGTTCCGCGCTTTCGAGGCCTTGAAAACCTCGCTTTTAGTTGCCTCGATTGGCGTGCGCAGTTTGGGCGCGTAGCCGGAAAGTTTTTATGTTTGAATATGTGAATTATTTGAAACATTTGATGAATTTTGGTATTAATATGCATAATGTTGACTTCGGTCAACATTTTGGGTAAGCGGACCCGGACCTGTGATTCGACGGTCCCGGAGGGTCCGTACAATAATATGGGACTTGGGCGTGTGCCCGGAATTAAATTCCGAGGTCCCAATCCCGAGAAATGAATTTTGTGTGAAATTGTTTTCTGAAATTGATTAAGGAAAATGAAGAAGAAAATTGATCAGAAAACTGTGGTATCGGGCTCGTATTTTGGTTCCGACGCCCGGTACTAGTCTTAAATATGTTTTAAGCACTATCTGTAAAGTTTGGCTAAAAACGGACGTCATATGACGTGTTTCAGACTTAAAATGGGGAATTTGAATTTTTTATGAAAGTTGAAAGAAAATCATGTGTTTGAGGCTTGATCCCATGTATATGATGTTATTTTGGCGATTTGATCGCACGAGTAAGTCCGTAAGATGTTTTTAAGGTTGTGTGCATGTTTGGTTTGGAGCCCCGAGGGCTCGGGTGAGTTTTGAATGGGGCCTGGGAGGTCTTGGACTTAGAAAAAATATACAGGTTCAGATGTTGCAGGCCCAGCGCGGTCGCGGCCATTTTCGCGCGGTCCGCGCTGGCAGCCACGCGGCCGCGGTGCTTTTCTGTGCAGTCCGCGTGGTGGGGTTCAGAGGGTCAACCAGCGCGGCCGTGCACCAAATCAGTGCGGTCCGCGCTGGGTGGGTTCAGAGAGAGCCCACTTCTCCCCTCCCTCGGCGCGGCCGCGGTGCATTTCTGTGCGGTCCGCGCCAGCCCCCAGAAAAATGTATAAATTCGGGATTTTTAGTCATTTTTTCACTTTTCAAAAACCCAAAACCTAAGAGGCGATTTTCCAAACAACTTTTCTTCTTCAAAACGATTGGTAAGTGATTTCTAACTTAATTTCTTTATTCCTTAATATCTTTTAACATAATTTCAACTTCAAATCAAAGATTTTCATGGGGAAAATTGGGTATTTTGGGTAGAACCTAGGTTTTCTACAAATTGAGAAGTTGGACCTCAATTTGGGGTCCGATTTAAAAACAAATCATATATTTGGATTCATGGGAGAATGGGTAACCGGGTTTTGGTCCGAACCTCGAGTTTCGACCATGTGGGTCCGGGGGTATTTTTGACCTTTTTGGGAAAAACCTTGAAAAATCTATTTTCATGCATTGGGGATGATTCATTTAGTAATTATTAATGTGATTAAGTAACTTATGACTAGATTTGAGCGGATTGGTGGTGGAATCAAGAGGTAAAGCTATACTAGAAGCGTGAGTTGAGTTTGGAGCATTCGAGGTAAGTGTTTGTTCTAACTTTGGCTTGAGGGATTAGGATTTGGATGTTATTTGCTACGTGTTAACTGTGGAGTACGGTGTATAGGCATGGTGACGGTTATCTATGCACCGGAGTCTAGCATGACCGTGAGTCTTGATTACTTTTAATTCTAATAATGTAACACAAGCTCCTTGTTTATTTGATAAGTTTCATATAATGTGAATGGTTGAGGAAGAATGATATAAAAGGAGAATGTGTTGTGAATACTCCCTTGCCGGGATGTGTAGACTGATATATATATATTCTCCCTTGTCGGGATATTTTGGGTTGTTAGCTGTACCCTTGCCGGGTTAAAGGTATTGAGTTGTTATTCTTCCCTGAAGGGGTCTACTATATGAAGTCAGATATTATATATATGATATTATGGGATCGTGTGGCACGCCGTCCACTTGGTTATTGGCCTCTGTTGCCGGTGACATATTATGAACTATATTATGGGATCGTGTGGCACGCCGTCCACTTATATATGATATTATGGGATCGTGTGGCACGCCATCCACTTATATATGATATTATGGGATCGTGTGGCACGCCGTCCACTTATATATGATATTATGGGATCGTGTGGCACGCCGTCCACTTATATATATATGATATTATGGGATCGTGTGGCACGCCGTCCACTTGGTTATTGGCCTCTGTTGCTGGTGACATATTGTGCACTGTGATAAAGATGAATTGGGATCGTGTGGCACGCCGTCCACTTATATATATATGATATTATGGGATCGTGTGGCACACCGTCCACTTATATATGATATTATGGGATCATGTGGCACGCCGTCCACTTATATATATATATATACATCATGGGAACCGGAGTCTCTTCTGCTTATTTCCGATATTTCATTCTTATCTGTTACTCCCCGATAGCATGTCCCCTCCCAGTTTTACTTTGTATTATCTTGTTATTGTTTTCTTGCACATGTTGTATATATATATATATCTGTACAGGTTAATTGTGGTAGGTATTGTCTTGCCTCGTCACTACTTCACCGGGGTTAGGCCATGCACTTACCAGCACATGGGGTCGGTTGTGCTGATGCTACACTCTGTGCATTTTTGGTGCACAGATTAGGGAGCAGCTTACGGACCACAGCAGTAGGACTTCCGGGAGCTATCTTCAGTCCAGGGACTCTCGAGGTAGCCTAGCTGGCGTTCACAGGCCGAAGTCCCTTTCCATGTTTTCTTTGTTTGTTTACCTTGTATCAAACAAACATGATGTATTTTCCCTTCAGACATTGATTGTAGTATTCTGTAGTAGTCCGTGAGCTAGTGACACCAGACCTTGGGTAGTGACGTGTATTAAACTTCCGCACTTTTGGTTTTCAGTTGCTTTAGATTTAAAGTCTTCCGCTTAGATTTTGTCTCGTTTATTATATTGTTTGAAAGAAAGCAGGAAAGGTGTTTTAAATATTTGGCTTGCCTAGCTCCGATAGTAGGCGCCATCACGACACCCGATGGTGGGAAATTCGGGTCGTGACAATTTGGTATCAGAGCACTAGGTTACTTAGGTCTCACAACTCACGGACAAGCTCAGTAGAGTCTGAGGGGTCGGTACGGAGACGTCTATATTTATCCCGCAGAGGCTACTGAGTTAGGAAAACTTCACCTTGTTCATTCTTGTCGTGCGATTCTGTTTCTCAAGTACTGTTTGTCTTTCCACTCTGTTCTTTCGCAGATGGAGAGGACACGTGCTTCCTCTTCTACCGTGCAACAGCCTGAGCCCCCAGCAGCAGCCCCTATTAGGGGCAGAGGGCGAGGCCGAGGCCGAGGCCGTGCCAGAGGCCGAGGCCGGGGCAGAGCTCAGCCCCGAGCAGCATTTCCAGCGACGGAGCCTCAGGTTGATTTTGAGGAGGAGGTTCCGACCCCAGCTGTTCCAGTGGGCCCAGCTCAGGTCCTAGAGGGTTTTATAGCCCCTCTAGTACTTCAGGACGCTTTGGTCCGACTGGTAGGCTTTATGGAGGGCATTTCTAGAGCGGGTTTGCTTCCCATAGCTCTAGCCACATCTCTGGCTGGGGGAGGAATTCAGACTCCCGATACTCGTACTCCAGAGCCGGTAGCTCCTCAAGCTCAGGTTCCAGCAGTTCAGCCAGCCGTGGCAGTTCAGCCAGCGGTGGCAGCCCAGCCAGGTATTGCG
Source organism: Nicotiana sylvestris (assembly GCF_000393655.2). Taxonomy (NCBI): domain Eukaryota; kingdom Viridiplantae; phylum Streptophyta; class Magnoliopsida; order Solanales; family Solanaceae; genus Nicotiana; species Nicotiana sylvestris. The sequence continues at coordinate 113,373,175 of NC_091057.1, forward strand.
GCTCAGTCCAGTGATGGTGCGGCTATGTCCGCGGATGCTCTGTGGAGGCTAGATCAGTTCACCAGGCTCTTCACTACCACATATAGTGGCACACCTTCAGAGGATGCCCAGAATTTCATATGCAGCTGTCATGAGGTTCTTCGGACTATGGGTATTTTAGAGACCAATGGGGTCGACTTCGCCACTTTTCGCCTAGCAGGATCTGCCAAGACTTGGTGGAGAGATTTCTGTTTAGCCAGGCCAGCAGGGTCACCATCATTGACTTGGGATCAGTTTTCAGAGTTATTTCTGGGGAAGTTTCTCCCAATTACTCAGCGGGATGCCCTTCGCAGGCAGTTTGAGCGTCTCCAGCAGGGTTCGATGTCAGTTACCCAGTATGAGACACAGTTTATTGATCTTGCACGCCATGCCATTGTGATACTCCCCACCGAGAGAGAGAGAGTGCGGAGGTTTGTTGATGGGTTGGTTCAGCCGATCCGTGTTCAGATGGCCATGAGTGCCGGTAGTGAGATTTCATTACAGGAGGCGGCAGATGGTGCCCGTCGGATAGAGATGACACTTTCTCAGGGAGGTGGTCATGGGTCTAATAAGAGGCCCCGTCATTCTGGTAGATTCAGTGGTATCTCATCTGGAGGTATGGATTCTTATGGTAGAGGCCATCCTTCGAGGCCCTTTCAGTTAGCTCTCCAGGCTTCTCATGGTACACCAGGTGGTCGTGGTTCTTAGCCGCAGTATTCTGACCAGCAGCTCTTCAGTTCACCATCAGCACCTATCAGTGCACCACCACTTCGTTATTCTCAGTAGCCGGGGGCTTGTTATACTTGCGGCGATGTGGGTCACATTGCCAGATATTGCCCTCGAGCTTCCAGCAGCTCGCAGCAGCAGGGTCCTCGCCCAATGATCCAGGCACCAGTTTCCCCACAGCCTGCCCAGCCGGCTAGAGGCGGGGGTAGAGGACATAGAGGTGGAGGTAGAGGTCTTAGAGGTGGAGATCCAACCGCTAGAGGTAGGGGTCAACCAGCAGCAGATCGTCCCAGGGATATGATTCAGGGAGGTGGGGCCCAGCCCCGTTGTTATGCTTTACCAGCCAGGCCAGAGGCTGAGTCATCAGATGCTGTGATTACAGGTACTATTCTGATCTGTGATAGGGATGCTTCTGTGCTATTTGATCTCGGATCTACGTATTCATATTTTTCGTCCTATTTTGCACCCTATTTGGTTATGCCTAGTGACTCGTTGAGTATTCCTGTTTATGTGTCAACACCAGTGGGTGATTCTATTGTGGTCGACCAAGTTCATCGTTCCTGTATCGTAGTATTTGGGGGTCTTGAGACCCGTGTTGATTTGTTGCTTTTGGACATGAGCAACTTTGATGTTATATTGGGGACGGATTGGTTATCCCCGTACCATGCTATCTTGGATTGCCATGCCAAGACCGTGACCTTAGCTTTACCGGATTTACCCCGTTTAGAGTGGAGAGGGACTTCTGGTCATTGTACCCGTAGTGTTATCTCGTATGTGAAAGCTCGGCGTATGGTCGAGAAGGGATGTTTGGCCTACTTGGCGTATGTTCGCGATTCTAGCGCGGAGGCCCCTTCTATTGATTCTGTGCCCGTTGTTCGGGAGTTTCCTGAGGTTTTCCCTTCAGACTTGCTGGGTATGCTGCCCGACAGGGATATCGACTTTTGTATTGATTTGGCCTCGGGCACTCAGCCCATTTCTATCCCGCCATATCGTATGGCCCCGCCGGAGTTGAAAGAGTTAAAGGAACAACTGCAGGATTTGCTTTAGAAAGGTTTCATTAGACCCAATGTTTCGCCTTGGGGTGCTCCAGTGTTGTTTGTTAAGAAAAAAGATGGTTCGATGAGAATGTGCATCGATTAGCGACAATTGAACAAGGTTACAATTAAGAATAAGTACCCACTGCCGAGGATCGATGATTTATTCGACCAGCTTCAGGGTGCGAGGGTATTTTCAAAGATAGATTTGAGATCTGGCTACCACCAGCTGAGGATTAGGGCGTCTGATGTCCCTAAGACAGCATTTCGCACTCGGTATGGGCACTATGAGTTTTTGGTCATGTTATTTGGATTGACTAATGCCCCAGCAGTGTTCATGGAGTTGATAAACCGAGTGTTTAGACCTTATTTGGACTTGTTCGTGATAGTCTTCATTGACGATATTCTTATATACTCCCACAGTCAGGAGGATCATGAGCAGCACCTCAGAGTGGTCCTTCAGACCCTAAAGGATAGTCAGTTGTATGCTAAGTTCTCAAAGTGCGAGTTTTGGTTGAGTTCGGTCGCATTCCTGGGTCATGTCGTATCAGCAGCAGGTATTCAGGTAGACCCGAAGAAGATAGAGGCAGTCAAGAACTGGCCTCGACCAGCTTCAGCTACGGATATTCGGAGTTTCCTGGGGTTAGCAGGTTACTACCGTCGGTTCGTGGAGGGGTTTTCATCCATTGCAGCCCCTATGACCAGATTGACCCAGAAGGGTGTCCAGTTCAGGTGGTCGGACGAGTGTGAGACGAGCTTTCAGAAGCTCAAGACGGCTCTGACTACGACACCAGTATTGGTTTTGCCCACAGGTTCAGGGCCATATACGGTCTATTGTGATGCGTCTCGTATTGGGCTTGGTGCAGTGTTGATGCAGGAAGGCAAAGTCATTGCCTATGCTTCGAGGCAGTTGAAGATCCACGAGAAGAATTATCCGGTTCATGATCTCGAGTTGGCAGCCATTGTTCATGCCTTGAAGATCTGGAGGCATTACTTATATGGCGTGACGTGTGAGGTTTACACTGATCACAAGAGTCTTCAGTATCTGTTCAAGCAGAAAGAGTTGAATTTGAGGCAGAGGAGGTGGTTAGAGTTGCTAAAGGATTATGATGTTACTATCTTATACCACCCGGGGAAGGCCAATGTGGTGGCCGATGCATTGAGCAGGAAGTCCGCCAGCATGGGTAGTCTTGCTTATATTCCAGTCAGCCAGAGATCGCTTGCTTTGGATGTTCAGGCCTTGGCCAATCGTCTTGTGAGGTTGGATATTTCTGAGCCTAGCAGAGTGTTAGCTTGCACGGTTGCTCGTTCCTCACTATTAGAGCGTATCCGCGAGCGGCAGTTTGAGGATCCCCATTTGTGTGTCTTGAGAGACACGGTGCAGCGTGGAGGTGCCAAGAAAGTAACCTTAGATGATGATGGTGTATTGAGATTGCAGGGGCGAGTTTGTGTGCCCAATGTTGATGGGATTCGAGAGTTGATCTTAGCGGAGGCCCACAGTTCTCGGTATTCTATTCACCCGGGCGCCGCGAAGATGTATCAGGATCTGAGGCAGCACTATTGGTGGCGTAAGATGAAGAAAGACATCGTTGCGCACGTGGCTCGGTGTTTGAATTGTCAGCAGGTTAAGTACGAGCATCAAAGACCTGGTGGTCTATTTCAGAGGATTGCACTTCCCGAGTGGAAGTGGGAGAGGATTACGATGGATTTCGTTACTGGACTTCCGATGACTCGGAAAAAGTTTGATGCAGTTTGGGTCATTGTTGATAGGTTGACCAAGTCAGCGCATTTTGTTCCTGTTGCAGCCACCTATTCATCCGAAAGTTTAGCCAAGATTTATATCAGGGAGATTGTTCGCCTTCATGGGGTGCCGCTATCTATCATTTCGGATTGGGGTACGCAGTTTACCTCGCATTTCTGGAGAGCGGTTCAGCGAGAGTTAGGCACCCAGGTTGAGTTGAGTACATCATTTCATCCCCAGATGGACGGTCAGTCCGAGAGGACTATTCAGATTCTTGAGGACATGCTCCGAGCCTGTGTCATTGATTTTGGAGGCTCGTGGGACCAGTTTTTGCCTTTAGCAGAGTTCGCCTACAACACAGCTACCAGTCTAGCATTCAGATGGCTCCGTATGAGGCATTGTATGGTAGGCGATGTCGGTCTCCAGTTGGATGGTTTGAGCCGGGAGAGGCTCGATTATTGGGTACGGATATGGTTCAGGAGGCCTTGGACAAGGTCAGGATTATTCAGGATAGACTTCGTACAGCTCAGTCCAGACAGAAGAGTTATGCAGACCGCAAGGTCAGAGATGTTGCTTTCATGGTCGGTGAGCGGGTATTGCTCCGTGTATCGCCTATGAAGGGCGTGATGAGATTTGGGAAGAAGGGCAAGCTCAGCCCTAGGTTCATCGGTCCATTTGAGATTCTTGATCGTGTGGGAGAGGTGGCTTATAGACTTGCCTTGCCACCTAGCTTGTCAGCTGTGCATCCCGTGTTTCATGTATCTATGCTCCGGAAGTATCGTGGAGATCCATCGCACGCGTTAGATTTCAACACTGTCCAGTTGGACAAGGATCTGCCATATGAGGAGGAGCCGGTGGCTATTCTAGACCGGCAGGTTCGACAGTTGAGGTCGAAGAGTTTTCCTTCGGTGCGTGATCAGTGGAGAGGTCAGCCTCCTGAGGCATCGACCTAGGAGTCCGAGTCCGATATGCGGAGCCGTTATTCTCATTTATTTCCCGACTCAGGTACTTCTTTCTTTTGTCCGTTCGAGGACGAACGGTTGTTTTAGAGGTGGAGAATGTGACGACCCGAAGGGTCATCACCGTAGTTCTTCCTTGTTCCGCGCTTTTGAGGCCTTGAAAACATCGCTTTTAGTTGCCTCGATTGGCGTGCACAGTTCGGGCGCGTAGCTGGAAAGTTTTTATGTTATAATATGTGAATTATGTGAAACATTTGATGAATTTTGGTATTAATATGCATAATGTTGACTTCGGTCAATATTTTGGGTAAACGGACCCAGACCTATGATTTGACGGTCCCGGAGGGTCCGTAGAATAATATGGGACTTGGGCGTGTGCCCGAAATTAAATTCCGAGGTCCCAAGCCCGAGAAATGAATTTTGTGTGAAATTGTTTTCTGAAATTAATTAAGGAAAATGAAGAAGAAAATTGATCAGAAAACTGTGGTATCGGGCTCGTATTTTGGTTCCGATGCCCGGTACGAGTCTTAAATATGTTTTAAGCACTATCTGTAAAGTTTGGCTAAAAACGAACGTCATATGACGTGTTTCAGACTTAAAATTGGGAATTTGAGTTTTTTATGAAAGTTGAAAGAAAATCATGTGTTTGAGGCTTGATCCCATGTATATGATGTTATTTTGGCGATTTGATCGCACGAGTAAGTCCGTAAGATGTTTTTAAAGTTGTGTGCATGTTTGGTTTGGAGCCCCGAGGGCTTGGGTGAGTTTTGAATGGCGCTTGGGAGGTCTTGGACTTAGAAAAAATATACAGGTTCAGATGTTGCAGGCCCAGCGCAGCCGCGGCCATTTCCGCGCGGTCCACGCTGGAAGCCACGCGGCCACGGTGCTTTTCTGTGCGGTCCGCGTGATGGGGTTCAGAGGGTCGACCAGCGCGGCCGAGCACCAAATCAGTGCGGTCCGCGTTGGGTGGGTTCAGAGAGAGCCCACTTCTCCCCTCCCTTGGCGCGGCCGCGGTGCATTTCTGTGCGGTCCGCGCCAACCCCTAGAAAAATGTATAAATTCGGGATTTTTAGTCATTTTTCCAATTTTCAAAAACCCAAAACCTAAGAGGCGATTTTCCAAATAACTTTTCTTCTTCAAAACGATTGGTAAGTGATTTCTAACTTAATTTCTTTATTCCTTAATATCTTTTAACATAATTTCAACTTCAAACCAAAGATTTTCATGGGGAAAATTGGGTGTTTTGGGTAGAACCTAGGTTTTCTACAAACTGAGAAGTTGGACCTCAATTTGGGGTCCGATTTAAAAACAAATCATATATTTGGATTCACGGGGAATGGGTAACCGGGTTTTGGCCCGAACCTCGAGTGGGTCCGGGGGTATTTTTGACCTTTTTGGAAAAAACCATGAAAAATCTATTTTCATGCATTGGGGATGATTCATTTAGTAATTATTAATGTGATTAAGTAACTTATGACTAGATTCGAGCGGATTGGTGGTGGAATCAAGAGGTAAAGCTGTACTAGAAGCGTGAGTTGAGTTTGGAGCATTCGAGGTAAGTGTTTGTTCTAACTTTGGCTTGAGGGAATAGGATTAGGATGATATTTGCTACTTGCTAATGTAGAGTACGGTGTATAGGCATGGTGACGGTTATCTATGCACCAGAGTCTAGCATGACCGTGAGTCTTGATTGCTTTTAATTCGAATAATGTAACACAAGCTCCTTGTTTATTTGATAAGTTTCATATAATGTGAATGGTTGAGGAAGAATGATATAAAAGGAGAATGTGTTGTGAATACTCCCTTGCCGGGATGTGTAGACTGATATATATATATATATATATATATATATATTCTCCCTTGTCGGGATATTTTGGGTTGTTAGCTGTACCCTTGCCGGGTTAAAGGTATTGAGTTGTTATTCTTCCCTGAAGGGGTCTACTATATGAAGTCAGATATTATATATATGATATTATGGGATCGTGTGGCACGCCGTCCACTTGGTTATTGGCCTCTGTTGCCGGTGACATATTTTGCACTGTGATAAAGATGAATTGGGATCGTGTGGCATGCCGTCCACTTATATATGATATTATGGTATCATGTGGCACGCCGTCCACTTATATATGATATTATGGGATCGTGTGGCACGCCGTCCACTTATATATATATGATATTATGGGATCGTGTGGCACGCCGTCCACTTGGTTATTGGCCTCTGTTGCCGGTGACATATTGTGCACTGTGATAAAGATGAATTGGGATCGTGTGGCACGCCGTCCACTTATATATATGATATTATGGGATCGTGTGGCACGCCGTCCACTTATATATGATATTATGGGATCGTGTGGTATGTCGTCCACTTATATATGATATTATGGGATCGTGTGGCACGCCGTCCACTTGGTTACTGGCCTCTGTTGCCGGTGACATATTGTGCACTGTGATAAAGATGAATTGGGATCGTGTGGCACGCCGTTCACTTATATATATGATATTATGGGATCGTGTGGCACGCCGTCCACTTATATATGATATTATGGGATCGTGTGGCACGCCGTCCACTTATATATATATATACATCATGGGAACCAGAGTCTCTTCTACTTATTTCCGATATTTCATTCTTATCTGTTTCTCCCCGATTGCATGTCCCCTCCTAGTTTTACTTTGTATTATCTTGTTATTGTTTTCTTGCACGTGTTGTATATATATATCTGTACAGGTTAATTGTGGTAGGTACTGTCTAGCCTCGTCACTACTTCGCTGGGGTTAGGCCAGGCACTTACCAGCACATGGGGTCGGTTGTGCTGATGCTACACTCTGTGCATTTTTGGTGCACAGATCAGGGAGCAGCTTACGGAACGCAGCAGTAGGACTTCTGGGAGCTATCTTCAGTCCAGGGACTCTCGAGGTAGCCTAGCTGGCGTTCGCAGGCCGAAGTCCCTTTCCATGTTTTCTTTGTTTGTTTATCTTGTATCAGACAAACATGATGTATTTTCCCTTCAGACATTGATTGTAGTATTCTGTAGTAGTCCGTGAGCTAGTGACACCAGACTCTGGGTAGCATTTTGGTTCAAACTTCCGCACTTTTGGTTTTCAGTTGCTTTAGATTTAAAGTCTTCCGCTTAGATTTTGTCTCGTTTATTATATTGTTTGAAAGAAAGCAGGAAAGGTGTTTTAAATATTTGGCTTGCCTAGCTCCGATAGTAGGCGCCATCACAACACCCGATGGTGGGAAATCCGGGTCGTGACTAGCACATGGAGGTAAGATTCTTGGACTTAAAACTCGATTCTAGTATGAAATATACCTAATAAATCATGGAATCTAAGCCTAAAATTGAAGAACTAGGGTTTGAAATTGGAGACTTAGAAATTGGGATTTGAGGGGTCATTTGTGGATGGTTATTGATGCTTTTGGTATGTATGAATTCGTGGGGAGATGAGAAACCCATTGATGTGAATTTTTTTGAATTCCTAGACGTGGGCCTGAGGGTCGGGTTTTGGTAATTTTGGGATTTGTATCGTATATTGATTATTTTTGCTTGGGCTTTATTCCCTTAGCATATTATGACGTCGTGATTCTGGTTTTGGATAGATTCAATGTGAGTGGAGGCCGATTCGAGGGGCAAAGGTGTCGCGGGCTCGAGATTTGACCGGATTGAGGTGAGTAATGATTATAAATGATGTTCTGAGGGTATGAAACCCCGAATTGCACATCATTGTGCTATATTGAGGTGACGCACACGCTATATGACAAGCGTGGGGTCATGCACTATTGGGGATTGTGACTTAGTCCGTCCCGAATGACTATTTTACCTTGTATTTGACTGAAATCTATTTGTGAATACCATATTTTGGGCTGAATGTCATAATTAGGCCTAGTGCCAACTATTTGAGCCCTTAGGGGACTTTTATTGATATTTCCTCACTATTTTGACTTTATACTTGAACTCAGTCATGGTATATTTCACCGTTTTCGTACTTAGCCATATTTACTCTATTTTCACACCTAAATCGTCTTTTAAATGATATTTTTGGTTGAGAATCATGTTTTACTATTGCCCGAGTGTCTTGTGAGGATTTTGACTGAGTAAGGTCGAGGGCCTATGTTGTGAGGAAACATTTGATATTGATTATGAGGTTGATGGCCTGAGATATGTACGCCATAAAGTGGCTTGTTGATATGAGGCCAAGGGCCTCGTGATGATGCCACGAGATGGCTTGATATTGCACTTGGGCCGTAAGGGGCCCCTCTAGGAGTCTGCACACCCCTAGTGAGCGCGAGTACCCATTATGATGTGAGATATGGCCCGAGGGGCTGGTATTGTTCTGAGATATTGCCCTAGAGGCAGATTTGTTGATACTGTGCCCGAGGGGAGAACCTTTATGTGTTTATTTTCCCCTAATTGCCTGTCATTTACCAGGTTAAATTGTTGAAAAAGGGTTTTCATGAAGTTTAATTCGAGTTAAATGATTTTCACATATCTTTCACTAGTTTTACTGCTTCATTATAGTCTGCAAATGTGCCTTACGCAATTTCATGTTTTTAGTCTTTATTTATGATTATTATTCACTGAGTTGGAGTACTCACTTTACTCCCTGCACTCCGTGTGCAGATTCAGGCGTTGTTGATCCTGCTAGTGCGAGTTGAGAGCTCCCGGCAGATTTCGGAGCCCACAAGGTAGCTGCTTGGCGTCCGCAGTCCCGTGTTTCTCCTCCTTTATCATTCTATCTCTTATTAGACATTTTGCAATAGCTTATAGACTTTTCAGACTTGTACTAGGATTGGTAGGTGCTCATGACTAGTGACACCCCGATATCAGGCTGTGTTGGGTTATTCTTCCGCATATTTGTACTATTGACTGCTTAAACCTTGGGTTATTTTATCATACAAAGACTTGAATCTTATTATTTAACTGCTTAAAATTGGAAAGGGAAGTATCGGCTGGCCTTGTCTTCAAGAGAAGCGCCATCACGACCGGGTCCAGGTTTAGGGTCGTGACACATATCATTTACTACGCGATTACCCTCCCCTTAATTATTACTTAAGAATTCTAACAACATCGAATACGTATCCTATACGTGCACTACCCGTCCCTTACCTGTGGTCCTACAGGTGTTTAAGACCTCTATTTAAGGTGGTTCTAGACTTATCTATGGTGCTTAAAAGGAGAAAACTGAGCGCCAAACAAAAACAAATAGGGCTGCCACATAAAAGATCACTTAAGGGGCTCATATTTACCTCCACAAATAGACAAAGACATGCACGCTATTCAAACAAGCAGTTTTAAAACGATTAAGGTCCTAGAAGCAGGATATCTATATGAGCACAAAATATGCAGCAGTTATATTAAGGCGAGGCAGTGAACACTTATCAGTTTGTCTACTAATTTTTTTATCACTTACTGAATCTGGGTACGTTTCAAGCAGAAAGAAAATCACAATTTCAAACCCAGGATTTAATTGTCCTACAGGCTCGCCTAAGTGATAACTGGCAGAATCCTATAGATATGGCATCTAAACATTAATTATACCATAATTTTATAAACCAGTGATTGATTCTTAACATGCATATTTTATCTTTTAGACCCTACATGCATGCTTTCTAAGTGCTGAAACTGATCATAGGCGTTATTTCATGACACAGAAAACTGATTTTATACACTTTTCTCTATAGGCATGATATCTAAGTGTTGAAGCTGTTTTTGCACTTATTTCCTATGTGCATGATGTTTAAGTGTCAAGATTGATTTTTATACGTGTTTCCTATAGGCATGATTTCTAGGCGAGTAAAAGCGTTAATCAGTTGCCAAGCGAGTTCAACAAGGAAATTCCTAGAAACATGATTTCTAATTCACACATGAAGGTTTTGAGAATATGATTATTGATGAGAAATGACTTAGAAGTAGGATTTCTAGTAATGCAAAGTATGAAAATTCGAGATAAGTCCTATAAGCATGGTTTCTAATGCATATAAGTAAACAATCATCATAGAAACATATAGGCATGACTTCTACCCGAAACTAACAAAATATATAGAATTCCTCCCCAACTTTTACTAATACTGTCACGACACCAATTCGCCCTACGTGAACTATCGAGATGACACCTAGTTTCTACGATTAGGTAAGCCTAACAAATACGGAAAATAACAAAACTTGCGGAAGAAAAATTTAAAAGCCAAAATAACCGAATGAAACAGTATTTAAAGTGCCACTTGGCATATACAATACAACTTCTCGAAAACTAATAACATTTCCTAAAACCCGGAATCTCATGAAACCACAAGCCTTGGAAGGTATACCAGTGTCTAACTCCAGAATATCTAACAAGAAAAAGAAAATATAGAAGGGCTAATACAATAGGGAGAGTAAAAAGGGACTCTTAGGTCTGCAGAAGCGGCATATATGCCTCGAAGTCTCTGGAACATTCGCCTCGCCTCAAGGGTGATAGGACTGAGTCAAAGTACCTAGATCTGCACATGAAAAACATGCGCAGAAAGGGCATGAGTATACCACAACGGTACTCAATAAGTGCCAAGCCTAACCTCGATCGTGTAGTGACGAGGAAGGTCAGTGCCCTACTAAGGTTAAATAAAATATAAAGTTCGACAGTGTAGAACAGATTAGTATAAATAAGTATAGCAGTAAAAGTAACACAAGATATAAAAGGGCAACAACAACCATTACAGAGGCAAGGTAAACACAGCAAGAAATATGGCTTATCACCAAAATAACAATCAGGGATCTCCCAGGATACCGTCCTGTAGCCCCAAATATACATATCCAATGGATCTCCCAGGATCCCGTCCCGTAGTCCAACTCATAGTGTGCGGGGATCTACCGGAATCCCGTTCCGTAGTCCCAAATGTAAATACCCAACACTGGGGGAATCTACCGGGTGCATTCCCGTAGTTCCATATAACCGTGCAGGGAGATCTACCAGAATCCCACATCCGTAGTCCCAAATATAAACAGACAGGGGGGGTGGGCTACCGGAATTCCACATACGTAGTCCCAATGTAAATACACAACAACAACAGGAAAATATTCAGAAATGTCAAATTTCATATTAAGGCAAACAAGTAATTCTAGCCTAGCATGCTGCACAGAATTCATGTAAGGCAGTTTGAGCAAATATAACAATTAAATCACTTAGACATGCTTTCCTAAACTAACAACAGGCTTAATAGTGCAAGTAATAAAAACAGGAAATGAAAATACTAGTAATTACTTAATGAAAAACCATATTTCCAACAATTAGCACAAGTACACACTCGTCACCTCACGTACAAGGCATCTCAATTACAAAATATACCAAATCCTAAGGGGAAAGTCCCCCCCACAAGGTTAGGCAAGCTACTTACCTCGAACCAGCTCAATTCAATCCGAAACCACGCTCTTGCCACGAGTACTCGACTCTAAATGACCCAAATCTATTCAATTCAATTTCATAATGTAAATAACACTTCAAGTAACTAATTCTACAAAGAAATTCTAAGCTAATACGCGAAATTATGTAAAATAACCAAAATGCCCCTCGGGCTCGCATCTCGGAATCAGGTAAAATTTACATTTCCAGAATCTTCACGCTCTCACGAGTTCAGTCATACCAAAAGTATCAAAATCGGACCTCAAATAGTCCCTCAAATCCTCACTCAAAGATCTCTAATTAGTCAAGCCCTAACCCCCAATTTACATCCGATTTTCCTTAATTTTTCATGCTTAAATTGATAAAAAGCATTCCAATAAAGAGTTTAGGGACCAAAGACCTTACCCCAATGAACTCCTCTGAAAATACCTCTTGAAAAGGGTTCCCCCAAGCTTCTTCCCGTTTGAATAGAGGTGAAAATGACTAAATTTCGCGAAGGCAAGTATTTATATGTTTCTGCCCAGCGATTTCCGCATCTGCAGTCCCGCTTTTGCGGACCAATGGTCACATCTACGACAATCACTAACTTAGCATGATTCTGCATCTGTGACTCCCCATCTGCAGATGCGGTACCGCTCCTGCGGAAATTCTACCACTTCTGCGGCTTCTGCGGCTTCTGCTGAACCTCCCCATTTCCGCTTCTGCAATGCCAAATGCCGCTTCTGCGGCTCCGCACCTGCGGTCCCACACTCACAGGTGTGGTTATGACAGAAAACCAGCTGAAGCTGCAACTCCAAAATCCTTCCGTCAACCATCCGAAATCATCTCGAGGCCCCCGGGACTTTAACCAAAGGCACCAACAAGTCTAATACAACTATCCAAACTTATACCAATCCTTAAAACACCTAAAACAACATAGAAACGACGAATCAACCACGGATTCAAGCCTAAAAATTTCAAAACTCTAAAAATACACTTTCGATCAAAAATTCTATCAAACCTTGTCCGAATGACCTGAAATTTTACACACCCATCACATTCAACACTACGGAGCTATTCAAACTTCCGGAATTCCATTCCGACCCTTGGATCAAAATCTCACTATCGAACTAGAAACTTCAAAATTCGACCTTTTGGCATTTCAAGCCTAAATTAGCTACGGACCTCCAAAACACAATCCGAACACGCTCCTAACCCTGAAATCACCCCATAGAGCTAACAGAACTATCGTAATTCCATTCCGAGGCCGTCTTCACACTGTTCCGACTACGGTCAATTTTCCAACACTTAAGCTCTCATTTAGGGACTAAGTGTCCCAAAACTCTTCGAAACTCAAAACCGAACATCTGAACAAATCAAAATAGTAGAAATAAACAAGGGGAAAGCACTTATTACGGGATTGGGGCGTTAATTCTTAAGATGACCAGCCGGGTCGTCACTTCCTCCTATAGTTAAACATTTGTTCGTCCTCGAATGAGCATAGAGACATACCTGAAGTAGTTAAAAGATGAGGGTAACGGCTACGCATATCCTACTCGGTCTCCCAGGTTGCCTCCTCGACCGGCTGACCCCACCACTGAACCTTCACTGATGCAATGCTCTTTGACCTCAACTTTCTAACCTACTGATCCAATATTGCCACCGACTCCTCAACATAGGATAAATCCTTGTCCAACTGGACTAAACGGAAATACAACACATGCTACAGATCACCGTGATACCTCTGGAGCATCGAAACATGAAATACCGGATGAACTCCTGCCAAGCTGGGGGGTAAGGTGAGCTCATAAGCAACCTCCCCAACACGCCTCAATATCTTAAAAGGGCAAATAAACCTCGGACTCTTCCCTTTCTTCCCAAATATAATGATGCCCTTCATAGGCGAAACCCGAAGCAGAACCCGCTCTCCAACTATATAGGAAACATCACAAACCTTCCGGTCCACGTAGCTCTTCTATCTGGACTGGGTTGTCTATCCTGAATCATTTTGATCTTCTCCAAAGCATCCTGAACCAAGTCTGTGCCCAATAGTCTAGCCTCACCCGGCTCAAACCAACCCACCGGGGATCTACACTGCCTACCATATAAAGCCTTATACGGTGCCATCTGAATGCTGGAATGATAGTTGTTGTTGTAGGCAAACTCCGCCAATGGAAAGAACTAATCCAAAAACCCTCAAAACTCAATCACACACATACAGAACATATCCTCAAGAATCTGAATAGTGCGCTCGGACTGCCCGTCCGTATGAGGGTGAAATGCTGTACTTAACTCCATCCGAGTACCCAACTCATGTTGAATGACTCTCCAAAATTGGGATATGAACTGAGTACCGCTATCTGAAATGTTGAAAACTGGAATACCATGCAGACGAACAATCTCCCGGATATAGATCTCCGCCAACCACTCCGAAAAATAAGTAGTACACACAGGAATAAAGTGAGCAGACTTGGTCAGCCGATCCATAATCAGCCAAATAGCATCGAACTTTCTCAAAGTCCGTGGGAGCCCAACTACAAAGTCCATGGTGACCCGCTCCCACTTCCACTTCGGAATCTCTATCTGCTGAAGCAACCCACCCAGTCTCTGGTGCTCATACTTCACCTGCTGACAATTAAGGCACCGAGCTACAAATCCAACTATATCTTTCTTCATCCGCCTCCACCAGTCCCGGATGAATGGAATACCGCGAGCTATGGGCCTTCTCTAGAATCAACTCCCGAAGCCCATCAACATTGGGTACACAAATCCGATCCTGTATCCTCAATACACCATCATCACTAATAGTCACATCTCTGGCATCACCGTGCTGAACCTTGTCCTTGAGGACAAGCAAATGAGGGTCATCATACTATCGCTCCCTAATACGATCATATGAGGAAGACCGAGAAACCTCACAAGCTAGAACCCGACTAGGCTCCGAAAGATCCAATCTCACAAACTGACTGGCTAAGCCCTGAACATCCATCGCCATAGGCCTCTCCGATGCTGGTAAATAAGCCAAACTCTCCAAACTCTCTGCTGGAGAATCAAGGCATCGGCTGCCACATTGGCCTTGCCTGGGTGATAAATAGTGATGTCATAGTCTTTTAGCAACTCTAACAACCTCCTCTGGCGCAAATTTAGATCCTTTTGCTTGAACAGGTGCTGCAAGATCCGATGATCAATTTAAATATCATAGGGAACACCATACAAATAATGACGCCAGATCTTTAGGGCGTGAACAATGGCAACTAACTCTAGGTCGTGGATCGGATAATTCTTCTCGTGAACCTTCAACTGTCTGGACGCGTAGGCAATCACCCTACCGTCCTGCATCAAAACCGCCCCAAGGCCAATCCTCGAGGCATCACAATAAACAATGTAAAAACCCGAACCTGTAGGCAATATCAAAACTAGGGCTGTAGTCAAAATTGTCTTGAGCTTCTGAAAGCTCGCCTTACACTCTTCTGTCCACTAGAACGGAGCACCCTTCTGGGTCAATCTGGTCATAGGGGCTGCAATCGATGAAAACCCCTCAACAAAACGACGGTAATAACCTGCCAAGCTAAGAAAACTGCGGGTCTCTATAGCTGAGGATGGTCTGGGCCAACTCTGCACGACCTCTATTTTCATTTGATCCACCTGAATACCCTCACTCGACACCACGTGGCCTAAGAATGCCGCAGAATCCAACCAAAACTCACATTTCGAGAACTTAGCATATAACTTCTTTTCTCTCAAGGTCTGGAGAACTATCCTCAGGTGTTGTTCATGATCTTCCCGACTCTGGGAATACACCAGAATATCATCAATAAAGACAATGACGAACAAGTCAAGATACGACTGGAACACACTGTGCATCAAATGCATAAAGGCTGCTGGGGCATTGGTCAGCCCAAATGACATAACAATGAATTCGTAAAGACCATATCGAGTCCTGAAAGAAGTCTTCGGGATATCTGGATCCCGAATCTTCAACTGATGGTAACCTGAGCGCAAGTCAATCTTAGAAAACACTCGAGCGCCCTGAAACTGGCCAAACAGATCATCAATACGAGGCAAAGGATAACGGTTCTTTACTGTAACCTTGTTCAACTGGCCATAATCAATACACATACACATAGAACCATCTATTTTCTTCACAAACAAGACAGGAGCACCCCAAGGTGATACACTAGGCCGAATAAAATCCTTAACAAGCAATTCCTGTAACTGATCCTTCAACTCCTTCAACTCAGGAGTAGCCATACGATACAGAGGAATAGAAATGGGCTGAGTTCCCGAAAATAGATCAATGCCAAAATCAATATCTCTATCAGGCGGCATGTCCGGAAGATCAGTTGGAAACATATCGGGAAAATCCTG
This sequence comes from Nicotiana sylvestris, assembly GCF_000393655.2. Classification (NCBI taxonomy): domain Eukaryota; kingdom Viridiplantae; phylum Streptophyta; class Magnoliopsida; order Solanales; family Solanaceae; genus Nicotiana; species Nicotiana sylvestris. The sequence continues at coordinate 113,389,377 of NC_091057.1, forward strand.
TACTACTAGGACTGAATCAACTGAAGGGGTATCGATACTGACATCTCTCACATAAGCTAGATTTGCGTCACACCCCTTCTCAACCATATGCTGGGCATTAAGAAAAGAAATAACTCTACTAGGAGTGTGATCTAAAGTAACCCTCCACTCAACACGCGGTACACCTGGCATAACTAGCGTCACGGTTTTGGCGTGACAATCAAGAATAGAATAATAGGGCGACAACTAGTCCATGCCCAAGATAATATCAAAATCTACCATGCTGAGCAACAATAAATCGGCTCGGGTCTCAAAACCATTAAGAGCAACCAAACATGATCGATAAATGCGGTCCACAACAAGAGAATCTCCCATAGGAGTAGAAACATAAACAAGGGAACTCAAAGAATCCTGAGGTACACCCAAGTGCGGCGCAAAATAAGAAGACACATAAGAGTAAGTGGAGCCTGGATCGAATAGAACTGATGCATCTCTATGACAAACCAGTATAATACCTGTGATGATAGAATCAGAGGCAACAACCTCGGTACGGGCAGGAAGGGCATAGTATTTGTCCTGGCCTCCCCCTCTAGGGTGACCTCTACCTCCCCGACCTCTACCTCTAGATGGCTGAGCAAGTGGTGTAGCAACTGGAGCTGTAATTATAGCTTGAGAAGTCTGCGGGGCACGCTGTGGCTGAGAAATTTGTGGAGGTGCACCCCTCCCAAGTCTTGGGCGATCCCTCACCATATGGCATGTGTCACCACACTCAAAACAAGCTTTGGGAGGATGTGGCGGCTATTACTGGCTCGGGACAGGTCTACTGGACTGACCTTTGTAAGCACCCCGCGCAGGAGGCGCGCTAGAAATCGGAGGTGCATAATAAGGCTCCTGAGGCTTAGGAGGAGTTGGAATACCATTGGCTGCTGGAAGAACTGAATGAATAGGGCGACTCATATAACCCCTACCATGACGACCTACAGCTGGGGCACGGACACCGGAAGAATGGCCCGACTCTCGAGACCTCTTGGCCTCCCTCTCCTCTCTCTCCCTAGCATGCATACCCTCAATCCTCCTAGCAATGCTCACCACCTGCTAATAGGAAATATCCATCTACAACGCATGAGCCATGCTAGACCTGATGTTGGGAATAAGGCCCTCAATAAATCGGCGAACCCTCTCGCGAATAGTAGAAACCAAGGCTGGTGCATGTGTAGCCAAACTAGTGTAACGGACAGCATACTCTGAGACAGTCATAGCACCCTGGCGCAAATGCTCAAACTCTGCGTACCATGCATCCCTGAGGCTCTAAGGAACATACTTTCTTAGTAACAGATTTGAAAACTGAGTCCAAGTCAGTGAAACAGCCTCATCCGGACTGTCTAACTCATAGGTGCGCTACCACTCATAGGCGGCTCCTCGAAGTTGGAAAGTAGTGAAGGAAAACTCGCTCGATCCTGATGTACCCATGGTACGGAGAATACGATAACACTCATCTAGAAATCCCAGAGCATCATCCGATGCTAGACCACTAAATATATGAGGCTTGTACTTCTTGTACCTCTCAAGCCTCAGCTGCTCATCCTCGAAAATCGCTGCGCTGTCCTTGGGCTGATCTAGGACTGCAGGCTGTACAGGAATAATCTTAGGGACTTACTCAACATGTACTCACTACTCAGGGGTGTGGGCGGCAGGAGTCTGTGCTCCTCTCCCGGCCTGAGATGTAGCTGCAGCAAGGGGGAGCAACCCTGCCTGAGCTAGAGTGGTGTACATGCTCATGAACTATGCCAGAGTCTCCTGAAGTGCTGGAGTAGTAGTAGCAGTAGGTGTATCAGGTGCCTGGGCTCCAGCTGGATCTGCTGGTGGTACCTCGGCAGCAGCTCGCACACGTGCTCTGGCTGCACCACGTGCGTGTCCTCGGCCTCTACCCCGGCCTCTGACGGTTGTAGTAGGGGGCGCGGGTGCCTGGTTATCTAGTGTAGCGCGTGTCCTCACCATCTGTGAGAGAATAGAAGATAGAAGTTTAGAATTGTGATATCAAAATCTTGCACAACAAGGAAATCAAATTAAGTGGAAATTTTTCTAACAATTACATAGCCTCTCGTAGATAAGTACAGATGTCTCTGTACCGATCAGCGAGACTCTAATAAAGTGGCTTGTGATTTATGACTCCTATGAACCTAGAGCTCTGATACTAACTTGTCATGACCCCAGTTTGCCCTTCGTGAACTGCCGAGATGGTACCTAGTCTCTACAACTAGGTAAGCCTAACAAATGCGAAAAATAACAAAACTTGCGGAAGAAATAATTAAAAGCCAAAATAACCAAATGAAACAGTATTTAAAATGTTGCTTGGCATTTACAATACAACTTCTCGAAAACTAAAAACATTTCCCAAAACCCGGAATCTCATGAAACCACAAGCCTTGGAATGTCTACGAGTGTCTAACTCCTGAATATCTAACAAGAAAAAGAAAATACAGAAGGGCTAATACAATAGGGAGAGTAGAAAGGGACTCCTCGGTCTGCAGACACGACAGATATACCTCGAAGTCTCTGGAACAGTCGCCTCACCTCAAGGGTGATGGGACTGAGTCAAAGTACCTAGTTCTACACATGAAAAACATGCATAGAAAGGGCATGAGTACACCACAATGGTACTCAGTAAGTGCCAAGCCTAACCTCGGTCGGGTAGTGATGAGGAAGGTCAGGGCCCTACTGAGGTTAAATAAAATATAAAGTTCGACAGTATAAAACATATCAGTATAAATAAGTACAACAGTAAAAGTAATACAAGATATAAAAGGGCAACAACAACTATTACAGAGGCAAGGTAAACACAGAAAGAAATACGGCTCAACACCAAAATAACAATCGGGGATCTCCCAAGATACTGTCCTGTAGCCCCAAATATACATATCCAATGGATCTCCCGGGATCTCGTCCCGTAGTCCAACTCATAGTGCGCGGGGATCTACCAGAATCCCGTTCCGTAGTCCCAAATGTAAATACCCAGTACTGGGGTAATCTATCGGGTGCATTCCCGTAGTTCTATATAACTGTGCAGGGGGATCTACCGGAATCCCACATCTGTAGTCCCAAATATAAACAGACAGGGGGGGGGAGCTACCGAAATCCCACATCCGTAGTTCCAATGTAAATACACAGCAACAACAGGAAAATATTCAGAAATGTCAAATTTCATATTAAGGCAAACAAGTAATTCTAGCCTAGCATGCTGCACAGAATTCATGTAAGGCAGTTTGAGCAAATACAACAATTAAATCACTTAGACATGCTCTCCTAAACTAACAACAAGCTTAATAGTGCAAGTAATAAAAACATGAAAGGAAACGTACTAGTAATTACTTAATGAAAAACCGAATTTCCAACAATTAGCACAAGTACGCACTCGTCACCTCATGTACAAGGCATCTCAATTACCAAATCCTAAGGGGAAAGTCCCCCATACAAGGTAAGGCAAGCCACTTACCTCGAACCTGCTCAAATCAATCTGGAACCACGCTCTTGCCATGAGTACTCGACTCCAAATGACCCAAATCTATTCAATTCAATTGCATAATGTAAATAACACTTCAAGTAACTGATTATACAAAGAAATTCTAAGCTAATACGCGAAATTATGTAAAATAACCAAAATGCCCCTCGGGCTCGCATCTCGGAATCAGGTAAAATTTACATTTCCAGAATCTTCTCGCTCTCACGAGTTCAGTCATACCAAAAGTATCAAAATCGGACCTCAAATAGTCCCTCAAATCCTCACTCAAAGATCTCTAATTAGTCAAGCCCTAACCCCCAATTTACCACTGATTTTCCTTAATTTTTCATGCTTAAATTGATAAAAATCATTCCAATAATGAGTTTAGGGACCAAAGATCTTACCCCAATGAACTCCTCTAAAAATCCCTCTTGAAAAGTGTTCCCCCAAGCTTCTTCCCATTTGAAAAGAGGTGAAAAATGGCTAAATTTCGTGAAGGCAAGTATTTATATGTTTTTGCCCAGCGATTTCCGCATCTGCGGCCTTGAGACTGCATCTGCGGTCCTGCTTTTGCGGACTAATGGTCTCACCTGCGGCAATCACTAACTCAGCCTGATTCTGCATCTGCGACTCCCTATCCGCAGATGCGGTACTGTTCATGCGGAAATTCTACCACTTCTGCGGTTCTTGCTGAATCTCCCATTTCTACTTCTGCGATTCCAAATGCCTCTTCTACGGCTCCGCACCTATGGTCCCACACTCGCAGGTGCGGTTATGACAGAAAACTAGCTGAAGCTGCAACTCCAAACTCCAAAATCCTTCCGTCAATCATCCGAAATCATCCCGATTGGGACCTCAACCAAAGGCACCAACAAGTCTAATACCACTGTCCAAACTTATACCAATCCTTAAAACACCTAAAACAACATCGAAATGATGAATCAACCACGAATTCAAGCCTAAAAATTCCAAAACTCTAAAAATACGATTTCGATCAGAAAGTCTATCAAACCTCGTCCGAATGACTTGAAATTTTGCACACACATCACATTCAATACTACGGAGCTACTCCTGGAATTCCATTCCGACCCTCAGATCAAAATCTCACTATCAAACCGAAAACTTCAAAATTCGACCTTTCGGCATTTCAAGCCTAAATTAGGTACGGACCTCCAAAACACAATCCGAACACGCTCCTAATCTCGAAATCACCCCACAGAGCTAACGGAACCATCAGAATTCCATTCCACGACCATCTTCATAATGTTCTAACTACGGTCAACTTTCCAACACTTAAGCTCTCATTTAGAGACTAAGTGTTCTAGAACTCTTCGAAACTCAAAACAGAATGTCCCGACAAATTAAAATAGCAGAAATAAATACGAGAAAATCAGTTAATAGGGGATCGTAGTGTTAATTCTTAAGACGACCGGCCGGGTTGTCACAATCACCCCAATATCTAGTTTTACAAGAATTATTACTACAGACCAATATGAATAAGTTACACAATAAAAGAACCATTATACTATAGGGAGCTTTCATAGGCCCAATATCAACCTGGAACCAGGCCTTCAAACATAGAACTTCTGAGCATAGTGGTAGCCCATCCATAACATATAAAACTAATTTTTGGTGTGTCAAAGTTCCCAAGGGCCTCAAGGACCCCGGGCAATGCCCACACCAGAATCAGATGTTCAACAAAATTCACCAAGGATTGGAAAACCAGCCCCAATGTGTCAGAGTTTAGAAGAGTCTCATGGACCCTAAGAGGTGCTCACATTAGGGGTGACAAGACCCTACTTAACTAAGAGTAAGAGTTGAAAAACAATATACAAGGGTAGGGGATAACTTTAAAAAAGACAATTTATTTTCATAAGTGAATAAGAACAGGTTGCAAACAGAATAGGACCATGTTTCAGCAGATTGATTTAGACTTAGTTACCAGTAGTTAAACAAAATAGGAACACTGGAATCATAGACAGAACAGAGTCATAAACAAGGTTTCACATTGCTAGAGCTGATTTAGTCTATTAACTATTACCAAATAGACATGTATTTAATAGATAGAAACATGCTGAAGTCAAATAGCTAATCAAATAGCCATACGGAAAAGATAGTGATAATCTAAAGCATATTACTCTTGAAAGAAGTTCACAAAAACCATGAGTTGATCAGGATCATGCTAAGGCAGGCTATTAGCACATAAAACATGACATGAATTGGGGCATGCTAATTGAGAGCTGGGTAAATAAGTGTCATGGATTAAACAGGAACATACTATCATATAGAACAAGACAGAACCTAAGTCATGCTGGTTAAGAGAAACATAGGGCAGAATAGAAGTATATTGAAACACTAACCACACAGCCATATGGGACAAAAAGGTAACAAGACTAAAACATACTGGTTAAAATAAACAGGAAGCATATAATGAACATGCACATGTTGAGGTTCACTAATCATGCAAGCCATAGAGAATGAGAACTGAAGCATAGTAGTTGAGAAGGAGATAGCTAGGAGACAAACATCAAAGCAGACGTATACTGAGACACATAGCACATAGAAGAGATTATGATAACATAAATAGGGGCATACCAGTTAAGATATAGCAAACAGGAAGGTGAAGGCAAGTTGAATCCAATAGTCTAGCCTTGGCTTTCAGCTGTCTAGACAGTGCAGCAAACACAAGTAACAAAAAGAATTACAATGAAGAGTGTGTGTGAATAAGAGTTTGTGTGTATGTTTCTATATCTTTCTGTGTGTGTTCGTGTGTTTGAAAGAAGTCATAATGGGGGAATTATATAGCACTTAGCAGCATAAAACATATAAGGCAAAAAATAATTCAGAGTTCACAAATAATGTATAAAAATAAAATCAATCAGTTAATTGGGGCTAAACTAAATCAAATAACTCAACAAAATTCGGGAGAAACCCCTTAAAATGGGGGAAATCAATTAACAACCCAAATTAAAGGTTAAACAAGGCAATAAAATCAATCAAAGACCATTTAGGAGTCAGCTAAAGCAATCAAATCCCATAAATCTGGTTAGTGAACTAATTAAGGCAAGTAGTACCAGTTAGTAGTTAAAAATAAGGAAAATAGGTAAAAATCACATAGAATTATCAATATCGGCAGAAAAAATATAATTTGAACCCTAATAAAATCACTCAAGCTCTTCTAATTGACAGAGAAGAAAAATAATGGGCAAATATTAGAATAACTAATAAAATAATTAGAAACCCTAGGGTTTAGAATATAGGCAGTCAAACAAACCAAGAGTAACGGAATCAAACACTCAAAAAGTTTTGCAGAAATGCAAAGAAATGAAACCCCAGTTTTAGAGAAACATTAAAATTGGTTAATAGTAAGAAAAATAGAAAATTTTCAAAGAGAAATATCATATAACCTCAAAATCATCTCAGATCTACAAAGATCTGAACAGACTCGAGTAGAAAGAGATAAGGGTTTTGAAGAATGGAACGAAGTGAGAAAAATCCGGTTATGAACCTTTTCAAGCCATAAATATAAAGATAACGATACTCACAAACATAGCGATGAACATAAGGCAGGTTCATCAAGAAATGAAGAGTTTGAAGCTAAGTCTGAGTTGAATCTCTTCGAGATTCCTTCAGATAACAACAAAATCGATCAACCAGTGAAGATAAGAGGCCGACTGAGGCCTAAACTTCACAAGGAAACTCCATGGAATGGAGGGTTTTCTGGTAACGGTGGCTAGGGTTAGGGGAGCGTCTGAGAGAGAAGAGAGAAAATAGGGATTCAGGGGCGGCAATTTGTGTAAAATGAGGTAGCGTTTGGGGGTTTGGTATATTAAAAAAGGAAAGAGTGTCCTGGATCATTGATCTCTTGAGATCAATGACCAAGATTGAATCTGGGGTTGGGTCGGGTTAAAATAATTAGGTTATTGGGTTTGGGTTAGATTAGGGTATTGGTCTAAGGTTTAATTGGGCTAGGGTCTGAAATTGATTAAGAAAAGGGGGCTGTTATTTCATTGCCCAATTAACTTAATAAAACAATTTTATAAAATAGTTTATAAATGATAAAAATATCATTTGTACATGAAAATGATTTAAAATAATTACTTAGTATTATAAAAATATAAAAGGTTAGTTTCTTGTGAAATAAGATATTTATGCACACATGGGCCATTATTGCAAAGTTATTGCAATTATAACCCTAACATGTACATATGGCTATTCATGGAATAATTAAAGCTTAGTACAAATATAAATGATAAAAGTAAGCAATAAAATTATCATAAAACTGCTTGTGATGCAATTAGTAATAATTTATATAATAAAATACTAGAATAAATTATTTTACATCCTTTTAAAATTACAGGAAAATTATGAAAAAATACTGGTTGATGCTCATACACTATTTTGAAAATATATTAGCATTTTGAAATATACGAGGGAAAAATTGGGTATCAACAGCTACCCCTCTTTACCAGGAAAGGATGAAACATTTTTTGAGTAAAGAAATGATGACCGATTTTGACCAAATGGAGTGTTTCAAAAAATATAGGCCGCACCCTAGTCTCTGAGCTGCCTACATATCCCTGGTTTTACAAGAATCAGTTCATGTGTAGTTCTGGACCCAACGGTGAATGAGGCCGATGAAATTATTATGGGAATGGTAGCAAGTTTCGAAAAATGCTCTTTTGTGAAGGGTAGTATCGAATGGGTTTGTGCGTAGTTGTTGTAAGGCCCCGTGAAATTATTTACTCAAAAACCCGAAATCTCATAGTTCCAAGTTAGGAATATGTGTTAGAAATTTGTAAAATTGAGCTCGCCGCGGTTCGGACCTTTTGGATTGATCTGTACATTAAAAAGTTAAGGAATTATATTTTTTCAGAAAAAATGCGTTTCTACGGTCCATTATGTGATCGCATAATAGCTATGCAGACCGCATTGTCGCCGCACAGTGAGACAGTATGCTGGTTAGTTTTGAAGTCAACTATGCGGCTAATTATGCGATTGCATAATCAATATACGGCCTGCATAGTCATCGCATAATCTCATTGGAATTTTGCGAGGGGCAGTTCTGCGGTGCATTATGCGACCGCATAATAGGTATGCGGACCACATTCTTGTCGCATACCCAGGAAGAATGTTCAAGTTTTGAGGGCCATTCTACGGTCCCTTTTTGCGGGCCGCATGTCAATTATGAGATCGCATATGCGATCGTAGATTGTGTCGGGGCTCCTATTTTCTTTCTTTTAAAACCCGACCCTATTCTGTTAAAAACAACCGATTAGACCCTTTTTTTGTTGCTATTCTACTGCAATTAGAGTGAAAGGAGGAGTTCAAGAGGGAGAAACTAACTCTCACCAAGTCACTACAATCCTTGTCCAAATCTTTGAAGACTTTCAAGTAAAATTTGCTAGGTCTTCATCCTAAGAGGTAAGAACTGGAGCCCTAATCTACGATTTCGAAATTTCTATTAAAATAAGTGATTAACACGTGGGTTCATAGGTACAAGGATTGATTATCTTGCATGCATAAATGATAATATGGTATGGGGAGATTGTGAGTTAAAAAGATAGAAATTGGGGTGTAAGATGATAAAAAAATCTCTCACAAAAAGGTCCTAAAATCACAATGCACACTTAGTGCTTGATAATATACTCAAATGAGCCAGCATCTTAATCATGTCTCTAATTTTTGGTTCAACTTGTAATTCTCATAAAATAGATCGAAGTTGCTAAGAGTTTCCGAATTTTGTAAGAATTTAAGGAAAGCTCTATTGAGATATGTATGGCTAAAACCCCCTCTTCTTAGAAATTGAGCTCCTTGGGTGTCCATGCAAATGTTGTTAAGACCGAAATTTGATAGATGTATTGATTGTTGTTTCATATGAATTGATGCTGCAAATATATACATGAAAGGTGTGTCTCAATGTGTTCAATGTGCTATTCTTGGTAATTTAAGGATGTGTGGAAAATGTGAAACATGTGTTGAAATGCCTAGACTTCAAGTCAAGTTTAAACGGAGACTGTTATGCCAAAACTATGTGAAGTCTTCTTCATGCTTACAACTTGAATTGCTCTTGTATGTGCCTATTATCTAGAATTGTAAGGTTAACATTGAAAGTGGAAATGATGTGAAATGTGGGGAAAAGAGCTTGAGTTGTGATAATTGTGGCCCTAAGTGCCTATGAATTGATATGTGTGAAATAAAGATTGAAATGAGACTATTAATGAAAAAAGAAACAACGTCTTGGTAATACGACTTAGCCGATCGGGCCGTGATCGGATGCCATGTCGCACACATGGTGGTACATGTCTCAAATGAGGCAACCTAGCCGATCGGGTCGTGATCGAACTCCGCTCAAGAAAGCGATGGTATTATGAATGATGATGAACAGTATTAAAGGCCCCAACCTAAAGCTATGGAAATTATGTGATATTTATATGATTCTTTTATTTAATGATGTGGTGTTCGTTTAAAGTTTCTGATTATTCTTTGTGATTTCCTTATTATTATATGATAGTTCTTTCTAATGAGATGGTGTTTAGTTATACATACTAGTACTATTCCATGGTACTAACGTCCCTTTTCCCGGGGGCGCTACACCTTTCAATGGATGTAGGTGGTTCCATAGCAGACAGTGCCGGTCATAGGTAACAGAGCATCCTCTTCTCAGCAATCTTGGTGAGCATCCTCCTCTCATCAATCTTGGTGAGCCCCTCTTCTTCCAGGGGTTATGCAGTATGTCTTTTGTTATAAATTTCCTCTTTTGAGGTATAGCCGGGGCTTTGTTGCGAGCATTGTCTTATCATATATTTCTTTTGTATCTTTAGAGGCTCCGTAGACGTTTGTGTGGGTTATGTACGGGTAATGGTCGGGTCAATGAATTGTGTTGTAATTTGTAAAATCTAGTTCTTCTAACTGTATCTGTATGAAATCTTGGAAACTTAACTGTGGTTTAAATGTGGTAATATGAAATGAATTAGCAAGGTTATATGTACAACCGTTCCTACTGTTTAAATAAATGGAAGCATGGTTTTCGTGGTCATAGTGAGTTGGGTAGAAAGTGTTGAAAAGGCTTGCTCAGTTAGGCTCACTCGATTGTGCGCCGGTCGCGCCTCCCTAGGTTGGGGCATGACAAATTTGGTATCAGAGCCTAAGGTTTTTAAAGTGTCCTAGGATGTCTCGAAGCTATTTCTAGTAGAGTACTTCTTATCGGTGTGTAGTCGATCACATCTATAAGTTGGAGGCTACTTGGGCATTTAGGAATAACACCCTTCTTTGATATTCTGGATCATGCGGCAATTGTGAAACTATTCCTCCTCTAACTAGTGCATTCCTTCAATTTTCAGTACATGACACCTAAGAAGAAATCCAGGACTAGCCAAGGAGTCAATGCTTCCCCCGGAGTGGCAGTCGACTCCATAATTGATGATGCAGGTGAGAACGTGAGAGGTGAGGACATTCCCCCGACTGCTACACCAGTTCCTACATCTGTTAAGGGTGCTACTATCCCTCCCATTGATATTCCTGTTCCGCCTCCAGCCCCAGCTTCTGGTTCTGGTAATTCTGATAGGGATTTTAGGGGAGCTATACAGATGTTAACTCAGCTAGTGGCCTCTCAGGCCTAGAGGTCAAATATGTGCCCAGTTCATCTAGCCAGCAAGGGGATTCCACCAGTTCTAGGGTAAACATATTTCTTCAGCTAGACCCTCCAGTGTTTACAGGTGCAAACCCCGAGGAAGACCCCATGATTTTATTGATGAGATGCACAAGGCCCTCAAGGTTATGCATGTAACTGAGACAGAGGGAGTAGAGTTGAATTCCTACCGCCTGAAAGGGGTGGCCTATTCATGGTTTGAGTTGTGGGAAGATTCCCGTGAGGAGGGGAGCCCTCTGGCAAGGTGGAACGAGTTTGCCAACGCCTTTGTGGATCATTTCCTGCCTGCTAAGACAAGGGCAGCCCGTGCAACAGAATTTAAGAATATAAAGCAAGGTAGCAAGAGTGTGTGGTAGTACCATATGGAGTTTGCCCGCCTTTCCAAGTATGTTATCCACATGTTGCCTACAATGGAGGCCAGGGTGTGCCGGTTTGTTCAGGGCCTTAATCCTTTGACTATTAATGAGGCTTCTACAACTGCCTTGAATTCTAACATGAATTATGGGAAGATTGTGGCATTTTCTCAAGCCACAAAGAACCATAAACAAAAAAGCAAGATGGAAAGAGAGGGTAACAACAAGGCCTGGTCTGCGGGCAACTTGGGAGAGTCACTAGGTGGGGGAAGATCAGCTTTCAGGAGAGGATCATCAGGGCTGTCCCAGTCTGTTGTGCAGTCTTCAGCCAGTGCACCGCTATTAGGGCCCAGCTAGTAGTAGTAGTGGAGTCATTTCAGGCCTAGTCAGGGCAACGAGGGATCTCACCAGCGGGGTCGGTCATGAGAGAGATCCTAGCAGCAATAGAGGTCCCCATGCCCCAGGTGCGGAAAGATGCACTCAGGGATTTGCTTCTTGGAGTCACCCGTATGCTATGTATATGGGATGCGGGGTCATATTCAGAGGCACTGTCGTATATCCTTCCAAGGAGCGGGCAGGGGCACAACACAGCCAGCCAGCCCAGTAGCTGCTACATCTTCAGCCCTCTCTCCAGCTCGAGGTACCCCAGCACCTGCGGAGCGTGGTGCAGCTAGGGGTGGTGCGCAGAGTTCAGGAGGGCCTAACTGGTTCTATGCTATGAGTGGTCGCCAGACTTCAGATGCTTCTCCAAATATTGTTACATGTATTTTGACTGTCCAATCTTATGATGTGTATGCACTTATTGACCCTGGTTCCACCTTGTCCTATGTTATCCCTTTTGTTGCTATGGAATTTGGGATAGAACCAGAACAGCTTCATGAGCCATTCTCGGTGTCTACTCCGGTGGGTGAGCCTATTACGGTTGCACGAGTTTATAGAGGATGTGTTGTTACGGCACGTGGTAGGATACCATGGCCGATCTTATTGAATTGGGGATGGTCAATTTTGATGTAATAATGGGAATGGATTGGCTTTACTCATGTTTTGCTAAACTTGATTGTCAGACTAGAACTATGTGGCTTGAATTTCCTACCGAGACCGTTGTGTAATGGAAAGGAGATAATGTAGTGTCAAAAGGTCAGTTTATTTCTTACCTTAAGGCCGCAAAGATGATCAAGAAGGGGTGTATCTATCATTTAGTCCGTGTTACGGATACCGATGCCGAGGCGCCTAGCCTTGAGTCCGTGCCAGTTGTGAATGAATTTCCAGATGTCTTTCCAGATGAGCTCCCCGGGATCCCACCAGACAAAGAGATTGATTTTGGAATCGACGTGATGCCAGGTACGCAGCCTAAATCAATTCCACCTTATAGAATGGCATCGACAGAATTGAAGGAATAGTTGAGGGATTTGTTGGAGAAAGGTTTCATCCGGCCGAGTGTGTCACCGTGGGGTGCACCGGTCTTGTTTGTAAGGAAGAAAAATGGGTCGCTACGGATGTGTATTGACTACCTGCAACTCAACAAAGTCACCATAAAAAATAAATACCCTCTACCAAGGATAGATGATTTGTTTGATCAATTGCAAGGTGCTAAGTGCTTCTCAAAAATTGACTTGCGGTCCGGATATCATCAATTGAAGATAAGGGAGCAGGATATTCCAAAAAAAGCTTTCAGGACCCGGTATAAGCACTTTGAATTTCTAGTGATGTCCTTCGGGCTAACAAATACCGCAGCAGCTTTCATGGATCTTATGAATCAAGTCTTCAAGCCTTTTCTAGACTCCTTTGTGATAGTGTTCATTGACGATATTCTTATGTATTCCCAAAGTCGGGAGGACCATGCTGACCATCTCAGGGCAGTTTTGCAGACTCTTCAGCAACATCAACTGTATGCAAAATTTTCGAAATGTGAATTTTGGCTTGAATCTGTCACGTTCTTGGGTCATGTTGTCGAAAGGGATTATGGTTGATCCTCAAAAGATTGCAGCAGTAAGGAATTGGCCTAGACCTACCACTCCAATAGAGAATCGCAGTTTCTTAGGTTTGGCTGCGTACTACAGAAGATTTGTGGAGGGGTTTTCTACACTTGCCTCTCCGTTGACTAAATTGACGCATAAATCAGTTAAGTTCCAATGGTCCGATGCTTGTGAAAGGAGCTTTCAGGAATTGAAATCAAGATTGACTACCACGCCGGTATTGACCCTGCTAGAGGGTATAGAGGGATTTGGGGTGTATTGCGGTGCTTCGAGGATCGGGATTGGGTGTGTGTTAATGCAACACTGCAAGGTTTAGCTTACGCCTCTAGGCAACTCAAGAATCATGAAAAGAACTATCCAACCCACGACTTAGAGGTGGCGACAATGGTGTTTGCACTAAATATTTGGCGACATTATTTGTATGGGGTCCATGTGGATGTATTTATGGACAACAAGAGACTTCAATATATTTTCAAACAAATGGAGTTGAATTTGAGATAGAGAAGATGGCTAGAGTTACTCAAGGACTATGATATCGATATTCTCTATCACCCAGGAAAGGCCAATGTCGTGGCGGATGCTCTTAGCCGGAAATCTATGGGAAGTTTGGCTCATTTGGAGGCATATCAAAGGCCGTTGGCCCGGGAGGTTCACTAGTTGGCTAGTTTGGGAGTTCGCCTTGCGAATTCTAAAGAAGGAGGAGTAATTGTGCAGAATAAGGCTGAATCATCGCTTGTAGCGGAGGTCAAAGAAAAGCAATATAACGATCCATTTTTAGCATAGCTGAAGGAGGGGATTTACAAACACAAGACCACAGCTTTTTCCTTTGGCATGGATGATTGTACCCTACGGTACCAAGGCCGCGTATGTGTTCCAGATATTGACGGCCTTCGGGAAAGGATCATGGCTAAATCTAGCACTTTCAGGTATTCCGTACACCAGGGTTCTACAAAAATGTATCATGATCTTAAGGAAGTTTATTGGTAGAACAACATGAAAAGGGATGTGGCGGACTTTGTGGCAAAATGTTCAAACTGTCAGTAAGTGAAGGCCAAGTATCAAAGGCCCGATGGATTGGCTCAAAGCATAGAAATTCTGATGTGGAAATGGGAAATGATCAACATGGATTTTGTGGTAGGGTTACTACGCACTCCGTGCAAGTTCGACTCAATTTGGGTAATCGTGGATCGACTCACGAAATCAACGCACTTCTTGCCAGTCAATCTACTGACATAGCGGAAGAGTATGGTCAATTGTATATCAAAGAAATAGTCAGGTTGCATGGAACTCCAGTATCAATCATTTCGGATCGAGGGGCCCAGTTCACGACCAACTTTTGGAAGAAATTTTAGCAAGGCTTGGGTACGCAGGTAAATCATAGTATAGCTTTTCACCCCCAGACCGATGGGCAAGTGGAACGGACTATTCAGACGCTTGAGGACATGTTGCGTGCTTGTGTTCTTGATTTCAAAGGTAGCTGGGATGATCATTTTCCACTCATAGAGTTTGCTTATAACAACAACTTCCATGCTAGTATCCAGATGACACCATTTGAGGCGTTGTATGGTAGAAGATGTAGTCTCCCATTGGGTGATTTGAGGTTGGAGAAGCTGAATTGATAGGGCCGGACCTTGTGCATCAAGTCATGGAGAAAGTCAAAATTATTAAGGAAAGGTTGAAAACTGCTCAGAGTCGCCAAAAGTCTTATTCAGACATTCGTCGCAGTGATTTGGAGTTCAAAGAAGAGGATTGGGTATTTTTGAAGGTTTCCCCCATAAAGGGTATCATGCGGTTTGGAAAGAAAGGAAAATTGAGTTCGAAGTATGCCGGACCATACATAATCATTCAGAGGATCGTTCAGGTGGCATACAAGCTCGAACTGCCACTCGAGATGTCATTGGTACACCCAGTCTTCCATGTATCTATGTTGAAGAAGGTAGTGGGGATCCATCCACTATTGTGCCAGTTGAAACTATTGAGGTTAATGAAGAACTGTCATATGAGGAAATTCCAGTTGCCATTCTTGACAGGCAGGTTCGGAAGTTGAGAAACAAAGAAATTACCTCTGTGAAAGTGTTATGGCGAAGCCAGCAGGTTGAAGAAGCCACTTGGGAGGCCAAGGAAGAAATGAAAAAGAAGTACCCACATTTGTTTGTATAGCCATGTAATAGCTTTTATGAATTTGGTTCCTATGAACTCTGTATCCTTTGATTTGGTCTATGCAAAACTGTTATGTTTTGGTTATATGTTGCCTATGCGTCCACGGTTGGTGTCGTTACAAGTTATGTCATGTCTATGGATTGTGTATATGCTATTAGGATATGTTTCTGGGGCTCTCTGACAAGTGGATAGGCCTAGTTACAAAGGAAACTCTGGCAAAATTTTTGGAAATTTAGGGAGTTAGCCAAATTTGGGGCTGTTGATATGTTTCATGATGTGAAAAAGTTGAAGTTGCATAAGGATTGCTAATTAGTGAACCTTGATCCTCATTCGAGTACGAATGATCTTAAGTAGGGGAGGATGTAAGGCCCCGTGAAATTTTTTACTCAAAAACCCGAAATCTCGTAGTGCCAAGTTAGGAATATGTGTTAGAAGCCCGCCGTGGTTCGGACCTTTTGGATTGATCTGTGCATTAAAAAGTTAAGGAATAATATTTTTCAAAAAAATGCATTTTTGCGGTCCATTATGTGGTCGGATAATAGCTATGTGGACCGCATAGTCGCCGCAGAGTGAGACAGTATGCTGGTTAGTTTTGAAGTCAACTATGCGGCCAATTATGCGATCGCATAATCAATATGCGGGCCACATAGTCATCGCATAATCTCCTTGGAATTTTGCGCGGGGCAGTTCTGCGCTGCATTATGCGACCGCATAACAGGTATGCAGACCGCATTCTTGTCGCATAACCGGGCGGAATGTTTAAGTTTTGAGGGTCATTCTATGGTCCCTTTTTGCGGGCTGCATGACAATTATGCGATCAAATATGTGACCGCAGATTGTGTCGGGGCTCCTATTTTCTAACTTTTAAAATCTGACCCCATTCCATTAAAAACACCCCATTAGACCCTTTTTTGCTATTCTACTGCAATTAGAGTGAGAGGAGGAGTTCTAGAGGGAGAAACTAACTCTCACCAATTCACTACAATCCTTGCCCAAATCTTTGAAGACTTTCAAGTAAAATTTGCTAGGCCTTCATCCTAAGAGGTAAGAACTGGTGCCCTAATTTACGATTTCGAAATTTCTATTAAAATAAGTGATTAACACGTGGGTTCATGGTACAAGGATTGATTAACTTGCATGCATAAATGATAATAGGGTATGGGAAGATTGTGAGTTAAAAAGATAGCAATTGGGGTGTAAGATGATAAAAAAATCTCTCACAAAAGGGTCCTAAAATCACGATGCACACTTAGTGCTTGATAATATACTCAAATGAGCCAGAATCTTAATCATGTCTCTAATTTTTGGTTCAACTTATAATTCTCATAAAATAGATCGAAGTTGCTAAGAGTTCCAGAATTTTGTAAGAATTTAAGGAAAGCTTTATTGAGGTATGTATGGCTAAAACCCCCTCTTCTTAGAAATTGAGCTCCTTGGGTGTTCATGCAAATGTTGTTAAGACCGAAATTTGATTGATGTATTGATTGTTGTTTCATATGAATTGATGCTGCAAATATATACATGAAAGGCGTGTCTCAATGTGTTCAATGTGCTATTCTTGGTAATTTAAGGATGTGTGGAGAATGTGAAACATGTGTTGAAATGCCTAGACTTCAAGTCAAGTTTAAACGGAGATTGTTATGCCAAAACTATGTAAAGTCTTCTCTATGCTTACAACTTGAATTGTTCTTGTATATGCCTATTATCTAGAATTGTAAGGTTAACGTTGAAAGTGGAAATGATGTGAAATGTGGGGAAAAGAGTTTGAGTTGTGATAATTGTGGCCCTAAGTACCTATGAATTGATATGTGTGAAATAAAGATTGAAATGAGACTATTAATGAAAAAAGGAACAACGTCTTGGTAAGATGGCTTAGCCCATAGGATGCCATGTCGCACACATGGTGGTATTGTGCTGATATTGAATTCCGAAACGTGAGAATGAGATTGTCATTGAGGTACATGTCTCAAATGAGGCAACCTAGCCGATCGGGTCGTGATTGGACTCCGCTCAAGAAAGCTGTGGTATTGTGAATGATGATGAATAGTATTAAAGGCCCCAACCTAAATCTATGGAAATTATGTGAAAGTTATATGATTCTTTTATTTGATGATATGGTGTTCGTTTAAAGCTTTTGATTGTTCTTTGTGATTTCCTTGTTCTTGTATGATAGCTCTTTCTAATGAGATGGTGTTTAGTTAAAAATACTAGTACTATTCTATGGTACTAATGTCCCTTTTGCCGGGGGCGCTACACCTTTCAATGGATGTAGGTGGTTCCATAGTAGACAGTGCCGATCGTAGGTAGCGGAGCATCCTCCTCTCAGCAATCTTGGCGAGCCCCTCTTCTTCTAGGGGTTATGCAGTATGTCTTTTGTTATAAATTTATGCTTTTGAGGTATAGCCGGGGCCTTGTTGCCGGCGTTATCATAACTGTCTTTTGTATCTTTAGAGGCTCTGTAGACGTTTGTGTGGGTTATGTATGGGTAATGGTCGAGTCAATGAACTGTGTTGTAATTTCTAAACTCTAGTTCTTCTAACTGTATCTGTATGAAATCTTGGGAACTTAACTATGGTTTAAATGTGGTAATATGGAATGAATTACAATGGTATATGTACGACCGTTCCTACTGTTTAAATAAATGGAAGCATAGTTTTTTTGGTCATAGTGAGTTGGGTAGAAAGTGTTCAAAAGGCTTGCTCTGTTGGGTTCACTCGATTGACCGCCGGTTGCGCCTCCCGAGGTTGTGGCGTGACAGTTATGAAGATGAATCTGAATCGTAACGGGTGTGTCATAAGGCAGGTATCTAAACAGTCATAAAGTAAAGGTGGGTAATTGGTGGGAGTCGGTTTCGCTTGAAATAATGGTAAGGCACAAATGGTACGGGTGGAAATCGGAGCGAAGTTTGATCCTTTTTGAAGAATGGTTACTTCCTAGATTTCCTGCAAAACTTAAAACACAATACGCGCGAGTATATAGATTGTTGTGAGAATTTAAACATGATACAAATTCCCTTTAGACCATGAAAGGCTGTCTTTGGACAAAGAGGATGACGTCCTTAGACTATGACATCCTGGGCCATGAATCATGAGATAAAAGATTCGCAGGCCATGAAATGATGTTCTCGGGCCATAAAAATTGTGCCTCTGAACCATGACGCCTTTGAATAATGATGTGCAGTATTGAGATATCCTCTGGCAATGACATGGTGTCTCCTGGCTATGGGGATGATGCCTTCGGACTATGATTCCTTTGGACAAATTGGCTATACATCAGCCCATGAAATACGGAGACATGATAACAAAGGTGACAATAAGATAGAGCTTGGTATTGTGCAGAGTTTTGGGGGATAGAGCTTGGCCCCGATAGAAGAAGATACTGCAAAGTTTAGAATAGAGCCATACTTATGGAAAGGGAGACAATGCTTAGTCCCATGAGAAGGCAATGCTTAGCCTTATGCAAATAGAGAGGCAGGGCTTAACCTCATGCAAGATTTGAGACAGGGCTTAGTCTCATGCAGAGAGAAGGCAATGCTTAGCCTTATGCAAATATGGAGGCAAGGCTTAGCCTCATGCAAGTATCGAGACATAGTTTAGTCTCATGCAAAGAGAAGGCAGTGCTTAGCCTTACACAGGTATGGAGGCAAGGCTTAGCCTCATGCAAAGAGAAGGCAATGCGTAGCCTTATGCAAATGTGGAGGCAGGTCTTAGCCTCACGCAAGGATCGAGATAGAGCTTAGTATCATGCAAAGAGAAGGCAGTGCTTAGCCTTACCGAAGTACGGAGGTAGGGCTTAGCCTCATGCAAAGAGAAGGCAATGCTTAGCCATATGCAAGTGTGGAGGCAAGGCTTAGCCTCATGCAAGATTTGAGATAAGGCTTAGTCTCATGCAAAAATAAGGCAATGCTTAGCCTTATGCAGTGAACAAGTAGTAGATAGGAGTAGAATATTTCTTAGTTGGAGATATATTTGCGTCTGGTGGCCTGATTGTTATGAGGATAGTGATTTTGTTATGTGTATATTTGTGAATACTCCTGTTATGTTTATCTTGCCTGCATCCAAAAACAAAATCATGAGTTTTGTAAGGGGAGGCTAGTTCGTGCCTTTGTCTGCTTGCTTTGCTTTGTTTTGCTCTAGAGACCTTGTTCGAGTCATCCTAGGTAACACCTAGCTGCCATAGAAATAAAATTTTAAAAAATATGCATTTATTGGTAAAATAGAGTTATTTTAGAAAACATAGTGGTATATAATATCAAGTAAATTAGATGAAATAATGAATGTAACACTTTAGAGAAATTGCGGCTTCCCTTGTAGTAGAATTTTAAGGGTCCTCCTCAAAATTCTACCCCAGTTTGATCCTTCATCCGTTCTGCATGTAGAGAAGTTTGTTGGATCTGCTCCGGAAGTTTGAGAATCCTTCTCAAAATTCTGCCCCAATTACCTAACCGATTTCTGACTTTCTGGTATATGATGGCGTCGGTTGGACTTGCTCTGAAATTTTGAGGGTCCTCCCTAACATTCTGCTTCTGGTTCTGAGGGAAATGAAAATTTCATTAAGATATGACCGAACCCACAGGGCTACCTATGTATCCCCTCTTAAACGGAAATCAGGTCAAGCATAGTTCAGTTAAGTCAGATGAATTAGTGTAAACAATCTAAACATAGTATCTCTTGACTGCATCTGAATTGATGGGTGTTGGCCAAACTTCTCCATCCATTTCTGCAAGTATGAGTGGTCCTCCTGTTAGTACCCGATGAACCATGTAAGGACCTTGCCAATTTGGTGAGAATTTCCCTTTGGCTTCATCCTGGTGCGGGAAGATCCGCTTCAGCACCAACTGTCCCGGTGTGAATTGTCTTGGTTTGTCCCTTTTGTTGAAAGCTCTGGACATTCTATTCTGGTAAAGCTGACCGTGACATACTGCATTCATTCTTTTTCCGTTTATGAGGGCTAGTTTCTCATAGTGGCTCCTTACCCATTCTGCATCACATAGTTCGGCTTCTTGTATGAGCCTTAAAGAAGGAATTTCTACCTTAGCTGGAATGAAAACTTCGGTACCATAAACCAATAAATAGGGAGTTGCCCTAGTTGATGTGCGGGCCGTAGTGTGGTATCCCAATAGGGCAAAAGGCAACTTCTCGTGCCATTGTTTTTGATTTTCTACCATTTTTATTAGTATCTTCTTGATGTTCTTATTGGCAGCTTCCACAACTCCATTTATTTGAGGCCTGTATGCTGTAGAGTTTTGTTCTTGATTTTGAAGGTTTCACACATGGCTTTCATCAGGTCACTGTTGAGATTGGTGGTATTATCAGTGGTAATGGACTCGGGAAGCCCGAATCAACAAATAATACGATCCTTGACAAAATTTGTGATGACTTTCTTGGTTACAGCCTTGTAGGATGCAGCCTCTACCTATTTTGTGAAGTAGTTGATAGCCACTAAAATGAACCGGTGTCCATTGGAAGCGGTGGGCTCGATCGGACTGATGACATCCATTCCCCAGGCAGCAAAAGGCCAAGGTGCACTTGTTGCATTGAGCTCGTTTGGTAGTACCTTATCATGTCTGCATGTACCTGGCATTGGTGGCATTTTTGGACATACCTGATGCAATCCGTTTCCATGGTCATCTAAAAGTATCTAGCTCTAGTATCTTCTTGGATAGAACAAAATCGCTCATATGTGGTCCGCAAGTTCCGGTATGTATCTCCTCAAGCAATCTGGAAGCCTCTTTCGCGTCAACACACCTTAACAACCCCAGATCAGGAGTTCTTCTATATAGGGTCCCTCCGCTTTGGAAGAAGTGATTGGACAACCTCCACAGTGAGCATTTCTGAGTATGATTTGCCTATCCAGGTATTCTCCTTTTGCCAGATATTCCTTAATGTCGTGGAACCAAGGTTTTCCATCCGTTTCTTCTTCAACATAAGCATAGTAAGCCGGGAAATTATGGATCTTCACCAGGATGGGGTCGATGAAATTCTTATCTGGATGTTGTATCATTGATGACAAGGTGGCCAGTGCGTCTACGAACTCATCTTGAATTCTGGGCACATGTTTGAATTCTATCTTTGTGAATCTCTTCACCAATTCCTGCATATGATACAAGTATGGCAGTATCTTGGTGTTCTTCGTAGCACATTCTCCTTGAACTTGATGTACTAGAAGATACGAATTGCCAATTACCAGCAACTCTTGTATATTCATATTGATGGCCAAATTAAGCTCCATGATGCAAGACTCATATTTTGCCATATTGTTGGTGCACAGAAACCTAAGCTTTGCGGATACCGGGTAATGTTGACCTATTTCTAATACCAAAACTGCTCCAATACCCACTCTTTTAGTAATGTCCTCTCTTACGAATGATACTTCTTCATCGGGAAAATACATTTTTAATGGTTCGTGTTCTTCTCCCACAGGATTTTCAGCAAGATGGTCTGCCAATGCTTGTCCTTTTACTGCCTTCTGAGTTACATAGATAATATCGAACTCACTTAACAATATCTCTCACTTGGCTAACTTCCCGGTTGGCATGGGCTTCTGAAAGATGTACTTCAAAGGGTCCATCCTGGATATGAGGTATATGGTATAGGCACAGAAGTAATGCCTCAATTTCTGAGTTGTCCATGTCAAAGCACAGCAAATGCGTTCCAGTAGAGAGTATCGTGCTTCATAAGATGTGAACTTCTTACTCAAGTAGTATATTGTTTGTTCCTTTCTTCCTATCTCATCATGTTGTCCCAAAACATATACTAAAGCTCCATCTAATACAGACAAATAGAGTAGCAAAGGTCTCCCAGGTTCTGGCAGGACTAGGACTGGTGGTGCGGACAGGTATTCCTTGACTTTGTCGAAATCTTTCTTACAATCCTTGGTCCAGCTTGTTTCAACATCTTTCCGCAACATTTTGAAGATGGGTTCACATATTATCGTGGACTATGCTATGAAGCGGCTGATGTAGTGAGGCATCCTAGGAAGCTCATCACGTCTTTTTTGCTCTTTGGTGGTGGTAACTCTTGGATAGCCTTAACTTTGGACGGGTCCAACTCGATCCCTCGGCGACTGACATTGAATCCCAACAACTTTCCCGCAGGAACCCCGAATGCACATTTTACGGGGTTCAGTTTTGGATTGTACCTCCTTAGCCTATCAAAGAATTTTCTCAAGTCTGCTATGTGATCTATGATCCTCTTGGATTTGATGATGATGTCGACAACATACACCTCTATTTCCTTGTGTATCATATCATGGAAGTTGGTCTTCATGGCTCTCATGTAGGTAGCCCCAGCATTCTTTAGGCCAAATGACATCATTTTGTAGTAGTACACTCCCCATGGTGTAATGAAGGTTGTTTTCTCTACGTCTTCTTCGTCCATCCAAATTTGATGATAACCCACTATGAAATCTAAAAAGGATTAGAGTTGATGCTTGGCGCAATTGTTGATCAGGATGTGTATATTTGGCTGTGCGAAATCGTCATTGGGACTTGCTCTATTTAAATCCCGATAGTCAACACACACCCCGACTTTCCCATCTTTCTTCGAAATCGGTACAATATTGGCTAACCAGGTTGAGTACTCAACTACCCTGAGGACTTTGGCTTTGATTTGCTTAGTGACCTCCTCCTTGATTTTCAGGCTCATATCTGGTTTGAACTTTCTAAGTTTCTGCTTTTGCGGCGGACACATTATATTGGTAGGAAACTTATGAGCCACTATGGATACGCTCAGAACAGTCATGTCATCATATGACCATGCAAAGATATCCTCATATTCCTTCAAAAAATGAACGTACTCTTCCTTCTCTAAAGGTGATTGGTGAATGCTTATGCGAGACTCCTTGACGATTTCGGCATCTCCCAAATTGATTGCTTCGATTTCGTCCAGGTTGGACTTGGGTTTGTTCTCAAAGTTTTCAACCTCTCTGACAACTTCCTTTGGTATTTCATCCTCTTCTTCTGAGTCACTATCCTTATGTTGCGTTGTCTCATTACATGTCACAGTCATCGGTTGCTCAGGAAAAGTAATAATAATGCTGTAGAAAGAAAATATGAAGATAATAATGAATAATAAATAGCAATGCATTGATTAAATTTGAAAAAATCCAAAACAAGTACGGCTCGATGACTCGAGCAATTATTTCGAAACAAAATACGTCTTTAATACAAAATTACTGAAAATATCTTAAATGCCTAGCATGGCTATAAAACAAATCAGGCTAATTGCCAAGCTACGCAGGAACTCGACGGGCCCGGGATGGTGTGGTAGTCCAATTTCTGAGGAACAACTCCCTTCTCCACAGTTTGAATGGTGGGGCCTTCTTCTTCCTCCTCCTCAATTATCACATTGCAACCCACATTCTCGTCGTCCAGGAACAAGTTTCTCAACCCAGCCAAAGCTTCTTCCTCTGCAGATCCCTATATTGTATCGGGCTAGTGAAAAGTCAAACTTAGCTGTGGTACCGGCTGCTCGAGAGGGTAATAAGGACCACGCTATGGAGGTGACCAATCATCATATTCTTGCCAAGTGTATGGATATCCCAGCCCAAAAGTTTTGCCATGACGTTTTAACTGTTTCGGTTTGGTAATGCCCTGGAGTTCCTTCCCAAGCCCTTTGCCGGGTTCATACCCAGACCATGCCAGTATGCTTTATATTTTGTTACTCCTCCACTTATCCTTCTAAATTGTGTCGACATGTTCAAGGTGATGATAAGTTTCTCCACCAACCTTCTTCTAATCTCAATAACTAGGATAGTTTGACTGGTGTAAATGGGGTTACTTCCATCTCCGTGAATGATTACTTCCTGATGGTTCCATTCGAACTTCACGTCACGGTGTAGCATGGAAGCCACGACCCCAGCAACATGTATCCAAGGTCGACCCAACAAAAGATTGTATGTAACTAATATGTCTAGCACTTGGAATTCAAAATCGAACCAAGTTGGTCCTATCTGCAGGCACAGGTTAATTTCCCCAATCGTGGCTCTTTGAGACCCATCAAATGCTTTCACGATCATACTTCTTGCCCGTATCACATGGAAATCTTTGCCCAATCTTTTCAGAGTAGTCAATGGACAAATGTTGAGGCTTGAACCCCTATCTATTAGGACCCTAACAATAAACTTGTCTTCAAACTGTACCGTGATATGCAGTGCCCTGTTGTGACTTAACCCTTCAGGCGGTAGTTCATCCTTGTGGAAAGTGATCTTGTGACTCTCTAGTGCTTGCCCTACCATGTTGGCATCGCTCAACTAGTGATATTGTTGGGCAGATAAGCTTTATTCAACACCTTCATCAGAGCATTCTTATGCGCCTATGAATTTTGCAATAGCGACAGGATGTATATCTGGGCAAGGGTCTTGTTTAAATGATCGACGACAGAGTATTCCCTCACATGTACTTTCCTCCAAAGATCGTCCGGTCCAGTTTCAATAACATGTTGTTTAGTAGAAGCCTCCTGGCTTGATCCTCCCAAATTTTTGGGTGTATAGATCCTCCCAGTTCTGGTCATTCCCTGTGCGACACCAAATTCTTCCATTTTTGCTTTTCCTTTTCACCTAGCTTCGGCAACATAATCCCAAGGTATGGCGTTGGACTTGAAAGGAGGCGTGGTTACTACTGTCACTGTGAAAGGTGTGGCCACTTCTACCTCAAATGGAACAGGTGTGGCTACAGGTGGTGTTACTTCTACCTCAAATAGAACCGATGCGGTTACCTCAACCTCAACTGACGATTGTACCTGGACCATAATAAGATTAAGAGTGATTGCCATCTTTTTAGGATCATTTCCCTCTTTGATAAGTCCAATTGATCCCTCGGGATCCCACTCCTCACCAGTTTCTATCACATTGATCCCTTCGCCCCTATGATCTGGAAGAGGATTTTTGCGGACGTTGGGTGTAGCTTCCTTCGCCTATATGACCTTGTTATCAATCAATGTCTGAATCTTATCCTTCAATGTCTAGCACTCGTCAATTGTGTGCCCCTTCATACCGGAATGATATGCATAGGTTTTATTCGGGTTGACCCATTGAGATGAATTCTCCATTGCCACAGCGGGAATAGGGGTGACATAACTGGCAACCCTTAACCTTTCGTACAGCTGGTCGATGGTTTCAACAATGGCAGTGTACTGTTTGGGTGGTTTGCGATCAAAATTAGGTCGGGGTTTCTGGTTATTTGGACGAGCTGGAGGTGAATGATAGTGGGCTAGCTGGGGGGTATAAGTGTGATAGGTGGTAACGGGTTGAGAATATCTGGGAGGTGAGAGTTGGTGTGTAAGTGGAGGTGTTTGGTATGTGAGTGGAGATTTTGGGCCTTGGGCCACCATTACCGCCCCTACTTCTTTATTCTTTGATATGCCACCTGATTGCAATGCCTTGTTCGTGGCCTGCAATGCCTCAAAATTTGTCACCGTCACGCTTTTAATGCCCTCTTTAATCCTTTATCCGAGTTTGTTATATCGGAGAACTTATGATTATCAATAAGCATTAGTATTTCATAATATTGTGGGTCATGTGCCCGGACAATGATCTGGTTCATCTGTTCCTTGTTTAATGCTGGTCTAACCTTGACTGCTTCTGACCTCCACCGAGTAGCATGCTCATGGAAAGTCTCAGTTAGCTTCTTCTTTAGGTTCTGGATATAGAAGATATCCAATGAATTCTCTATATTGAACCTGAACCGGTCCATAAAGTCTAATGCCATGCTCACCCAATTGGCCCATTTCTTAGGATTTTGGCTTATGTACTGGGACAGGGCATCTCCAGTAAGATTTATCATGAAGAGCTTCATTCGAATCCTTTCGTCCTTTCCGACCCCCATGAGCTTTTCACAATAAGTTCTCAAATAAACCTTGGGATCACTTGTTCCTTCAAACATTTTGAATTTGGGAGGTTTGTAACCTTCCGGTAGTTCCACATCTGGTTGTATGCATAAATCCTTGTAGTTTAGACCTTCTATCCCTTTTCCTCCTTCAACACCCTGAACTCGACTTGTCAACTTCTTGAGATCCTCGGCCATGTTTTTGATGAGCAGGTCCTTCTCAGTGAATTCTGGTGTATATGAGATTAGTTGAGTGGAGTGAAGTAGGGTTTCCACGTATATGGGGTTGTTTTGGTGAGTGATAGAGATTTAGGTGTAGTGGTGGTCGTTGGTTGAGTTTTGAGGATCGGGAATAGGTTGTGATGTGTTCTGAGGAGTGTGATAGGTAGTGGTTTGTGGGTACTAGGTTGGTTGATGATGGTGTTATGGGGGAGTTGGTACCGGTAGAGGATTGGGATTTTGAGGTGGTGTGGCGTATTGATAGGGTGTAGGAGAATTTTGTGGACGTTGGTTTGGTGTGTTTTGAGGAGGTACTGGGTTTTGAACATTTTGTTGGGTGATGTCAGGGATGTTCAGAGTGAGGAAGAGGTTTGCCAGGTTATGAACCTGCTCAAGTTCTCCTTGTAACTCCAGTATTTTCTGCTCCAATCGCAAGACCAAATCATTTTGGGCGGGAGTACTCCGATCGTCTGAAGTTTCAATATTCTCAACATTTTCTTTTCGTATACCACTCAAGTCATCCATCTTAGCTCTTCCTTTGCTTTTCAGATTACTCGGAGGAGGAGGTGGTGGATGGCCTCTAGATCTGGTGTGATATGCTGATGATGCCAGTATATGCGAACCAACCTTAGGGGATGAGAATAATAAAAATAAAGAAAAACAAAAGGTAAACAAGTCAGTAAGGATTCTGAAAGTATTTGCAGTATTTAAACACATATTGCGAGAATGTAAATTCACGTCCTAATTTGGGAGCCTCGTTGTGCACGACGTAGGCCTAGCGACAGATAGATTTGGAGAATTTCAGTGCCAATGATTGCCTCATTTCATTAATGTAAAAATAGATGAATCTAAAATGATACTAAATAAGATAGGTTACTAGTGGCACTTGGCCTTATTACATTTGAGAAACCAATAAACCTAATCTACTTGGTCCTAGAAGGACCTTCTCCAGGCTGGATGCTCTTATCGATCAAATTCCCCAGTTCGCGCTGGTTCAGTAGTAGGTAGGCCCTTGCTAAATGTCCTCCTTCGCTTCCTTTAGTGTTCTGTCAATTGGTGACCCTATTCCTCATTTTTCCCTCCAATTTCATCATATTGTACTCTAGATATTCCAAACTTTCGCTGGATTTAATAGCCTTTTCTCTCCATTTATTGATTAGTTCTATATCGGTCTTGTGTCGCTCCATGTGTTTGACCTCAGACTCCTGAACTCTTTTGCGTACCTGTGCCTTGGCAACTTCATCTATGACTCTATTTCCTGGACCAATTCTTGGCTTGGATATTCCTGCTATGTTATCCTCTAACCATGACGGGTAAAAGTACACATGACCAGTATGATATTATCTGGCTCGATGGTATCCTTTTCCACGATAATTTTCAAATGCCACATGTGCTAAGCTTCACATTTGGATAGGATGTCGTCATCCTGAAAATCTGCCCTGTAGTGACTCATTTTAGCAACTCGCGGTATGACCTGCTTCCTGCCTGCCTATCTCATAATTCTGATGAGAGCATAAGGGTATATGCCCCTTAATCCGATCAGTACCAAGTGTGGAACATCCCTAGACCTGATGATGAACTCATCAGTAGGGTACCATTCGAACATCCATTGAACTTGATCCTCGGTCAAATTGTTGAAAAACTGTACCCATCCCACAACATCCTCGGGTTGAGCAAACGTGTCTGGGATATAAGTCATTCTCTTAGGATGATAGAAAGCTATGTGATCATTCCACGCCCTTCGCGGAAGCTCTTAACGGTATTGACCTCTTTGGAGATGCTCTAACAACCAAACTTGTAACAATAGATTACAACCTTCGAAGTATTTGTACCCCTTCTAGCAGCGCCCTAAGGCCTGGTATATGTCTGCTATGATTATATGGATGCTATATGTTGGCCCCTTGATCCCATCCATCATGGTTTTTGTTACCATGGCCAGTTTGGTGTGGATTTTGTCCCCTTGGATCAGGAACACTAACATACCCAAGAAATAGACGATGAACACAAAAACCCTACGGTGAATCCAACCCAAGGAAGTGATGCAAAATTCGTTATCAAAAATATGATAAGATCTGCTATGACCGTATCATTCATAGAGGAAGTCGAAGAGTATGTAGGAATTCTTCAGGCACTCCAAGTCATCATTCTTCTTTAATCCCATCATCTTCAGAAACCCCCTAGTAGAGCGATTTTCTGGCACCAATAAACCAGGACTATCCCAAGGTAACCCAGTGAATCCTCCTATTTCTTCTAAGAGAGGGGTCATTTCTATGTTTCCAAAGTGAAACACGGTTCTTTCTTTGTCCCAGAACATTGTGGTAGCTTCGATTAACATGTTGTTCGGTTGGAGGTCCAATAAAGAAGGCAAATTTCCCAAGACCCTTTTCACATGATTCTTATCACTTGATGGAGGATCTTCCCACCAATCTAGCAACAATGGTGGTATGTTACGGACCATGCCGGACCTGGGGACTTCGTGCCTCATTTTCTGCAAAAGAAATATGGTTAGACCCTTTCCCCCTCCAGATCCAACTATTTATACAACAATGATTATTATTTTGGCACTTATTTCTCCAAAATTAATGCACACAATTGTGGTTGTATCCGTTGGGATTATGGAAAACCCGATGGACTTTTGGACGAGGCTTGTCTTAAAGGGTTATTATGTGGAAAACATATTAACCCGGCTAGGTTTGACCATGATGCATGTACAATTAATCAGAGTAAGGTTTCTGGAAAGGTCTAGACTGGTACCCTCAAGTGGACAACTTGAGGGGGAAAGGCATGGAACCGTCGATTGCACCGCTGATCGACTAGTTTTACCGCAAATACGCCTTTCCGAATTTAAAGGGTGATATATAGGAAGATCACAAATACTCATCAAGCGTTGCTATAAGATTGATTACGCACGAGTGGAAAATGATGTTGAGCATGATTTATGCAACAGTAAATAGCATGTTGTCACGTATTTACACGTAAAAAATGATAAATGCGGTATTTAATAATTGAAAGATAGCTAAACAAGAAAACAAGGAGACAAGTCAATTTTTGTAATAAAGGAAATCATAAATGCTTAAAAAATAGGCAATTAAATCCAAATAATGGGAAAAGGAAAAGGGTGCACATGTATTCACAGGATAAAACATGCTCAAGACTAATTCACAAAAAATAGGTTTGTTATGGTAATAGCCTAAAAATATCCCCAGTAGAGTCGCCATGCTGTCGCGCCCCCTTTTTCCTCGCGGAGTCCAGGTTTCGACATTTTGGGGGACAACTCCTTTCCTTTTGGGAATTGGGTATGAGATTTGAAGAGTCGCCACCTAACGGATTAAGGTGCGTTAGGGCACCTAGAACAAATAACTCATGAACTAGTTTACATTACCAGAGATTGGGTGAAGGCTCGAAATTACCTTGAGGGGAAGGTCTTAGGCACCCCTCGAGGTCCACAACGGTGGGTCTCGGCCAAACTCAATTTAAGTGAATTAGTCTTATAAGCAGATAAATAAATAGATATTACTTTTAAGAACCAGGAGTAAACATGTCCTAGGTTTTTTGGCCTATAGGATCACTTCTGAGCAATACTTGGTGATCGTCCCCAAATTGGAGTGCTACATATAGCATTAGCGCATAGGTCATCATATCCTTTACTACCCGATTAACCTCCCCTTAATTATTACCGAAGCATTCTAATAGCATCGAATACATATCCTATGCGTGCACTACCCGTCCCTTACCTATGGCCCTGGAGGTGTTTAGGACCTCTATTTAAGGTGGTTCTAGACTCACCTATGGTTTTTAAAAGGAGAAAACTAAGCGCCAAACAAAAACAATTAGGACTGCCACATATAAGATCACTTAAGGGGCTCATATTTACCTCCACAAATAGACAAATAGATGCACGCTATTCAAACAAGCAGTTTTAAAATGATTAAGTCCTAGAGGTAGGATATCTAAATGAGCACAGAATATACAACAATTTTATTAAGGCGAGACAGTGAACACTTATCAGTTTGCCTACTAATTTTTTATCACTTACTGAATTTGAGCATGTTTCAAGCAGTAAGAAAATCACAATTTCAAACCCAGGATTTAATTGTCCTACAAGCTTGCCTAAGTGATAACTGGTAGAATCCTACAGATATGGCATCTAAACATTAATTATACCATAATTTTATAAACCAGTGATTGATTCTTAACAAACATATTTTATCTTTTAGACCCTACAGGCATGCTTTCTAAGTGCTGAAGCTAATCACAAACGTTATTTCATGACACAGAAACCTAATTTTATACACTTTTCTCTATAGGCATGATATCTAAGTGTTGAAGCTGTTTTTGCACTTATTTCCTATATGCATGATGTCTCAGTGTCAAGATTGATTTTTATACGTGTTTCTTATAGGCATGATTTCTAGGCGAGTAAAAACGTTAATCAGTTGCCAAGCGAGTTCCACAAGGAAATTCCTAGAAACATGATTTCTAATGCACATATGAAGGTTTTGAGAACATGATTATTGATGAGAAACAACTTAGAAGCAGGATTTCTAGTGATACAAAGTATGAAAATTCGAGATACGTCCTATAGGCATGGTTTCTAATGCATATAAGTAAACAATCATCACAGCAATCTATAGGCATGATTTCTACCCGAACCCAACAAAATATATAAAATTCCTTCCCAGCTTTACTAATACCCCAATATCTGTTTTTATAAGAATTATTATTACAGACCAATATGAATAAGTTACACAATGAAAGAACCATTATACTATAGGGAGCCTTCATAGGCCTAATATCAACCTGGAACCATGCCTTCAAAGATAGCACTTCTGAGCATAGTGGTAGCCCATCCATAACACATAAAACTAGTTTCTGGTGTGTCAAAATTTCCAAGGGCCTCAAGGACCCCGGGCAATGCTCACACCAGAATCAGATATTCAACAAAATTCACTAAGGATTGGAAAACCAGCCCCAATATGTCAGAGTTTAGAGGAGTCTCATGGACCCTAAGCAGTGCTCACATTAGGGGTGGCAGGACCCTAGTTAACTAAGAGTAAGAGTTGGAAAACAGAATACAATGGTAGGGCATGGTTTAAAAAAAAACAGTTTATTTTCAGATGTGAATAGGAACAGGTTGCAAACAGAACAGGACCATGTTTCAGCAGATTGATTTAGATAGTTACCAGTGGTTAAACAAAACAGGAACACTGGAATCATAGATAGAACAAAGTCACAAACAAGGTTTCACATTGCTGGAGCTAATTTAGTCTATTAACTATTACCAAATAGAATCATATAGACATGTATTTGACAGATAGAAACATGCTGAAATCAAATGGCTAATCAAACAGCCATAAAGAAAAGATAGTGATAATCTAAAGCACATTACTCTTGAAAGAAATACACAGAAGCCACGAGTTGATCAAGATCATGCTAAGGCAGACTATTAGCACATAAAACATGACAAGAATAGGGGCATACTAATTGAGAACTGGGTAAATAAGTGTCATGGATCAAACAGGAACATACTATCATATAGAACAAGACAAAACCTAAGTCATGCTGGTTAAGAGAAACATAGGGCAGAATAGAAACATATTGAAACACTAACCACACAGCCACATGGGAAAAAGAGGTAACAAGACTAAAATATACTGGTTAAAATAAATAGGAAGCATATGATAAACATGCACATGTTGAGGTTCAGAGTGAACTAATCATGCAAGCCATAGAGAATGAGAACTGAAGCATAATAGTTGAGAAGGAGATAGCTAGGAGACAAGCATCAAAGCAGAAGTATACTGAGACACATAGCACATAGAAGAGATTATGATAACAGAAATAGAGGCATACCAGTTAAGCGATAACAAATAGGAAGGTGAAGGCAAGTTGAATCCAATAGTCTAGCCTTGGCTTTCAGCCGGCTAGACAATGCAGCAAACACAAGTAACAAAAATAATTACAATGGAGTGTGTGTGTGAATAAGAGTTTGTGTGTGTGTTTCTGTATCTTTCTGAGTGTGTTCGTGTGTTTAAAAGAAGTCAGAATGGGGAAATTATATAGCACTTAGCAGGGTGAAACAAATAAGGCAAAGAATAATTCAGAATATACAAATAAGGTATACAAATAAAATCAATCAGTTAATTGGGGTTAAACTAAATCAAATAACTCAACAGAATCCAGGAGAAACCCCTTAAAATGGGGGAAATCAATTAACATCCCAGATTAAAGGTTAAACAAGGAATAAAATCAATCAAAGACCATTTAGGAGTTGGCTAAAGCAATCAAATCCCATAAATCTGGTTAGTGAACTAATTAAGGCAAGTAGTACCAATTAGGAGTCACAAATAAGGAAATTGGGTAAAAATCACAGAAAAGTATCAATCTCGGCAAAAAAATATAATTTGAACCCTAATAAAATCAGTCAAACTCTTCTAAGTGACAAAGATGAAAAATAACGGGCAAATACCAGAACAACTAATGAAATAATCCGAAACCCTAGGGTTTAGAACATAGACAATCAAGCAAACAAAGAGTAACGAAATCAAACACTCAAAAATATTTGCAGAAACGCAAAGAAATGAAACTCTAGTTTTACAGAAACATTAAAATCGGTTAATTGTAAGAAAAATAGAAGATTTTCTAACAGAAATATCATATAACCTCAAAATCATCTCAGATATACAAAGATTTGAACAGACTCGAGTAGAAAGAGATTAGGGTTTTGAAGAATGGTACGAGGAGAGAAAAATCCGGTTAAGAACCGAAGTTTTCAAGCCATAAATATAAAGATAACGATACTCACAAACATAGCGATGAACATAAGGCAGGCTCATCAAGAAATGAAGAGTTTGAAGCTAAGTTTGAGTTGAATCTCTTCGAGATTCCTTCAGATAACAGCAAACATCGAACAACTAGTGAAGATAAGAGGCTGCTGGGGCCTAAAATCACACGGAAACCCCATAGAACGGAGGGTTTTCCGTTGACAGCGGCTAGGGTTAGGGGAGTGTCTAAGAGAGAAGAGAGAAGATAGGGATTCAGGGGCGACGGTTTATGTAAAATAAGGTAGGATTTGGGGGTTTGGTATATTAAAAAAAGAGTGTCTTGGACCATTGATCTCTTGAGATCAACGGCCAGGATTGAATCATGGGTTGGGGCGGGTTAAAATACTTGGGTTATTGGGTTTGGGATAGATTAGGGTACTGGGCTAAGGTTTAATTGGGCTGGAGTCCGAAATTAATTAAGAAAAAGGGGCTATTATTTAAATACCCAATTAACTTAATAAAACAATTTTGTAAAATAGTTTATAAATGATAAAAATATTATTTGTGCATGAAAATAATTTAAAACAATTACTTAGTATTATAAAAATATAAAAGGTTATTTTCTTGTGAAATGAGATATTTATGCACACATAGGACATTATTGCAAAGTTATTGCAATTATAACCCTAACATATACATATGGCTATTCATGGAATAATTAAAGCTTAGTACAAATATAAATGATAAAATTAAGCAATAAAATTATCATAAAAACATTTGTGATGCAATTAGTAATTATTTATATAATAAAATGCTAGAATAAATTAATTAAAATCCTTTTAAAATTACAGAAAAATTAGGAAAAAATACTGGTTGATGCTCATGCAGTAGTTTGAAAATATATATGCATTTTGAAATATATGAGGTAAAAATTGGGTATCAACAGACGTGTCTTTTGCTGAAATTAGAAATAGTGATATCATTAAGATTTATGCTTAACTAGCCTATTGAGACATATAATAAGTGTTGGAACATGATATACTTACTTTAATTGTGTAACTCTCTTATTATTGAGTAAACATATTTGGCTTCTCATGTATACCCAGGATAATAATTATGTGCTAATTTACATCAAGCATGATATAGTAACATTGCATTGCATATAATTACTTTTTATTTTGACAAGCTTATATACACGATATTAGTACACGATTACGTACTGCCCAATAGCTGTAAAAGTTTTTCATTGACAGTATTTTTTATCATTCCAATTTACTTATTTTTATATGATAATTTTCACTATATCGAATTTATCAAAGCTTAAATTTGTGGCACTTGACATCTCTGAGAATAACTATTTGCCATGAGTACATGATGCTGAAATTCACCTTGACGCTAAAGGTGTTGGTGACACTATTAAAGAAGAAAATGAAGCATCAAGTCAGGATAAGGTGAAAGCCATGATTTTCCTTCGCCATCATCTCGATGTAAGGTTAAAAAGTGAATATTTAACCTTGAAAAATCCATCTCAATTATGGACTAGTTTGAAGAAACGATATGACAATCTAAAGGCCAAGGTATTGCCAAGAGCTCGTCATGAGTGGATGCACTTACAACAGCAAGATTATAAGACCATAAGTGAATATAATTTTGTTGTATATACTAAAATTATGTGGGGAACCTATGAATGATGAGGACATGTTGGAAAAGACTCTTTCCACTTTTCATGTCTCAAATATGGTGTACAGTAACAATACCGTGAAAAGGGCTTTAAGAAATATTCTGATTTAATTTCATGCCTTTTAGTGGTTGAAAACATAATGCCATTTTAATGAAAAATCATGAAGCCTCCCCCCTCCTAGGATCAACTTCATTTTTAGAAGTGAATCTGGTAGCGTTAATCCAAAATCTGAAAGAAGATAAAATAATTATCATGGCCGTATAAATATCCATGGGCGTGGCAAGGGGCGAAATAATAATCGCCATGGTGGTGGTCGTTATAAACAAGAGAACAATAAGGGTTCTTAGAATAATCGTTCAAAAGACAAAGGTAATATTTGCCACCGATGTGGTATGAAAAATCATTATGCATGAATTTATCGTACACCTGAATATTTTGTCAAACTTTATCAAACCTCTAACAAAGGGAAACAAAATAAAGTTGAGACTTACTTGACCTTTCAAAATGATGTTGAGGCGGGCCCTATAAATAATCATGATAAAGTTGAACGTAACATTGCCTATAAAGATAATATTTTTGAAGGCCTTGCAGATATTACTCATTTAGAAGCTGGAGATTTCTTTGAACATCATAAATGAAGACTTATTACTTGAAAAAATTATAAGAATAATTATTTTTTTATGAATTTCATTTTTTTTAAAAACGTTTTATGTTGTCAGTATTTGCTTTCTTAAGTATAGTTTTGTTTGTTCTTAAAATTTTCAATATTACTTATAATGTATTTTTTTTCTTTGTGAAAAATATGAAAATTTCTAAGTCTTCAGTTGACTATATGAATAACAAAGAAGAAATATGCCTTCTTGATAGTGCCACGACGCACACCATATTAAAAGATAAGAGATACTTCTCTTATTTAATTATAAAAGAACTCAATATCATAACAATATTTGGTAGTACAAAATTAATTGAGGGATCTGGAAGAGCGACTATATCACTATCAGGAGGAACTATTTTGACTGTTAATGATGCCTTATACTATAGTAGGTCTCAAAGAAACTTGTTGAGTTTCAAAAATATTCGCCAAAATGGCTATCATATTGAGACCACCAATGAAGGAAATGTTGAATACCTTTATACTACTACAATAAAAGCGGAAAAGAAGTATGTGATTGAAAAGATTATCACATTTTCCTCTAGATTATGCTACACTAGTAATAGTGTAGTCGAATCATATGCCATAGTAAACAAAGGGTTTGTTAATGATTTTATTATTTGGCATGATCGGTTGGATCATCCCAGTTATAATGTGATGCGCAAAATAATTGAGAATTCACACGGCCATTCAGTGAAGAATCAGAAGATTCTTCAAACTAAAGAATTCTCTTGTGCTGCATGTTCTCAAGGCAAACTAATTATCAGACCATCAGTAATTAAATTTGGATTTGTATCTCTTATATTTTGGGAACATATACAGGGTGATATATATAGGCCCATGATAAGTGGGGATTTTGGCTACTTATTAGCATTTTTTGCTTTTATTTTAGTCCGAAAGTATTGATTTATGTTCCCAAAATTAATAAAATTGTGCAAATTGCAGAAATGTTGGAAGTTCAGTCTGCCGTGATGAAATCCAACTCAAAAAGGAGTGTCCGAATCGCGAAGCAATAAAGGGCATAGAAGCAAAGAAGTGCGGTCCGTAGAAGGATTTCTGCGACCACAGAAGAAAGTGCGGACTGCAGAATTCTATCTGCGGCCGCAAACCAAGCGAAAGAACCCAACAAGATTTTGATCAATGTGTGGACCACATATGAATTGTGCGGTCGCAAAACAGGGTATGCACTGACAAATGATTCCAAGTTCATAGAGTGTGCAAAAGACCAAGTCCTGAAGCTTTGGTGACATGTGAACCATAAAAGAATTGTGCGGCCACAGAAGTTACTTTGCAACCACAATCCAGAAATATGTGACTGCAGAATCCAAGCTCCTATCAACTGAAGAAATTTGCAGACCGCATATGGAATTGTGAGGCCATAGAACCTCTCGAGAGTCATTTTTGTCTGAATTTTGGCCCACTATAAATAGACAAGTTTCACAATTTTAGGTCAAGTTTCGAAGTTGGAGCTGCTGTAGCTTCTACCTTTTGCCATTTTAGAACGTATTGGAATATTTTAGTGTTTAAAGTTTATATTTTATTATTTTAATATATGATTATGAGTTTGATTAGTATTTCTTCTTTATTTTCTTCAACTCCCATTATGAGTAGCTAGATTCTTACTAGGGTTGTGACCCAACTCTAGTGTGTAAAACTTATAGTTATTGTAATGACCCGACCGATCGTTTTAAGCTTTTACATTTCACTCGCCAGTTCTTAGGAATGACTACCCTTGTGTGATATATTATGACTTAAATAAATTGTCAGTTTTGGTTTTCGGTGTAATCGGAATGGATTAGGAAGAATAGTTCTCAGTTTGAAGCTTAAAATTTAAAAGGTTTGACTTTTAGTATTCGATCTCGGATTTAGATTTTTATGATTTGATTAGCTCCGTTAGGTGATTTTGAACTTGGGAGCGCGTCTGGAATGTATTTTAGAGGTCCGTGGTAGATTTAGGTCTGAATTGGTGAAATTGGAATTTTGGCATTTTCCGGTTGGTAGCAGAGATTTTGATATAAGGGTCGGAATGGAATTCCGGAAATTGGAGTAGGTTCATTGTGTCATTTTTGACGTGTGTGCAAACTTTCAGGTCATTCAGGCGAGGTTTGATAGAATTTTTGATCGAAATCGGAATTCAAAAGATTTGGAGTTCTTAGGCTTGAATCCGTGGTTGATTTGATGTTTTGATGTTGTTTTGAGGGTTCCGAAGGTTGGGACAAGTTTGAACGATGATATGGGATATGTTGGCATTTTTGGTTGAGGTCCCGAGGGTGTCGGGTGAGTTTCGGGTGGTTAACGGACCAATTCTTGGTTTTGAGAGTTGCAGATTTTGCTGGTTTTCTATTGCAGAGATTTTGTTCACCGTGTTCGCGAAGGGTTCATCGCATTCGCGAAGGGTGTTTTCTGTGATGGTGATTTTTTTTCTATGCGTTCGCAAAGGAGAGGATGCGAACGCGAAGGCTAAGGCAGCATGTGCATCGCAGACGCGTGATTGGGGTCACTTACGCGAAGAGGAGTGAGGCCGTTGGGGACCTCAGGTCTTTGTTCTATGCGTTTGAGAGATTAGTGTCGCGTTCGTGAAAGCCTAGGCTGGAAAAATATCATATTCGAGTGGCAGCGTTCGTGTTTGCGAAGGGTAAAGTGGAGAGGCAGTATAATTTGGTCTACGCGATGTGAGAGGGCGGTCGCGTTCGCGAAGAAGGAAATTTTACCTGGGGCAGAATGTTTAAATAGTGCCTTCGCGATTTTTAGTCCATTTTCCACAATTGTTGAGTGGTTTTGGAGATTTTTGAGAAGGATTGAAGAGGGGAACGAAGGGAAACACTTAGAGGTAAGATATTTGAACTCAATACTCGATCCTATGTTGATTCTTACTTGTTTAAACATGAATTTAGTGGGGTTTAAAACCTAAAATTGGGGAATTAGAGCTTGAAATTGGAGAGTGTAAATTGGGGATTTGAGGGGTCATTTGAGGTCCGATTTTTGATGTTCTTGGTATGTATAGACTCGTGGGAGGATGCGTATTCTACTGATGTGATTTTTATCAGATTCTGAGATATGGTTCCGGGTGTCGGGTTTTGACCAATTTCGGGATTTGTGTTGTAATTTGATTATTGTTGCATGGACTTTGTTCCCTTATTATATATTGATGTTATGGTTCTGATTTTGGTTAGATTTGGAGCATTCGCAGGCCAAATCTAAAGGAAAAGGCATCGCAGGCTAGAGTTTGGCTTGGCTTAAGGTAAGTAACGCTTCCAAACTTGGTTCTGAGGGTTCGAAACCCCGGACTGTGTGTTTATGATTATTATTGAGGTAACGCAATATCAAGTGATGGGCGTGTGGGC
The DNA here is from genome assembly GCF_000393655.2 of Nicotiana sylvestris. Lineage (NCBI taxonomy): Eukaryota > Viridiplantae > Streptophyta > Magnoliopsida > Solanales > Solanaceae > Nicotiana > Nicotiana sylvestris. Next base: position 113,428,480 of record NC_091057.1, read on the forward strand.
GTGCACCATGAGAAATGCACCCTGGATCATTCCATGGCACCACTTAGTGACTCTTTTATACTAATATATGTGTCATAATTATGTGATTAAGTTAATAAGCTGCAAATCATGCTAGTTATCATGTTAATGCTTCATGCCAACATTGTTGAGACCCGAGAGGTCGTTTCTTGCTATCATGTCATTAGCTTCATTTATGTTCTATACTCAGTCCTGTTCATGCATAATATATTATGCCTCAGTCTCGATTATTGCTATTTGACATATCTTATCATTGTTCGGACTTGTATCATGACATTTTTAGCTCGTGTGTGTCAGACTAAAAAGTATTGACTGAGTAAGGCCGAAATCCTGATATGGATTGACAGTATAGGATCGGGCTGCACGTCGCAACGAGATATTGATCATGCTTTCACTGGCATTGATATAGTGCTTAGGCTCAAAGAAGCCCCTCCGGAGTCTTTACACCCCCAGTGAGCGCAGTTGATGATATTGAGGGATGGCTCTTCCATGGACATGGATTTTGTCCGAAGTATTGGTGTGGAGATAGATCTTCTCCATGAGTCTGGATTGGCCTATTTCCTCGGTACTGGGTGACTTATAGTCTGTGATGTATATATATTCCGGGATGGATCTTCCCTGGGCCGAATGGGCCATATACAGTACCGAGTGGTTGAGCTCTATGAGTGGAAGTACTATACATAACATTGATCATGCTATCTGTGCATTGGTACTTAGAGGCTCCTGAGCTTTATACTCTGTATTGTTCATACTATGTTTAATTACTGCTAAGAAACTACATGAACTATAAGCATGTCTACTTTTTTGTACAATTAACTGTTGCAACCTGTTGAGGTTTGGTTTGTCACTACCGTCAGCCCATAGTTTGGACTTGTTACTTACTGAGTTGGTGTACTCACGTTAATCCCTGCACCCTTGTGTGCAGATCCAGGTATCTCGGGGCACGACAGTGGTTGTTGAGCACACCAGTTGGAGACTTTCTGTGGAGATTGCGAGGTAGCTGCTTGGCGACCGCAGTTCCGCCTTCTCCTTTCCTTATCTTCCTTTAGTATATTTATTTGGATATTCTCAGACTGTGTTGGTCATGTTATTTCCAACAGATGTAGTAGTTTTAGCTCATGACTTAGTGACATCCGAGGTTGGGATTGTGTTTATTTCCGTTGGATTTTGATTTCTACTTTTATCTTATTGAATTTCTGTTAAAATTACGATTTTCCTTAAGTTTTTATTTGAAAAATGGAGTATTTGGAAATAAGTGGCTAGCCTAGTATCATGATAGGCTCCATCACGACATGTTTAGATTTTGGGTCGTGACATGTTGGTATTAGAGCCTAGGTTACATAGGTCTCACGAGTCATGAGCAGGTTTAGTATAGTCTCCCGTATTGGTACGGAGAAGTCTGTACTTATCCTCGGGAGGCTGCAGAACCTTTAGAAAAAACTTCACATTCTTGAATTCTTATCGTGCGTCCTTGATTTAGCTTGAAATGTAACTCTTTTAATTCCTTCCACGCATCCGTATGCGCGTATAAGCGCTCGGTATTGGTTGTGCATCGATGGTTTGTGAATCCCTAATTGAGGGGCGAGATGTGATCTCTGTGTGTTGATGTTGGGCCAGTCTGGAGGACTTGAGGCCGGGCCTCGCCTGTTACTTGAACTCTGAGCTGTTTATTGCGCGAGCGCGTGTTTCTAGATTTAGATGTTCGATAGTGTCCCTATTAAGGGAAATGATGATTGGATAGTTACGTGATGAGTGTGATGCAACTGCGAGATGTGTTCATATGAGTTAAATAAGATGAGAAGGGTCTGCTTGGGGGTAGCAAGAACTATCTGGTGCTTGATTCCCATCATGATTTGATGTATAGCCTTGAGTTGTGGGTGTGTTGAAGGATCTTTTCATGTTGCCTAGTTGCGAAGTAAAGTAGATTTCATTTGTGATATGAGTTCATACTCAGGAAAATTAAGTGACTGCGTAATGTTTATGATGGTGGAAGGGTATAAAGAGATGTTAGTTTGAGGCGAAGCAGGTGGGTCATCTCCTGCGGAGTGTTCTGAAGTATGTGTGATCCTTATGTTGTTTGTTGGAAGATCTCTTTTACTAGAGAAATATATGTGTTGCAATTTGAATTTGGGTCACTTAAGAGAGTGGGCTTGACTGTTACGAGGGTGAATGCAAGATTTGCAGAAGATTTGAAATACTAGATGGTCTGTATTGCACGAGTTTATGAAGGATTGAGTTAATTCTAACTATGTTATTGTGGAAGTAATAGAGTATATGCATTATGAGTTATTGTGTGTTTTGATCTATGGCTTTGAGCCAAGTGGGGGAGTTTGCTATTGATTAGTTGATTGCACAGTTATGTGCTATGTTGGCTCCAGTTTGAGGCATATTGGTGGATCAGTTATGGCTTACGGAGTTTGAGACCGAAGATGTATCGAGTAAAAGAAATTTCAATAAAGGTTATGTTATGCTTTATGGGTGTATGAGAATCACAGAATGACTTGAGTTGTTATTCATAAAGGATGTACGGTGCATAGAACAGGAAGTTGCTTGGTTGCATTAAGGTAAAGTTACATTCTGCGGTGTCGGAGTGCTAATGGAACACATGTCATCTGATCCGTTTGATCGGTCTAATTGCGGTTTGAGTAGAGTGGATGACTTTTGAGAATGGTTCTATTGGGTTCAAGTTTTTACATGTAATAATTGGAGATTTTTGGTTGTATATATGGCTAGAAACTAAGGTTTGCATTGGAGGGTGTCAAGACTCGTGGTATTTCTATATCATTATGGATTCTACACATCAGTATTAGGAAGGTGAAGGTAATGGCTTTAGATTCGCAGGAAGTATCTTCAGGGAAAGCATTTCAAATGTGGTGCTTTTGGAGATATTTGAGAGAGTAGTCAGCGACTTACGAACCGTAGGACGGTGTGGCTTTATGCTTGGGTTTCGTGTGGTAAGTCTGGGTTGAGGATTGTGGTGTTATAGCTAGAAGAAGTATCAAGTTGAAGGTAAGTCAGAAGGAACTTGGATAGATAGGATAGCTTGGTAGTAGGCCGGATCGGCATGGTAAGGACATGATTAGTTCTTTGGGTGCTTACGAGGTAATGAGTTTCTATAGGTGTTTCGCGGCAATGCTCTTGGTTTCTAGTGGCCTGCGTAGCTTGGTTGATTTAGAAAGATTCAGTCCTGACAATTTAGTTTTGTGCAAGTGAAATTCGAAGAGTTCTTGATGGTTTCTACCACGGTTAGAGATGTATATTTTCTACGAGTGTGAGGAGCATGAGACTTATAGTGATTTTCTTCTTGATGGGATAACGGAAAGTTCTTAGCTAGTTGAGTACGTAGTTGCTTGTGTCTCAGAATGGATATGAAGTTCTCATGTTTATCCTAGGATGGTATGGTATATGCGATATGTTGTGTAGGATTGATATTTGCATGTGAAAGGTCACAGTTCAGTTTTGAAAGGAAGGTCACAAATTCTTAGGTAGCATGGACAGTTTCAGATGACTAGATAAATGAGATCACTGATTGGTGTGGCTTGATGAGGGTATAAATTGTAGAAAGGGCGATGTGTTTGAGTTGAGGATACTTCATTAGTATTGTGGCACTCTCTTGTTGGATCGACTGTTGATATTCAAGTTTGCTTGGTGGCATAGAAGGATTATAGGAGTATCCCTCGTGGAATGATTGAGTATTAGAGGTGTGTTATGTATTTGAGCGGTGGAGTTAGGATCAGATATGGTGATTCGTGTGCTTTATAGATTTGGAAACCGGGAGTTCTCAGAGACAAGATATGTCGTGGTTGTAGGCCGCGTATATCGGTCTTGTGTGGTAACTTTTGGAGGTTGGAAGGCCCGAGTGGATCCGTTTTTGCTTAGCATAGTGGATTTTGATTTGATATTGGGTATAGATTGGTTGTTTCTGTGTCGTGCTATTCTGGACTGTTACGCTAAGACTACGGCATTGGCTATGCCAAGGATGCCACAGATTGAGTGGCGAGGTTCGATGGGTTATGTTCCCAGTAGAGTGATTTTATTTTTGAAGCCCCAGCTGATGATTGGGAATGAGTTGTCTTTCTTATTTGGCCTTCGTGAGGGATTTTAGTGCAGAGACTCCTACCATTGATTCAGTTTCGGTGGTGAGGGATTTTTCCGGATATGTTTCCTGCTGCGGACATGCTGCCGGATAGGGTTGTCGATTTCAGTATTGATTTGGTGCTGGGAACCATCTCGTATGGCACCGGCGGAGTTAGAGGAGTTGAAGGAGCAGCTTCAGAAACTCCTTGATAAGGGGTTCATTGGTAGGCTAATATGGATGTGTGTCCTACATCGAGTCAGCTTGGTTGACTCCGAGTTGTATTGTTGAGGTATGTGTTGATTCGATTCTTATTAAGCTTATTAATGATCTAGGGAGATCTATGAGTTACCTTTCTGTGTTGCGAGACGTTAGGATTTGTTAGTTATATGCTCATGTGGTGCGGTTTTATTGGGTTCTCTCAGTGGAATTTGAGCAGGAAGAGTATTGGGTATTGCTCGGCGGATGGCTTATCGGTTATGTCCTTTCGGGTTTGTGTAATGTTATGCCAATTTCTTCGTCGTGGTTATGATGATTTTCTTTGGTTCTAGACATCAAATTGTGTGTGGTTGTTGATTTTAAGCATAGTGACATGAGGTGTTTCATGTGGACCAGTGTTTGGATGGGGTCACGCATTGCAGCAAAGTTATGTGGAGGTCTGATCCTTCATGTTAGATTCGTGTGTTCTGTTCTACAATGTGACACGGGTTCTCAGCATTGTGTGTGGTGGTACTGGTGAGCTTGCGGTACAACTCTCTCATTTGAGTCATTTTCATGATTTGAGTACGTTCGGATTGTTGTTTATTAGTGTGTGGATTGCACGAGTTGTGGCTTTAGATTGTATTGATGTGTCATGTCACCAGATTAATTGTGTTGGATTAGATGAGATCGTTAGGATCTAGAATAAATACAAACAGATTCGGTTTTAGCATGTTGGAAGGATAATATCAATATTCGGTTCAGAAATTTGCTATGGTCCTTGCCAAAGGAGAAGTGGATTCATGAATGGTTGATCTGAGGAATGGTTATGACTTTATACGTGTTTCATTTATCATTGGTAGTATACAGAAGTGTTGGGATGAGGCTTTATTTTCTAAGAGGTTTATTATCGATATTCGGTTGTGCTAAGCAACTGCTGTGATCAGAAGTTATCACTACGAGAGTTTGAGCTATGTGGTATATCATGTAATTACATCTGAAGCTGCAGGTATGGTCTGTTACAGCTTGATCGGGCTTACTCAGAGTATAAATGTGAGGTTCTGATCTTGTAGATGATTTCAGAAGTGGAAATATGGTTCTAAGGTTTATGGGCTAGGTTGGATTTTGAAATTTCAGTTATATTGTGTTATCGGACCTATATGAGATAGGGTGACGTGGGACCACCCCTGGGTAAGTGCATGGTAATGGTTACACAATGATTTGATGGTTTTCAGAACAACTCTGGGCACGTTTGAGGACAAACGTATGTTTAAGTGGGGGAGGATGTAATGACCCGACCGGTCGCATTCGAGCGAGGTTTGATAGACTTTTTGATCGAAATCGGAATTCGGAAGTTTTTGGGAGTTCTTAGGCTTGAATCCGTGGTTGATTTGATGTTTTGATATTGTTTTGATGGCTCCGAAGGTTGGGACAAGTTTGAATAATGATATGGGATATGCTGGTATGTTTGGTTGAGGTCCCGAGGGCCTCGGGTGAGTTTCGGGTGGTTAACGGACCAATTCTTGGTTTTGAGAGTTGCAGATTTTGCTGATTTTCTATTGCAGAGATTTTGTTCATCGCGTTCGCGGAGGGTTCATCGCGTTCGCGAAGGGTGTTTTCTGTGATGGCGATTTTATTCTACGCGTTTGCGAAGGAGAGGACGCGAACGTGAAGGAAAGGACGCGAACATGAAGGTTTAGGCATCATGTGCATCGCGGACGCGTGATTGGGGTCACGTTCGTGAAGAGGAGTGAGGCTGTTGGGGACCCCAGGTCCTTGTTATATGCATTCGCGAGATTAGTGTCGCGTTCACGAAAGCCTGGGCTGGCGAAACATCGGGTTCGCATGGCAGCGTTCGCGTTCGCGAAGGGTAAAGTGGAGAGGCAGTATAATTTGGTCTATGCGAACGCAAGAGGGCTGTCGCGTTCGGGAAGAAGGAAATTTTACCTGGGGCAGAATGTTTAAATAGTGCCTTCGCAATTTTTAGTCCATTTTCCACCATTGTTGAGCGGTTTTAGAGTTTTTTGAGAAGGATTGAAGAGGGGATCAAAAGGAAATAGTTGAAGGTAATATTTTTGAACTCAATACTCGATCCTATGTTGATTTTTACTTGTTTAAACATGAAATTAGTGGGATTTAAAGCCTAAAATGTGGAATTAGGGCTTGAAATTGGAGAGTGTAAATTGGGGGTTTGAGAGGGCCATTTGAGGTCGGATTTTGATGTTCTTGGTATGTATAGACTCATGTGAGGATGAGGATTCTATTGATGTGATTTTTATTGGATTTAGAGACGTGGGCCCGGGGTCGGGTTTTGACCAATTTCGGGATTTGTGATGTAATTTGATTATTGTCACGTGGGCTTCGTTCTCTTAGCATATATTGATGTTATGGTTCTGATTTTGGTTAGATTCAGGGCATTCACAGGCCGAATCGAGAGGAAAAGGCGTCGCGGGCTAGAGTTTTGCTTGGCTTGAGGTAAGTAACGCTTCCAAACTTGGTTTTGAGGGTTTGAAACCCCGAACTGTTTGTTCTATAATTACTATTAAGGTGATGCAATGCCAAGTGATGGGCGTGTGGGCATGCACCGTGAGAAATGCGGCCTAGATCATTCCATGGCACAGTTTAGTGACTCTTTTATACTGATATATGTGTCATAATTATGTGATTAAGTTAATAAGCTGCAAATCATGCTAATTATCATGTTAAGGCTTCACGCCAACACTGTTGAGACCCGAAAGGTCGTTTCTTGCTGTCATGTCATTAGCTTCGTTTATGTATTATACTCAGTCCTGTTTATGCATATTATATCATGCCTCAGTCTCGATTATTGCTATTTGACATATCATATTATTGTTCGGATTTGTATCATGACATTTTTAGCCCGTGTGTGTGAGACTGGAGAGTATTGACTGAGTGAGGCCGAGAGCCTGATATGGATTGACAGTTTGGGATTGGGATGCATGCTTCAGCGAGATATTGATCATGCCTTCGCTGGAATTGATATAGAGCTTGGGCTCAGAGAAGCCCCTTCGGAGTCTTTACACCCCCAGTGAGCGCATTTAATGATATTGAGGGATGGATCTTCCCTAGACATGGATCCTATCCAAAGTATTGGTATGAAGATGGATCTTTTCCATTGTGAGTACCTAATTTTTGCCCTACATGAAAATAACTCCTAAAAATAGACCAAAATAATTTTAATTGATTTTTAGGAGTTTTTCTTTATTTAGTTGTATTTCATGCATTTTAATATTTTAAAACATAGAAAAAATCATAAATCACGTTTAATTTCATGCCATCTTCGATTCAATTTGCATGTATGAATTAATTACATTAAGTTAATTGCATTAGTAAAGAAAAAAATCACAAAAAATAGTCACTTTTACATATTTAGCTTTTAGTCTTTAGAAATTAGTGTTTTTACTTAGTTTTAAGTTAATTAGTTGTTTTAATAATTTTTTTTTTAATTTCTACAAAAAATAACTTAATTTAAGTTTTTAATTAATTAAAGAAAAGAAAAAAGGAAAAATAAATAGAAGAAAATAGGAAAAAATGTTTGGTCTTATTTATTCAAAATTGGGCCAATCCTTAAATTAACCCCAATTAATTAACCCAAGTCCTACCCTTTAGCCCAAGCCCAAATCCCACCTACCCAATCGGACCTCCTCACATTAAAAGACATAGAGCTAGAAAAATAACATCAGATTAGAGATACCCTCCCCATGTTCTAGACATAAGCGATAGGAATCTCCTTCCCCTAGAGAAACGGCGCAACACCCAGGGGTCCCTTCTTCTTTCTTCTCCTTCATTTCTCCACAGACATGAGAGCTAAGACCCAAAAATAGTAAGATCAGATGCTAGACCCTTAGACAAGAGAACAACAGACACTCCCCTCTTCTTCAACAAAGAATCAGATCCCCCCTTTTAGCAAGAAAAATCGGGTTCCCTCACCTTAAAAAAACAGACCATCAGACCCCCCATTTCCCAAACACACACGAAAATCACACTAAAGCAGGCTGGAAAATTTGGATTTCATATTCGAAAATTCGAAGTTATTCTCAATGTTCAAAAATAATTGAAGCAAATTCGTGCAATTGAAGTTTTGATGTCGATTCTCTAGGCTTGTTAATGAGTTCCGTCGCTGTCAAGTTTCGGCTCGTTTGTCGCTGGTCTTGTTGCTGTTATGTTGTCCCAGCTCTGTTGATTCACGAGTTCTACCTTATTTGGTTATTTTGAGGTCTTCATTTGGCTTTTGAGGTATGACCTCAATTTCAGTCATGTAATTGTACTACTGGATGTTCTAAGTGATATGAAACCTGCTTATATATTCTTCATCTCAATACTTTGTCAGACTATTTTACTTGGTTAACTATGTAATATGCACATTGATATTAAATGCTTGGTGAAGTTGGTCTTTGGAGTATGTGGTAGATCTCAGTAGCCCCTTATGAAAAATGAATAAGATTTTCCACTTCATTATCACCTTGTTTTATAAGGAAAAGTTGCAGCTTGTGCTAAAGATATACCAAACGGTAAATTGGTTAGCCAAATATGAATCATGTTGACAATTAGCTTCAGTTCTTCCACCTTGGTATCAGTTGTGTTCATATTTGGGTTCATATTTTTATAAATATTGAGGTTGGAGGATGGATGAAAATTTCGAATCGGTGACAACAAAAACATAAGGGGTGTAAAGCAATTAATTGAGATAGTATTGTGTGATTTTAGAAATAGGGTACTACTTCACATAAATTTTTTGTTGTTGTAAAATTTGAGTGAAGATTTTTTTAAAAATAAATCAATGTTATGAGTTTGGTAATCATGTATTCGTATGAAGTAGCTCATAGTTAATTTCGTTTTACATGCATGAATTAGTTGAGGCAATTCTGTTTTGAGCTTGTTGTTGGCCAATTGTTTGCTCACTTGAAATCTCGCTTGGGTTTGACCTGATTTTTTAAATCAAGCTCAACTAATTGATAAGCTTTGGACCATTATCTAGCATGCCCATTCCAGTTGTTGGATGTCTAGTGCAAGGCCCATAACAATAAATTCATAAGCTCGCCTACTTTTTTTTTATAATTAATTTACTCCATTGCCTCTATAATATTATCTAGATCTCATGGCCTTGCAATAATCTCAATTTAAGGATAACAAAAATCACATACACCGTAGCATGCTTTAGGCGCGATTAATGATTATGGGTACGGTTCCCGTGACATAGTTACGATGCTTAATTTTCCAAATTCGGGTGTGCATGTCATGTGATCCGATCATAACAACTTCGAATAATAATAAAATAAACATATCGCGAATCGCAGGTGCATTTCATGTAGCGTGGTTTGCGGTGTGTTCCAAAACGGCAAGTGTACGACAATCGTAAGTTGTTCCAAAAATAATTCCATAAATCCTAAAAAGCGGTTAAAAATAATCAAAAGTGGTTATAAAGTGAAAAATGCACAATAAGTTTAAAACGTGTAATAAATAAGATAATAGGCCAATTATTAATAGTTTAAGCGACCGTGCTAGAACCACGGAATCCGAGAATGCCTAACACCTTCTCCCGGGTTAACAAAATTCCTTATCTAGAATTTCTTGTTTGCAGACTTTTAAAAATAAAAAATTCCTCGATTTGGGATTTTAAAATGAACCGGTGACTTGGGACACCAAATAAACTATTCCAAGTGGCAATTCTAATGAATAAAATAATTCCATTTCAAATAATGTCACTTTAATTGGAAAACCTCCCTTATATCCGCCCTCGGGTGGTAAAAAAGGAGGTGTGACAGCTCTAGCGACTCTGCTGGGGATCGAATCCAGAATCTCTTATCCAGGGTTCAAGAATCCGAGCTTAGAATAACTGTTATTGTTGGCTTTATTTATTATCTGATTTTTATATGTTTGAGCCTAATGTGCTAAATGTCGTTTTTATCGCTTTGATATTATTTGGACTGTATATAATATATATTCTTTTACTTCTTTAAAAGTCTTTCTTTCGTAAATGTCAAAAAAATTTGAAACATGTGAAGTTCAAAAAATATTTTCGCTTTTCTTTAGAAGTACTTTTGTAAATAAAATAAATAAATACGTAAATAACTCAGAAATCCAAAATATTTTCTTAAAAGTCCCTCTTTCGAAAATTAAGAGGCAACATCTGTGAGCATGTGATTTTTTCCCTATGTGAATTACTCCCATAAAATACAAAAAAAACAATTCTTTCCATTTTTTACCACTTTACAAAATTTTGTGGGAATTTGTGCTAATTATTTGCATTTTTCTGTACATGTTTATTTTTATTAAAAATCATACAAAAACCAAAAATACCATGCATTGTATTTAGGTCATTCTTTATATTTTTAAAGTAATTAGTCAATTATTTGCGTTATTAAAATTGAAAATCAAAAATTGGTTTATCTTTTGCATTTTTAGCCTTTTAATTCTAAATTAGTAATTTTTCCTTTTTAATTTAGGAGTAATGTCACGACCCGGATTTTCCACCCTCGAGAGTCGTAATGGCGCCAACTAATGTGAGCTAGGCAAACCAATCCTTTAAACTAATTACTCCATTATCCAATTAATTCTTTTTAACAGATATAAAGCGATAACGTATAAATAACGAAATATTTAATTAAGCGGAAGAAAAACAATAAAATATCTGAATCTGTAGCTATTACAACTACTTAAGCCTTAATCACCCAAAACCTGGTGTCACAGTGTCACAAGCGGTCAAAGACTGCTAAATACAAGGTCCGAGAATAAAAGACACACTGTTTCTGAAGCGAAAAGATGAAACAAGAAATAAAAGATAGAGGAGACGCCAGGGCCTGCGGACGCCTGCAGGTCTACCTTGGATCTCCGCGTGGACTGAAGGTAGCCTCCAACTACGGTCCAAGAGCTTCTTCGGGATCTGCACATAGTGCAGAGTGTAGTATCAACACAACCGACCCCATGTGCTGATAAGTGTCTAGCTTAACCTCGGCGAAGTAGTGACGAGGCTAGGACCAGACCACCAAATAAACCTATGCAGTTATATAATATACAGCAAAAAGTAAAGCAGGAATAAACAAGTAAAGATGGGAGGAGAAAAACATGCTTTGAGGAATAACAGGTAAAAACAGAATATCAAGAGAATTATAGAGGAATCAAAATCCAACCACAAACAAGAATAAGGAAAACAAAGGCAGATTTCACTTTCTTTTCACATCTTGTTGCAGGCGTGCAACCCGATCCCATTTCTTGTATCTCGTGGCAAGCGTGCTACCCGTCCCCATTTCATGTATCTCCTGGCAGACGTGAAACCCGCTCCCATTTTATTTATCTCGTGGTAGGCGTGCAACCCGATCCCATTTCCTGTATCTCGTGGCAGGCGTGTCACCCGCTCCCATTTCATGTATCTCGTGGCAGGTGTACCTCCCGCTCCCATTTCATTATATCTTATGGTAGGCATACCACCTGCTCCCATTTTATTATATCTTGTGGTAGGCGTATCACCCGCTCCCATTTCATTATATCTTGTGGTAGGCGTACCACCCGCTCCCAGTTACAAGCCAACAATAATCACAAGGAATCCCATCAAGGGAATAACAGCAATATAACAACTTCCCGGAAAGGGAACAATGATATTTCAACAACATCCCGGAAAGGGAACAATACTATCAAAACAAACATCCCGGCAAGGGAACAATAATATCAAACAAACATCCCGGCAAGGGAACGATGACGATAATAACATGTGAGGCACAATACACCACAATGGAGTCAAAACAATTTATAACACAAGACTCACGAGCATGTTTGACACCGACGTATAGATACTCGTCACCATGCCTATACGTCGTACTCCAAAATTAACACGTAGCAAATAGACACAACTCTTAATCCCTCAAGCTAAGGTTAGACCAAACACTTACCTCGATGCCACGAACACAATTCACGATTCAACTATAGCTTTACCCCTTGATTCCACCACCAATTTGCTCGTATCTAGTCACAAGTTACTTAATTACATCAATAAATGCTAAATGAATCAACCCTAATGCATGAACATGAGTTTTCTACAGTTTTACCCAAAAGTAAAAAATCGCCCCCGAGCCCACATGGTCAAAACCCAAGGTTCGAACCAAAACCCGATTACCCATTCCCCCACTAACCCAAATATATAATTTGTTTTGAAATCGGACCTCAAATCGAGGTCCAAATCCCCAATTTTTGAAAAACATAGGTTCTACCCAAAACACTCATTTCCCCCATGAAAATCATTGATTTTAAGTTGAAATCATGTTAAAAGATGTTAATGATTGAAGAAAATGAGTTAAAAACAACTTATAATTGATTTGGAGGAGAAGAAGTCTTTGAAAAATCGCTCAAGTGTGTTTATGTTTTGAGAGGATATGAAAAATGGGTTTAAAATAGTCTAAGCATAAAAGTTGCAGGTCTCAGGTATGAGAATTGCGAATAGAGGTTTGCAATTGCAAACCCCGACCTCTGCTGGCTTGGGAATTGCGAAGGGAAGTTGGAAATGCGAACTGGGAATTGCGAAGGGAGGTTGGGATATGCGAACTGGGAATTGCGAAGGGAGGTTGGGAAATGCGAAGCCTGCAGACCTGCAATTCCTTAAGTCCAAAATTTCACCCCGCGGCCTATCCTAAACTCACCCGAGCCCTTGGGGCTCCAAACCAATTATACACACAACCTCAAAAATATGGTACGGACTTATTTGTGTACTCATATCACCAAAATAACATCAGAAACATCAAATTAGACCTCAATATCAATAAAATTTCTCAAAACTTCTTTAAACATCAAATTTTGCATTTAAGATCCGAATCACGTCAAATGGATTCCGTTTCTTACCAAACTTCATAGAATTATCTTAAATCATATATAAGGCCTGTACTGGGTGCCGAAACCAAAATACGGGTCCGATACCATCGAGTTTTAATCAAAATTCATTTCCAAACCTTATAAACAATTTCAGAAAATAATTTTCTTCAAAAATTCATTTCTCGGGCTTGAGACCTCGGAATTCGATTCCGGGCATACACCCAAGTCCCATATTTTCCTTCGGGTCCGTTTACCCCAAACGTTGACCGAAGTCAAATTAACTCATTTTATAGTAAAAATTTATCATTTTTCACAGATTTTGACATATAGGCTTTCCGGTTACGCGTCCGACTACACAAGCAAATCGAGGTGATGCTAAAAGAGGTTTTTAAGGCCTTAGAATGTAGAATTTCATTTTAAAACAATTAAGGTCATCACAAGTAATTAATTTTTTGTAAATATAATATTAGACAATTAGCTTAATTGTGCAAGTTAATTTAATTTAAGAGTTAATTTGGGTTTTTAATTAGTTTGAAAGGGAAAAGGAAAAACAATTGAAATTTAGGAAAATAAAAAAGGGAATTAAAAGAATAGGGTTGTTGTAACAGAACAAGGGCCAAGCCCAATCCCATTTTTTTGGTCTTACCCGCCAAAACCCACTGCCCTGACCCGATCCGTTTCCCCCATCAGAAACGACACCGTTTTTCCCCTTAGAATCCCAGCCGTTGATCTCCATGGATCCAATGGTTGGGAACTAAGGTTCCCTAAATATTTAGATGTCCGAATCTAGGAATCCCCCTAGTCCAAACACCCTCTTCCGTCTCTCATCGTCTCCACTTAGAGACTGATGAACCCTAGCGCCGCCCTAAAATGCCTCACCATCTCCGGCGGCGATGCAACCTCCAAGCCACCCCAAATTAACGTCAAACCACTCCCCTTGTCCCCTCGTACCAAATCCACAATCCGTTTCCTTCAAATTGTTATCGAACACTTCGAATCTAAGATCAAAGGTTGGATCCTCGAACCCTAACCTACCCAAATTTGCCCAAATTTCCACCCTACTATCCCTATGTCTCCCCAAACCCAAAATTCTTGGTAATTTTCCCAAATGAACCCTAGAATTTGTCGAATTTGGAATCTATGGTTTAACCTGATTTTAGGCTTGGATTTGTAGTGAAACTTTCTGCTCACCAGGCTTGAAACTTCCCTTGACAGAGTATCCTTGACAAAGGTGCTCGTTAGGGTGAGTTTCAAGCTTTGATGAAGCAGGTCGAGTGGCCATATCGTTGATCTGCGTTTTTTAGATATTGCTTCTGTTTGGTCAGTTAGTCTCTTCTCCTTCTTCGCCTTGTTAATTAGTTACTTGTTTTTGCTTCTTCTTGTTTCTTTCTTCTTCTTTATTAGTTCAAATCGATTTCTGTTTGCATGTTAGATTTAAGTCATGTTAGTTATAATATTTAGCTTAATAATATGGTTAGCATTTGTTAAATTTCCTTCTCCTCCTCCTTTTTTTATTACCATTTCGCTCCGTTAAGAATTTCATGGTCAGGGTTAGAATTGGTTTAGTATGGGTTTGCTTGGGAATTCATTTGTTTAAACTCGAACTTGGGCTTGCTAAGTGCAAGAAGCCCAAAGAGCTGTTTGAAGCTCGGTGGTGCAGGGGCCCAAAGGCATTTGGGCAGTTTGCTTCAAGGTCTAGGTTGTTGAAGTAATGAATAGGCATTTGAGGGTTAGTTTAGGGAAATAAAATAGGGAGAATCTTCTAGGAAAGAGGGGATTGGGTAGTGCAGTAAATGGTTTAAAATTCAGGGTATTATTTGAACAAAAGAAAAATTGGGGAAGGGGTAATTAACAAAACTGTGACTCATTTCTGCTTCCCTAAAGTCCTCTATATAAGGCTTGTTTTCATTGAAATTGGGGAGAGATTACAAGATCTAGAGCTAGAAACAACTGAAATATTTTTAAGCATTACTTTCTTCATCTAGAACACTAAAATACACACACATTGAGAGAGTTTCAGGATCAGAAAACACAAAAAAAGAGGGTAATAGGTGCTGTTCTATTGATCAGTTGGTTGTCAATTTTTTGTATTTTTTTAGAAGAGCTTTCACTATTTTGCTGTTTCTGGGTTCCAAACATGGACTGAATTGTTTGTATTGATGCTGATCTACTGTTGTTGTTTTCCCTCCTAATCTCAGGCTATTTTCTTGTTGCTTTGATGTAATTAGGTACTTCCTAGACCTCATTAAAGTGTGAGATGGAAAATCTAAAGCTATGTAATCAAGTTGGAAGTCCATGACATATGCTGCTTATCAAATGCTATCCTTATGTGTTTAATTTCATTCAACTCTGTAGTAGTTTAGTTTCTCTTCATGTGTTTACTTGTTATCTATGTTATTAGCTTAAATCTGGTTTGTAAGTTTGGATAGGTGTTTAAATTCAGCATGTTGGTTTATAAATCGATTGAAGTGATGTTTGGACATGTAAGACTGTTGGATCTACTGCAACATAAGGCTAAGTTAGATTAAACAATTTCTTATCTGCTTAAGACTGTTGAAATCAAAATGATGTTTGGGACCTTGTTCGAACTGTTAAGTCATATACATGGGTTTGAATGAGGACCTTTGGTTGGAGTTCACTGTTATCTAGAGTCAGAATAGTGTATGAGTAATTCATAGTTAGTATGTAGTTGGTATTTTGCATATGTGAGCTTAATGAATTTTTTTAAAAAAAGAGAATCATGTTCTTATTGTCTTCATTAAAGGTAGATTATATGATTTAGATAACCATGTGTTAGATGCATGTGTTTCAATAGGCTTATAATTGAAGAGTTTTTTAGGGGTGTTGGGCCTGACGCAGGCCCCAAAGCAGTCAACCCATGGTTGTATTATATCACCCTGTTGTGGACTCAATTCAGGGTCCAATATCATTCAGCATTTCTAGGTTTATTAAATGTTGCTTGATTCGATAATAAAAGGATTTTGGAAAAAAGTTCAACTAGAAATTTTCATTCAGTTCCGGTTTCTTTAAGCCTATAGGTAATATGTTTAACACGACTCTGCATGGCTTTTTCTTGAAAGTCTGGGAGCTGGGGTCAATGCTGGCAATGTTGAGGAAATGACCAATTCGTTTGGGCTGCTCTTTACTCGCTCATTCTCTTGGGCTAAGTTCAACCCAGATTCCCAACGCTTGTCCATAATTTCCTTGTTAGCTATTTATTACTTCGTCCCATGCAAATATTAATGTCCCTTAGACTTAATTAAGCGCCTTGTAGGTTGATGTGTGCCATATTAAGCAAACTATAATGTATGGCCCTCAAAAGTTAGATCAAGACATCACTTAAAGGAAATAGACTTGAGGTGTTCAATAAGCAATTAACTCATCCATGGCCCTCACGCATGTTATAATTTAGTTATTAAAAATGAACTTCGTAGTTTGCTTTAGGCGCGCTAATTAATTATCACAGTTATTACTAAAACCCGGGGTACATTTCATGTGGCCCGATTCTAATTTCCAATGAGGTTAAGTTGAATGTGTCGTGAATCATAGGTGCATTTCATGTAACGTGGCTTGCGATGTGTTTTAAATAACCTTGAACTTTCCCGAAATATTAAAAGCGGTTAAAAAGTAAAAGGGCACGTAGGTTTAAAATATGTAATTAATTAGATAATTAGGCCAATAATAATAGTTGAGCGACCGTGCTAGAACCACAGAATCTGGGAATGCCTAACACCTTCTCCCGGATTAACAAAATTTCTTACCGAATTTCTGTGTTCGCGGACCATAAAACAGAGTCAATCTTTCCTTGATTCGGGATTTGAACCGGTGACTTAGGACACCATAAAATATCTCAAGTGGTGAATCTAATTTTTAAATAAAATAATAGCATTTCGATTGTCACCTAAATTGGAAAAAACTCCCTTATACCCTTCCCGAGGTAGGAAAAAGGAGGTGTGAAAGCTCTGGCGACTCCACTGGGGAAAAGAACCCAGAACCTCTGGTTTTGGGTTCAGCGTTCGAGCTTAGAATAACTGTTATAGTTGGCTTTTATTTATTATCTGATTTTTATATGTTTGAGCCTAATGTGCTAATTGCCTCTTTTTACCGCTTTGATATTGTTTGGACTGTATATAAACTGTTACGAAACCCTCCTCTCTCTGAGTCTTCTAAATCATCTGGGAAGTGTGCACTTCGTGTGACTTCTCTTTTGTTAGAGTCATATCCCAATTTTAGAACGAGGTTCGGACAAGTTGTAAAGCTGGTGAAGCTTCTGTATTCCCGGTACACTGCCCCCCCTCCCCCCCGGCTCGAGCCGTCCGCTAGGGTAAGCCAGGTCTAGAATAAATAAACCCAGGTTTTTAAACCTTGAATAACATAACCTCATACCGGATCTCTAGTAGGAACGTTTGTTGCATCACATGCATTTGACTTTGGGGACTCAACACAAGGGTTGGGTCCGTCTAGAACAGATGTATCCAAAATAACATACCATCTTGATGCATCCTATGTGCTACATGTTGCATTTCTTCAAGGGTAAAAGGGTCATTTGGCGGACCAATGATAATTGAGGGCGAATGAAAAAAGAAAAAAAAAAGAAAAAGAGGGGGTGAAGGGTGAGTATAAAGCGAGTAGGGCCCAATTATATTTTCTGTCTCGTTTTGTTAAGAAAAAAAGAGCTTGAAAATTCAAAAACAAAAAGATTTGCACTTTTTCATCATTTTCCAAAAATTAGAAAATCAAAAAAGGAAAAAGAAAAAAATCCAAAAAGAGTTTACATATTTCATCATTTTTAAGGAAAAGACAAAAAAAATATATTTTCTCTAAATTAATTATTTTTTTAATTTCTCGCCCGTATCCAATTCGCCCGAACTACGCGAACCTGATTCTCGTCCCTCGGGGTGGGATACGTAGGCAACCCACATAGGGTCCGGTCTTCCTAGTGAGTCTTAGGTTCTTGGTTTCGCGGGGTCTTAGCCAAATCTTGCATTTTTAGCCACATAGGTTAGTTTCAGAAAAATAATCGCAATCATGTCTTGCATGTGTCCAGTAGGGAGTGTTATTGTCTTACATAGTGTTCTAGGTCTTTAACTTTATTTGGTATTAATTTTTTCATACAGGTGTGGGTTTACTTTGCGGAGCTTGAGCACGACAAATACCCCAGGACCATCCAGTCAGGATCAGGAGTTGCTTAAGAAGATGTTATTTTTAATTTATTTTTTTATGTTTTAGATCTGTTTTTTATGTCATCTTTTATCTTCAAGTTTTGTACAGTAATATCAAGTTGTTTGTTATTGTATTTTCTATTTTGTATTTGAAAAATGTGTTATAACTCAAAAATCCAAAAAAGAGAGGTTTTGAGGTGGTTTTCCTTTAGGAAATTAATATCTAGAAGTCAAAATAATAAATTGCTTTTATATTTCCTTTTAGTACATTAAGACTAAAAATTCAAAAAAAAAAAATTCTTTAAGTAGCTCATTAGAAGTTTTCTTTAAGATATTAATTCCAAAAATCCAAAAAGATTTTTTTGAGGTTCTTCTTTGGGAAATTAATGAAAAATGATTTTTTTTATTTTCATTAGAACTTTAGTATATTGTACATAGAAGAAAAAAAAAACATACTTTATCCTTTGTTTATCTTTGAAGTTTCTTCCTTAGGTAATTAAGAGTTGAAATCCAAAAACAGTTTCTTTTTTTATCTTTTTCATTTCTCGTTCAAAATCTTTCTTCAGGGATATCAAATGAAAATTCAAAATATTTTTCTTTGGTTCATTCTTTAGATTTCCTTCCTAAAAAAAAGAATAAAAAATATCTTTCGCTTCTAGGATTTTTCCTTAATAGAGTATTTGTTTCAAAAAGAAAAAAAAATATATGCTCGTTAAGCTTGAGTTTAGAATAGGTTATAGAACATTAAGTCTAGAAAATTCAAAAAAAAAAGATTTGCTTCTTTTATTTCTCTTTTCTCATCAGAGTAGTCATTAAGGTAATAAACAAAAAAAAGGAAAAAAGAAAAAAGAGAGAATGTTAGTTTGTTTACTTTATTCCCTATCTTCCCGAACTACGTAAAGATCTGATTCATGCGGTGTCATGATACGCAGGCAACCTACATAGGTTTCG
The DNA here is from genome assembly GCF_000393655.2 of Nicotiana sylvestris. Classification (NCBI taxonomy): domain Eukaryota; kingdom Viridiplantae; phylum Streptophyta; class Magnoliopsida; order Solanales; family Solanaceae; genus Nicotiana; species Nicotiana sylvestris. Next base: position 113,447,704 of record NC_091057.1, read on the forward strand.
ATCGGATCATTTTTTTATATTGAAAGAAAAAGAAAAGAAAAAGAAAAAGAAGGAATAAAAAAAAAGGGAAAGAGGATGAAGTTATGGGATGTGAGAAATGAGAAGAAAGAAAAGAGTGATAATTAGAAAACAAAAATCAAGGAAAATGAGCAAGCCAAGAAGTGCTAGAAAAGAAAAAAAAGAGAATATGGAAATGAACAAAATTAGGATGACACCAAGTGACCTTGTGACCCTCGAAGTCACTCTAGTACTGTTAATTGTTGCTAGGTGCATTGCACGCAATGTGATATTTTTAACTGTTAAATGCCCTAACGCTAACATGATGACTTTATTTTTTTCCTTTTTTTATCTTTATTATAAAGAAGGGTGGTTAATTTGTGGTTCTTAAAGTGGTAACTCTTCTCTACAACATAAAGTCGAAAGGCAATGGCAGAAGACAACAGAATTGAGTTGGTTGGTGCTGGTGCCCAAAAGCAATTGGTTGAACAGGGCAGTGGGTTGGTTGAAGAGGTAAGGATGTTAAGACAACACATTGCAGACATGTATCAGGCTTGGATGACCGGGAAGGCACTACCCCCACCACCACCTAGCTTCTTAGATGCTACCCTTACCCAAACTCCGGCCATAGTGCCAGATGATCTCCCATACTCTCCAGATCCACTTGCTCATCACAGCTTTTCAAACCACCCTAGTATCCCCATCACTCATCCTCCAATTACCTCTCCCCAAAATTGCCCTATTGTCATAACCACTATCCCCATGATCTCAACTTCCTAACAATATTCCCTTCATGGATCCGAAAATGAACATCCACTCAGAGCCCATGATGCCCAATATTACCCCTCAGAGATTGCCCACAAGGTTCATGACTCATACAATCAGAGCCTTCGGAATGAGCCTCATGTTAAAAATGAAAAGTCCACAGGAAAAGAAGGGCGAGATGAGCTATCCAAAAAGCTGAAAGGGTCTAAAACGGCAAAGCTTAATTTAAATGATGGACATGGAGATCTAGTAGCCTATCTGAGAGGTTACTGCAGTGAAATGAGAAGTGTTGACGGGAAAGATAATTTGTTGATGGCATATTTCAGCGAGAGCTTGACTGGGGCATCCTTGTAATGGTATACTCATCAAGATCTCAATAAGTGACATGCATGGGATGACATGGCTCAGGATTATATTCGACACTTTCAGTACAATCTAGACATTATCCCAGGCCGTTCCTCCCTATCTCAGATGGAAAAGAAACCCAAGGAAAGTTTTAGGGATTTTTGGTTTAGATGGAATGAACAAGTTGCTCGGGACAATATTCCCATTGATAGAAAAGATGTTGCTGAGCCCCGCCAACGACAGGATCCAGTGGGCATTCCTGCTCAACGCTTTCATCCTCAATGTCGACCCCGTGGATATCCTCGTGCTCCAAATATTTTTCCCAAATGCTACTTCTCTCCACAAAAGCCCCAAAGTCATACCTCACCTTCCCAGTACCCTATCCACAATGCACTGCCATATGCTCCACACCCACGAGACCTACGATGGCTTGCACCATTTCTGCAAATATCTTACCTGCCTCCTCAAGCACATCAACCACCTACCCCCAAAAGGTTCCAACCGAGGTCAGAATACAAAATGAGAATGCAGTAGCAAAGAAAAAAGTCTTTCACTCCTATTGGAGAATCATATGTCAGTCTGTTCCAAAGGCTGGGGCAATTGGACATGTTGAAGCTGATTCAGATAAAAATGCCAAACCCTCTTCCAAAGAATTTTGATTTTTCTAAAAGTGCAAATGTTGCTCTAATACCATGGGGCATGACATAGAAAAGTGTTGGCATCTGAAAGGAGCCATCCAGAAACTTATTGATGCAGGTGGCATTACCGTGCAAAATCCAAATGCAGCAGATACTAGACAAAGTCCATTTCCTGTTCATAATGAGACGCATATGGTGAACATGATTTGTGTGGAAAAGGAATATGAGAACTCTTCTAAGATCCTCGGAGGGCCACTTGCCGCAAAGCTTTCAGCACTATCACTCTTGGTTCTGGAAGTTGATCCTAAGAACGAGTCGGCCAAAGGGACCCAAAAGCAATTTGCTAAGGACAATGCAATGAAGACTTGTGAAGGTTCTAGCAATGTTGATGCGGAACCCAGTGGCTAGGATGTTGATCTTGGTTATTGGAAAGATGCTCCTTTATTGGAGTCTTGGTGGTTCATTTTGCTCTAATTTCTGTTGTCCGGGTTATTTCGGGGCTGTAATCTGAATATTGTCTTGTGCCTCAAACCTTTCTATCCTTTTTATTTTTGCCTAGTTCCTTTAATCGTAGTAACTCATGTAGTGTTATCTAGGTTTGTTCCAAGGTTGAAACCCAATTTATTTTTCTTGTTTTGTTGTTCAAACTCTTTCACCCGCCTGTCTAATGCAAGTTTCTGTTTTCTGTTATTTCTAGTCATTTTTGTTTAGTTCTTTTTTTTCCTTTTATAGTTCTTTTCATGCTGACTCAAGTGACATGACATGCACACATAATTATAGGTCTAGTCTTAAGAGTTAGTTTAATCATGAAGCAATGAAACAATTTTGAAGATAATGGGAACACTTGAGGGAAATAAGTATAGATTTGGACATTTTGAGGTCATTTGAAGCCCAAACTGTGTGAAACCGAGGCAGTTAATTTGGAAAGTTAATAGGATGATAAGGATTCGTTAAAGGAGAGTTCATCCCAGACAATTTGAAGCAAGCAACTTTGAGTTCAAGTGCATCTCAAGTTACAAGATAAAGTCAATAAAGTTTTCTCCGAATTGACGGAGGGTATCCATTGTGAAGGAGAAATTGCCCAATGAGAGTTCTGTACTTGATAAGGCGCTAAAGAAAAGTGGAAGGCATATCAATGATATCAATGCCGAAGCTGCAAAAGAAATATTGTATGTGCTCTTCAATTTTCATCCTCAAGTTGCATGTGTTGTACTTGGCATTTTAAGGGATTGGGAGGCCCTCTTTCAGCTACCCAAACACTTATACCATTCGATACCCTTTTGAGCATATGTCTAATTTCTTTGACCTCCCCTCTTTTGGAATCAAGTTAGAGTCATGTAAAAAAAAAGTTCATGTCCCCATTGGTTTATTTTAGAAAAAGAAGAAGAGAAAAGTAGAGATAAAAAAGGGGAAAAAAGAAGAAGAAAAAGAAGGAAAAAGAAAAAAAGAAGGAGAAAGAAAAAAAGGAAAAGAAAGAAAAAGAAAAGAAAAGGCAAATAGTAACAAAAAGTAGTTTTGAGAACTACGTTTGACCTGATTCTTGTCACCACAAGATACGTAGGCAGTCTTACGGTTCGGTCATACCAAATAAAATATTTCATAATCCCACGAAGTCGAGAGTGGGAAATTCTATAAAAAAAAAAGAAAGGAGGGAAAAATAGATTCAAATTCCCCTGTTTTAGAAATTGGGGCAAAGTTGTTAGAATGGATTCCAAAAGTTGCAAACAAATTAACCCCGTTGTCTTAGTTATCTTGAGTCTTTATGATATCCTTTCTTTCTAACCCTGTCCAAAGCCACATTACAGTCCAAAAAAGACCTCTCGGATAATCTTTGAGAGTGCTGAGTTTAGACATGCCAAGGGTATATGATGTTATTACCATGGTTAATGCCTTGTCATCTGCAAAATCAGAGGAAACAAGAAGAAATGAACAAAATGAGAGAGTCTTATTAGTGAAAACCTTCACATGCACCATAAGGCGATGGTGAGTTGAGAGAGAGAACAAAATGAGAGAGGCTTGATGGTGAAAACCCTTCAGGCACTACAAGTCGAATACGGATCGTGAATCAAATTGGATAATTGGAACATTAAAGCCCAGTTTCATGGTTTAGGGGTATAACAAGATTTGAACATCAGACTTGCTTGACAGATTAGGCCATAGGTACATGTGATGGTCATACATCTGATAAGTTTCTACTTTGTAGTTTTCTTGTTAAGAATCATCTCTTTCTATTGTCCTTTACTCTGTTCCTTTTGTCTTGTTTACAATTTGCCACCAGTTTTCCAATTGCATCTGGCTAGTACATCAAAGTGGCATAAGTTTTGAAAGAACAACTGTCATGACCCTAAACTCGACTCGGTCGTGATGGCGCCTCTCGTGAAGACAAGACCAGCCAACTATTCCCAATTCACCTTTAAACAGTTAAACAGTAATAACAGCCTAAGCATGGGTAAATAAACCAAAGTCTAAGCAAAAGATAGTATAATGTGCGGAATACAACCCAAACACAGCCCGATACCAGGATGTCACAAGTCACAAGCATCTAACAACACAAAATACCCCAAAGTAACTACAGAGTTTAGTACAGAACTAAGGACATAAAGGAAAAGAGATAGGGAGGAGATCCGGAACGCCAATAGCTACCTAAAGACTCCTCGGATCCGCCTGAAGCTGGAAATGATCAGCACTCGGGAGCGGGACCAACTACGCCTGAATCTGTACACAGGGTGCAGGGAGTAAAGTGAGTACTCCAACTCAGTGAGTAACAAATGTAAACAAAGACTGAAAGCAAGAAAACACGTAAGGCACAAGGCATTCTATAATGAAGCAGTAAAACCATTTAAAAATAGTAAACCAATTAAAAGATAAGAAAAATCCTTTTTCAGCAAGTAAGCAGATAGTTGACAGTCAATTAAGGAAAAATAAACACGTAAAGGCTCGCCCCTCAGGCATAGTATCAACAAATCTGCTCATCGGGCAACATCTCAGAACAGTACCAGCCCCTCGAGCAATCACATAGAACAATACCATCCCCTCGGGCTCGATCTCACATCACAATGGGTACCCACACTCACTGGGGATGTACAGACTCCTGGAGGGGCCCCTTACGGCCTAAGCGCAATATCAAGCCACCTCGTGGCATCATCACTAGGCCCTCGGTCTCATATCAATCAAGCCACTTCGTGGCGTACATATCTCAGTCCCTCGGTCTCATAATCAGTATCAAATATTTCCTCACAATATAGGCTCTCGACCTCACTCAGTCAAAAAAGTCCTCACAAGCCACTCGGGCAATAGTAAAACAGTGTTTCTCAGCCCAAACATCATTTAAGTATTAAAACTGAGTAAACATGGCTGAGTACGAATACAGTGATATATAACATGACTGAGTTCAAGTATAAAGTCAAAACAGTGAGGAAATACCAGTAAAAATCCCCGAAGGGTTCAAATAGTTGGCACACGGCCCAAATATGACATTCGACCCAAATCATGCTGATAGCAAATAGATTTCAGTCTAATACGCGATAAAATCATCAATCAGGACAGACCAAGTCACAATCCTCAATAGTGCACGACCCCACGCTCCTCACCTCAATATAGCACTACGATGCGCAATCTGGGGTTTCAAACTCTCATAACATCATTTTACAATCATTACTCACCTCGAACCGGTCAAATCTCTAGCTCGCGACGCCTTTGCCCTTTGAATCAGCCTCCACTTGCGTCGAATCTATCCAAAATCAGAAAGAGGACATCAAAATATGCTAAGGGAACAAAGCCCAAGCGAAAATAATCAATGTACAACATAAATCCCGAAATTACCAAAACCCGACCCCTAGGCCCACGTCTCGGAATTCAAAAATTTTTACATCAATAGATTCCTTATCTTCCCACGAGTTCATACATATCAAAAGATCTGAAATCCGACCTTAGATGGTCCTTCAAATACTCAATCAAAGGTCTAAATTTCAAGCCCTAGTTCTTCAATTTTGGCTTTATTTCCATGATTATTTAGGTGGAATTCACATTAGAATCGAGTTTTAAGTCCAAGAATCTTACCTCCAAGTGATTCCCCTTGAATCCCTCTTCAATCCCCTTCAAAAAGCTCCAAAAATGACCAACAATGGAAGAAATAAACCCCACATTCGTAGACAAGACAACCTTTTAAACCTTCTCCCAGGCCTAATTTCCTTCTTCGCGTACGCGGTCAAAGCCTCGCGTTCGTGAAGTACAAAAATTCCGTTGACCAAAACTCTTCTTCGCAAACGCGACCCCACCATCGTGAACGCGATGACTTAGCCTCACGAACCTACGCAAATGCGACCAAGCCTCTCGCGAACGCGATGATTACTTATCCGGCCCTTCGCGAACGCGAAGGCCAAACCTGACGCCTCCCTTCCTGACCCTTCGCGAATGCGAGGGTCCACTCGCGAACGCGAAGACCAAAATACCTGCAACAGCTGAAACCATTTTTTGCAATTTTCTTAACTTAAAATGATCCGTTCAACCCCTCGAAACTCACCCGAGGCCCCCGGGACCTCAACCAAAGTCACAAACATATCCCAATACCTTATCCAAACTTGTTCCATCTTTATAACACCTCAAGCAACATCAAATCAACCAAAACACATCGGATTCAAGCCTAACTTTTTAAAATCTTCCGAATTTCGCTTTTGATAAAAAAACCCAACCAAACCACGTTCAAATGACCTAAAAGTTTGCACACACATCCCAAATGACACAACGGAACTACTGCAACTCTCGGAATTCCATTCTGTCCCCTATATCAAAATATCACCTACCAACAGGAAATCGCCAAAATATCAACTTCGCCAATTCAAGCCTAAATCTACTCTGAACCTCCAAAACTCATTCCGATTGCACTCCTAAGTCATAAATTACCTCCCGAAGCTAACCGAAACATCGAAACTCACATCCGAGCCTTCTAACATATAAGTCAACATCCGGTTGACTTTTCCAACTTAAACTTCCTTAAAAGAGACCGAGTGTCTCAAACCTTACCAAAATCATCCCGGATTTGATCCGACCAACCCGATACCACAAAACACAAATAACAAAGCAATAAAAAGCAGAAATGGGGGAAACAGAGCGGTAGCTCATGAGACGACTGACCGGGTTGTTACATCCACCCCAACTTAAACAAATGTTCGTCCTCGAACGAGTCAAGAAACATACCTGAAGCCTCAAACAGGTGAGGATATCTACTCCGTATCTCCCGCTCGATCTCCCAGGTAGCCTCCTCCACGAGCCAACCTCTCCACTGTACTTTCACTGAAGCTATATCCTTTGACCTCAACTTTCAAACCTGACGACCCAAAATGGCTACTGGCTTCACATCATTGATCAAATCATCATCCAACTGAACCGTGCTGAAATCCAGAACATGAGACGGATCCCCAATATACTTTCGGAGCATAGATACATGAAATATCGGATGCACACTCGATAAGCTGGGTGGCAAAGCAAGCTCATAAGCCACCTCCCCAATCCTCCGAAGCACCTCAAAAGGCCCAATGAACCGAGGACTCAGTTTTCCTTTCTTCCCAAATCTCATAACACCCTTCATGGGCAAAACCTTCAAAAGAACCTTCTCACCAACCACGTAGGACACATCTCGCACCTTCCTGTCAGCATAACTCTTTTGTCTCGACTGCGCTGTACGAAGCCTCTCCTGAATTACCTTCACCTTTTCTAAAGCATCCTGTACCAAGTCTGTCCCCAATAGCCTAGCCTTACTGGGCTCGAACCAACCAACTAGAGATCTACACCACCTCCCGTACAAAGCCTCATATGGAGCCATCGGAATACTCAACTGGTAGCTATTGTTATAAGCAAACTCTACAAGCGGTAGAAATTGATCCCATGACCCTCCGAAATCAATGACACAAGCACACAACATGTCCTTCAATATCTAAATAGTGCGCTCAAACTGCCCATCTATATGAGGGTGAAAAGCTGTGCTCAACTCAACCTAAGTACCCAACTCTCGCTGCACAGACCTCCAAAACTACGATTTAAACTGAGTGCCCCTATCTGAAATTATGGAAACTCGGACACCATGCAAACGAACAATCTCCCGGATATAGATCTCTACCAACCGCTCTGAAGAATAGGTAGTACACATAGGAATGAAGTGCGCGAACTTGGTCACCCAATCCACAGTCACCCAAATAGCATTGAACTTCCTCAAAGTCCGTGGAAGTCCAACTACAAAGTCCATAGTGATCCTCTCCCACTTCCACTCTGGAATATCTATTCACTGAAGCAAGCTACCCGGTCTCTGATGCTCATATTTCACCTGCTGACAATTGAGACACCGAGCTACAAATCCCACAATGTCTGTCTTCATTCTTCTCCACCAATAATGCTGTCTCAAATCCTGATACATCTTCGCGGCACCCGAATGAATGGAATACCGCGAGCTATGGGCCTCATCCGGATTCATCTCCCGAAGCCCATCCACATTGGGTACACAAATCCGACCCTACATCCTCAACACCCCATCATCACCAATGGTCACATCTCTAGCATCATCATGCTGAACTCTGTCCTTAAGGACAAACAAATGTGGATCATCATACTGGCGCTCTCTGATACGATCATATAAGGAAGATCGAGAAACCACACAAGCCAATACCCGACTAGGCTTCGAAATATCTAACCTCACGAACCGATTGGCCAAGGCCTGAACATCAACTGCAAGAGGTCTCTCCCCAACTTGAATATATGCCAAACTCCCCATACTCACCGCCTTTCGGCTCAAAGCATCGGCCACCACATTGGCCTTTCCCGGATGGTACAATATAGTGATATCATAATCCTTAAGCAACTCCAACCACCTCCGCTGCCTCAAATTAAGATCCTTATGCTTGAACAAGTGCTGGAGGCTATGATGATCAGTAAACACCTCACAAGACACACCATATAAGTAATGTCTCCAAATCTTCAATGCGTGAACTATGGCAGCCAACTCTAAATCATGAACGAGGTAGTTCTTCTCATGGGGCTTCAACTAACGATAAGCATAAGCAATAACTCTACCCTCCTACATCAATACACAACCAATGCCAACTCTCGAAGCATCACAATACACGGTATATGAACCTGAAGCTGATGGAAAAACTAACACTGGAGCTGTGGTCAAAGCTGTCTTGATCTTCTGAAAGCTCTCCTCACACTCATCCGACCATACAAATAAAGCAATCTTCTAAGTCAACTTGGTTAAGGGCGATGCGATAGATGAGAATCTTTGAACAAAACAGCGATAATAACCCGCCAAACCAAGAAAGCTGCGAATCTCTGTGGCTGAGGACGGTCTGGGCCAACTCTGAATAGCCTCTATCTTCTTCAGATCAACCTAAATACCCTCGCTGGACACCACATGCCCTAAGAAAGCCACTAAACCGAGCCAAAACTCACACTTAGAGAATTTTGCATAAAGTTTCTCCTCTCTCAATCTCTGCAACACAACTCTCAAATGCTCCGCGTGCTCCTCCTGACTACGTAAAATACCAGAATATCATGAATGGAGACTATGACAAATGTGTCAAGATAAGGCCGAAACACGTTGTTCATCAAACGCATGAACGCTGTTGGGGCATTGGTCAACCCAAAAGACATCACCAAGAACTCATAATGACCATATCGGGTCCTGGAATCTGTCTTAAGAATATCTAAGTCCTTGATCTTCAGCTGGTGATAACTTGAACGGAGATCAATCTTGGAGAACACCCTCGCTCCCTGAAACTGGTCGAATAAATCATCAATGCGAGGTAAGAGATACTTGTTCTTAATTGTCACCTTGTTCAATTGCCTATAATCAATGCACATCCTCATAGTGCCATCCTTCTTCTTCACAAATAGAACCGGCGCACCCTAAGGTGACACACTAGGCTGAATGAACCCTTTGTCAAAGAGTTCCTGAAGTTGTTCTTTTAATTCCTTCAACTCTAATGATGCCATATGATACGGTGGAATAAAAATGGAGTGAGTGCTCGGCACTGGGTCAATACCAAAATCAATATCCCAGTCCGGTGGCATGCCCGACAGGTCTGCAGGAAACACATTGGGAAAATCCTCACAACTGGAACAGAATCAATACTGGGAGTCTCAACACCGACATCCCTCACGAAGGTAAGATACGAAAGACAACTCTTCCCAACCATACGTTGGGCTTTCAAGAATGAGATCACTCTACTGGGAACATAATCAGTCACACCTCGCCACTCAATTCATGGCACACCCAGTATAGCCAACGTGACTATCTTAGCATGACAGTCTAGAATAGCACGACACGGAGATAGCCAATCCATGCCCAAAATGACATCGAAATCCACCATACATAATAATAAAAAATCTACACGAGTCTCCAGACCCCCAATAGTCACCACACACGACCGGTACACACGGTCTACAACAATAATATCGCCCACCGGGCTAGATACATGAACATGTGAAGCAAGAAACTCATGGGGAATACCCAAATAACAAGCAAAGTATGATGACACATAAGAAAAGGTGGAACCGGGATCAAATAATATAGAGGCATCTCTATGGCAGACTGAAACAATACCTGTAATGACAACATCTGAAGCAATAACATTGGGTCTGCCTGAAAGTACATAGAAATGGGCCTGACCGCCGCTTGATCGACTAGGGCGACCCCTAGCTGACTGACCTCCACCCCTAGCTGACTGAGCGAGTGATGGTGAAGTAACTGGCGCTGAAGCCGATGACTAACCCCTCTGCTGAGATGAACTCGCGAGACGACAAAGGCACTGCCTCCACATATAAATCATCTCACCACACTCATAACAACTCCCAAGTTCTGGAGAAAGGGACTAAAGGGAACCCCTCGCACCGGAGTGACTAGCAGATGCACTCGGCATAGAAGAGCCCTGAAATGATGGAGCACAAGACGAACTCTGAGTTGGAAGGGCACTAAGTGATGACTGGCCCTGATGAGAACTGTGAGAACCATGACCCGATAACGCCTTACGATAACCTAGGCGAGCTGGCTGAGCATGCCTAAATGGACGACCTCTACCGTGCTGAAACTGACCCCTCGAAAGAGTACCACTGTAACTACCAGATCCTCGAGGTCTCTTAACCTCCCTCTTCTTGCCCTCCTGGCGACGAATAGACTTAATCTCATAGGAAATATCCACAACCTCCTCGAATGTAGCACCAATCACCCTCTCTCTAGTCATGAGAATACGAAGCTGATAAGTGAGGCCATCAACAAACCTCTTAATCCTCTCTCTATCTATCGGAACCATCCAAATAGCATGACAAGCTAACTCGGAGAACCTCATCTCGTACCGCATCACAGTCATCTCTCCCTGACGCAACCACTCAAACTCTCTACGCAGCTCCTCTCTATGGGACTACAGCACATACTTCTCCAGAAAGAGAACGGAGAACTGATGCCAGGTAAGGGGTGCTATACCAATAGGCATATGCCTCTCAAAAGCCTTCCACCAAGTGAAAGCAACACCAGAAAACTAATAAGTAGTGAAAGCGACCTCGCTGGTTTCCAGAATACCCGTTGTACGAAGCATTCTCTGACACTTGTCTAACAAAACTTTAGGCATCCTCATCCTCTACACCACTGAAGGCCGGAGGGTGCAGTCTACCAAACCTCTCCAACCTACGCTTCTCATCCTCTAGCATAACAGGAACTACACAGTCCTGAGCAGCTACAACCGGCTGGGCTGGATGTGCCCCCGGCATTTGAAGTCCCTGCACGACCTACTCAGGTGTGCGAGCGGCGCGAGCTTGATTACCTCCCCCATCTTGAGAAGTAGCTGCAGCTGTAGTGGCTAAAACCGCCTAAGCTAGGCTAGTGCAAACTGATAAGATCTAAGCCAAGGCCTCCTAAAGACCCGGAATCATAATGGGCACAACTGGTGCCTGAGCTGGTGCTGCAAGAGCATCCATAACTAGGACCTGATCCTGAACTGGGAAAGCTGGTGGATCTGCAGGTGCTGTTCTAGATGCTCTGTCCCTACCACGACCACGACCGCGTCCTCGGCCTCTAGTGGCCACGGCTGGTGGTACTAGTGGTCGTCCATCCTGACCGATAGCGCATGTCCTCACTATCTGTGAGAGAATAGAATAACAGAAGTTTAGTACTCGGATCAACCAATTCGCACAACAAGAATTTCAAGAATATGATGTTTTTCCTAAAGGTTCTGTAGCCTCTTGAGGATAAATACAAACGTCTCATTACCGATCCGCAAGACTCTACTAAACCTGCTCATGACTCGTGAGACCTATGTAACCTAGGCTTTGATAACAACTTTCATGACCCTAAACCTGACCAGGTTGTGATGGAATCTCTCGTGAAGAAAAGGCTAGCCAACTATTCCCAATTCACCTTTAAACAGTTAAACAGTAATAACAGCCTAAGCACGAGTAAATAAACTAAAGTCTAAGCAAAAAATAGTATAATGTGTGGAATACAGCCCAAACACAGCCCGATACCGGGGTGTCACAAGTCACGAGCATCTAACAACACAGAATACCCCAAAGTAACTACAGAGTTTAGTACAGAACTAAGGACATAAAGGAAAAGAGATAGGGAGGAGCTCCGGGCTGTGAACGCCAACAACTACCTAAAGACTCCTCGGATCCACCTGAAGCTGGAAATGATCAGCACTTGGGAGCGGGACCAACTACGCTTGAATCTGCACACAGGGTGCAGAAAGCAAAGTGAGTACTCCAACTCAGTGAGTAACAAATGTAAATAAAGATTGAAAGCAAGAAAACATGTAAGGCACAAGGCATTCTATAATGAAGCAGTAAAACCATTTAAAACAGTAAACCAATTAAAAGATAAGTAAAATCCTTTTTCAGCAAGTAAGCAGATAGTTGACAGGCAATTAAGGAAAAATAAACACGTAAAGGTTCGCCCCTCGGGCACAGTATCAACAAATCCGCCCCTCAGGCAACATCTCAGAACAGTACTAGCCCCTCGGGCAATCACATAGAACAATAACAACCCCTCGGGCTCGATATCACATTACAATGGGTACCCGCGCTCACTGAGGGTGTACAGACTTCTGGAGGGGCCCCTTACGGCCTAAGAGCAATATCAAGCCACCTCGTGGCATCATCACTAGGCTCTCGGCCTCATATCAATCCAGCTACCTCGCGGAGTACATATCTCAGGCCCTCAGCCTCATAATCAGCATCAAATATTTCCTCACAACATAGGCCCTCGGCCTCACTCAGTCAAAAAAATCCTCACAAGCCACTTAAGCAATAGTAAAATAATGTTTCTCATCCCAAACATCATTTAAAAATATAATTTAAGTATTAAAACTGAGTAAACATGGCTGGGTATGAAAACAGTAAAATATAACATGACTGAGTTCAAGTATAAAGTCAAAACAATGAGGAAATACCAGTAAAAATCCCCGAAGGGTTTAAATAGTTGGCACAAGGCCCAAATATGGCATTCGGCCCAAATCATGCTGATAGCAAATAGATTTCAGTCAAATACGCAGTAAAATCATCAATCGGGACGGACCAAGTCACAATACCCAATAGTGCATGACCCCACGCTTGTCACCAAGCGTGTGCCTCACCTCAATATAGCACTACGATGTGCAATCCGGGGTTTCAAACACTAAGAACATCTTTTACAATCATTACTCACCTCGAACCGGTCAAATCTCTAGCTCACGATGCCTTTGCCCCTCGAATCGGCCTCCACTCGCGTCGAATCTATCCAAAATAAGAACGAGGACATTAAAATATGCTAAGGGAAAGAATCCCAAGCGAAAACAATCAATGTACAACATAAATCCTGAAATTACCAAAACCCGACCCCCGGGCCAATGTCTCGGAATTCAAAATTTTTTACATCAATAGATTCCTTATCTCCCCACGAGTTCATACATATTGAAAGTACAGAAATCCGACATCAAATGGTCCTTCAAACCCTCAATCAAAGGTCTAAATTTCCAGGCCCTAGTTCTTCAATTTTTGGCTTAATTTCCATGATTATTTAGGTGGAATTCACATTAAAATCGGGTTTTAAGTCCATGAATCTTACCTCCAAGTGATTCCCCTTGAATTACTCTTCAATCCCCTTCAAAAAGCTCCAAAAACGACCAACAATAGAAGAAATAAGCCTCACTTTCGTGAACAAGACGACCTTTTAAACCATCTGCCCAGGCCTAATTTCCTTCTTCGCAAACGCGATCAAAGCCTCGCGTTCACGAAGCACAAAAATCCCGTTGACCAAAACTCTTCTTCGCGAACACGATGCCTCAGCCTCACCAACCTACGCAAACGCGACCAAGCCTCTCGCGAACGTGATGATTACTAATCCGGCCCTTCGCGAAAGCGGAACTCGCCTTTGCGAATGTGAAGGACAAACCTAACGCCACCCTTCCTGACCCTTTGCAAACGCAAGGGTCCACTCGCGAACGCGAAGACCAAAATACCTGCAACAGCTGAAACCATTTTCTGCAATTTTTCATAACTTAAAATGATCCGTTCAACCCCTCGAAACTCACTCGAGGCCCTCGGGACCTCAACCAAAGGCACAAACATATCCCAATACCTTATCCAAACTTGTTCCAATCTTCAAAACACCTCAAACAACATCAAATCAACCAAAACACATCGGATTCAAGCCTAACTTTCTAAAATCTTCCGAATTCCGCTTTTGATAAAAAACCCAACCAAACCACGTCCGAATGACCTGAAATTTTGCACATATATCCCAAATGACACAACAGAACTACTGAAACTCTCGGAATTCCATTCTGACACCTATATCAAAATCTCACCTACCAACAGGAAATCGCCAAAATATCAACTTCGCCAATTCAAGCCTAAATCTACTCCGAACATCCAAAACTCATTCTGATCGCGCTCTTAAGTACAAATCACCTCCCGAAGGTAACTGAACCATCAGAACTCACATCCGAGCCCTCTAACACATAAGTCAACATCCGGTTGACTTTTCTAACTTAAACTTCCTTAAAAGAGACTGAGTGTCTCAAACCTTACCAAAATCATTCTGGATTCGATCCGACCAACCCGATATCACAAAACACGGATAACAAAGTAATAAGAAGCAAAAATGGGGGAAATGGAGTGGTAACTTATGAGATGACTGGCAGGGTCGTGACAACAGCGTGCACACTAAGTTGGTAACAATCAACGTGCTTTAGGGTTCATGTAAAATACAAAGGTTTGGTATATGTCAATTCATGAACAATGCAACAGGTAGAGGGTGTTGGGTTTTAACGGATCAAGTGTATTTTCTGTGATAAGGTTGATAGAGAAAGTGGTTAACCAATAATAAGCAAGGTCTTCCAAGAGGAAATCAAGTTATCATGGCAAGTGAAGGAGCAATAGACCTCAAGGCCAAGGCTAGTGCTTTAAGTTAGGAAGGAACAACATGCGCACTGAATGGGTGGCAAGTGACGTGTTTTGGGATTTATGTGAAACACAAAGGTTCAGTATATGTAAATGCATGAGCACAATGCAATAGATGAATGGTATTGGGTTTGAACGGACTAGAGTTATTTTCCGTGATAAAGGTGATAGAGAAAGTTGTCAGTCAATAAATAGGTAAGGTCTTTCGAGTTGAAATCACAATTATCATGGGAAGTGAAGAAGCAATCGCCCTCAAAGTCAAGGCCACAAACCAACCACCATATTTATAAACTCAAAAGTTTTTTTTGTTTGAAAGAGGGACGAAAATTGTGTCCAAATCAAAGCTTAGAAGTTTGAATTTTTTTAAGTGTCGTGCCAAAATTTTGTCAGCACAAAGGCGGTTTGAGAAAGGGAAAGAAAAATTTGTTCGATCTACAGGAACCCTCCATGAGGAAAAGCATGGTTCAGGGGCAAGGAATTTTGTTCGTTCTGCAGAGATCCTCCAGGAAGAAAGCATAGCTCAGGTAAGTTCGCATTTTTAGGACCCTCCTGGATAATGAGATTTAATTTAAAATTTTCAGGACCCTCCTGAATAATGTAATTTAATTTAAAGTTCTTAGGACCTTCCTGGATAATGAGACCTAGTTAACTTTTAAGACATTCATAGTTAACAAGAATTAATGTAAGTTCTACCTTTAGAAAACATAGTTTAGCTTTAAAGTTTTCACTCGTAAGATGAGATTAATTTGAAATTTTCAGGACCCTCCTGGACAATGGGATTTAGCTTTTGAGTTCTTATAGCTCTTCTGATAACAAGATTCGATTAACACTCACACATGTTCCCAATATCAAACTGGGGCAGAAAAACTTTTTTTGTTTTGTTGGAAATCAGGAACCCACCTGGAGAACAAAGGGAAAGCAGTTCAAGTGTTGGAAATCAGGAGCCCACCTGAAGAACAAAGGGAAAAACAACTCAAGAGTTGGTAATAGGAGCCTACCTGGAGAACAAAGGGAAAAGCAATAAGCGTTGGTAATCAGGAGCCCACCTGAAGAACAAATGGAAAAGCAATTCAAGGGTTGGTAATCAGGAGCCCACCTGAAGAACAAAGGGAAAAGCAATTCAAGTGTTGGTAATCGGGAGTCCACCTGGAGAACAAAGGAAAAGCAATTCAAGTGTTGGTAATCAGGAGCCCACCTGGAGAACAAAGGGAAACAATTCAAGTTTCGAAGAAAAACAATACAAATGTTGGTAATCAGGAGCCCACCTGGAGAACAAAGGGAATGCAATTCAAGTGTTGGTAATCATGAGTCCTCCTGGAGAACAAAGGAAAAGCAGTTCAAGTTCTAGAAATCAGGAGCCCGCCTAGAGAACAAAGGGAAAGCAGCAATGTCCAAAAGAAGACGGTGCGAGGTCAGCAGTCAGGAGCCCACCTGGAGAACAAAGGGAAAACAAGTCAAGTTTCGAAGGAAAGGAAGATAATTCAAATGTTGGTAATCAGGTACCCGCCTGGAGAACAAAGGGAAGGCACCTCAGAATACAGTTCCCGAAGGAATTTCACCTAGAGAGTACAAGTCAACAGAGCAACAGAAATTGCAAGATCAAGTTTGAAGATATAGATAGGATTCTTGTAATTCATAGATCCTAGTTTAGTCTAGTTTCTTTTATTTTGTCTTGGTGTAATAAGGAGTTCAGCAAGCAGTAGCAGCAATAACAACAGTGAAATAACATCTTCTTGGTAGTCCCAGCTACCAAAACTTTCCGAACTATACTGACCTGATTCCTTTATAGCCAAGGATATGTAGGCAACCGCGGACGCAGGGTACGGTCAAATCTTTTCAAAATGCTTCCCACGGAGTATTCAAACGGGCAAAAATCGCTCGTATCCGCTCACTTTATCTTTGCACGAAAACTCTTCGTGTTTCCGAGCAAAGAGGGGCAGCTGTGAGCACGTGATTTTTGCCCTATGTGAATTACTCCCATAAAATACAAGAAAAACAATTCTTTCTATTTTTTACCATTTTATAGGATTTTGTGGGAATTTGTGCTAATTATTTGCATTTTTCTGTGCATGTTTATTTTTAATTAAAAATCATGAAAAAGCCAAAAATACCATGCATTGCATTTAGGTCATTCTTTATATTTTTAAGGTTAATTAGTCAATTGTTTGCGTTATTAAAATTGA
Organism: Nicotiana sylvestris; assembly: GCF_000393655.2. Classification (NCBI taxonomy): domain Eukaryota; kingdom Viridiplantae; phylum Streptophyta; class Magnoliopsida; order Solanales; family Solanaceae; genus Nicotiana; species Nicotiana sylvestris. The sequence continues at coordinate 113,465,051 of NC_091057.1, forward strand.
AAATCAAAAATTGGTTTATCTTTTGCATTTTTACCCTTTTAATTCTAAATTAGTAATTTTTCCCTTTTAATTTAGGAGTAATTAATTTGTTATAAATATTATATTAGAAAATTAGCTTAATTGTGCAAGTTAATTTAATTTAAGAGTTAATTTGGGTTTTTAATTAGTTTGAAAGGGAAAAGGAAAAACAATTGAAATTTGGGAAAATGGAAAAGGGAATTAAAAGAATAGGGCTATTGTAACAGACCAAGGGCCAAGCCCAATCCCATTTTTTTGGTCTTACCTGCCCAAGCCCAATGCCCTGACCCGGTTTGTTTTCCCCCATCAGAAACGATATCATTTTTCCCCTTAGAATACCAGCCATTGATCACCATGGATAAGGTTCCCTAAATATTTAGATGTCTGAATCTAGGATTCCTCCCGCCCTAGTCCAAACACCCCCCTTCCGTCTCTTATCGTCTCCACTCAGAGACTGAAGAACCCTAACGCCACCCTAAAATGCCTCACCATCTCCGGCGGCGGCGCAACCTCCAAGCCACCCCAAATTAACATCACACCACCCCCTTCGTCCCCTCGTACCAAATTCACAATCCGTTTCCTTCAAATCGTTATCGAGCTCTTCGAATTTGATATCGAAGGTTGGATCCTCGAACCCTAACCTACCCAAATTCGCCCAAATTTGCACTCTACTATCCCTATGTCTCTCCAAACCCAAAATTCTTGGTAATTTTCTCAAATGAACCCTAGAATTTGTCGAATTTGGAATCTAGGGTTTAACCTGATTTTAGGCTTGGATTTGTATTAAAGCTTTCTGCTCACCAGGCTTGAAACTTGCCTTGACAGAGTATCCTTGGCAAAGGTGCTCGTTAGGGTGAGTTTCAGGCTTTGATGAAGCAGGTCGAGTGGCCGTATCGTTCATCTGCGATTTTTAGATATTTCTTCTGTTTGTTCAGTCATTCTCTTTTCCTTCTTCTCCTTGTTATTTAGTTACTTGTTTTTGCTTCTTCTTGTTTCTTTCTTCTTCTTTATTAGTTCAAATCGGTTTCTGTTTGCATGTTAGATTTAAGTCATGTTGGTTATAATATTTATCTTAATAATACGGTTAGCATTTGTTAAATTTCCTTCTCCTCCTTTTTTTTTATTACCTTTCCGCTCCGTTAAGGATTTCATGGTCAGGGTCAGAATTGGTTTAGTGTGGGTTTGCTTGGGAATTCATTTGTTTAAACTCGAACTTGGTCTTGCTAAGTGCAAGAAGCCCAAAGAGTTGTTTGAAGCTCGGTGGTGCAGGGCCCCAAAGGCATTTGGGCAGTTTGGTTCAAGGTCTATGTTGTTGAAGTAATTAATAGGCATTTGAGGGTTAGTTTAGGGAAATCAAATAGAAAGAATCTTTCTTAACTGATTGGGAAGCTTCCAGGAAAGAGGCGATTGGGTAGTGCAGTAAATGGGTTTAAAATTCAGGGTGTTATTTGAATAAAAGGAAAATTGGGGAAAGGGTAATTAACAAAACTGTGAACTCATTTCTGCTGCCCTAAAGTCCTCTATATAAGGCCTGTTTTTAGTGAAATTGGGGAGAGATTACAAGACCTAGAGCTAGAAATGGCTGAAATATTTTTGAGCATTACTTTCTTCACCTAGAACACTAAAATGCACACACATTGAGAGAGTTTCAGGATCAGAAAACACAAAAAAGAGGGTCATGGGTACTGTTCTATTGATCAGTTGGCTATCAATTTTCTGGGTTTTTTCAGAAGAACTTTCACTATTTTGCTGTTTCTGGGTTCCAAGCATGGACTGAATTGTTTGTATTGCTGTTGATCTACTACTGTTGTTTTCCCTCCTAACCTTAGGCTATTTTCTTGTTGCTTTGCTGTAATTAGATACTTCCTAAACCTCATTAATGTGTGAGATGGAAAATCTGAAGCTATGTAATCAAGTTGGAAGTCCATGACATATGTTGCTTATCAAATGCTATCCTTATGTGCTTAAATTCATTCAACTCTGTAGTAGTTTAGTTTCTCTTCATGTGTTTACTTGTTATCTATTTTATTAGCTTAAATCTGGTTTGTAAGTTTGGATAGGTGTTTAAATTCAACATGTTGGTTTGTAAATCGATTGAAGTGTTGTTTGGACATGTAAGACTGTTGGATCTACTGCAGCATAAGGCTAAGTTGGATTAAACAATTTCTTATCTGTTTAAGACTGTTGAAATCAGAATGATGTTTGGGACCTTGTTCGAACTGTTAAGTCATATATCTGGGTTTAAATGAGGATCTTTGGTTGGAGTTCACTATTATCTAGAGTCAGAATAGTGTATGATTAATTCATAGTTTGTATGTAGTTGGTATCTTGCATATGTGAGCTTTATGATTTTAAAAATAAAATAAAAAAGAGAATCATGTTCTTACTGTCTTCATTAAAGGTAGATTACATGATTTAGATAACCATGAGTTAGATGCCTGTGTTTCAATAGGCTTATAATTGAAGAGTTTTTTAGGGGTGTTGGGCCTGACAGAAGCCCCAAAGCAGTCCGCCCATGGCTGTATGGTATCACCTTGTTGTGGACTCGATTCAGGGTCCAATAGCATTCAGCATTTCTGGGTTTATTAAATGTTGCTTGATTCGATAATAAAAGGATTTTGGCAAAAAGTTCAACTAGAAATTTCACTCAGTTCCGATTTCTTTAAGCCCGTAGTCAATATGTGTAACACGACTCTGCATGGATTTTTCTTGAAAGTCTGGGAGCTGTGCTCAATGCGGGCCCAGTTCAGGAAATGACCAATTCGTTTGGGCTGCTCTTTACTCGCTCATTCTCTTGGGCTAAGTTCAGCCCAGATTCGTAACGCTTGCCCGTATTTTCTTTGTTAGGTATGTATTACTTCGTCCCATGCAAATATTACTATCCCTTAGACTTAATTAAGCGCCTTGTAGGTTGAGGTGTGCCATATTAAGCAAACTATAATGTATGGCCCTCAAAAGTTAGATCAAGACATCACTTAAAGGAAATAGACTTGAGGTGTGCCATAAGCAATTAAATCATCCATGGCCCTCACACATTTTATAATTTAGTTATTAAAAATGAACTTCGTAGTTTGCTTTAGACGCGCTAATTAATTATCACAATTATTACTAAAACCCGGGGGTACATTTCATGTGGCCCAGTTCTAATTTCAAACGAGGTTAAGTAGAACATATTGTGAATCACGGGTGCATTTCATGTAACGTGGCTTGCGATGTGTTTTAAATAACCTTGAACTTTCCCGAAGTATTAAAAGCGGTTAAAAAGTTAAAAGGGCACGTAGGTTTAAAATGTGTAATTAATCAGATAATTAGGCCAATAGTAATAGTTGAGCGACCGTGCTAGAACCACGGAATTCGGGAATGCCTAACACGTTCTCCTGGATTAACAGAATTCCTTACCCAGATTTCTGTGTTCGTGGACCATAAAACAGAGTCCATCTTTCCTCGATTCGGGATTTGAATCGGTGACTTGGGATACCATAAAATATCCCAAGTGGCGACTCTGATTTTTAAATAAAATAATCCTGTGTCGATTGTCACTTAAATTGGAAAAAACTCTTTTATACCCTTCCCGGGGTAGGAATAAGGAGGTGTGACAACATCCAACATCCAAAAAATATTTTCTTTCTTCTTTAGAAAAAGGGAAAACAAATGAAAATTCAAACAAAAATATCTTCCTTTTATTTTTGAAATTCCCAAAGTTCAAATAAAAAAAGGGATTTTTAGAAGTCTTTCTTTCAAAAAATAAAATCAAAATCAGAAGTTCATAAAAAATCATTTCTTCTTTTAAAGCATTTCTTTCGAAGAAAAAAAATCCAAAAAATGTGTTTTTCTTTTTCTTAAAGCTTTCATGGTCTAAGTTTTATAAACATTTTAAAAAAATGAGTTAGCTTATTTACTCCATTCTCGATCTTCCTGAACTATGCAAGATCTGATTTCATGCGGCGTCATGATACGTAGAAAATCCCCATCGGATTCGATCATAGCCATAAAATTAGTTGAGTGATAAAATAAACTGGAAAATTGAGTGAAAAAAAAGAAAAGAGTTAAAAAAGAAAAAAAGGGAGATCTACAAGAAATAAAAGAGTGACAAACAAAAGAGAAAAAGAGAGTGCCAAAAATAAAAGAGCGGCAAAAACGAGATGGAAAAAAATCAAGAGTGATTAAAGAGACGCAGAATGAAGAAAAGAGGTACAGAGTGAAAAGGGATAGTTAAGGCCGAGATGAAACATGCAACCGTTCAAACACACGGTAGAAGCGTTTAACACGGTAGTCAGGTTTTGGTGGTTGGTTTTGTTGGTAGTCTAGCCTCCCCTCCTTCACAAGATCCAAAGGCACAGATGGCCTCCGCAAGCAATCTACCAATCATCGATCTTGAGGATAGCCCGACATCGGCTATTCTACAGCTAGAATCAGCAGCTGCTGAAGAGAATAAGATGTTGCGTCTCCGCATATTGGAAATGTGGGATGCCTAGTCTAATGGTAGGGAACCACCAAGTGCAATCCCTAGGTTCTCTGAATTGATCCCCAAGTCAGGTGAGGTTACCAACGCCCTTGTGCCCAACCCACTCATCCCATGCGGGCACCCTCCAATGCCCTCCAATGATCCTGGCATGCCTTCTGTGGTTCTCCCTCAGGCACCGGCTACAAGGGCACGACCTCCAATGTTCACCTTTCAGGGTCCACAACTTCAACTAGAAATAATATATGTGACCCCTTACTCTTTCACTCAACCTCCGCAATACAATCTCTCGATGGAACAAGAAAAGGTTGTTAAAAATCCCGAGCAAGAGGAAATGGCTCGGAAGATGAAGAGCCTAGAACAAAGCCTGAAAAACATGCAAGGTCTGAGTGTCCAAAAGAGTGTCTCATACTCTACCCTCTATATGTTTCCCCATGTCCACTTGCCAGCTGGCTTCAAGATGCCAAAATTTAAAAAGTACGACGGGCATGGAGACCCGATCGCTCACCTGAAATGATACTGTAACTAGTTGAGAGGCGTTGGTGGAAAAGAGGAGCTGCTAATGGCCTATTTTGGGGAAAGCCTCACCAGAATCGCTTTTGAGTGGTGTATGGATCAAGAAGCTACCATTGGCACGTGTGGGATGATATGGCCCGAGATAATGTCCGCGAGTTCCAATATAATGTGGACATCGCTCCTGATAGAAACTCTTTGTCCAATTTGAAAAAGAAAACCGTAGAAAGCTTCCGCGAATATGTTGTCTAATGGCGCGAGCAAGCTGGCAGGGTAAAGCCTCCAATGGACAAAATTGAAATGGTCACGGTCTTTCTACAGGCCTAAGAGGCAGACTACTTCCAGAACATGATGTCCTCTATGGGAAAGCCATTTGCTGAGTCTAACAAAATTGGGGAGAAGGTAGAAAGTGGGCTAAAACGGGTCGAATCTTGAGTCATGCTTCTTTTAATGCCACATCACCAGATGTTCAAAATGGTTTAGAGGATTTGATAAATGAAAACGGGAGAGAAGAAGGAGCCATGATGGCTTCCAGTTCGAGGGGGCCCGTAGGTCATTCAACCAATCACATATGCCTCTTGAAGTCCCTCAACATTATTATACCTTTCAGGATGCTTCTTATGCCGTGGCACCACCTCTTTATGTGGTGATGAACGCGCAACCTTACCCGTGGCCACAACATTATCCACAAAATCGAGCTCCACCTCCCAGAAATACTCATTCTTACCAAGCTCCATATCATCCTCAACCAAATGATCCCCAATACAATCCTCGCCCAAGAGAGCCTTTCAGAAAGAATCAATTCACCCCTATTGGTGAATCGTATTCAAGCTTGTTCCAAAATCTAATCATGCTAAATCTATTGCAACCAGTGGCCCCGAACCTGCCGAACCCCAAGTCCCCCTTACACCAAGCTGATTCTACATGTGAATACCACTCAGGAGCAGTGGGACACAGTACAGAGGACTGTTGGACCCTCAAAAGGGCATTTGAAGATTTGATTGAAGCTGAAAGAATTGTTTTTTCGGGATGAAGAAGCTCCTGATGTGATGAACAATCTGTTACATGCCCACAACATTGGGCTAATAGTCAGAATGATTTGTGAAGATGAGGAATTAGATCCGGCACTAAAGGCCATTGCAGCCATTGCCGAGACAGAAGAAAAGCCAAAAGTGGTCGCCAAGCATGAAACTTCCCTATCAAACGGGAGTCTTAGTAGCCAGTCTAGCTATCCTTTCTGCGTCCGGATTATCTCAGGGTGTGATCCAGATATTTTACTTTATTTTCTTACTTTCCAATATAAACCCTTCTATCTTCAAGAAGAAAAAAAATAAAATAAAATCAAATATCAAAAATCAAATGAAATTAATATTTTATTTCCTTGTCCAGGAATGTCTCTTTTCTTAATCTTGTCATTTTTCTTTCTTATTCTCTTTTTAGTTCTGTTAAATGCAGATTTCAATAACATGATATGCTTGTGGACTTCATGCCCAGATCCTGAAAGCTGTCAGACCTCGAAATAATGAATCAAGGATTAGATCACAATGAAGATAAAGTTTAAGGAAATAAAACAAAGAGTTGGAACAACTAAAGGAAGATTGGTTCCCGGATTGGAAAGGTCCATACATTGCAACAAGAGTACTGCCAAAAGAGTGCATTGTACTTGAGACAAATCGAAGGAAATGTCCCTGAAATAACTGTCAATGCAAATGCAGTCAAAAGATACTATGTTGGATCCTCTATATACCATTAATGTACTCCGGTTGGGATGAAGAAGGCTTTTATTCTCGCACCCAAACACTATCAACTCTTTGCAAACCCTTTGAGTCGGTTACTTTTCTTTGATTACCCTCTTTGGAACCTGAAAGTGTTATTGAAAAATGAAATGAAAAACTAAAAAAAAAAGAAGAAAAAGAAAAAATACAAAAAAAAGGGGGAAGAAAAGACGAAGAAAATAAAATGAAAAAAAGAGAGGAAAAAGGAAAGGAAAATAAAGAGAAAAGAAAATAAAACAGAAGAAAAACAAAAGAAAATAAAAAAAACGAAGTTTCCTGAACTACGTTCGACTTGATTCCGAAAGGATACGTAGGCATCCTCTTTTAGGGGTTTAGTCACACCAAAAAAAGAATCTAAATTCCCGCCAAAAAGTAAAATTGGGGCAAATGTTATAATGGTTTGGCGATGATCCCGCCTGAATAGTTCCAAAGTTGTAATTCAGTCCAAATCATCTTTTACCCAAATCCTTTCAAGTCCTTCCGATCAATTGATGACAATGTTCAAGGATTAGAGAATACAACTACTTGGATCCAATACAGTCAAAATGAGAGAAATAAAATGAGAGAGTCTTATTGGTGAAAACCCACACAGGCACCCTAAGGCGATGGTAAGCAGAGAAATTGAAAATGAGAGAGTCTTGTTAGTGAAAACTCACAAAGAGCACTATAAGGCGATGGCGAGAAGAGAAATGAGAGAGGTCAGCTCGTGAAAACCCGCAAAGGGCACCCCTGATCAAAAAGAGGATCCTCACAGCCATCGACATCGACAGAGTCCTGGCAAGGTTTCTTGATTTTGAGGCAAAGGTTGTGATGCATTTCTGAGAGTCGGATGGTTTACAAAGATCAGGCATCCAACCCAAAAGGCATGTCATGTTCATCGAAATCCGCATGTACTCCAGATAAGTCCTTTCCTTTCCCCAAAAGAGATACCTCTTGTTTAAATTCATTTATCCATTCCATTATTTATTTTTCCATTGAATCCCTTTCGGTCTAACTCTATTCCAAAACTAAGACAAAAAAGGGATGACAAGACTGATTTATAGGGTTCTCATTTGACATGAGTTAATGTGCAATAAGGCACCCAACCTCGGCAAAGGCATCAAGTCGACTTCGACTGGCCATGTTGGCTGATGTTTTGAAATTTAAAACTCTTGGAAGGAGAAAATCAAATTAAAGCGCCTATAAAGGCAAATGAAGTTGAAAAAGTTAAGTCCCAAGTGGCTAACCGTCTCGGCAAAAGTTTGAAAAGACAAGGTACCCCAAATGCTCTGAAATTGAAGTTGAAAGAAAGAAGCAAAAAATGAAAGGCCTACGAAGGCAAAATAAAGCTGGAAAAGGTTAAGTCCCGCGCGACTAGCCGTTGCGACAAAGTTTTAGGAGCCAAAGTCCCCCAATGCTCCGAAGAAAAGAAAAAAAAAAGAAAAAAAGAAGAAGGAGAAATCAGAAGGGAAAGGCCTACAAAGGCAAGATAAAGTCGAAAATATTGAGTTCCACCGACCGACCGTCATGGCAAAGTCGGGAAAAACCAGAGGTTCTCCAGGGCTTGAAATAAAATCGGTACTTAGAAACAAGCAGTTGTAGTTGAGAGCTAAGATCAACTAATTGAAACAATCAAGGACACAAAACCAACCACCGTTTCAAACTAACAATTGTTCTTTGTTTGATAACATGAAACAGGTGCAATACAAAGCAACCTTGCAAGAAGTAGGTGCAATCAAAGAGAAATTGCGCAAGGGCTAGAAACAGCTTTGCAGCAATAATAAATCCAAAAGAGAAGTCTCCTCCGAATTCTTTTTTGTATTTTTACTCATTTTTCTTAAAAACAAAGAAAAAAGAAGAAGAAAAATTCAAAATCATGGTAGCCTAGGGTCCCTAATCTCTAGTTACATTTTTTTCAACATAGGGTCTCCACTACCTAGTTGATTTTATTTTGGACATAGGGTTTTCACTCCCTAGTCACTTTTTCCAACATAGAGTTTTCACTCCATAGTTGATTTTATTTTAGGTATAGGGTATCAACTCCCTAGTCACTTTTCCAACATAGGGTCTCCACTCTCTAGTTGATTTTATTTTAGACATAAGGTCTCCACTCCCTAGTCTGCTTTTCCAACATTGGGCCTCCACTCCCTAGTTGATTTTATTTTAGATATAGGGTCTCCACTCCCTAGTCACTTTTCCAACATAGGGGTTTCACTCTCTAGTTGAAGTTATTTTAGACATAGGGTCTCCACTCCCTAGTCGCTTTTCCAACATAGGGTCTCCACTCCCTAGTTGAAGTTATTTTAGACATAGGGTCTTCACTCCCTAGTCGCTTCTCCAACATAGGATCTCCACTCACTAGTTGAAGTTATTTTAGACATAGGGCCTCCACTCTCTAGTCGCTTTTCCAACATAGGGTCTCCACTCACTAGTTGAAGTTATTTTAGACATAGCGTCTCCACTCCCTAGTCGCTTTTCCAACATATGGTCTCTACTCCGTAGTTGAATTTATTTTAGACATAGGGTCTCTACTCCCTAGTTGCTTTTCGAACATAGGGTCTCCACTCCCTAGTCGCTTTTCCAACATAGGGTCTCTACTCCATAGTTGAAGTTATTTTAGACATAGGGTCTCCACTCCCTAGTCGCTTTTCCAACATAGGGTCTTTTCTCCCTAGTTGAATTTATTTTAGACATAGGGTCTCCACTCCCTAGTCGCTTTTCCAACATATGGTCTCCACGCCCTAGTCACGTTTCCACAATAGGGTCTCCACTCCCTAGTTAAAGTTATTTTAGACATAGGGTCTCCACTCCCTAATCGCTTTTCCAATATAGGGTCTCCACTCCCTAGTTGAAGTTATTTTAGATGTAGGATCTCCACTCCCTAGTCACTTTTCCAACATAGGGTCTCAACTCCCTAGTTGAAGTTATTTTAGACATATGGTCTCCACTCCCTAGTCGTTTTTCCAACATAGGGTCTCCATTCCCTAGTTGAATTTATTTTAGACATAGGGTCTCCATTCCCGAGTCGCTTTTCCAACATAGGGTCTTCAATCCCTAGTCACTTTTCCAACATAAGGTCTCCACTCCCTAGTTAAAGTTATTTTAGACATAGGGTCTCCACTCCCTAGTCGCTTTTCCAATATAGCGTCTCCACTCTCTAGTTGAAGTTATTTTAGACGTAGGGTCTCCACTCCCTATGTTCTTTTCCAACATAGAGTCTCCACTCCTTAGTTGAATTTATTTTAGACATAGGGTCTCCACTCCCTAGCCGCTTTTCCAACATTGGGTCTCCACTCCCTAGTTGATTTTATTTTAGGCATAGGGTCTCCACTCCCTAGTCGCTTTTCCAACATAGGGTCTCCACTCCCTAGTTTAAGTTATTTTAGACATACGGTCTCCACTCCCTAGTCGCTTTTTTAACATAAGGTCTCCACTCCCTAGTTGAAGTTATTTTAGACATAAGGTGTGTGCTCCCTAGTCACTTTTCCAACATAGGGTCTCCACTCCCAGATTGATTTCATTATAGATATAGGGCTCCACTCCCTAATCTCTTTTTCCCAAGGATACACAACCCTGGTTTTATTTCTTTCTGTCGCACCCCCTTTTTTCCTTCCGCGGAATCGGGTTCATGATATTTAGGTATAGGACAACTCATTCCTTTTGGGAATGGGGTTTGCATTTTTTGAAGAGTCGCCACCTAACGATTTTAAGGTGCATTAGGGTACCCATAAGGTTCATCTACAACTGTGTTTGACAACCATAGATAGGGTAAGGACTTGAAATTATCCTAAGGGAAAGGTGTTAGGCTCGCCTCAGGATCCACTAGTGTGGTTCCCGGCCAGATAGTTTTTGTGAATTTGTGCAATTAGCAAATAAACAAGTAAGACTCAAATAATATGGGATTTAAATATACAAGTGTTTGAAAGCGATTAAGGAAAGCAAGGTTTTGAAAAAAGTTACAATCTAAGCCTGCTTATGAATGTAAAGGGGTGTCCTAGGTTTGTTTGTAATATGGATCACATCAATCCAATACCCGGTATGACACTCCTCAAAAGAGGGGATACACGTGGTATTAGCACACATGTCATCATATCCATATCTACCCTTTCTCGCCCCGTGAAGGCAGTTAGAGCGAAGGTTGGTCTTGACCTCTATTGCATGCTGTTATCTGTCCCTTCCTATTAGTCCCGGAGGTATTTAGGACTTCTATGCTATTAGGGGGTTCTAGGCAGACCCTCAGGTTTAAAGGAAAAATACTAAGACGACATACAAAACAGGTAGGACTGCATTTAAAAGGGGAAAACACAGAAACAAATGGAAGGCTCAGATATACCTCCATGAATAAAGTACATAGACAGCATGACTCATACACAGTTAAAGTCTGAATTTAAAATCCTAAAACAGGGTGTTTAAGTGGTAACATCAGAACCAGATTTATTACATGACTCAGAAAAGAAGTCTGAATCAGGTTTGCCTACTGATTTTAACAGTTGATAATTAAATAAAGGTAGTTACGGTTTTATTTAAGTTATTACCTAAGGCCTGCCTAGGCGTAAATATGTATATAGCAGTTATTCAAAATAATTACCAGATGTTTTTGAGCTTATTTTTACCCTAAGAGCATGTTGTTCTAGTGGAATGCAGAGATTATTACAAGTTATTTTAAACGGGAGAATCAAGTGTGAAGTTGTTTTTACTTCTTTTGTAATCAGCAATTTACACTAAGTGTAAGTGCAAATAAGATACTAAAACATGATATCTAAAATGCAGAATTCCTAGAGCAGGATTTTTAAATGCGTATGGCAAGATTACAGAATTTTCTATGAGCAGGATTTCTAAATGCATAGGGCAGAAATGCAGAATTTCCTAAGAGCAGGATTTCTAAGTGCACATGGCAGGAATACAAATAATAATAAAGTTCTAATTATTAGCAGATTTTAAAACATGATGTTGTAAAGGTGCACATGCTGAAACAATAAACATGAGACCTAAGAGCACGATTTCTAATGCATGCATGAACCCTAAGCATGGTTTCTATTGCGCAATTAGGAACATAAACCTAATAACATGTTTTATACCCTTAACATACATATTTACCCTATCCCTTTTCACTAGCCACCGCAATACTTGTTTACAAATTATTATAGACCATGTGATTGAATTACTTGGGAAATGCAAAATAAGAAGTTACAACTATAGGAAGCCTGATTCTGACTTCCTCTCTGAGTTATGTAATAAACCACCTCAAATGCCAATATTGTTCCATAGCCTTTCTCATATCTGGGTGTGTCAGAGTTTCCTAAGGACCTCAAGGGATCCCGGGCAATGCTCACACCTAGATTGCATAACCAAACAGAGTGAGTGTAGTGTGAAAGGGCCAACTCTTACATGTCCAAGTTCAGATGGAGCTCTAGGGTCCCAAGGCGAGGCTCACACACAAGGGGCAAAACCTAGTAGTCTATGAGTGCATGTGAGAGTGCTTGACATAGACTCAAAGTAGTTGAGTTGGAAAATAGTTTTGAAATCACCATGTTTGAAATGAGTTTTTAAAACAACAAAAGAGTTGTATTATTGAAAAATAGTTTCTGAAAGGTAAAGGGGACATGAGCAACAACACACACAGAACAAGTTCAGAGAGAAGTACAACTTCAACAGTTACAAACAAGGGAGTAGGAGTTGGGGACATAGAGGACCCAAATCAGAAATACATAATTAGTCATGAACTAGGGTTAATCAAGTACATTAGGAGATATACTAGTTGAGGGACATAAACAGGAACAAGTAAACATGCTGATTACATTTGAACCAAGGAGGGCAGAATTTTAAGCATGCTGAGTAAAGCAGTAAACAAGAAATGCAATTTAACAGCATGAGCCATTAAGTTAGTGCAATATACAGGCATTGACAAACACGGGAACGCATAGAATTGAGTTTCAAAATTTGAACCAGGAACATTCCAGTCGAAGAAGAAAAGTAGCACAAGTAGTAGTAGAGAAAGAAAGAAGAGAGAGTTTGAGTGTGTAAGTGTGTGTTGTAAACTAGTTATTCTTGTGTTTAGAGAAGAGAGGGTAGAGTATTTATAGCTTTGAAAACGAGTAGAAAATAAAGTAACAAGTAAAGGTTTTGCACAATTATGGAAGTAGTCACCATTAGAATCCAATTAGTACAAGTACTTCCATTTAATGAAGGAATTACTGCTCAAACGGATACTAACAGGGATAATTAAGGAAAGAAAATCAATTTGAGAAAGATTGATTTTTGACCATATAAGGGATAGTAAAAATATAGAGTATACGATTGAGTCTAGGTACAAAATATACTTAATTTGGGGAAAGGATTCAGCAGGGGTGAAACATCACAAAAAAATAAAGGAAGGTAATCAATCAACTTAAACAAACGAGTAAAATTAGGGGTTTATAAGAAGACCTTTTCAATCAACCGTAACTTAAGGAAATCAATATCAATCAAGAGGGAGTCATGATTTTGCATTTCGACATATAAATAGGGAAGAGTGAACATGAGTATCATACATGCAAGGTCAACCATATTGACAAAATAAGCAAACCAGATGAACACAAACATACAGCAGTAACATGAGTAGGCTAAGGGCTCAGTGGTAAAAGAACCCACTTGAAACATGGTAATCAACGAGTCAACTAGTCATGGCTAACACATAGAACCATAGTGGAAAACCAAACTAACAGGTAAAGAAGATCAGAAACAAGTAAAGAAAGCCTTTAAACTCATAGTAATAAGTGAAGAAAAACTTTAAGAAATTAGGGTTTTAACAAAGTTGGGTTAAAAAGCGGTAAGAACTCAGAATCATTCAAGACAAAAAAAGAAAAGGGATCTAACCATAAAGAACCCAAATCGAAACAGGTATACATACAAAATAAACAAAGAGAGTTCTAGAAACCCGGACAAACCAAAAATACTTAGGGTTTTCAACAAGATGAACCAGACAGAAGAAAACATAAACAAACCATTTAAACCTAGTAAAATCATATGACAATACTGAAAATCAGAGGAGAAGTCTTTTAAAAGAGATTAAGAAAACCCTAATCTTTGAAGAAGAAAAGTCATTTTGAAAAATCGGAGAAACCTTTGAGAACAACACCAAGAGGTTCAAAACATATGCTGATCTAAGGCAGATCTGAAAGAAGATAGGAAGAACCTTAATGATAGGGTTTCAGAGAACCTAGAAAAAGTAAGAAAACCTTGAAAAGTTACCTATCTAGCTGGAAAAGTCGCAGATCTTACTCGAACGGCCATGGATGGCTGGAAAATGGCATGGGAAACCATGGGAGGCGAGTGAACCACCTCTGGTTCACTTGATATCCTTAAAACGGTGACACACGTTCAAGAGGGAGCCATAAATCTGGTGGGTGGTGAGACCATCACGGATTCAAGCAAGGAGACGGTCGGAGAAGGTGGGTAAAGTTCATCAGAAAGGAGTGGAGGGGAGAAGGATCTAGAGAGAACCAGAGATAGAGATAGAAAGATGAGAGTCGGTTGAGTGAAGAAATGAGAGGGGTTAGGGGGTCGTTTGGTTTAATTTAGGAATGGGAGCTGGGGACCGTTGATCTGAATGATCAACGGTCCAGATTGCATGGGGTAAGTGGGGATCCAGGTTTGGGTAGGATTTAAAGGATGTGGGTCGGGTTTAGATTAAAATTGGGTTGGGGAATTGGGGTCCAATTTGTGCTAGAATTGAAATACAAAAGGGGCTGTTATTTAAATAGTCAGTTTTCCCTTTTTTAATTTATAAAAATTAGTAAATAATTTCTGAAAAATAAATTGAAAGTACTAAAGTGATTTATAATACCCAATTAATAATTTAAACATACAGGATCCGTTTTATGTATAAAACACAATTAAACCTTAAAATTGCTAATATTGCAATTATGTGCAATTTAGCTTTAAAAATACTAAATAAAATTATAAAAATATGTAATAAAATTACCTTAGCCATATATTGGCATAAATATAAAAATCTAATAGAGGAATTTTCAAAAATAATAATTTTAGAAATAATTATTGGGATTTTATGGATAAAAAGGGGGGAATAAATCAATTAAAAAACCTTTAAAATTATGGAAGAATAATAAAACCCTTGGACATGCTTATATATGCATACATATGCTATTTTGAAGGTATTTTTCATATTGAAAATATATGGGGGAAAATTGGGTATCTACAGCTGCCCCTTTTTACCCGGGAAGAATGAAAGAGTTTTTGGGTAAAGAAATGATGACCAATTTTGACTGAGCGAAATGGTTTGAAGAGGTTTAGGCCGCACCCTGGCTTCTGAGTTGCCTACATATCCCTGGGTTTACAAGAATCATGCCATATGTAGTTTAGGATTCACCGATGGAGTATACCGATGAGGCGATTTCAAGAACGGACACAACATTTAGGGCTGGATGAGTGGACGATTTACGGGAATGGTTAGGTTTGATATGGCTGCGGGAACTGGAGTGGGATCACTCTTGTCGGGATGGTCATTGCTCGCAAGCTTACCTGCAAATAAGCAATACAAGCATATATTGTGCGTAAATTTAAACATGATGCAAATTCCTGTTAGACCATGAATGTTGTCTTTGGATGGTTAGGAATGGCGTCCTCAGACCATGATGTCTTGGGCCATGAAGCGTATGATAAAGGATTCGCAGGCCATAAAATGATGCTCTCGGGCTATGAGGATGGTGCCTCTGAACTATGATGCCTTTGAATAATGATATGCAAAAGATTGAAAGAGATCCTCAGGCCATGACATGGTGTTCTCGGGCTATGAAGATGGTGCCTCCGAACGATGACGCCTTTGGATGATTGGCGATATTTCAGCCCATGAATAATGCAGTATGATGCGTACAAGACAGAGCTTACTCTTGCGAATTGAAGGGCAGAGCTTAGCCCATAAGAAAAGCGAGATAAATGGAGCTTGGGATAGCGTTTAGTTTCAAAGAAATTGGGAGGCATAGCTTAGCCTCGGAAGGCAGAATGATAACCTTATGCAAAGATGCGAATGCAAATGGGAGGTAGAGCTTAGCCTCGGAAGGCAGAATGGTAACCTTATGTAAAGATGTGAATGCAGATAGAGGTAGAGCTTAACCTCAGAAGGCGGAATGGTAGCCTTATGTAGATTGGAAGGTAGAATAGCAGCCTTATGTAATGCAAATGTAGATGGTGACAGCGTTTAGTATCAAAAGACAGAATGGTAGCCTTATGCAGATTGGAAGGCAGAATAGTAGCCTTATGCAATGCAAATACAGATGCAGACAACGTTTAGTCTCGGAAGGCAGAATGGTAGCCTTATGCAAAGATGCAAATGCAGGTGGAGACAGTGTTTAGTCTCGGAAGGTAGAATGGTACCCTTGTGCAAGAAATAAAATAACCAATGGCAGTAGAGTTTTCTTAGCTGATAGCAGATTGCGGTGTTATGATTACTGGGAGCATTGTGACTTATGGGACATCACTTGGTGTATGCTGATAGCAAATGTTTACAAGTGCAACAGTTCTGAGAGTCGTATTTCGAACAATGTTTTCCCATGGGCGTATAGTATGTTTAATGATTTCGCAATTTTAGTGCTTGCATCCAAAGAAAAATCATGAGTTTCATAAGGGGAAGGTTAGTTCGTATCCCCGTTGGCTTTGCTTGACTCGTTCGACTTTGATCTAGTGATACTGTTTGTATCATTGGAATAGCGTTGCTAAACAAAGCAGTTTCAATAATAAACATGCATGATTTTGTAAAAGTATGACATAAATGTATAATTAAAAATAACTTTTAGATGAACCGACGACTATGATGTAATTCAGGACATTGCAACCTCTCCTGCTACAGAATTTTGAGGGCCCTCCTCAAAATTCTGCCCCAGTTTGATGGGTTGACGTTTCTGACTGTTGCTCGTGCGGGATTGGCATGAAATTACTTCAGAATTTTGAGGGTCTTTCTCAAAATTTTGCCCTAGTTTCTAATTGCGGGGGGAAATGAAATTTTATTAAATTGTGACCAAATCCATAGGGCTGCCTACGTATCCCCTCTTAAGGAAAGCATAAAGATTACACATAGTAACGCTTGACTACATCTGAATTAATCGACTTTAGCCAGATTTCTCCATTCATTTCTGCAAGTATGAGGGCTCCTCCTGTCAGAACCCGGTGAACCATGTATGGACCCTGCCAGTTAGGAGAGAACTTCCCTTTGGCTTTGTCTTGATACGGAAAAAATTTCTTCAACACCAGCTGTCCCGGTGCGAACTGTCTTGGCTTGACTCTTTTGTTGAAGGCTCTGGACATTCTGTTCTAGTAAAGTTGACCATAGCAGACTGTATTCATTCTCTTTCCATCTATAAGGGCTAGTTGCTCATAACGACTTTTTACCCACTATGTGTCGTCGAACTCAACTTCTTGTATGATCCTTAGGGAAGGAATTTCTACCTCAGCGGGAATGATAGCCTCTGTACCTTAAACTAGCATATAGGGGGTTGCCCCGATTGATGTGCGGACTGTGGTGCGATACCCTAGAAGAGAAAATGATAACTTTTTGTGCCACTGTTTATGCTTCTCTATCATTTTCCTCAATATCTTCTTGATATTCTTGTTGGCGGCTTCTATAGCTCCATTCATCTGAGGCATGCAGGCTGTGTAATTCTTGTGTTTGATCTTGAAAGTTTTGCACATAGTTTTCAACAAGTCGCTTTTAAGGTTCGAGCCATTATCAGTAATGATTGACTTTGGATTCCCGAATCGACAAACAATGCGGTCGTGGACGAAGTCTGCCACGACTTTCTTAGTCACTGCTTTGTAAGATGCTTCCTCGACCCATTTGGTGAAATAGTCTATGGCTACTAGGATAAACCTGTGTCTGTTGGAAGCGGCAGGCTCGATTGCTCCAATAACGTCCATTCTCCAGGCGGCAAACGGCCACGATGAGCTTGTTGTGTTGAGCTCGCTCGGAGGTACCTTTATCATGTATGCATGTATCTGACAGCGATGGCATTTTCGGACATACTGATGCAGTCTGTTTCCATAGTCATCCAAAAGTAACCAGCCCGGAATATCTTTTTTGCTAAGACAAAACCGTTCATATGTGGACCACAGGTCCCAACATGTATTTCCTCTGGTAGCTTGGAAGCATCCTTTGTGTCGACACATCTTAATAATCCTAAATCGGGAGTCCTCCTATACAGGATTCCTCCGCAGCGAAAGAAGTTGTTGGATAATCTCTAAAATGTGCATTTCTGAGTAGGATTAGCAAGCTCCGGGTACTCTCCTTTTGCCAGATATTCCTTGATATCATAGAACCAAGGCTTTCTATCTGCTTCCTCTTCAATATGGGCACAATAAGCTAGCTGATTATGGATTTTCACCGGAATGAGATCAATGAAATTCTTGTCTGGATGATGTATCATAGATTATAGGGTAGCCAATGCATCGGTGAACTCATTCTGGATTCTAGGAACATGCTGGAATTCCGTCTTTGTGAACATTTTCCTCAATTCCTGTACATAATGCAGATACGAGAGTATCTTGGAGTTCTTGGTTGTCCATTCTTCTCGTACTTGATGTATAAGTAAGTCTGAATCTCCAATAACTAGCAGCTCTTGAATGTTCATGTCAATGGCCATTTTGAGTAAGATGCAGGCTTCGTACTTGGCCATATTGTTGGTGTAGGGGAACCTGAGTTTGACAGACACCTGATAATGCTGACCGGTTTTTAATACTAGGACTGCTCCTATGCCAACTCCTTTGAAGTTTGCTGCTCCATTGAAGAACATTCTCCAATCGTCATAGGATTCTACAATGTCTTCTCCTATGAATGATACCTCTTCATCAGGAAAATACGTTTTCAGGGGTTCGTATCCTCCATCCATAGAGTTTTCAGCAAGGTGGTCTGCTAGTGCCTGTCCCTTGACTGCTTTCTGAGTTGCATAAACAATGTCGAACTCAGTCAACAGGATTTGACACTTGGCTAGCTTGCTAGTGGGCATGGGCTTCTAAAATATGTACTTCAAAGGATCCATCCTCAATATGAGATATGTAGTATAGGCACATAAATAATGTCTCAGCTTCTGAGCTACCCAAGTCAAAGCACAGCAGGTGTATTCTAATAGAGAATACCGGGCCTCGTACGGGGTGAACTTCTTATTAAGATAATAAATGGCTTGCTTCTTCCTCCCTATTTTGTCGTGTTTCCCTAGAACGCAACCAAAAGCTCCATCCAACACTGCAAGGTAGAGTAATAAGGGTATACCTGGCTCGGGCGAGACTAAGACTGGTGGTGTTGACAGGTACTCCTTGATTCTGTCGAAGGCGTTTTGGCAGTCATTGGTCCATTCGGTGGCCGCGTCCTTCTTTAACATCTTAAAGATTGGCTCACAGATAACTGTAGATTGCGCTATGAATCAGCTGATATAATTAAGCTTCCCCAAGAAACTCATCACATCCTTCTTGTTCTTTAGCGGTGGTAGTTCTTGAATGGCTTTGACTTTCGATGTATCCAATTCTATTCCTCGGCAGCTTACAATAAACCCAAGCAATTTCCCAGCAGGAACCCCAAATGCGCACTTTGCGTGGTTTAGTTTCAGGTTGTATCTCCGCAGTCTATTGAAGAATTTCCTCAGATCTTTCATATGGTTAGTGGCCTTCTTGGATTTGATAATAACATCATCCAATATTCCTCTATCTCCTTGTGTATCATACTATGGAAAATGGTAGTCATGGCCCTCATGTAGGTGGCCCCTGCATTCTTCAGGCCGAACGACATCATCTTGTAACAGAACACTCCCTACGGTGTAATGAAAGCCATTTTCTCAGCGTCTTCCTCATCCATCCAGACTTGATGATAACCAGCGAAGCAATCTACGAATGACTGCAGTTCATGCTTGGCGCAATTGTCAATCAGGATGTGTATATTTGGCAAAGGGAAGTCATCTTTCGGACTGGCCCGGTTGAGATCCTGGTAGTCGACACAGACTCTGACCTTCCCATCCTTCTTTCGTACTGGCACAACATTGGCTAAACATGTCGGGTATTCTACTACCCTGAGAACTTTAGCATTGATCTGCTTGGTGACTTCTTCCTTGTTTTTCAAACTCATATCAGGCTTGAACTTTCTGAACTTTTGCTTTACCGGTGGACACATTAGATAGGTTGGCAGTTTGTGAGCCACAATAGATGTACTTAGACTAGTCTTGTCATCATACGACCAGACGATTATGTCCTTATACTATTTTAGAAATTCTGCGTATTCTTCCTTCTCTGATGGCGATAGGTGAATGCTGATTCGCGTTTTCTTGATGTTTTCTGCATCTCCCAGGTTAACAATCTCGATCTCGTCCAGGTTGGACTTAGGCCTGTTCTCAAAGTTCTCAACTTCTTTGACAATCTCGTCAGGTATGTCATCTTCCTCTGAATCCATATCCATTTGTTACGTTGTCTTATTGCATGTCACAGTCATTGGTTCATCAAGATAAGTAATAGTAATGATGTATTGGCAAAGTAAGGAAGAAAAAGATAACAATAAATATTAATTCATAAGAAAAATCAGAAAATGCGTTTGACAAATTGAATAACTGCTTTGAAAATCGAAGATCTTATTGTGGGAATTAAAAAAAGCGAAAAGAAAATCATTTAGTAAATGAAATAGTGAATAATGCTTGTTTTAGCCTTGCTACCCCGAAGCTCATCCGACTTTGGGCCTGATGGTCCAATTATTGAGATGTGCGCCTCTGCTCACAGCTTGTATGGAAGGGCCTTCCTCCCCCTCCTCCTCGAGAATAACACAACAGTCCATATCATTGTCCTCTAGAAACAAGTTCTTTACTGCTGCAAGTGCTTCTTATTCATCTAACCTATAAATAATATCAGCCTATTGGAAAGTCTGCTCCAGATGTGGTATCGGCTGCTCTAGTGGGTAATAAGGACCACGCCGGGGTGGCGACCAGTTGTTGAATTCTTCCCAGATGTATTCATATTTCAAACCGAAGATAGTGCTATGTTCCTTGAGTTTTATGGGTTTAGAGATTCCTTGGAGATTCTTGCCGAGCCCCTTGCCAGGTTTGTAACCACTCCAACTTAGTATACTCTCGATTTTGCAATCATACCATTTGTCTTTGTCAATAGCATTGACCTGCTCAATGTGGTGGTAAGTTTCTCCACCCAACTTCCTTCTTCCCTCGATTACCGGAATGGTCTGGCGACTGTATATAGGGTTGCTACCATCGCCGTGAATGATCACTTCCTAGTGATTCCATTCGAACATTACTGCTTGATGTAGCGTTGATGCCACGACCCCAGAGGCATGAATCCATGGCCATCCCAGCAGCAAGTTGTAAGATGTTGGTACATCTATCACTTGGAAATCGACCTTGAACCAGGTCGGTCCCATCTGCAAACATAGAATAATCTCACCTATGGTGGATCTCTAAGAACCATCGAAATCTTTCACATTGATTGCTCCATCCTTTATCTCATGCAGCCCTTTACCCAACTTCTTGAGTGTTACCAAAGGACAAATGTTAAGACTGGAACCTCCATCGATCAGGATTCTGGTGATGAAATAATCTTCGCATTGCTCGGTGATGTGTAGTGCCTTGTTATGCCCCAGCCCTTCAGGTGGCAGCTCTTCCTCATGAAAGGTGATCTTGTGGCTTTCCAGCACTTACCTTACCATATTAGCCACTTCCCCGCTAGTGATGTTACTTGGTACATACGCTTCATTCAGCACCTTCAATAAAGCATTCTTATGTGCTTCAGAATTTTGCAGTAAGGAGAGAATGGATATTTGTGCTGGCGTCTTGTTTAACTGGTCGATGATCGAATATTCCTTAGCCTGTATTTTCCTCCAAAGGTCATCCAGACCTGTCTCAATGAGGGGTGGCCGATTGGAGGCCTGCTTGCTTGATTCAGCTAGATGTTCAGGGGAATAGACTCTACCAGTTCTCATCATACCCTGTGTTGCGACAGTTTCTTCAATCATGACCTTGCCTTTCCTTGTCGCCTCGGGTGTATGGTCCCAGGGTACGACATTTGTATAGAATGGTGTCATGGTTGACATCGCCACTAGGATCGGCGCGGCTATCCTCACTCTGAACGGAACATATGCCTTGGGTGGAAAGACTGCAACCTCAAATGGTGTGGTTGCATTTGTCGGAGACACGAATTCAACCTCAATTGGTGTCGGTGTCTTTGCGGATGGCGTTTCTTCAAACTTGAGAGGTACATGCATATTCACCTCAGCGTCCTCAGACGGTTGGATCTTGACTATGATTGGATTAAGAGTAACTGTCAGTTTCTTTGGGTCATCACCTTTTGCGTTTAACCCGATTGATCCATCGGGATCCTAGTCATCTCCTATTTCAATCATGTGGATACCTCCACCTTTATGATTTGAGAAACGGTTGTTGCAGACATTTGGAGTGGGTTTCTTTGCCACAATAATCTTGTTATCGATCAAGGACTGTATCTTGTCCTTCAAGGAGTGGCATTCATTTAGGGTGTGCCCTTTCTTGTCGGAGTGGTATGCACGGGACTTGTTTAGATTAACCCACTGAGAAGGATTCACAGGGGTTGCAGCAGGGATGGGCGTGACATAACCAGCATCTTTGAGTCTCTCAAACAACTGGTCAATGGGTTCAACAATGGTTGTATATTGTTTTGGAGATCTGCGATCAAAATTAGGTCGGGGTCTAGGGAAGTTTTGGTGTGTAGGGGGTGATTGATAGTGGGATGGTTTAGCATTATAGGTTTGGTAGACATGAGCGGGTTGGGACTATCTGGGTGAGGTAAGTTGATATGTAGGAGGTGGAGATAACTGATAAGTGGGTGGCATAGCTTGGTATGAGGGTGCGGGTGCTTGGTAATTTGGAGTTGGCTGGTATGTAAGTGGAGGTGTTGGATAAGTTTGGTATTTAAGGGGAGACTTGGTCCTTTGTGCAACCATCACGGCCCCTACGTCCCTTTTCTTGGACATACCACCACATTGTAAAACCTTTTTTGTAGCTTGCAAAGACTCAAAGTTTGTAACCATACCACTTTTGATACCTTCTTCAATTCTTTCACCCAATTTGATAATGTCGGAAAACTTGTGGTTCTCAATCATCATTAGCTGCTCATAGTATTGCGGGTCCTGGGCCCAGACAAATAACTTGTTCATTTGCTCCTCTTCTAAGGAAGGTTTGACCTTAACAGCTTCGGACCTCTAGCGAGTAGCATACTCGCAAAATGTTTCTGTGGGCTTCTTCTTCAAATTCTGAATATAGAACACATCTAGTGCATTATCTGTATTAAACCTGACTCTGTCCATAAAGTCAGATGTCATGCCTACCCAGCTTGACCACTTCTTGTGATCTTGGCTGATGTACCAAAACAATGCATCTCCTTTCAAACTCCTCATGAACAGCTTCATGCGAATGCTTTCATCCTTCCCTACTCCAACCAGCTTGTCGCAATATATCCTCAGATGGACCCTTGGATCACCCGTGCCATCAAACATCTCAAACTTAGGAGGTTTGTACCCCTCGGGCAGTTCGACATCAGGCTGTATGCAAAGATCCTCATAGTTCAGCCCCTTGATTCCTTTGCTTCCCTCAACGCCCTGGATCCGGCTAGTCAGTTTCTTAAGCTCCTCTGCCAGGTTCCTGATAAGTAGATCCTTTTCATCAGACTCAAGTGTGCGTGAGATAGTTGGGTGGAGTGTGGCATGGTCTCCACGTAGATAGGAGTGTTATGGTGGCCCGGTGTATGGGTGTGGAAATGGTTGTTAGTGAAGTTTTAAGGTTCTGGGATGAGTAGTGGAGTGTTGTTTGGGGTATGACAAGTGTTACATTGGTTCTTTGGTGGAGCTGTGTGATGGTGATGTGCGGGATGATTCTACTATTTGGGATATTTTGAGGAGGTGTAGGGTTTTAAGTTTTGGGGAAGTTGATATCTGGGGTGTTGAGGGAAAATGACAGGTTTGCCAGATTCCGAACCTGATCGAGCTCTTCCTGGAACTTCAACAATTTCGATTCAAGTTGTGACACATTATCGTTTGGAACCCGAATACCTTGGCTATCAGTGGCCTCTACCCGTTTAGTCGTGTTCTCCTTCCTGGTGTTGTTCAAATCTTCCATCTTGCCTTTATTCTTGCTTTTAACAGGACTAAGAGGAGGAGTGGGTGGAGGGACCCTGGATCTTGTGAAATAAGATGATGATTCCAGAGTGCACGAACTAACCCTTGGGGAGGGGAATAATAAAAGAAAACAAAAGGTAATCAAGTCAGTGAAGATTATAAAAAGGATTGCAATATTTAAACACATCGTGCGGGAATGTAAATCGCGTCCTAATTTGGGAATCTCTTTGTGCCCGAGGTAGGCCTAGCGACAAATTGATTTGGAGAACTTAGAATTCCAATAAATGCTTCATTTCATAATATAAGAATATACGAATCCCAAGATAATAATAAGTCACTACTGGCACTTGGCCTTATTACATTTGGAAAGCGACTAAACCTAATCTATTTGGCCTCAGCAGGACCTTTCTCAGGTTGAATGCTCTCGTTGATCAAATCCTCTAGTTCGTGTAGGTTCACCATTAAAAATGCCTTTGCCAGGTGTTCTCCTTCATTTCCCTCAGTGTTCTAGCAGTCGGCGACTCTTTTCCTTACTTTTTCTTCCAATTCCAGCGGACTGTATTCCAAATATTCCACCTTTTTTATAGCTTTGGTGGTCCTCTCTTTCCACTCATTGATTTGGTCATTTGATGGAAGACTCCTCCACCAGTCTAGCAAGAGTGGGGGCATGCTAACCATACCGAAACTGTGGACCTCGTGCCTCATTTTCTGCAAAACAAAAAGGGTTAGGCCCTACCCCCACCAGACTCAACTATTTATACATTTATGATCAACACGAAGTATTTAGTTCTCCAAATAAATGCACAGAATGTGATGATGTCTGTTTGGGTTTAGGGAAACCCGGTGGACCTTTGGACAAGGCTATCTTAAAGGATCATTACGCGGACAACATAACTGACCCGGCTAGGTTTGACCGTGATGCATGCATAATTTAAGAAGAGTAAGGTTTCTATGGGTTTTTAGACTAGTACCCTTGAGCGGAAAACTCAAGGGGGAAGGCGTAGAACCTTCGACTGCACCGCTGATCGACAAGTTTTACCACAAATAAGCCTTTCCGAATTTAGGGGGTAATTATACAGGAAGAGCGTAACAACTCATTTAGTGTTGCTATAGTATTTGTTTGCCACGAGTGGAGTATGATGTTGAGCATGATTATGAAATAATTAAAGGCATGTTGACATGTATTTGCATGTTAAGAAAGCGATAAATACAACAGTTTTATAATTTAAAGCAACAGTAAAGGAGGAAACAAGAAAGATATGACAGTTTTGCTTTTGAAGAAAAAATTAAATGCTTAAAGAAATTCAAAACAAGTAATTGCACATGCGGGGGGGGGGGGGACAAATTCACAAGAACAATCTGAAATGGTAAAAGCCTAAAAGAAATACCCAGCAGAGTCGCCATGCTGTCGCGCCCCCTTTTTCCTTCCGTGGAACCAAATTCATGACATTTGGGTATGGGAGAACTCATTCCTTTTGGGAACGGGGTTTGCATTTTTTGAAGAGTCGCCACCTAACGATTTTAAGGTGCGTTAGGGCACCCATAAGGTTCATCTACAACTATGTTTGATAACCAGAGATAGGGTAAGGGCTTGAAATTATCCTAAGGGAAAGGTGTTAGGCACCCCTCAGGATCCACTAATGTGGTTCCCGGCTAGACAGTTTTTGTGAATTTGTGCAATTAGCAAATAAACAAGTAAGGCTCAAATAATAGGGGATTTAAATACACAAGTGTTTGAAAGAGATTAATAAAAACAAGGTTTTGAAAAGATTTACAATCTAAGCCTGCTTATGAATGTAAAGGGGTGTCCTATGTTTGTTTGTAATATGGATCACATCAATGCAATACCCGGTATGACATTTCTCAAAAGAGGGGATACACATGGTATTAGCGCACCGGTCATCATATCCATATCTACCCTTTCCCTCCCCGTGAAGGTAGTTAGAGAGAAGGTTGGCCTCGACCTCTATTGCATGCTGTTACCCATTCCTTCCTATCAGTCATGGAGGAATTTAGGAAATCTATCCTATTAGGGGGTTCTAGGCAGATCCTCAGGTTTAAGGAACAATACTAAGACGACATACAAAACAGGTAGGACTGCATTTAAAAGGAGAAAACACAAACAAATGGAAGGCTCAGATATACCTCCACGAATAAAGTACATAGAGAGCATGACTCATACACAGTTAATGTTTGAATTTAAAATCCTAAAACAGGGTGTTTAAGTGGTAACATCAGAACCAGATTTATTACATGACAATCCCATCCATATTATCTATTCTATGGAATTCAAACCTGAACTTTATTTTCTATTTCTATTACGATTCATTATTTGTATCTAATTGGCTCCTCTTCTTATTTATTTTTTATTTCAATTTCAGCATATCGATTTATGCCTACTCAGAAAAGAAGTTCGAATCAGTTTTGCCTACTGATTTTAACAGTTAATAATTAAACAAAGGCAGTTCCAGTTTTATTTAAGTTATTACCTAAGGCCTGCCAAGGCGTAAAGCAGTATACATCAACTATTCAAAATTATTACAAGACGTCTTGGAGCTTATTTTTACCCTAAGAGCATGTTGTTCTAGTGGAGTGCAGAGATTATTACGAGTTATTTCAAACGGGAGAATCAAGTGTGAAGCTATTTTTACCTCTTTTGTAATCAGCAATTTACACTAAGTGTAAGTGCATATAAGATCCTAAAATATGATATATAAAATGCAGCATTCCTAGAGCAGGATTTCTAAATGTGTATGGCAAGATTACAGAATTTCCTAAGAGCAGGATTTCTAAATGCATAGGGCAAGAATGCAGAATTTCCTAATAGCAGGATTTTTAAGTGCACATGGCAGGAATGCAGATAATAATAAAGTTCTAATTATTAGCAGATTTTAAAACATGATGTTGTAAAGGTGCACATGTTGAAACAATAAACATGAGACCTAAGAACATGATTTCTAATACATGCATGAACCTTAAGCATGGTTTATATTGCGGAATTAGGAACATAAACCTTATAACATGTTTTCTACACTTAACATTCTTATTTACCCTATCCCTTTTCACTAGCCACCGCAATACTTGTTTACAAATTATTACAGACCATATGATTGAATTACATAAGAAATGCAAAAAAAGAAGTTACAACTATAGGAAGCCTGATTCTGACTTCCTCTCTGAGTTATGTAATAAACCACCTCAAATGCCAATATTGTTCCATAGCCTTTCTCATATCTGGGTGTGTCAGAGTTCCCTAAGGACCTCAAGGGATCCCGGGCAATGCTAACACCTAGATTGCATAACTAAACAGAGTGAGTGCAGTGTGGAAGGGCCAACTCTTACATGTCCAAGTTCAGAGGGAGCTCTAGGGTCCCAAGGCAAGGCTCACACACAAGGGGCAAAACCTAGTAGTCTATGAGTGCATGTGAGAGTGCTTGACATAGACTCAAAGTAGTTGAGTTGTAAAATAGTTTTGAAATCATCATGTTTGAAATGAGTTTGTAAAACAACAGAAGAGTTGTATTATTGAAAAACAGTTTCTGAAAGGGAAAGGGGACATGAGCAACAACAACACACACTGAACAAGTTCAGAGAGAAGTACAACTTCAGCAGTTACAAACAAGGGAGTAGGGGTTGGGAACATAGAGGACCCAAATCAGAAACACATAATTAGTCATGAACTAGGATTAATCAAGTACATTAGGAGACATACTAGTTGAGGGACATAAATAGGAACAAGTAAACATGTTGATTACATTTGAACCAAGGAGGGAAGAATTTTAAGCATGTTGAGTAAAGCAGTAAACAAGAAATACAATTTAACAGCATGAGCCATTAAGTTAGTGCAAGAGACTGGGATTGACAAACAAGAGAACACATAGAATTGAGTTTCAAAATTTGAACCAGGAACATACCAGTTGAAGAAGCAAAGTGCAGAAAAGTAAAGCAATCAGAGTTCCCACAGTATAGCCTTGGCTTTCAGCCGGCTAGACAAAGCAGTAGCACAAGTAGTAGTAGAGAAAGAAAGAAGAGAAAGTTTGAGTGTGTAAGTGTGTGTTCTGAACTAGTTGTTCGTGTGTTTAGAGAAGAGAGGGTAGTGTATTTATAGCTTTGAAAACGAGTAGAAAATAAAGTAACAAGTAAAGGTTTTGCACAATTATAGAAGTAGTCACCATTAGAATCCAATTAGTACAAGTACTTCCCTTTAATAAAGGAATTACTGCTCAAACGAGTACTAACAGGGATAATTAAGGAAAGAAAATCAATTTGAGAAAGATTGATTTTTGACCATATAAGGGATAGTAAAAATATAGAGTATACGATTGAGTCTAGGTACAAAATATACTTAATTTGGGGAAAGGATTCAGCAGGGGTGAAATATCACAGCAAATAAAGGAAGGGAATCAATCAACTCAAACAAACGAGTAAAATTAGGGGTTTATAAGAAGACCTTTGCAATCAACCGTAACTTAAGGAAATCAAGATCAATCAAGAGGGAGTCATGATTTTGCATTTCGACATATAAATAGGGAAGAATGAACCGGAGTATCAGACATGCAAGGTCAACCATATTGACAAAAGAAGCAAACCAGATGAACACAAACATACACCAGCAACATGAGTAGGCTAAGGGCTCAATGGTAAAAGAACCCACTTGAAACATGGTAATCAACGAGTCAAGTAGTCACGACTAACACATAGAACCATAGTGGAAAACCAAACTAACAGGTAAAGAAGGTCAGAAACAAGTAAAGAAAGCCTTTAAACTCATAGTAATAAGTGAAGAAAAACTTTAAGAAATTAGGGTTTTAACAAAGTTGGGTTAAAAATTGGCAAGAACTCAGAATCATTCAAGACAAACAAAGAAAAGGGATCTAACCATAAAGAACCCAAATCGAAACAGGTATACATACAAAATAAACAAAGACAGTTTCAGAACCCCAAACAAACCAAAACTACTTAAGGTTTTCAACACGATAAACCAGACAGAAGAAAACATAAACAAACCGTTTAAACCTAGTAAAATCATATGACAATACTGAAAATCAGAGGAGAAGTCTTTTAAAAGAGATTAAGAAAACCCTAATCTTTGTAGATGAAGAGTCATTTTGAAAAAATCGGAGAAACCTTTTGAGAACAACACCAAGAGGTTCATAATATATGCAGATCTAAGGCAGATCTGAAAGAAGATGGAAAAAACCTTAAAGCTAGGGTTTTGGAGAACCCAGAAAAAGTAAGAAACCTTGGAAAGTTACCGATCTAGCCGGAAAAGTTATAGATCTTACTCGAACGACCATGGATGGACGAAAAATGGCATGGAAAACCATGGGAAGCGAGTGAACTACCTCTGGTTCTCTTGAGAGCCTCAAAATGGTGACACACATTCAAGAGGGAGCCATAAGGCTGGTGGGTGGTAAGACCATCACGAATTCAGGTAAGGAGACGACCGGAGAAGGTGGGTGAAGTTCATCGGAGAGGAGGGGAGGGGAGAAGGTTCTATAGAGAACCAGAGATAGAGAGAGAAATATGAGAGTTGGTTGAGTGAAGAAATGAGTGGGGTTAGGGGGTTCGTTTGGTTTAATTTAGGAAGGGGAGCTAGGGATTGTTGATCTGAATGATCAAGGGTCCAGATTGCATGGGGTAGGTGGGCATACGGGTTTGGGTAGGATTTAAAGGATGTGGGTCGGGTTTAAATTAAAATTGGGTTGGGGAATTGGGGTCCAATTTGGGCTAGAATTGAAATACAAAAGGGGTTGTTATTTAAATAGCCAATTTCCCTTTTTAATTTATAAAAAATAGTAAATAATTTTTGAAAAATAAATTGAAAGTACTAATGTGATTTATAATACCCAATTAACAATTTAAAAATACAGGATCTGATTTTTTGTATAAAACACAATTAAACCTTAAAATGGCTAATATTGCAATTATGTGCAATTTAGCTTTAAAAATACTAAATAAAATTGTAAAAATATGTAAAAAATTAAATTAGCCATATTTTGGCATAAATATAAAAATACTATAGAGGAATTATCAAAACTTATAATTCTGAAAATAATTATTGGGATTTTATGGATGAAAAGGGGGAATAAATCAATTAAAAAACCTTTAAAATTATGGAAGAATAATAAAACCCTTGGACATGCTTATATATGCATACATATACTATTTTGAAGGTATTTTTCATATTGAAGATATTTAGGGGAAAATTAGGTATCAACACTTTCAATAAAGAAATAGTTTAGATTTTTGTTACAAATAAGTCACGAAATTTTCCTAGTAAAAACTAGGGCAGAAAATGTCGTTCGTTTGTTTGCTTTGGAGCCTGAACAGGTTTTCACCGTGAGGCACAAAGTTTGAGATGACCAAAAGAAGAAGTCTCAACCAAAATAAAAGAAAAGAAAAACAAGAAAAGAAGTTGAAC
Source organism: Nicotiana sylvestris (assembly GCF_000393655.2). Lineage (NCBI taxonomy): Eukaryota > Viridiplantae > Streptophyta > Magnoliopsida > Solanales > Solanaceae > Nicotiana > Nicotiana sylvestris. The sequence goes on from NC_091057.1 coordinate 113,495,338, forward strand.
TCTAAGTGTAGAAGCGGAGAAAAGATGCGCACTGCCCAAGATAAGATTGAAGTCACAAGTTTTGCATTGTCCCGCCTTGATCCGAAAAGCTGAAGAAGGATGAACCAGCGGTTGCAACTAACGAGCATTAAGATTCAGATCAGAGTCTGTAGGAAGAACCCTCCAAGACTCAAGATCAAGATTTAGAAGGTTTATAGATAGGAATCATGTAACTCGTAGTTGATAGGCTTAGCTAGTTTAGTTTTTCATCTTCAATTTTGGTGTAATAAGGAGCTCAACAAGCAGAAACAGCAGCAACAGCAGTGAAATCACAGTTTTCCGGTAGTCCCAGCTACCAAACCTTCCCGAACTACACCGACCTGATTCCTTTATAGCCAAGGATATGTAGGAAACATCTGAAGCAAGGTTCGGTCAGACTTTTTCAAAAAATGCTTCCAAATGGAGTTTCAACGGGCAAAAATTGCTCGTGATTGCTCACTTCATCTTTGCCCGAAAACTCTTCATGTTTCCGAGCAAAGTGGGGTAGCTGTGAGTACCTAATTTTTACCCTACATGAAAATAACTCCTAAAAATAGACAAAAAAATTATTTAATTTTTAGGAGTTTTTCTTTATTTAGTTGCATTTCATGCATTTTTATATTTTAAAACATAGAAAAATCATAAAATTGTCACGTTTAATTTCATGTCATCTTAGGTTCAATTTGCATGTAGGAATTAATTACATTAAGTTAATTGCATTATTAAGGAAAAAATCACAAAAATAGTCGTTTTTACATATTTAGCTTTTAGTCTTTAGAAATTAGTGTTTTACTTAGTTTTAAGTTAATTAGTTGTTTTAATAAATAAAAAATTTAATTTCTACAAAAAATAGCTTAATTTAAGTTTTTAATTAATTATAGAAAAGAAAAAGGGAAAAATAAATAGAAGAAAATAGGGAAAAAAAATTTGGTCTTGTTTATTCAAAATTGGGCCAATCCTTAAATTGACCCCAATTAATTAACCCAAGTCCTACCCTTTAGCCCAAGCCCAAATCCCACCTACCCAATAGGACCCCCTCACATTAAAAGACCTAGATCTAGAAAAATAACATCAGATTAGAGATAGCCTCCCCATGTTCTAGACCTAAGCGATAGGAATCTCCTTCCCCTAGAGAAACGGCGCAACACCTAGGGGTCCCTTCTTCTTTCTTCTCCTTCATTTCTCCACAGACATAAGAGCTAAGACACAAAAATAATAAGATCAGATGCTAGACCCTTAGACAAGAGAACAACAGATACTCCTCTCTTCTTCAGTAAACAATCAGATCCCCCCTTTTAGCAAGAAAAATCGAGTCCCCTCACCTTAAAAAACAATAGACCATCGGACCCCCCATTTCCCAAACACACACGAAAATCCCACTAAAGCACGCTGGAAAATTTGAATTTCAGATTCAAAAATTCGAAGTTATTCTCAAAGTTCAAAAATAATTGAAGCAAAATACTGCAATTGAAGTTTTGATGTCGATTATCTGGGCTTGTTAATGAGTTCCGTCGCTGTCAAGTTTCGGCTCGTTTTTTGCTAGTCTTGTTGCTGTTATGTTGTCCTAGCTCTGTTGATTCGCGAGTTCTACCTTCATTTGGTTATTTTGAGGTCTTCATTTGGCTTTTGAGATATGACCTCAATTTCAATCATGTAATTGTACTGCTGGATGTTCTAAGTGATAAGAAATCTGCTTAAATATTCTTCATCTCAATACTTTGTCAAACTATTTTACTTGGTTAACCATGTAATCTGCACATAGATATTAAATGCTGGGTGAAATTGGTCTTTGGAGTATGTGGTAGATCTCAGTAGCCCCTTATGAAAAATGAATAAGATTTTCCAATTCATTGTCACACCTTATTTTATAAGGAAAAGTTGCAGCTTGTGCTGCAGATATACCAAACGGTAAAGTGGTTAGCCAAATAGGAATCATGTTGATAATTAGCTTCAGTTCTTCCACCTTGGTATCAGTTGTGTTCATATTTGATTTTTATAAATGTTGAGGTTGGAGGATGGATGAAAATTTCGGATTGGTGACAACAAACACATAAGGGGTGTAAAGCAATTAATTGAGATAGTATTGTGTGATTTCAGAAATAGGGTGCTACTTCACTTTTTTTTTTGTTGTAAAATTTGAGTGAAGATTTTTTAAAAAATAAATCAATGTCATAAGTTTGGTAATCATGTATTCGTATGAAATATCTCATAGTTAATTTCGTTTTACATGCATGAATTAATTTTGCTTGGAATGGGCATGCTAGATAATGGTCCAAAGCTTATCAATTGCCTCTATAATATTATCTATATCTCATGGCCTTGCAATAATCTCAATTTAAGGATAACAAAATCACAAACACCGTAGCATGCTTTAGGCTCGATTAATAAACCATCGTGATTATGGGTACGGTTCCTGTGACATAGTTACGATGCCTAATTTTCCAAATTCGGGTGTACATTATGTGATCCGATCATAACAACTTCGAATAATAATAAAATAAATATATCGCGAATCGCGGGTGCATTTCATGTAGCGTGATTTACGGTGTGTTCCAAAACGGCAAGTGTACGGCAATCGTAACTTGTTCCAGAAATAATTACATAAATCCTAAAAAGCGGTTAAAAACAATCAAAACTAGTTAAAAGTGAAAAATGCACAATAGGTTTAAAACATGTAATAAATAAGATAATAGGCCAATTATTAATAGTTTAAGCGATCGTGCTAGAACCACGGAACCCGAGAATGCCTAAAACCTTCTCCCGGGTTAAAAGAATTCCTTATCTACAAATTTTTGGTTCGCGGACTTTTAAAAATAAAAACTTCCTCGATTTGGGATTTTAAAATGAACCGGTGACTTGGGACACCAAATAAACTATTTCAAGTGGAGACTCTGATAAATAAAATAATTCCATTTCGAATAATGTCACTTTAATTGGAAAAACTCCCTTATATCCGCCCTCGGGTGGTAAAAAAGGAGGTGTGACATCCATGAGGCTGGATTGGCCTATTTCCTCGGTACTGGGTGACTTATAGTTTGTGATGTATATATATTCCGGGATGGATCTTCCCTAGGCCTAATGGGCCATATACAATACCGAGTGGTTGAGCTCTATGAGTGGAAGTATTATACGTAACATTGATCATGATATCTGTGCATTGGTAATTAGAAGTTCCTAAGCTTTATACTCTGTATCGTTCATGCTGTGTTTAATTACTGCTAAAAACTACATGAAACTGTACAATTAACTATTGCAACCTGTTGAGGTTTGGTTCGTCACTACTATCAGTCTATAGTTTGGACTTGTTATTTACTAAGTTGGTATACTCACGTTACCCCATGCACCCATGTGTGTAGATCCAGGTATCTCGGGGCACGACAGCGGTTGTTGAGCACACCAGTTGGAGACTTTCTGTGGAGATTGCGAGGTACTGCTTGGCGACCGCAGTTCCGCCTTCTCCTTTCCTTATCTTTCTTTAGTATATTTATTTGGATATTCTCAGACCGTGTTTGTCATGTTATTTCGAATAGATGTAGTAGTTTTTGCTCATGACATAGTGACACTCGATGTCGGGATTGTGTTTCTTTCTGCTGGATTTTGATTTCTACTTTTATCTTATTGAATTTATGTTAAAATTATGATTTTCCTTAAGTTTTTAATTGAAAAATGGAGTATTTGGAAATAAGTGGTTGGCCTAGTATCACGGTAGGCGTCATCACGACATGGTTAGAATTTGGGTTGTGACAGTTATTTAATTTAATTTTTGTATGATTGGGTGTTGATTATTTAGCTTAGTTCATGCTTCAATTTTAGAATTAATGGTTGCAAATATTGATCCATGTCTTTTTGACTTTGTCTCTACTTGAGATAAAGGGACCTAGTCTAGGTTAACTTGGCTAACAAGAAATTGGGCTAATTGAGAATTTGATTAGCCTAATTAAGGGTTCAAGCTAGAGATAGTAAGAACCCGATTTGAGCTCATATCAACTATTTTGTTTTATACCCATTTAGACTTGAGAAAGCCAAATTGGGCAAAATTACTCTTTGACCGAGAGGTATTGAGTGGTTAATGTAGATTTGAGAGGTATAATACACCCCAATCAACAAAACTAGTATTAACATCTTTAACCCATTAGGCGAACACCTAGGTTATGGTCACATCCCTAGGCTTTTTGACTATTTTAAAAAACACCAAAAACAATCATTCATTTCTAGTTTCTTTTCTTTAGCTTACCATTATTAGAGTAATAGTAGAAGTAGAAATCAAAACTTTTTGTAGAAGTACAAATTGAGTTAATCCATTCGCTTTCTTCAAGTGTATACTCCTAACACCCCCTATAACTCCCTGTGGATTCGACCCCGACTCATAGTTGGGTAATATATATTGGATACGACCATATCATATCTCTTATTGAGGTGTATTATCGATGTCATCAATTTTTAGAGCTGTTGTCGGGGTGTTAAAATGGTGTTAGCTATATATTTTGGTTTGTTTTTGGAATATCTACTTTTCCTTCTGTGTTACTAACTTGTGTGAAACAATTTTAGGTACAATCATGGTAGCAAACAATGATCTCGAAAATATGTCTTTGGGGGATGTGGACATCGAGGATGATCAAGTTGAGGAGGTACCTCGTGAACCTCAAGCAAATAGAAGAGGTCGAGTGCCTCATTACAATGTCCACGCTCTACCATAACCTCCACCACAAGCGGCTCCACACTAGGTGTTACCCAATGAAGGATATGCTAGTGTAATAGTCCCTCCCCATATCAGGGCAGACAACTTCTAAATTACCAATGTGATGCTCACTTTTCTTAAGCAATGGGGTTTCTTCACCGGTGCTCCAACTCAAAATACGTATAAACATTTGAAGGGGTTTGTGGATACTTGTTGGGGGTGCAAATTAACAAATGTCTCCGAGGATGCATTGAGGCTAAGACATTTTCCCTTCTCTCTATGGGGGAAAGCTTTAGATTGATTAGAACAATTATCGAACCATTCAATTCACACTTGGAACGAGTTGGCGGAAAAAAATATTGCTAAGTTCTTCTCTATCGAGCATATGGCTACACTTGAGATGAGATTTTGGCATTCAAGCAAGAGCCAAATAAACCACTAAATGAGATATGGGAGCGCTATAGAACAATGGTTAAGGAATATCCCAACAACAATATGATGAAAAACATGATTCAACAAACCTTCTATCGTGGGATCAACACCAACCAACCAATGTGTAGTGAATCAACTTGCTAGTGAGAACTTTATTACTACGCCTCATGCGGAGGCGTATGAGATTTTGGATGGGATGACGGAAACGTCATCGGCTGGGCAATCCCAGGTCAATATTCCACAAGGTGGCCCGAATATGATCCACCTTCACAAAAGAGTTGCATGACTGTGGGCAAGCCATTGCCAGGTTGAATACTACCAAGAATCAACTAGCAAAGGCTCAACTTAATTAAGTGCAAAATCTTAAGCAAGTCAATTCTATGGAAGGAGTGAACATAATGGTGAATAAGAGAAGTACCAAGGGTCCACAAGTGCAAAATCGAGTGAAGAACTATGTGCAAGAAGATAGTTCTTTTGAGCAAGATGATTCCTATAATGGACAAGAAGAAGAAGTGCAATATGTGAATAATTTTCAATGGCAAAGAAACAATTTCCAAGGACCAAACCAACAACAATGGCGACATCAAAACAATCAAGGCAATTGGAATTCTAACAATCAAGGCGATTGGAGCGGAAACAACAATCAAGGGAATTGGCATAACAACAACAACAATCAAGAAAATTGGAGTGGAAATAATAAAGGAAATTGGCGGTGGTGGGGGGGGGTGTAACAATCAAGGTGGATAGAACAACAATCAAGGAAATAGGGGGTCGGGCTTTCAAAGGATCTCGATGTACCAACAACCGAGCAACCTACCTCATTATTCTTCACATGATCCGAGTTCTTCAAACAATGAGATGGAGCGTATTGAAAATATGTTCAAGCAAATGATGGCAAACAATGCCGATTCGGATGCCCAACTTGCCTCACAAAACACATCAGTCCACAACCTAGAAATTCAAATGGGGAAAATCTCTCAAGTACTAAATTCTCGTCCTAAGGGGGGGCACAACCAAGTGACACAGTAGTAAATCCAAAGGGTGAAAACAACACGGAGCATGCCATGGCCGTTACCACAAGAAGTGGAAGAGGTTAGAATGTACCCACCTCAAGTCAAATGCAACTTGTTGATGATAATCAAGTAGTGCGAGAAGAGGAATATCGAACAATGTGGTGCAACCTAATGATGGAGTTAGGATTGATATTGATGATAGTGTGGAAGAGACTGAATAGGAGGTGAACCCGTCTAGGGATTACATTATTGATATACGAGAGCCGGTTGTACAAAAGGCTAAGGCACCATTGCTTAAGCCTCCACCTCCATACCCTCAAAGATTTGCCAAGCAAAATAGTGAGAATCAATTCAAGAAGTTCATTCAAATGATGAAGAGTCTCTCAATCAATGTGCCATTACCTGAAGCCTTAGAACAAATGCCCGGTTATGCAAAGTTTATGAATGTCACGACCTAAAATCAACTAGTCGTGATGGCACCTAACCCAACCCGCTAGGTAAACCAACTAATAACTATCCAATTTAAATATTGCTAATAATTCAATAAAACAAAATAAGTTATCTGGATCTATTACATTTCCCAAGAACTAGTAGTACAAATCATGAGCTTCTAAAAATAGAGTTTACAAAGCCGATATGAAGAAAATATATCTTCTGTTTGAAAAGTACATAAATAGAATTTTATATCTAAGGTTACCGTGAACAAGAGGTAGCTACAACAGGAACGTAGGTACGCCTTCAAATCCAGCAACCATCAAACGCAGCAACATCGACATTCAGGATCTGCACGCAATTTACAGGAAGTGCAGTATGAGTACAATCTTCCTTATGTACTCAAAAAGTAACAAAGTTAACCTCAGGTTGAAAGTAGTGACGAGTTGTAACATAGGTCGGGTCCACCACCAATGACTAACAACAGTTCATACAACATAGAGCATATAAACAAGGAAATAATATCAGAGATAAAAATGGTAAACTTTTGCAAAGTTTTCCGAAAAATAGTTTCATTTTTCAATAATATCAGTGAAAACCCAAATCCTTTATCGAAATCATCAAAAAATTATGAGATGGTTAGAAAACTGTAATTTTCCTAAAAAATCCTTTCCACAATAAAAATGTTTCATTTCCTTTCCAAATAATAAGTGTGAAATACCACTCTATGCTCACATATCAATGTGTGAAAAAAAGTCATGAACAATGTGATACCGTACAGCATGAGGAAAATGCGTCTCTATGCATGTATCCCATATATGCATGTCAATGCCATGTATCTCAGAGATGAATCATGTATTCACACTCTCAGAGTACTTAACATTACTGTATCACACTTTTCACTCATCATACTCAACCACTCGGTATTGTATATGGCCCATACGGCCTAGGGAAATCCATCCCGGAACATATACAACACTGACTATAAGCCACCCAGTACCGAGGAAAAAAGGGCAGTCCAACCCTGTGGAGAAATCCATCTTCAGGTATCAAGTACTTCGGACAAATCCATGTCCAGGGAAATCCATCCCTCAATAATATCATCCGCACTCACTGGGGGTGAGTAGACTCCAGAGGGGATCCTTCAGCCCAAGCGCTATAACAAGCTAATCATGGCATAAATCAATAAAACATGTTACAACAGCCCGATCCCATAACTGTCACTCATAATCAGGCTCTCGACCTCACTCAGTCATCAATCTCTCCAGTCTCACCCACGAGCTCAGAATGTCATAAAAACTGACCCGGAATAATGATATGATGTATCAATAAGTAACAATTGAGACTGAGATATGATATGAATGCATGAATGTGACTGAGTACAAAATATCAATGAAACAATGAGATGACAGCAAGAAACGACCGCTAGGGGTCCCAACAATATTAGCATAAAGCCTAAACATGATATCTAGTATGATGTACAACTCAATTACTTTATCACATGGTGAAAAACACAAATATCAACAAAGTGGGCCATTAAACAGTGCCCTAGAAACAACTGAGTCACAACTCATAGGGTGCACACCCCTCACCTAGCATGTGCGTCACCTCAACACCAATCACATAACACATAATTCAGGGTTTCATACCCTCAGCACTAAGTTTAGAAGAGTTACTTATCTTGAACAAGCTAATTTCGACACCGAGCAAGTCAAGCGATGCTTCAAGAATGCCATCACGCGCGTAGCGACCTCCGAACGGCTCAAAACTAGCCAAAAGAAACTCAAATACATCAGATAAAGCCCAAGGAGGCAATTGCAATTGATAAAGATCGAATTCTATATCAAATCCCAAATCCGACCAAAAATCACACTCGGGCCCATGCCTCGAAACTCAACCAAACACAGTAAATACGACAACCCATTAAATTAAGAGTCCAACCGTACTAGTTTCACTCAAATCCGACTCCAAATCGGTGTTCAAAACTCAAAAATTCATATTATGAAACTTTAGGTCAAAACCCCCAATTTCCCCTTTAAATTAATCAACCAATTGCCAAAAATAAAGATGGATTCATGAAATATAATCAAAACTAAGTGTAGAACACTTACCCCAATCCTTCCGATGAAAAGTGCTCCAAAAATCGCCTCAATCCAAGTCCCACATCTCAAAATATGAAGAAATAACCAAAACCTCGATTTTATACCTTCTGCCCAGCAATTTCCGCATTTGCGGTAAAAATGTCGCATCTGCAGCCTCCACTTCTGCGGATAAAGAACTCGCATTTGCAAGAAAACCGTTTCTGCGATGGCCAGGACCGCACCTGCGGTCGCGCTACTCCTCCTCTGTGGACCTCCACCCCTCAGCGAAAACTCGCATCTGTGATGCTTGGCTCGTATCTGCAGCCATCGCACCTGCGGAATACCAGAAGCAAGTGCGGAAACACTAGAACCAACAACTCCTCAACAATGAAAACATGAAGAACAATGATCCGAACCTTGTCTGAAACTCTCCCGAGCCCCTTGGGACCACATCCAAACACACCAACAAGTTTGATAATATCACACGGACCTACTTGAGGCCTCAAAACACACATAACAATATCGGAACGATGAATCACACCTCAATTCGAAATCAATGAACTTGAAACTTCAAACTTCCACAACCGGTGCCAAAACCTATCAAATCACATCCGATTGACCTTAAATTTTGCACACAAGTCACATTTGACATTACGGACTACTCCAACTTCCAGAATCAAAATTCGACCCCAATATCAAAAGGTCCACTCCCGGTCAAACTTTCTAAAATTCCAACTTTAGCCATTTCAAGCCAAATTCCAATACGGACCTCCAAATCACGATCCGGACGCACTCCTTAGTCCAAAATCACCCAACAGAGCTAACAAAACCATTAGAAATCCAATCCAAGGTAAATTTCTAAAAGAATCAAGTTTGGTCAAACTTTTCAAATTTAAAGCTTCAAGGTGAGAATCATTCTTCCAAATAAATTTCGAATAACCTGAAAATCAAAACCGACGATTCACATAAGTCATTATACATCATACAGAGCTACTCATGCCCTCAAACAATCGAGAAAAGTGAAAATGCTCAAAACGACCGGTCGGGTCGTTACAATGAAGTATATCATGACAAAGAAGCGGTCAATGAATTTTGAAACCATCAAAGTCACTCATCAAGTGAGTGCAATTCTGCATTCAGTAGCTCCTAAGTTAAAGGATCTCGGTGCTTTTACGATTCCTTGCACAATTGGAGTTACCAAGTTTGTTAAAGCTCTTTGTGATCTAGGGGCAAGTATCAATTTGATGTCCTATTCGATTTTCAAAACTTTAGGAATTGGGAAACCAATAACCACCTCTATGAGATTACAAAAGGCCGATCGTACTATGAAGAGGCCCTTGGAAGTGATTGAAGACGTCTTGGTTCGTATTGATAAATTTATTCTTACGACGAATTTTGTCATTCTAGATTGAGGAGTTGATTATGAGGTGCCGATTATTCTTGGGAGACATTTCCTTATACGGGGAAGGCTCTTTGTGATGTTGAAGCCGCAAAACTTGCCTTCCAGGTTGGTGATGAAAAAGTGGTATTCCATGTGTGTAAGTCCATGCGGCAACCAAATAGCAATGAGGTGTGCTCTTTTGTGGACTTGATGACCGATGTTATTGTTGATGAAACAAGTTCTACGATCAATGGTGGTGATATGTTGGGGGCCGTCTTGCTTAACTTTGATGATGACAAGATGGATGGCTTCATAGAATGTGTGAACTCTTTGCAAGGAATGGGGTCGTATAATTATGCACCCCAAAAATTGTCCTTGGATCTTGAAAATAGGACAACTCCGCCTATAAAGCCATATATTAAAGAGCCTCCTACCTTGGAGTTGAAGCCATTGCCTTCACATTGTAACGATTCGGTTGGTTGTTTTGAAAATTTAAGCTCCGTTCGGTGGCATAAGGTCTTGAATAGCATCATATTATGCGTATCGACTTGCGTACATGGTTGAATTCAGTTACCAAATGATTCAGAGTCGAATAAAAAGAAGGAATCTAGTTTTGGAAGCTTAAGCGGTGAGAATTTGACCAGAATTTGACTTTTGTGTAAACGGCTCCGAAATGAGTTTTGGATGATGTCAGCAACTTCGTATGGTTATTTTGCACTAGGGCGCGCATCCGGATTCAGATTTGGGGGTCCGTAGGGTAATTTGGAGTATTTCGGCGAAAGTTGGAAAAGTTGAAGTTTGGAAAATGGAGAAGTGTGACCTATAGTTGGATTTTGTCATATTAGGGACAGAATGCGATTCTGAGAGTTGGAACAGCTCCGTATTGTCATTTGGGACTTGTCTGCAAAATTTGGCATCGTTCCGGGTTGATTTGATAGGTTTTAGCACGAGTTCTAGAAGTTGGAAGATTTGAAAGTTCATAAGCTTGATTCATGGTGTGATTTACTTTTCCAGCATTGTTTGTTGTGATTTGAGACCTCGCGCGAGTCCGTGTTAAGTTATAAAACTTATTTGTGTGTTTAGACAGGGTCCTGGGGGCCTCAGGTATGTTTCGGACGAGTTTTAGATGTTTTGCATGGTTTTGAATAGGTCTGGTTCTGGTGTCTCGCACCTGTGACTTTGGAGCACAGGTGCGGATCCGCTTCTGTGTGAGCCTGATCGCATCTGCGATCTTCGAGGCCTAGAAGCTAGCTCGCTTCTGCGAATGCTGGAACGCAGGAGCGAAACAACTTATGTGGTTGATCTATCGCATCTGCTAAGGAGTCCGTTTCTGCGCTCCTATTATCGCTTATGCGGCGCCGCTGATGCGGCTATATTATTCGCAGATGAGGACCCATGCCTATAAGTCAAGTTTGCTAATCTGAGTGTCTGCCCGCAAATGCGATAGCGCAGATGTGCTTATGTATATGCAGATGTGGAAGTGCCGGACAAAACCATTTAAAACGAGTGTTTGGCCATTTTCTTCATATTTTGAGTTTTAGACTTTGATTTTGGGAGATTCTTTTGGGGATTTTCAAGAAAATCGATTGGGTAAGTTTTCTTCACCTAGTATCTAATATATTCCATGATTTTATTTTCATTTTTATCATTTAATTTGTATTTTGAGTTGAGGAAGAAGTTGTTGTTTTTTTAAAAAAAATTATGATTTGAGGGACCAAATGGTATCGGAATTTGATAATTTTATATGGTTGAGCTCGTATTGTAATGGGTGTTCGGGTTTTGTAAAATTTGTCGGGTTCCGTGGTACGGGCTCGGGGGGTCGACTTTTGACCGATCTTTAGATTTTGTTAAAGATGGAGACTTTATGGTCCAGAATAGTTTCTTATGAGTTTTATTTGTGCTTTTAAGTTATTTTGGTTAGATTTGAGCCGTCCGGAGGTCTTTTCATTGGAGAAGTTCATTTTAGAGTATCAGTTTGTCTTCTTTGAGATAAGTATCTTGCCTAACCTTGTGTGGGGGGACTTCCCCTTAGGATTTGAGTCTTCCATGATTACTGTAGTCCTTGTACGCGAGGTGACAGGTGCATGATCAGACTTATTTGTGGAAAGTTGGCCTTTAGGGTTCTTCGATCCTTATATTCACTGTGTACGAAGTTGTTCTTGATACGTTTGAGTTCCTATTTGCTAGTTTCACTTCTACATGCTTTAATTAGAATTAATTGTTTTAGGACTCAGTCTTATTGCCTATTTGAATCTTATTTGACTTAACTGAAGATTTTGCATCTTTTATCGTCATTCTATCTTTTCATAACTGCTTATCTTTAATTAAAATTATTTTTATCTCATCCTATAATTGTTTAGTATTAATTGGAGTTATGATTATCCTCTACTGCTTACCCTTATTTGAATTGTTGAATATCCTTCGAAATTGCTCAACCTTAAAAGGAGTTTAGACAACCTATATATTAGTTGACTTGCCTTTAATTAGAACTATTTTGACTAATGTTGGCTTCTTTGTTGTTGACTTGTATATAGCGGGACCGTTGCCACATATTAGTTTTCCCTTGTTGAACTTTTCCCTTTACTCCTAGCATTCTTTATGTTGATATCCAATTTTCCCCTATATATTTAAATATGCATAAATATCTTCAAATAACACATATATGCATATATAAGCATGCACAAGGTTTTTATTATTTTTCCCATAATTCTAAGGGTTTAAATTGATTTATTTTCTCCCCTTTTATTCATAAAATACCCAATAATTATTTTCAAAATTATTGTTATGATTATTTATTCATTTAATTTCTATAATTATGACAAAACATGGCTAATATAATTTTTATGCATTTTTATAATTACATTTAGTATTTTTAAGCTAAATTGCATATAATTGCAATGTTAGGCCATTTTAAGGTATAATTATATTTTATATGTGTAAAATTGGTCCCTATATTTTTAAAATGTTAATTATGTATTTTAAATCATTTTGGAACATTAGATTATTTTCCATAAATTACCTATTATTTATTATAAATTAAAATAGGGAAAGTGGCTATTTAAATAATAGCCAGATTTGGCTTTCAATGGAAGGCCAAATCGGACCCAATCCCCAGCCCAATTTCCTATTAAATAACCCGACCCAGAACCTATAAACCCTTACCCAAACTCGGAACCCACCTATCTAGTTGAATCTTGACCGTTGATCTCCTATATCAACGGTCCACACACACCCTTTCTTTATTAATTCCTAAACGACCCCCTAACCCTACTCATTTACAAACCCCTGCCGCCTTCAGATGCTCTCGTTTCTCTTCTATCTCAACCTAACCCTAATCATTCTTCAACCACCGCCTCCTTCTCTTGTCATCTCCGGCGACTACCTTCCAACCTCAAGCCTCCAATGGTCACTCCACCGCCTTTCTCATCATCTCTAAGGCCTTCAAGTGTCCTGGGCCATGACGATTTGGATCTAGGGTTTCTGTTATTCATGTCTTCTCCGGTGTGATTTTGGGCAAAATCACACCTTATATGTTACGATCGGTGAAGTTTACAACAGGTTCTTTCGTTTCTATCTGGGTTTCCTTTGAAACCATAACTCTCGTCTGAATCTCTCAGATATACGCTATCTTTAATGCTTTAAATCTGTTCCTTCCTATCTTTTGCACTATTCTCGAACTTCTTCTGAAAGATCCTCGACTTAAAACCATTTTACTTTCTTTAAAAATTAGGGTTTCTCAAAGTTTCTTTCTACACTTGTTTTAACTGATTTTTTTTATGATCAAACCTCTTTCCTTGCTTGTTTTGACTGATCTTATGTTCCTACTGCTTTTTAACTCGACTTTGTTAAAAAGCCCTAATTTTTTTAAGACCTTCTTTACTCTAGTTCTGTGTGTTAGCATGACTACTTGATTTTGTCAAATTTCTGTGGCTTGCCAATGCTTCGAATGGGTTTTCTACTGAGTCTAGCCTACTTATGTCACTTATGTATGATTGTGTTCAGTTTGTTTGTTCATCTCTTTCTTCTTTCTGTCGATATGGTTGACCTTGCCTGTTTTCTACGTCTGTTTGATCTTCTCTATTTATATGTTGAAAATACAGAATCATGACTCCCTCTTGATTTATTCTGATTTCCTTAATTGATGGTTTTATTGAAAGATTTTCTTTTATGGCCCTAAAGGCTTTACCTCGTCTGTTTAAGCTGACTGATTTCATTACCATATTTGCTATGATACTTTTTTTCTACTGAGTCGTGTCCTTAAGGTTTATAAATTTATTCTTAATTGACCACTGTATGCTTACTGAACTTGATTCCTTCCTTATTTAGTCACGCACTGATTTTTCTTCTTACCTTATATGATACTGAATCTTCCCGTTTGATTTGATTCCCTTAACTTAAGGGAGTACTTCCTTGATTATCTAATTGATTGATTCTGAGTTCCTCAATTATTATGCTACTATGATTCTTACCTTATTTGACTTAATTTTCAAAAACTACCTCTCTTACCAAAAAATCTCTGTTCTCCTTCTCTCTCTTCTGCTATTTGCTACTATTAGCCGGCTGCAAGCCAAGGCTAATCATCTGTGCTCTCTTGTTCTTTCATTCTGCTTACTTTTCTCTTCACCGGTATGTCTTGGTTTTAATTTAAAGCTCCAACAACAACATGCTTCTCTTATTGTTTCAGTTTCTCTTATTTCTAATTTGTTTCTACTTGTGGTTCTATTATGAAACTTGTAGTTAAGTTACATCATCAGCATGTTATTATGTCTCCCCTTCTCTTTAGATTATAGTATTCCCTTAATGTGTGTTCCTAAGCATGCCTTACAAGTTGTTTTTTATTTACTGTGTGTTTTCCATCTTATGAGTCCCCAAACCCCTATCACCCCTCATGTGCTTGTATTTTTCATGAATGGGTTGTGACCATGCAGTGTTTACTGTTTCTAAGCATGTCTAAACCAGTCCTAAGACCCTTTACTGGGTTATGTGTTTGCAGCCAAATGTCTATGTGTCACAAACCCCTTGACCCCTGTGTGACCACTGAATTCATTTGGATTCTGTAAACTAGCTCTGTCTGATCCTATCCTGAAGTGCTTGAACTTTGTTTACTACTCCAACCTCTTTTCAAACAATCTCTGTTGCTTTACTAATTGCTTTCAAAACAGACTTTCTAATAAAATCTCTAATAAACCTTTTCAACTTGTGTCTTGCACTTCCATTTTACTCTTAGTCAATAAGTTCTGCCCCCTCTAGTATATGTACTGCCTTGGGATCCTCTTGAGAGCCCTCTAAACTCTGTCATACTGAGGCTGGCCTTTCCACACTGCACTGGTTCAATTCTTGGTTACTAAGTCTGGGTGTAAGCATTGCCCGGGGCCCTTGAGACCCTTAGGGAACTTTGATGCACCTAGTCTCTGATTTGTCTATGGAATTGAGTCTTATGAGACCATTGGAGGCTTTGAGAAACTTGGGCTTAATTGCAAGCTCCCTATAGAATAGCTTCTTGATTTTCTATTTTACTTATGTAATTCATTCATTGGCCTGTAATAATTTGTAAACAGATATTTGGGGTATTTAGTAAAAGGGTGGGTAGATGTATACTTTATGTCGTTTAACGTTTCTGAATCTAATAAGCTTTTTAAAAAGGATCTCTAGGAAACTACTAGGTTATAGCTTCTGTGTATAAAAAAGTTTGTTTGTTTCTGCATATTCACTTAGATATCATGCTTTAAGACATTCATCAATGAGACCTTAACTGTGATTGAGACGTGCTGCTTGTATGTTTGTTTGAGTAGTAAACTCTGAGCCTCTTAATTACTCTCATTATGTGTGAAGTCCTAAATATTTTTGACTGTCGCCTTAGAATTTTTGCCTTTCTAAACCTTAGGGGTGCGTCTAGGACTACCTATAGGTAGAGGTTCCAAATGCCTCCGGGACTAGTAAGAAGGGACGGGTAGCAACACGCAATAGGAATCAGTGACCAAACACTTGCTTTGCATGACCAATAAGGGGATGAGAAGGGTAGATATGGGATATGATAACTACGCGTTAATGTCATGTGTAGCCCCTCATTGAGGAGTGTTTTCCGGACATTGCATGGGGTGATCCTATAGGATAAATAACCTAGGACCCCTCTTTACCAAATCCTCTCTCTTTATTTAAACTTGTTCAAACCCTTATCTTGTCACTTGAGTTATTTAACATGCTTTACTTGCAACTTATTTGATTTAACTGTTTATATGGACTAGTTTTTAAACATAAGTTCGGCTGGGACCCACAATTGTGGACTAAGAGGGGTGCCTAACACCTTCCCCTCGGGGATACTTCGAGCCCTTATCCAATCTTTGGTAATGCAAACCAACCCAAGAGTTAATCGCTCTAGGTGCCCTAACGCACCATAATCCGTTAGGTGGTGACTTTTCAAATACCTAATTCCCAAAAGGAAATGAGTCATTACACCCCGTGAATGTCGAAACCCGGACTCCGCAAAAAGGAAAAAGAGGGCGCGACAACATGGCGACTCTGCTGGGGATATTTTTAGGTTTTTACCATAACGAACTTGTCTTTTACAAATTTGTCCAAGCATGTTTATCCCGTACCCTGCTTCCTTATCTGAATTTAACTGTCTATTTTTTTCAAGCATTTGTGATTTCTTTATTACCCTGAAAACTAACTTGTCTCTTTGTTTTCCTTTTTCTGTAATTGTCTTTTCAATTATTTAAATGCTGTATTTATTTTTTCCTACATGAAAATACTTGCCTACATGTTACCAACCGATGCATAAATCATGCTCCACATCATATTCCACTCGTGCATCTCAAATCCTATAGCAACTCTTTAATGAGTGGTTGTGCTCTTCTTATTTATTACCCTTAAATTCGGAAAGGTTTATTTGCGGTAAAACCAGTCGATCAGCGATGCAATCGACGGTTCCGTGCCTTCCCCCTCAAGTTGTCTGCTTGAGGGTACCAGTCTAAAACCCCATAGAAATCTTACTCTGTTTAAATTGTGCATGCAACATGGTCAAACCTAGTCGAGTCAGTTATGTTGTCCACATAATGATCCTTTAAGATAAGCCTTATCCAAAATCCATCGAGTTTTCCATAATCCCAACGGACGCAACCACGTTCTGTGCATTAATTTGGAGAACTAAAGGCCTATATGTTGATCATAAATGTATAAATAGTCGAGTTTGGTGTGGGGGGGGGGCTAAGGTCTAACCATTTTGTTTTGTAGAAAATGAAGAACGAGGTCCCCCGCTTCTGTATGGTTAGCACACCCTCACTCTTGCTAGACTGGTGGAGGAATCTTCCATCAAATGACCAAGTCAGCGAATGGAAAGAGAGGGCCGCCAAATTCAGCGAAAAGCTGGAATATCTGGAATACAGTCTGCTGGAATTGGAAGGAAAAGTGAGGAAGAGAGTCACCGACTGCAGAACGTCGAGGGAAATGAAGGAGGACATTTAGCAAAGGCGTTCTTACTAATGAACCTACTCGAACTGGAGGATTTCATCAACGAGAACATTCAACCTGAGGGAGGCCCTTCCGAGACTAAATAGATTAGATTTACTTGCTTTTTCCTAAAATGTAATAAGGCCAAGTGGCAGTAGCAACTTGTTTTATTTATTATGTTAGTGTCGTTTTTGGATTCGTCTACTTTTATATTATGAAATGAAACATCTATTGACATTTGAAGTTCTCCAAATTCATTTGTCACTAGGCCTACCTCAGGCACAATGAGGCTCCCAAATTAGGATGCGAGTTTATATTTCGCAATATGTGTTTAAATACTTCAAACATTTTAGGATCTCTACTAATTTGTTATCTTTTGTTTTGTTTATTTTCTTATTATTATTCCCATTCCCATAGGTTGGTTCATCCATACTGGCCTCGTTAGCATATCATACCAGATCTAGAGGCCCCCACCTCCCCCTCCTCTAAGCAACACAAAAAGTAGAGGGAAGTCAAATATGAATGACTTAAGTGGAATTTGAAAGGAAAACATTGAGAACGCAGAGACCTCCAATGGCCGTAGTACTTCGGTCCCAAATGACCTGGTTTTGAGACTTGAACAAAAGATACTAGAACTGCAACGAGAACTTGAGCAGGTCCGCAATTTGGCAAACTTGTTACTCACTCTCAACGTCCCTGATATCCACCAACAAAACACAAAGAATCCAACGCCTCGTCAGAACACACAAAACCAACAGCCGCAAAATTCCACCATACCAAATCAATACGCAACTCCACCACAAAATATCAATCCATTGACGATACCAACTCCACCACAATAGCACCAACCAATCCTGTACCTACCAACTACCAACTACCACTTACCACACTCCCCAAAATACACCACCACTTATTCCCGATCCACAAAACTCCACCAATGACCATCACTATACCCAAGTTCCTGGCACCCATCAGGGCAACCCTATATACATGGAAACTATACCACATTCTCCCAGCCAATCTCCTGTGCACCGGAATCCTCCGAAAAGGACCTGTTCATTAAGAACATGGCCGAAGAACTCAAGAAATTAACATGCCGAGTTCAAGGTGTTGAAGACGATAGAGGAATATAAGGTTTGAACTATGAAGATCTGTGCATACAACCCGATGTGGAATTGCCCGAAGGGTACAAACCTCCCAAGTTTGAAGTTTTTGATGGAACCGATGATCCCAAGGTTCACCTAAGGACTTACTGTGACAAGCTGGTCGGGGTTGGAAAAGATGAAAAGATTCGAATGAAGCTCTTCATGAGGAGCCTTGCTGGGGACGTTTTGTCTTGGTATATCAACCAGAATCCCAAGAAATTGTCCAATTAGGTAAGCATGGCGTCAGATTTCATGGACCGATTCAGGTTCAACGCAGAGGATGCACCGGATGTCTTCTATACTCAGAATCTCATGAAAAAACCTACTAAGACTTTCAGCGAGTATGCTACTCGTTGGAGGTCGGAAGCCACCAAGGTCAGGCCCGCTTTGGACGAAGAACAGATGAATAAATTCTTCGTCAGAGCACAGGATCCACAATATTATGAGAGACTGATGGTCATCGAAAATCACAAATTCTCGGATATCATCAAGCTCGGGGAAAGGATCGAGGAAGGAATCAAGAGCGGGATGGTAACAAATTTCGAGGCACTACAAGCCACGAATAAGGCACTCCAATTAGGTGGCATATCGAAAAAGAGAGATGTTGGGGCAGTAATGGTAGCCCAAGACCCAAAAACTCCACTCACATATCAAACGCCTCTACCCACATACCAAATACCTCCACCCCCTATCAAAAACCTCTACCCACATATCAAACACCTCCACCCACATATCAAGCATCGCCACCTACATATCAACCTTCATCTCCCACATATTCCCAATCAGCCACTGTCCATCACACCTATAATTCCCAACCATCCCGCTTCCAGTCACCACCAACTCGCCAAAATTTTCCAAGACCAAGACCCAACTTCGACTGCAAGCCACCCAGACAATACACCGACATTGCTGAGCCTATCGACCAATTGTATGAAAGGTTAAAGGCCGCAGGTTACGTCACTCTTATTCCCGTTATGGCGCTAGAAAATCCATCCCAATGGGTCAATCCGAACAAAACCTATGCATACCACTCTGGTATGAAAGGGCACACCACTACTGAGTGTCAAACATTGAAGGATAAGATTCAGACACTCATTGACAACAAGGTCATACAAGCGAAGGAAGCCATACCTAATGTCTGCAACAATCCCCTCCCTGATCATAGAGGTGACGGTGTACATGTTATAGAAATAAATGAGGAATGGGACCTTGAGGGGTCAATCGAGCATATCCGAGAAGGCGATGACTTTAAGGTTGCAGTTACACTCACTCCTATCGTGATTCAAACTCAGGCACCTATTGATGTTGAGGTAGCTGCATCAGCTCTATTCGAGGTGGAAGTAACTCCACCCGCAACCACCTCCGCTCCATTCAAAGTAGAAGTGGTCACACCTTTTACTATGACGGTGTCAACCACAACCCCATTCAACTCAAAAGCGATATTTTGAGATTATGTCATCGAGGCTCGGCAGAAAGGGAAGACTAAGATAGAGGAATCTGATGCCGCACAAGGGATGACTAGAATTGGAAGAGTCTACACACCTGAACACTTGGGAGGTTCAAGTAAGGATGCCCCTACTAGGCAACCTGTCATTGAGACCAGGCCGGATGACCTGTGGAGGAAAGTACAGGAAAAAGAGTATTCTATTATTGACCATCTGAACAAAGTTCCTGCTCATATATCTATCCTGTCGTTGTTACAGAATTCAGAGGCACACAAGAATTCCTTGATGAAAGTACTGAACGAGGCTTATGTACCCAATAATATCACTGGTGGAGAAATGGCCAACATGGTAGGTCAGGTGCTGGAGAGCCATAAAATTATCTTCCACGAAGATGAGCTGCCACCCGAAGATCTAAATCACAATCGAGCATTGCACATTACGGTACAATTTGAAGACAAGTTCATTGCTAAGGTCCTGGTTGATGGAGGTTCGAGTCTAAACATTTGTTTGTTGGACACCCTAAAAAGGTTGGACAAAGGTTTCCATGAAATACAGATCGGAAGCATGAATGTGAAGGCTTTCGATGGGTCCTAAAGGGCCACAATCGGGGAAATCAACCTTTGCTTGCAGATGGGGCCGACTTAGTTCGACATTGAATTCCAAGTGCTTGACATACCAGCCTCATATAATCTTTTGTTGGCCTGCCCATGGGTCTATGCTGCTGGATCCGTGTCCTCCACACTACATCAAGTCATAAAATTTGAATGGAACCGTCAGGAGGTAATCATTCATGGAGATAGGAGTAACCCCATCTAAACTAGTCAAACCATCTCGGCCATCAGACATAGAAGAAGGCTAGGAGGGGAAACCTACCATCACATTGAGTGGGTCAATGTCGTCGAGAAGGATAAGTGGTGGAGTAACAAAATAGAAGGCATACTAGCGTGGTCCGGATACGAACCCAGCAAAGGGTTGGGAAAGAACCTCTAGGGTATCACCAAGTCGGTACAGTTGAAAAATCATAGTACTAGCTTTGGGCTCGGATACCAGTACACATGGTAAGAGTACAGGAAGTGGTTGCCTCCATGGCGTGGACCGTATTACCCTCTTAAGCAACCGGTACCCCGTTTGAAACAAGCTTTCCATCAGGCGGACACAATATGGGGAACTACCAGAAAAGAAGCACTAGCTGGGCTGAAAGACCTGTTCTTGGAAGATGAGGATATGGACTACAGTGCCATAATTGAGGATGAAGAGGAAGAAGGCCTCTCCATTCAGACCGTGGCAAAGGGAGTTGTTCTCAGAAACTGCACCGTCACACCATCCCGAGCCCGCCGAGTCCCTGGGTAGCTTGGCAAAATTTATAGTTGTTCTAGGCATTTAAATTCTTTAGCAATTTTGTTTTAAAATAAATGCTCGATCCCCCGAGCCAAGCTTTGTCTGAACAATTTTCTCAGTTTTAATCAAATGCATTTATCCTTTATCATTATCATTACTATTTTTATACTTTTCCTTTCTACAATGTTATTATTACTTTTCCTAATGAACCAGTAACTGTGACATGTAATGAGGCAATGCAACATGAGAATAGTGACTCAGAGGAAGAAGATGAGATACCCGAGGAAATTATCAGATAAGTTGAGAATTTTGAGAACAAGCCTAAATCCAACTTCGACGAAACAGAAGCAGTGAATTTGGGAGACGCTGAGACCGTCAAAGAGCCTGCATCATCATTCACTTGTCGCAAATAGAAAAGGAAGAGTACATCCGTTTTCTAAAGGGATATGAGGATATCTTCGCATGGTCGTATGACGATATGACCGGTTTGAGCACATCTATAGTAGCTCACAAGTTGCATACCAATCTTATGTGTCTGCCAGTCAAGCAGAAACTCAGAAAATTCAAACCAGACATGAGTTTGAAGATCAAGGAGGAAGTTACCAAGTAGACTGTAACCAAGAAAGTCGTCGCAGATTTTGTCAATGATCGTATTGTTTGCCGATTCAGGGTTCCTTTGTCCATTATTACTGAAAATGCCGCCAACCTCAACAGTGATCTGATAAAATCTATATGTGAAACCTTCAAAATCAAGCACAAGAATTCTACCGCCTACAGACCTCAGATGAATGGAGCCGTAGAAGCCGCCAACAAGAACATTAAGAAGATACTAAGGAAAATGGTAGAGAATCACTAGCAATGGCATGAGAAGTAACCCTTTGCTCTGTTAGGGTATGGCACCACAGTTCGCATGTCAACCGGGGCAACCCCCTACATACTGGTTTATGGTACCAAGGCTGTCATCCCAGCCGAGGTAGAGATTCCTTCTTTAAGATTCATACAGGAAGCAGAACTCAACGATGCAGAATGGATAAGGAGTCGCTATGAATAGCTGGCCCTTATCGATGGAAAGAGAATGAACACAGTATACCATGGCCAACTGTATCAGAACAGAATGTCCAGAGCTTTCAACAAAAAGGTCAAACCAAGACAGTTCGCACCAGGGCAGCTGGTATTGAAGAAGATCTTCCACACCAAGATGAAGCCAAAGGGAAATTCTCTCCTAACTGGCAAGGTCTGTATATGGTTCACATAGTACTAACAGGAGGACCACTCATACTCATAGAGATGGATGGAGAAATCTGGCCAAAACCAATCAATTCAGACGCAGTCAAGAGATACTATGCCTAGATTATCTCACATTTTCTTTTCTGATGTAATTGAACTACGCTTGACCTGATTCCCATTTAAGAGGGGATACATAGGCAGCCTTATGGGTTCGGTCATATCATAACAAAATTTTCATTTTACCCAAAATCAGAAACTGGGGCAAAATTTTGAGGAGGGTCCTCAAAATTCCAGAACAATTTCAGCCAGCGCCATCACATTCCAGGAAGTCAGTCATTAGCCAAGAACTGGGACAGAATTTGGAGAAAAATTCTGAAGAAGATTCAGCAAGGTCCTCCATCCACAAATGGTTAAAAATCATCTACCAAACCGGGACAGAATTTTGAGGAGGACCCTTAAAATTCCAACATAAGAGAGCTGCAATGCCTTTGAAATGTGTCGTAGTTGCTAGTTCATCAAAAGTTACTTGATATATCAATACACTTCCAAAACAATCCTATTTTATCAATGAATGCATGTTTTTCAAAAATTCTATTTTTTTCACAACAATCAGGTGCTACCTAGGGGAACTCGAAGGGGGCTTCCAGAGCGGAGCAAAGCAAGGCCAGCAGATGAAGTAGGAACCAACCTCCCTTCATGAAACTTACGATTTTTCCTTGAACGCAGGCACATTTGACGATAGCATTCGTACATAAAGCAAATTCACCATCCATCCGGCCGTTGGACACTGAACATATCCTAGCTAAGACATACTCTACCATTATCTGCTATTTTCTCTTTGCATGAGTCTAATCTCTGACTCCATATTTGCATGAAACTAATCTCTTACTCCACATTTGCATGAGCCGAATCCTTGACTCCATATTTGCATGAGTCTAATCTCTGACTCCACATTTTCATGAGTCTAATCCTTGACTCCATATTTGCATGAGTCTAATCCTTGACTCCACATTTGCATAAGACTAAGCCCTGCCTCCATATTTGCATGAGTCTAATCTATGACTCCACATTTGCATAAGACTAATCCATGTCTCCCATCTTTCATGAGTCTAAACCCTAACTCCATATCTGTATAAGGCTAAGCTCTGTCTTCCATTTGCATGGGACTAAGCCCTGTCCCGAATCTTGTATGAGGTTAAGCTCTACCTCCATATTGCATAAGGCTAAGCTCTACCTTCCATTTGCATGGGACTAAGCCCTGTCCCGAGCCTTGCATGAGGTTAAGCTCTACCTCCATATTTGCATAAGGCTAAGCACCGCCTTCTCTCTGCATGATTCTAAGCCCTGAATCCATATTTTCATGAGGCTAATCCTTGCCTCCTCGTTTGTATAAGGCTAATCCATGCCTCCTTATTTGCACGGGTCTAAGCACTGTCCCTATTTGCACTAGTATTGCTCTATTTTCTACTACTATCTACTTGCTTTTCAATCGGGGCTAAGCTCTGCCCTCCACTTCACAAGACTAAGCCATGTCTTGTTACATCATATTATAGAATCTCATGGGCTGAAATATCACCAATTTGTCCAAAGGCGTCATAGTCTAAATGTACCATCCTCATAGTCGGAAGACACTATGCCATGGCCTGAGGATCTCTCGAACTTACATATCATTATTCAAAGGCATCATGGTTCGGAGGCACTATTTTTATGGCCCAAGACATCATGGTCCAAGGAAATCATCTTTAACTGTCTGAAGACAACCTTCATGGTCCAAAGGGAATTTGCATCATGTTTAAATTTTCGCAAATACGTTTGTAGCATATTTTACCTGCAGGTAACCAATAAGCAACCGCTATCCTAGCAAGAGTGGTCTTGCTCCAGTTCCCTCCAACCTTCCCAAGCCTTAGCCGTTCATCATAGCCGCTTCCACATCTCGTGTTTGTTCTTGCAATAATTTCATCGGCATACTCTGATGGTGAATCCAGAACTACACATGGCCTGATTCCTGTAAAACCAGGGATATGTAGGCAACTCGAAAACCGGAGTTCTGCCTCTGTCTTTCAAAACATCCCATCCGGTCAAAATTGGCCATCATTTCTTTATCCGAAAACTCTTTCATCCTTCCCAGGTAAAGAGAGGCAGTTGTTGATACTCAATTATTCCCTATATATTTTAAATATGCATAAATACCTTCACAATAGCATATATATGCATATATATGCATGCACAAGGTTTTTATTATTTTTCTCATAATTTTAAGGGTTTAAATTGATTTATTTTCTCCCTTTTATTAATAAAATCCTCAATAATTATTTTCAAAATTATTGTTATGATGATTTATTCATTTAATTTATATACTTATGCCAAAATATGGGTAATATAATTTTTATGCATTTTTATAATTACATTTAGTATTTTTATGCTAAATTGCATATAATTGCAATGTTAGCCTATTTTAAGGTATAATTATATTTTATATGCGTAAAATTGGTCCCTATATTTTTAAAATGTTAATTATGTATTTTAAATCATATTGGAACATTAAATTATTTTCCAGAAGTTACCGATTATTTATTATAAATTAAAATAGGAAAACTGGCTATTTAAATAATAGCAAGATTTGGATTTCAATTGTAGCCCAAATCGGACCCAATCCCCAGCCGAATTTCCTATTAAATAACCCGACCCAGAAACTATAAACTCTTACCCAAACCCGGAACCCACCTACCCCGTTGAATCCTGACTGTTGATCTCCCGGATCAACGGTCCACACACACCCTTTCCTTTTAAATTCCTAAACGACCCCCTAACCCTACTCATTTCCAAACCCCCGCCGCCTTCAGATGCTCTCTTCTCTCTTCTCTCTCAACCTAACCCTGATCATTCTTCAACCACTGCCTCTTTCTCTTGTTATTTCCGGCGACTACCTTCAAACCTCAAGCCTCCAATGGTCACTCCACCGCCTTTCTCATCATCTCTAAGGCCTTCAAGGGTCCTGGTCCATGACGATTTGGATCTAGGGTTTCTATTATTCATGGCTTCTCCGGTGTGATTTTGGGCAAAATCACACCATATATGTTACGATCGGTGAAGTTTACAACAAGTTCTTTCGTTTCTATCTGGGTTTCCTTTGAAACCCTAACTCTCGTCTGAATATCTCAGATCTACGCTATCTTTAACGCTTTAAATTTGTTCCTTCCTATCTTTTGCACTATTCTCGAACTTCTTCTAAAAGATCCTCGACTTTAAACCATTTTACTTTCTTTAAAAATTAGGGTTTCTCAGAGTTTCTTTCTACACTTGTTTTAACCAATTTTCTTTATGATCAAACCTCTTTCCTTGCTTGTTTTGACTGATCTTATGTTCCTACTGCTTTTTAACTCAACTCTGTTAAAAAGCCCTAATTTTTTAAGACCTTCTTTACTTTGGTTTTGTGTGTTAGCATGGCTACTTGATTTTGTCAAATTTTTGTGGGTTGTCATGCTTCGAATGGGTTTTCTACTGAGTCTAGCCTACTTATGACACTTCTGTATGATTGTGTTCAGTTTGTTTGTTCATCTCTTGCTTCTTTCTATCGATATGGTTGACCTTACCTGTTTGCTACGTCTGTTTGATCTTCTCTATTTATATGTTGAAAATACAGAATCATGGCTCCCTCTTGATTTATTCTGATTTCCTTAATTGATGGTTTTATTGAAAGATTTTCTTTTAAGGCCCTAAAGACTTTACCTCGTCTGTTTATGCTAACTGATTTCATTACCATATTTACTATGATACTTTATTTATACTGAGTCGTGTCCTTAAGGTTTATAAATTTATTCCTAATTGACCACTCTATGCTTACTGAACCTTGATTCCTTCCTTATTTAGTCACGCACTGATTTTTCTTCTTACCTTATATGATACTGAATCTTCCTATTTGATTTGATTCCCTTAACTTAAGGGAGTACTTCCTTGATTCTCTAATTGATTGACTCTGAGTTCCTCAATTATTATGTTACTGTGATTTTTACCTTGTTTTACTACCTACTTCCAACTATAAATACCCTAAGTCTTTCATTAACAAACGGGACTTGGTCTTCAAAAACTACCTCTCTTACCAAAAAATCTCTGCTCTCCCTCTCTCTCTCTTGCTATTTGCTACTATTAGCCAGCTGCAAGCCAAGGCTAATCATTTGTGCTCTCTTGTTCTTTTATTCTGCTTACTTCTCTCTTCATTGGTATGTCCTGGTTTAATTTAAAGCTCCAACAACAACATGCTTCTCTTATTGTTTCAGTTTCTCTTATTTCTAATTTGCTTCTACTTGTAGTTCTATTATGAAACTTGTAGTTAAGTTACATCATCAGCATGTTATTATGTCTCCCCTTCCCTTTAGATTATAGTATTCCCTTAATTTGTGTTCCTAAGCATGCCTTACCAATTGTCTTTTACTTACTGTGTGCTTGCCATCATATGAGTCCCCAAACCCCTATCACCCCCCCATGTGCTTGTATTTTCCATGACTGGTTTGTGACCATGCCAGTGTTTATTGTTTCTGAGCATGTCTAAACCAGTCCTAAGACCCTTTGCTGGGTTATGTGTTTGCAGCCAAATGTTTATGTGTCCCAAACCCCTTGACCCCTGTGTGACCACTAAATTCATTTTGGATTCTGTAAACTAGCTGTGTGTAATCCTATCCTAAAGTGCTTGAACTTTGTTTACTACTCCAACCTCTTTTTAAACAATCTCTGTTGCTTCACTAATTGCTTTCAAAACAGACTTTCTAATACAATCTCTAATAAACCTTTTCAACTTGTGTCCTACACTTCCACTTTACTCGTAGTCAATAAGTTCTGCCCCCTCTAGTATGTGTACTGCCTTAGGATCCTCTTGAGAGCCCTCTAAACTCTGGCATACTGAGGCTGGCCTTTCCACACTGCACTGGTTCAATTCTTGGTTACTAAGTCTGGGTGTAAACATTGCCCGGGGCTCTTGAGACCCTTAGGGAACTTTGATGCACCTAGACTCTGATTTGTCTATGGAATTGAGGCTTATGAGACCATTGGAGGCTTTGAGAAACTTGGGCCTAATTGCAAGCTCCCTATAGAATAGCTTCTTGATTTTCTATTTTACTTATGTAATTCGTTCATTGGCCTGTAATAATTTGTAAACAGGTATTTGGGGTATTTAGTAAAAGGGTGGGTAGATGTATACTTTATGGGGTAAAATTGGTAGAAATCCTGCTCTTAGGATCTTACTTTTAAAATCTGCCTGCTTTACTCAAGAGAAAACATGCTCATAGGGTTTTATTCTTTTAAATCTGATTGCTTTTCCTAATAGAAATCATGCCTATAAGATCTCATTTCTAATTTCGTTTGCATTAGGTAGAAATCATGTTCTGCACTCTGTCATGTTAGAAACCATGTTTATAGGTTCCAAAAAATCATGTCTTAAATCAGTAGATGCCATGCCTATAGGACTCAACTCCGATTCAGTTGTAATAAGTCTTTTTATGTGTTGCTGCAAATCGAGAAAAATCAGTAATACACCTAGATATCATGCCTATAGGGATCTCTACTCGCAATTATGTCTGATAATTTAATTAGCCTAATAAATCAATTTCATTACACCTAGTTCATTTTTAAAACTGGTCTTAGTAAGTGTTAAACATTTCCTGAAAAAATTGCTTTAATATCATTAGACATCATGCCTATGGGTATTAAAGGAGTATATTTCGAAAACCTGTTTGCTTCTGCATTAATATAGACACAGTCTACTGTATATAGGCAAGCCTTAGGGCATTTCAAAAACTGTATTTTCCCTGAAGCTATCTCTGTCATTTAACGTTACCGATTCTAATAAACTTTTTAAAAAGGATCCCTAGACAACTACTAGGTTATAGCTTATGTGTATAAAAAAGTTTGTCTGTTTCTGCATATTCACTTAGATATCATGCTTTAGGACATTGATCAATGAGACCGTAACTGTGATTGAGACGTGTTGCTTGTATGTTTGTTTGATTAATAAACTCTGAGCCTCTTAATTGCTCTCATTATGTGTGAAGTCCTAAATGTTTTTGACTGTCGCCTTAGAATTTTTGTCTTTCTAAACCTTAGGGGTGCGTCTAGAACTACCTATAGGTAGAGGTCCCAACTCCCTCGGGACCATTAAGAAGGGACGGGTAGCAGCACGCAATAGGAATCAGTGACCAAATTCTTGCTTTGCATGAGCAATAAGAGGATGAGAATGGTAGACATGGGATATGATGACTACGCGTTAATGTCACGTGTAGCCCCTCATTAAGGAATGTCTGCCGGACATTGTGTGGGGTGATCCTATAGGATAAATAACCTAGGACCCCTCTTTACCAAATCCTCTTTCTTTATTTAAACTTGTTCAAACCCTTATCTTGTCACTAGTGTTATTTAATGTGCTTCACTTGCAACTTATTTGATTCAATTGTTTATATGGACTAATTTGTAAATATAAGTTCGGTTGGGACCCCCAGTTGTGGACCAAGAGGGGTGCCTAACACTTTCCCCTCGGGGTTACTTCGAGCCCTTACCCAATCTCTTGTAATGCAAACCAACCCAAGAGTTAATCGCTCTATGTGCCCTAATGCACCATAATCCGTTAGGTGGCGACTCTTCAAATACCCAATTCCCAAAAGGAAATGAGTCATTACACCCCGTGAATGTCAAAATCCAAACTCCGCAAAAAGGAAAAAGTGGGCGCGACACTTTACTGTGGTTATTCCTTGTGAACTGGTTCTACTGTTTCTTTGTGATTTAAAGTTCTTGAGTTGATTTACTCGCCGTACTTTGTATTATTGTCACTGTTGTTGTACTTGTTGCAGTGATGTACGAGGTATCTGCCTTGTTGTAATTGTTATGTCTGTTGGTTGCACTGCATATTATTTGTGGGACTACGGAACGGTATTCCAGAGATCCCCCTACCCTACATATTTACTTTGGGACTACGGAACAGTATTCTGGGAGAACCCCCTGTTCTGCATATTTACTTTTGGACTACGGAACGGTATTCTGGGATATCGCCTTGCACATTTACGTTTGGGACTACGGGACGGTATACTAGGATATCCCCTATTGTTATCTCTGTGTACTGAGCTGCTGACTTTCTATGATTCCGTTCTTGTTAAATTTCAGTACTTAGTTTTACTGCAATACTTCGTTTTGTCCTAGTTTATTAGTTTTATATATATATATACATACATACATACCAGTACGTGTTGTCTGTTCTTTTCTTTATGCTTACTAGCTGGTATGAACTATGTTAGGGAACTTGCACAAGCATACACGTAGTTAAGCACCCTTATTGGACAAGAGGTTTCCTTGATATTGTTGAGTATAGATTAAGGGTGTCTAGCGGGTGGGACGGGCTGGGCTGGGTAGGCAAATTTTGGAACTAGATGGGTTGGGAACCGAGCCAGTTACAGGTTAGGGCTTACTAGGTTTAATGGGTTCGGGTTCATTCGGGTAAAAAATGAACCGTACGGGTTACGGGTACAAGGGGCCGAGTCGGGTTAGTGTAATTTTTAATTTTTTTTATTTTTTATAACTATTGTAAGTTATATTAAGATAAAGTAAAAATATAAAGAATACAATGAAGATGGGAAAACATTGCACCTATACGTCTAATAATACTTCAAATTAATCTAACAAACTAAAACATTAAGCATAAATACATCTAATAATTTTAAAATAACACAAATTGTCTCAAATCAACTTAAATACGAATTTCTGGAGGACGCTCAAGAAAACTCTTCATATGCCTCCTTAAACTTCCTGTGCCACACTTTGGACGAAGATTTAAGACTCGACCACAGTTCTTGCACTTTACTTTCTGAACTTCTTCATTTTCTTCTTCCACCTCAAAGTGTTCCCAAACATATGTGTGCACTCTAGAAGTATGGGGCATGATTTAACTTGAATTGAGAATTTGAGTTTGAGAAATAAGAGATGAGTGATGAAATGAAGAAAGGGGGGGGGGTATATTTATAGTTTTTCAAAGGGATTAATTGGTAATTACAAAAAATGTTAAATTTCAAAATAATTGACCCAAAAAGGGCTAAATGTGCAAAACAGTCGTTGGGCCAACGATCAGAAAGTAGAAACATTTAAAAAAATTGAAAGTAGCTGTTATATCGGTCTAGGCCGAGCCGGTTAACCGGTTCTACAGTAAAAACCGTTGACCGAGTTTGGCCGGGCCGGTTAACCGGTAGCCTTAACGTAAACGAACCAACCCCCTTACCCTATTAACCTAGCCCCACTCGGCCCCCGTGTACCGATCCGAGCTGGTTTCGGTTTTAACCGGTTTAGGTCGGTCCGATTAAGGTTAAACTCGGCTCGTTAGACACCCTTAATATAGATGCATACCTTTGTTTACTTACCTTCTATGTGAGAGTGACTCTATTTGGCACGTGAGTTGTGATTATGAGGTGTAATGAGGGCACATGATGCCAAGTGATAGGGATCGGGTTTTGAGAACCGTGAGTTGTGTATCTGTCCGAGGTTTGGTACTTCATGGAGTTTGTTGACTAAGACCTCATGTGAGAACTACCTTAGTTGTTGAGTTATTACTTGTCCTTGCAGTATCTGTGATTTCGGATTTGGTTGTATTTCTGTTCACTCTTCTGTGTTATTATTATGATGTTCCATTGTTACTTGTTGTTTTCTCCTTACTGCAAATTTCTGTATTGTTAGTCATATCGCATATTCTTTATGTAGAAATCATACACTGTTGTTCCTATACTCATACTTGATCAGTTTATTAGACCAGTAAGTGTCTTGATTGTTCCTCGTCACTACTCCACTGAGGTTAGTCGTGATACTTACTGGAAACCATTGTGGTGTGCTCATATGACACTTCTGTATATTTTTTACAGATCCAGGTATTGGATCGCTTGTAGCTGTGTGGACCGTTATTGTGGAGACTCAAGGTAAACATGTTGCTACGTTCGCAGGCTTCGGAGTCACCTTCTTATTTTTGTATTTACATTGTTCACTCTTATTTCAAAACAGTTGTATTTTAGAAGTTTTCTAGCAAACTCTGTAGAGCTTATGACTTGTACTACCAGTTTTGGAAAATTATAAGTTTGGTAAAGATTTCTATATCGATGCTGTTAGATTTTCCCTATTATTGTTTTCATTCAGGAATTGTTAGGCTTACCTAGTCCTTAAGACTAGGTGCTATCACGATACCTAACGGAGGGGAAAATTGGGTTGTGACAAGTTGGTATCAGAGCTCTTGGTTCATAGGTGCTACGAGTCATAAACAAGTTTAGTAGAGTCTTGCGGATCGATACAGAGATGTCTGTACTTATCTTTGAGAGGCTACAGAACTATTAGGACATTATCATTTCCTTCATTCCTATTGTGCAAGCTTATTAATCTCGGAGTTTGAACTTTTATCATTCCTTTCTCTCACAAATAATGAGGACACGAGCTGCAGTTAACGATGACGTTGCTCCCGGAGCAGGTGTCGGTAGAGGCAGAGGTAGAGGCCGATGAGGAGTACGTGCCGCAGTTAGAGCACCTACCATAATAGTAGTTGAGGAGCTGTTATAGCTCCAGTTTGGGGGACAAGTACCGGAGGTGCCTGTCATCACCTCTGGACTTCAGGAGATCTTAGCACAGCTCCTGAGCATGTTTGGATATTGGCTCAGGCGTGGTTAATTCTGGTTGCACCAGCTACTTCACAGACCGGGGGAAGGACTCAAACTCCCGCCGCCCATACTCCAGAGCAGCGAGTTCACGTTGGTCAGGTTCCAAGCGTATGGTAACACAACTTGTGGTTCTAGTTCAGCTCGTGGTCAGGGCAGCAGATGTAGCATCTAGGGAAGAACAACTTAGATTTGTAAGTTTCAAGAAATATGACCCTCTTACATTCAGTGGTTTGGATTTAGAGAGTGCACAAGGTTTTATAGAGGAGTGCCATTGCATTCTCCGCACTATGGGTATTGTTAAGACGAGTGGGCTTGCTTTTACTACGTTTCAGCTTAAGGGAGCGGCTTATCAGTGGTGGCGGGCATATGAGTTAGGTACCCAACTGATGCAGCTTCACTTACATGGGTTCAATTTTAGAGATATTTTTGAGAGAGTTTGTACCTCACTCCCTTTAGGATGCATGGCTCGCGAAGTTTGAGCAGTTGCACCAAGGCACTATGTCAGTATTAGAGTATGCCGTTAGATTTAGTGATTTGGCCAGAGATACACCTACCTTGGTCGCTACAGTTAGAGAGCGAGTCCATAGAATCATTGATGGGCTCAGGTATGATATTTGGTTCAACATGGATCGGGAGTTGGAGTCAGATGTTTCGTTTTAGCAGGTGGTAGGGATCGCTCCCCGGTTAGAGGGAATATGGGACTGGGAGCGAGAGGACAGACGAGATCAGGAGAGAGAGAGAGTACAGGAAAGTGAGGAGTCATCATACACCGGAGAGATCTGCTGGCCCTTATTTTGGAGGTAGGCTGTGACATGGTAGAGGTTTTGTGGGTCAGCTAGTTCAGTTTGTGCTTTAGGCTTCACACAATAATTCAGGTGTTCATGGGTCTCAGAGTACCCGTACCGCACAGTTCCCACAGCCACGTTAGTAGAGAGGGGTTGCTTTGAGTGTGGAGATACTAGCCACATGGTGAGAGATTGTCCTGGACTTCAGACAGATGTGTCACAACTAGGTATTCAGGTGAGTAGAGGGCACCCAAGAAGGGGAGACCCGGTCCGTTTATGTGTTTCATATGGTAGGCTTGAGTCCGTTACGCCAGATAATGTCATACATGTATGCTTTTGGTTTGTTATAGAGCAGCACCTTTCGTATTTTATTTCTATTCTGCTTATCGGGGTGAGTTCCCCTATTTGTTGCTCCACTTATGGGTACGCTTCATGATTTGCACTCTGTTTATATGTTGCCATGTTGGGAGGTTCTATGAGTGATAGCCCATGTCTATCATCTGTTTCTATTCATTATTGAGAATTTTGAGACTAGTAGTGAATTCTTGTCATCTATTATGGTAGGTCTTGATGTGATTCATGAGTATTCTTGGTTACGACTTATGATTTGGTATTCTACTGGGGTGAGAGTTCAGTGAGTGTTGTGATTTTATTGGCAGAACTGAGTTAGCGGAAGATTTCAATTGGTATGATGTATATTCGGCCTGTGATTTAGATTTTAGGGCGAGACCCTCGTGATTTGATATGTTGATCTAGGCTGCATGCCGCAATGGAGAGTTATATTAGGGTGAGATCTTGTGATTTTTTCATATACTTGATTTTCTTTCCTTGTAAATTGTTTCGTAGAATAGTATTGATAGAGAGTTGTGCATGTCGGACTTGTTTGATAGTTCTCTTATGTGTTTCTCTTTACATATTCAGTCATTTTTGTTCTATGCTTCTTGAGTTTTACTTTGCGAGGTGTATGCCCAGTGGTGTTAGTTATGGCTTATTGATTCAGGTGTTTATTATAAGGTTTTCGTGGTTCTTGTATCATCGTCAGTGTGGAGGTTTGAAACAGACTCCTATTAGATATGAGGCTAATGGTCGGTGCTAGATTTGATTTCGGGCAGATATTGTGATCAGAAATGTTATTGTGGGCCTATGTGTGATGTGTCATATTGTGTGGTTGTACTCTACGGGTGTAGGCATGAGTTGATACAGCTAGTTGAGACTAATTCCGGATATGGATTTAGAATCGGGTCTTTTGGAAATGAATGGAAGGTGAACATTTTGGCCATAAGGCTTATAGGTGTTGGTGGAAGGGGTAAATTACAGTTGAGATGGTGTCGTCAAGCTTATGTGGATTGGGGTGATGTGTGGTCACCCACGGGTGTATGTTGGAAGTGTGCATTCAGTAATTTGATGACTTCGAAGCGAATCTTGGCACGTTCGAGGACAGACGTTTATTTAAGAGGGGGAGGATGTAATGACCCGACTGGTCATTTTGAGAATTTAAGCTCCGTTCGGCGGCATAAGGTCTTGAACAGCTTCGTATTATGTGTATCGTCTTACGTGCATGGTTGAATTCAGTTACTAGATTATTCGGAGTCGAATTGGAAGAAGAAATCTAGTTTTGGAAGCTTAAGTTGTGAGAATTTCACCGAAATTTGAATTTTGTGTAAACGGATCCGGAATGAGTTTTGGATGATGTCAACAACTTTGTATGGTGATTTTGGACTTAGGCATGTGTCCGGATTCAGATTTGGGGATCTGTAGGGTAATTTGGAGCATTTCGACAAAAGTTGGAAAAGTTGAAGTTTGGGAAATGGAGAAGTTTGAGCCATAGTTGACTTTTGTGATATTGGAGTTGGAATACAATTCTGAGAGTTGGAACAGCTCCGTCTTGTCATTTGGGACTTGTCTGCAAAATTTGGCATCGTTTAGGGTTGATTTGATAGGTTTCGGCATAAGTTCTAGAAACTAGAAGATTTGAAAGTTCATAAGTTCGATTCATGGCGCGATTTTCTTTACCGGCATTGTTTGATGTGATTTGAGACCTCACATGAGTCCGTATTAAGTTATAGAACTTGTTTGTGTCTTTGGTTTTGGGGGCCTTGGGTCTATTTCGAACGAATTTCAGATGTTTTGCATGGTTTTGAACAGGTCTGGTTCTGGTGTCTCGCACCTGTGACTTTGGAGCGCAGGTGCAGCTCCGCTTCTGTGTGAGTCTGATCGCATCTGCGATCTTTGAGGCCTGGAAGCTAGCTCGCTTCTGCGAATGCTGGAATGTAGGTACGAAACTGCTTTTGCGGTTGATCTATCGCATCTGCGAAAGAGTCTACTTCTGCGCTCCTATTATTGCTCCTATTATTGCGGTTGTTCTAATAAGAGAGTTTTTCCAATTAAAGGACAATCGAAACGGGATTTATTGTTAAAAGATTCAGAGTCGCCACTTGGGATAATTTATAGTGTCCCAAGTCACCGGTTGAATCCCGAATCGAGGAAAAGCTTGACTCTGTTTAACAGTCCGCGAACCAGAAATCCGGGTAAGGAATTCTGTTAACCCGGGAGAAGGTGTTAGGCATTCCCGAGTTCCGTGGTTCTAGCACGGTCGCTCAACTATTATATTCAGCTTAATTATCTGATTTTAATAAGCTTTAAACCTATGTCCATTTTTAAAACTTTAACCGCTTTTAGTCATTTTTAGGAATATTGCATCGCTGTTAAAACACATCTTGAACCACGTCACATAAATGCACCCGCAGTTTTTGACATATTTCAACATTGTTGAGATTTGAATTTGGGTCACATAAATGCGCACCCGAGTTTAAGAAGGTAATATTATTAAATAACGTGCCTAAAGCAACTAACGCGTTATTAACTTTGCTAGGGCCGTGAAAGTTTGTTAAACGACATGCCACGAGTTCTAAATAATTAATCACATTTAATTAAAACGAGGGCCAT
This sequence comes from Nicotiana sylvestris, assembly GCF_000393655.2. Classification (NCBI taxonomy): domain Eukaryota; kingdom Viridiplantae; phylum Streptophyta; class Magnoliopsida; order Solanales; family Solanaceae; genus Nicotiana; species Nicotiana sylvestris. The sequence continues at coordinate 113,531,373 of NC_091057.1, forward strand.
GCATTTGTCATTTTTATTTAGCATGGCGCATCTCGATTTGTTCTAATTAAAGCATTTCTAGACTAATTCTTGAGGGCCATATGTGATCTATCGGTGGATGGCACACCTCGAATTCTAAATATTTTAAAGAAAATAATTAAAGAGGGCCCCGCAATTTGTGATTCAATTTGGCACGACGCATCTCCGTTTATTCTAACTTGATCTAAGGTACCTTATGGAAATCTTAATGTCTATTTTTAAAAGAGTCCAGAGCCTATTATGTTTTAACTATTTGGTGGATCAGTTACCATCTCAATTCCGGGCCCAAAAGGAGCCCAGTCCACATGAGCTGCATGCAAGATAAAACCTCTAAAATCGCTGAAGAGGACCATGGCAAGCCGGAATCAACTTGGACTCAAAGCAGGCCCAATGCCCATGGAGCAAGCCCAAATCGAACGGGAAAGAGGTCAGGGAATTACGTTCAAGCAATTACATAGAGGAAACATTTAATCTAAAAAAAGATGAATTGATAACTGATTTTAAATTTGCAGATTTCTTAACTTGAATCAAATGACCACAAAACTAACATTGTTAAACACCTAGTATCCACAGAATATATATACTTATGCCAACAAACATATTAATCGCATCATCATTCTCATGCTCTTACAATATTCCAAATTTCGAATTTAAGCTAACATTTAAACATGATAGTAGAACCCTGAAGCCACTTAAAAGAAAACAGTTCCATTACAAATCAAGCTACTGATGGTTACCATGCTTCACGAACAACAGATCTCAATTATTAAAGCTCAACCAAACTACTATATGAATGTCAAGCTTACACATACTAGGCAGCAATAGAACACAACAATTCCCCAATCACTTTCTTCATTCAGATAACATGGCTTGCTAAATTGATCTATAACACTAAAGCTAAACAAACAACAAGATCTAGATACATCATGGTCTCCACAGTTCTCGATTAATTACAACATGAGAATTTGATTACTGAAATGGAAGTTAACTAAGACTATACTATGAATAAATGAGGGAATGTAAATATCAAGCAAAGAAACAATGAGCTAAAATATAATGGTGCTTCCATTTCATCTTTGAGTCAGGCTTTACATCATGAAGGGTTTAGAACTTGTACCTGGAAGAAGAATGAATTAACCAAAAAGGAAATTGAGGGTCAGCATATTCAGTCAACAGCAGCAGAACCAAACCTCAAATTCAACACCGAGTATACCAATTCAACCTAGAAAATGATGTAAAATGGCCCAGAAAACAGTTTCAGTCCAAGCAATGAACTAGAAAACCACAAACTAGACTCGACCTTAAGTCATTTCAACCCAAATGAAGCATAAACTGTTTAGCAATTGAAGACCTCACCACTTGAAGCAGAACAAACCAATAGAACAATGATTCTACTGATTTTTAACCATTTTCTAATTCTCTGAAATTTTTCTTCTTTTCAACTCTTAGAAATCTATGAAAACGGTAAAATATTATGCAGCATGTGTAATCACTCGATTTTCAGCTCTCTATATCTCTCAGATTTTTCAGAATGTCTCTGCTACCCTAAATAAGGAGAAAGAGGTCCTTATATAGGCCCATCTAATGCAGCCCTATTTTAGCTAGCTATTTTCCATTTTAACCCTCTCAAACCTAATTCTTTTTACCCTCTTACCCCTCTAAGGATCTGAAAATTCTTGCCCCCTAACAAACTCATGTTTATCCTATCTTCTAGAGTCTTTCCTCTTAACATAATTGATTCCTTCCTGACCTAGAATCCCTGAATTACCCTTAGCCCAATCAATTATTACTAACCTTGGCCTTCCCCTTGAGCCCCCCTGAAGTTCCTAACTATTCATTTACCCCCTCTTAGGTTTAAAAAGAGTGACAAACAGGACTGACTAAACACAGAGGACATCCAACGGATCAAACTATGAATCAGTTCGTAAAGAAAATGCCGAAAATCTAGTGAAAACAAATTAAAACATGAATAAAATCTTCAAGCATTCACACCAACATTTAAACAAGAACACTCAGTCATAAAACTTATCAATACTAAGCTAAACAATGATTTAAACTAAATTAAACAACACAGAACACTTAGCTTATTAACCATTAAAATAGAACGGAAGGGTCGAGATTTACCAGGAGAAAACAGGCACAAAAATTAATTCAAGTCTAAAATGTTAACATGAACTTCAAATTAAAGGATAGAGGCGAGGAAGAAGATGAGTCGAACTTGAAAGAAAACTTAAAAGAAGTGAATAATGCTTACCTATTTAGACAGAATTGAGACGGACATCAAACTGTTGGTTTTGTCCTCAATAATGTCACCCACTTGTTCTTTGTAAGAGCAAGTAAGTAGCATTAGTGAGGGAAGAGACCTTAAAAAATAATCTCATGCCTGAGACAAACTCTTATGGACCGATTTAGGGTTCAACACTTTAGAACCCCAGATTTGACATTCGAGTAATTTTGGAGGTATTTGAAGGGAATTGAATGTGGATTTAGGATAAGGGGGATGAGGAGATTGTGGGGTATGATTTTGGGGCAGTTTGGACGATTTAGGTTTTTGGTCGTTCCTCTTCAATTCAAGATTCGAGCATTTTGGTTGGGATTTGAGGGAAAGGGGGTGCAGATTTGGAAGGAGGGGAAAGAGAAGAAGCTAGGGTGTAATTTTGGGGTTGATCGGAGCAACGCCGCCGGCGGAGGCAATTTCCTGCAGGAGGCGCACGATGGAGACGGTGGGGGTTCTCTGAGGGGTAGGGTGAGAGAGACGGGCTTGGGAGAGTAGGGTAATTAGGACAGTTATATATTAAATAACCCCAGCTTCCCAGCCCTTCGATCAAGGAACCTCGACGGCTGGGATTTGTTATAGGCAAAACGGGGTCGTTTGGTTATTACAGGGGACCAGACCGGGTTGGGGTGACTGGGCTGCAGGTTAGAGGTGGAAAATTTGGGCCTGGGGTTTAATTTGAAGGCTGGACAAAAAATATGAAATCCTCTTTCATTTTTATTTCAAAACAAACTTAATTCAAAATTCCTTTTTTTTCTTTTTCTCTTTTTTTTCAAAATTTAATTAAAATCAAAATTAATTCCTAGAACTAAAAAAACTAATTAAACCAAAAATGATAATTAACCCAATTAATTAAAAACAAATTAACATAAAAAAAACTCAGAATCACAGCTAAAATTAAAAGTGCAAATTAAACTAATTTTTTGTGATTTTCCTTTTTATGAAACAATTAATTTTCTAACTAATCCTAAAATGTAAATTTAAACCCTAAATGCAAATGGAAAGTATTTTTTGTATTTTTTTTTGGTTAAATAAAATAAACATGCACAGACAAATGCAAACAATTAGCAAAAATGCCACAAAAATCCACAAAATTGTAAACACTGCAAGAAATTGTTTTATTTTGAATTTATGGGAGTAATTCATATAGGGCAAAAATCACGTGCTCACAGTTGCCCCTCTTTGCTCAGAAACGCGAAGAGTTTTCGTGCAAAGATAAGTAAGCGGATACGAGCCGTTTGAATACTCCGTATGAAGCATTTTTGAAAGATTTGACCGCACCCTGCTTCTGAGGTTGCCTACATATCCTTGGCTAAAGAGGAATCAGGTCAGTGTAGTTCGGGAATGTCTGGTAGTTGGGACTACCATGAAGCTGTGATTTCACTGTTGCTGTTGTTGCTGCTACTGCTTACCGAACCCCTTATTACACCATGTCAAAAATAAAAGAAGCTAAACTAGACTATGATCTATGCTTTACAAAATCCTATCTAGATCTTCAAACTTGCTCTTGTGTTTCTTGTTGCCTTGTTGTCTTGTATTCTCTTGGTGAAATTCCTTTGTTGCCGCCTTGAATTGTAAACTGAGATGTTTCCCTTTCTCCGGGTGGATGCCTGACTGCTGAATTTAATATGTATTCCCTTGCTCTCCAGGCGGGCTCCTGACTTCAAAACTTGAATGTACTCCAATGTTATCCAGGCGGGCTCCTAACTTCAAAAATAGATAAAGCAAAGAATTTGAAAGCTAAAACTTGAATTGTACTCCCTTGTTCTCCAGGCGGGCTCCTGACTGCTGCTTTTGAATGTATTCCCTGCTTTCCAGGCAGGCTCCTGACTTCAACTTGAAAAGTATTCTCATGCTATCCAAGCAGGCTCCTGACTTCAAAATAGACAAAGCAACAAATTTGAAAACTAAAACATGAATTGTACTCCCTTATTCTCCAGGCGGGCTCCTAACTGCTGCACTTGAAAGTATTCCCATGCTATCCAGGCAGGCTCCTGACTTCAACTTGAAATGTATTCTCTGCTCTCTAGGCGGGCTCCCGACTGCTGCATTTGAAGGTATTCCCTGCTCTCTAGGCGGGCTCCTGACTTCGACAAAACAAACAAAAAATTTTCTACCCCAGTTTGGTGGTTGGGCACATGGGTGAGTGTTAAACTGAATCATTCTACCAACTATTACTAAGAATTTGAAAGTTAAGTCCTATTATCCAGGGAGGTCCTGACAACTGACAATTATAGATCTAAGCTATATCTTCTAAAGGTATTGCTTCCGCTAAGTCCTGTTATCTAAGAGGGTTTTAAACTACATCCTATTATCCAGGAAGGCCCTGAAAATAAAAATCAAGTCTTGTCCTAAAAATGACACTTTTATGACTGAACTATACTACCTTATGACAGAATTTTATGCTACATCTTGTGATCCAATGGAAATCTTTAAAACTAAGTCACATTATTCAGGAGGGTCCTGAAAACTCCTAATTGAATCCTATTTTAAACATGCAGACTAACTTATATTCCTCTGGGGATACATTTGTGCTAAATTATGTTACTCATGATTGTTTTAAAATTTAAACTAGGTCCTATTTTTCAGGAGGGTCCAGAAACTTACTGTCAAACCTGTTTGATGCCTGCCTTTCCTTGCGGAGAGTTCCTTCAAAGCAAACGAACTTTTCTGCCCCTATTTCAATCAAAGAACATTTTGTCAGTTTAAAATGGTGGTTAGTTGATGGCATTCGTGCTGAAGATCCTTCCACTGCGTTGTTTTGTTTTGACTGTCTTCCCCGCACTGGCCTTGAACCGCCTGACTTTCTGACTAACTTTCAAACCCCTGACCTTTGACGACCCAAGTGTTCTATACCCATGCTGTTGTTTCACACCTCTGACCCCTTTATCTGAACCTTTGCATTTCCATGACATTACCAAATCATTCCACCGACGAAATTTCCGATCATTCCTTGTACCCCTTTTTACATCATGTTATCCTTAGTATGCTCTGACCACGCTGTGCTTTGCAATTTTGGAAGTTGGTAGTGAGCTTTGAAATCCTTTCTCACTGTAAGCACGTGATTTTTTTCCCTATGAAAGAATCACTCCCAAAAAAATTCAAAATAAAATGATTTTCCTTGATGTGCAATTTTGAGAATTTTTGTGACATTTTAGATAATTATTTGTATTTGTCTATGCATGTTTATTTGTTAAATTAATAAAAAAAATACACAAATATGTCGCATTTGCAATTAGGATTTAATTCTAAAATTAGGAATAATTAAGTTTGTTTTACAAGAATGAAAATTACAAAAATATGCATCGTTTGCATTTTTAGCATTCAATGTCAGATTGTGCAATTTTGTTTTAATAGGTGTTTAATTATGTATGATATTTGTCGCTAGGAATTAATTAGTATTTTTTATAAGTTAATTTAGTTTATAATTTAATTTAGAATTTTAGTTTTATTAATTAGAAAGTAAAAGAAAATAGAGCAAAAATATAAAGAAAATTGGAATTGGGTCTCTTCTTCAATTTCAAACCACAGGCCCAAAAAATATCCAACCTTCCCCTACGACCCGGTCCATTTCAAACCGGGTCGACCCAGTCCATAACCCAAAAACCCAACACCCCTACCTTCCCATTTTTTTCCATTTTTTATTTTTTAGAAAACCCTAACTTAAACAAAACCTAAACTATCCGCCCCCCTCCCCTCTTCTTCTTCTCCTTCCAAACCTTCCTCCCATGGCTGCCCTTGCTGCGTTTTCTTCTTCTTCTACTTCTCCAACTCCAGCTCCAAACGACCTCGCCATTCCATGGCTACCCTTGTTGCTTTCCTCCTCACGCCTCACCTTCAACACACACCACACATACACACACATACACAGCACACACAACAAACGTACGAAGCAAACGACCACCCTCGAAGCTCGGCCATGGATGCAGCTCCCATGGCTGCCCCATCTTCATCTTCTTCGTCTTCACCTTATTTGTCGTCGTCACGTCGCCGGAAAACTTTCGTCGAAACCCACCTCAACCAAGCCAGCCCGTCGCTGTTGCGGCTCCGCCACCACTGCTGCCCGTTGCTGCTTCTCCTCCTTCACATCGCACCGCTGCTCGTTGCTTCTTCGTCTCCTTCGCGTCGCTGCTGCCATGGCTGCGTTTTCCAGTTGGACTGCCGCTGTTGCGTTCTTGTTTCTTCACCTGTTGCTGCCCGATGCTTCTGCTTCTTCCAGCTTCACCACTGTGGGTCGCTGCTGCTTCTCCTCCTTCTGCCATGGTTGCGTTTTCTTCTTCGTTCTCCTCGCGACTGCCACGATCAATTGCTTCTTCTTCGATGGTCTTCGTCGTCGAGCTATTTTGGTGCAATATTTGTTTCCGGGCAGATTTGTTTTCGTTCGAGTTCATCGTCGTTCCGATCCGGTTAGTTGGTTTAAGTTTCATTTTTGTCCGTAATTTGTTTTATATTTTCGGATCTGAAATTAGATATGTTTGATATTAATTTCATATTTATCGTTTTTTATTTTATTTTTTTAGTTTGTCTCATTTTTTTCTTGTTTTTATTTATTAAAAGAAATTGTTAGTTTAATTTTAATGTTATTAGATTCAAATTGAAATTTAATTAATTAATTTTTTCAGTTTGTTAATGTGTTTTTATTTATTAAAAGAAATTGTTAGTTTAATTTTATTATTGTTAGATTCAAGTTGAAATTCAATTAATTATTTCTTCTTCGGTTTGTTTTTATTCGTTTAAAAGAATTTAGTTGTAATATAGAAATATGTCAGTTTAATCGCTTGAATCATCCATGTTTGTTGTTTAATATAGATTTAATTCATATTCATTTTTTGTTTGAAGTTTGTTTTTAATCTAGTGATTTAATGTTAGTTTATGTTTTGGTTTTTAATTTTTTGATTTAGTTTGAATCATGTATCTTTGTTGTAATTTTGTTGGATTTAATTTGAAGATCAATTGATTATTTGAGTTTAGTGATTTGAATCTGTTTATTTATTTTGTTTAAGTTTAATTTGAATTTGAGCTCATGCTTTGAATATATTTGTTTTGTTATTGTTGGTGAATCTGAAAATAGGTTTGTTGTTTAAAAATATTGTTCAGTCAAAATAATTCAAGTTGTTTCTTTGTAGTTCATCATTTAGTTTGAATTTGTTCATAAAATTTGATTAGGAATTGGTTATAGCTGCTATATTTTGGTTAGTATTGATTAGGTGAATTGGTTATAGCTGACGGGGTAGATTGGTGAAATGCAGTATTTTTAGGGTTAAAATGGTAATTTCAGTAAGGTCAGAGGGGTATTTTTGGAATTAAAAATCTGAACAATTGTTTATTTTAAGTGCTCTGTCCATTAAGATTAAATAATATTTTAATAATATTAAAATAATTTATAATGGGAGACAAGATATAATGGTGGGGAATAATGCACTTGTTTAATCAAAAATGGGAAACAAGACATAGTGGGATTGCGGGGCTCAAGAAAAGTTTTTTAAATAAATAATAATTGTATTTTTTATGTAGTAGTGAGTTTGGTAAGAGAAAGTGGTTGTTTTATTATTTGATTAATTGATTAAAGGGTTGGGGATGAGAGATAAATAGGATAGACTTGATCAGATTTTGGGGGGACAGAAAAAAGATAGAGAAAAAAAAGGGAGATGAATATTGAAGAGAGAGAAAAAATTCCGAAACTATTAAGACTTCCAAACATACAAATAAAAACATTCTGGAAATTAAAAGAGAGAGTAGTATACACCTGATATACAATTTAAATATTCTGATATACGGATTCAGAAATTAAGGGTTGAACATTAATTAGTCTTTCAAATCTGAAAAGATTACCTTGGCTTCTGTCCGTTGATTGTTGTCGGTGTTTCTGGATTTTTATCTTGATTTTAAAATCGGTCACTGGTTTCTCGTTGCTTGTTGTTACTGGTTGCTAGGTGTTGCTGTTGTTGTATGCTACCGAATTTCTGCTGATCTCCCTTTTCTTTTGCTTCCAATATCATGTACACAACTGACACGCTGGATATTGTAAACTGAAACATGAAGCATGAATACGAAAATGAAGAGTTGAAGTTCTAAATTTATTTAATTATATGCTGAATTTTATTTGTATATATAAATTATTTAGCTTACTCTAATCATAATCATGTAGTTGTTTAATATATATAGTGGAACATCTGACGATAGCTTAACGGACGAACTATCTATATATTGCCTAAAAATAAATAAATGGTGTAGTAACTCTGTCTAGTTAATTCGTTATTGTTGGATGATTACCATGTCTCAAAAAGCACGTTAGTTCATCAAACGAATAGACCATTTCGGAACTTGTAGGAATATTGTTTAGTTAAATACTATTGGTTAATTTCAGCATGTAAATGGTCTAGGATTAAAATTAGATTGCTAAGTTTTTTTTTAAAATTTGACAAACTGTGAACATGCCTAGTATAATGTAACTAGGTAGTAACATGTGAATAAGATGACCCAGGTCTAGTTTTATGCCATACACGTTGGGCCTGGGCCCGCATTGGCAACAGACTGCCCTGCTTGCATCATTTTCAGATTTTATGAATCATATTCGAAACCCAACTATAACAACTCAAGCATGTAAATAAATTAAGAACTTTTCTCTTTCATTTTTGTAGAGACAAATTTAATAGAGAAAATTGTAGGAATTTTAGGATTGTCCTTTTAAAATAAATGAGATGAGCCTCGTCCAATAAAACGCACCAATTGCGGGGCCCTCAATAAATTTTTAATTGAATACTTAGATTTCGAGATGGCCCGTTTAGCAAATTTCACGACCTTCTCCAAAGTAATAAAGCGTTAGATTCTTTAGGCACGATTTTAATAATACTACATCCCTAAACTCGGGTGCGCATTTATGCGGCCCAAATCTAAATCTCAACGGAGTCAAAACGTGTCAACAACCATGGGTGCATTGATTGCGGTGTTGGTTCGAAACGCATTTTTACGACGTTGCAATTCTAAAAAAATAAATAATAAAAGCGGTTTAAAGTTGATAAAAGCACATAAATTATAATATGTATTATATCAGATAATCAAGCCGAATATAACAGTTGAGCGACCGTGCTAGAACCACGGAACTCAGGAATGCCTAACACCTTCTCCCGGGTTAAAAGAATTCCTTATCCGGATTTCTGGTTCACGGACTGTAATACAGAGTCATTCTTTTCCTCCATTCGGGATTAAAATTGGTGACTTAGGATACCCTAAATCTCCCAAGTGGCGACTCTGAAATAAATAAATAAATCCCGTTTCGATTGTCCTTTAATTGGAAAAAACTCCCTTCCGCACCCCTTTGCTATGGCGCGGGGTAAAAATGAGGTGTGACACTCACTTGCTTTGAATAGGACCGACATTGAAACGTCTTAGGCAAATAAACCCCAAAAGAAAATGAAATGCAATGATTTTGCGAGTTAAGGATAAGAAGAATCCAAAACCGGATGACTGCTAAAAGGAGAAAGAAAAGAAACTTATCTGAGTGGAACAGCTGGTATCAATGATCATGACATGCATTTTGGATTAATCAGCCTAATCTGTCCAACCAATCAACATTTAGTTGCCATACTTTGTTGCCCCAGAATTTCCATAACCTGACTTCTTCACCCAAACCTTGACCTTGTTCATCCTGCGGTGCCTTGAAAGGTTTTCCACCAACAGACCTTCCTTATTTGTTCATCTCTCAACTTACTTTCGCCTCAAGGTGCCCGTGAAGGTTTTTACTAATAAAACTCTCTCATTTTTTATTTTTCTCAGCTCCCGTCGCCTTACGGTGCCCGTGAGGGTTTTCACCAATAAGACTCTCTCATTTTGATTTCTTTTCCCTCTTTGGACCATAGTGTTGCCCCTGATGTGAATCACCACTACCTGCTTGCCTTGGCATTTGAAGACTGATCGGAAGGTCTTTCTTTGGACAGTAATGTGGGTTTTTGGATGGGGTTAGAAAGAAAAGGCATAAAAGGCTCAAAACAACTCATCATGGGTTCAAAATTACAACTTTCGGAATCAGATTTCTTACAACAACCACAACTTCTGTCCCACTTTCTTGCTTGGGGACTTTTTGATTTTTATTTTGATGGGACCGAACCGTGAGAGTGCCTACGTATCCTTAAAAGGAATCAGGTCGAACGTAGTTCATGTTATAACAATTACTTTGTTTGTTGTGATTTTTCTTTTTCTTTTTTCTTTTTCTTTTCTCTTCTTTCCTTCTTTTTCTTTTTGTTGTTGTTTTTCTTCTTTTTTCTTTTTTTCTTTTCTTTTATTTTTTCCTTTTCTCTTCCTTCTTCTTTTTCTTCTCTCTCTTTTCATTCTTTTTCTTTTCTCTTTTTCCTTTGCTTACCTTTCACGCTTGCGTTTCTGATCTTTGCTACTAATTCAGAAAGAGGGGTATGAAAGAAATAGATAAGGCTCAAAGGGGTAACGAAGGATAAAGTGTTTAAATAGCAGAACAAAATGCCTTCGTCATTTCAATATTCAAAATATGCCGAATACAAACAAGTACAATTAAACAAAGAAATCATATATAGTATCTCTTGACTGCATCAGAATTGATAGTCATTTCTACACATTTGCCTTCTACATCTGCTAAATACAATGCGCCATTGGAAAACACTCTAGTTACAACGAACGGCCCCTGCCAATTTGGGGCGAACTTTCCTCTTGCTTCAACCTGATGAGGAAGAACGCGTTTCAATACTAACTGAACCACTTCAAACTTTCGTGGACGTACCTTCTTATTATATGCTCTTGCCATTCTCTGTTGATATAACTGGCCATGACATACTGCCGCCAGTCTTTTCTCATCGATCAAACTCAATTGTTCCAAACGGGTTTTGACCCACTCATCATCATCGATCTCAGCCTCTGCGACAATTCGAAGGGATGGAATTTCCACTTCTGCGGGTACCACTGCTTCGGTGCCATACACCAACAAATAAGGAGTCACCCCTACTGAAGTACGGACAGTAGTGTGATAGCCCAGCAATGCAAACGACAGCTTTTCATGCCACTTCCTAGAACCCTCCACCATTTTTCGAAGTATCTTCTTTATGTTCTTGTTGGCTGACTCGACTGCTCTGTTTGCCTTAGGGAGGTACGGGGTAGAATTGTGATCTGTAATCTTGAACTGCTGACATACCTCTTCCATCGGATGATTATTGAGATTTGCCCCATTGTCTAAATGATTACCTTCGGTATCCCAAACCAGAAAATGATATTTGAATGCACAAAATCAACCACCGCCTTCTTGGTTACAGACTTGAATGTTTTAGCCTCTACCCAATTGGTGAAATAATCAATGGCCACCAGAATAAACATGTGCCCGTTGGACGCTGCTGGCTCGATTGGTCCAATGACATCCATTCCCCAAGCAACAAAGGGCCATGTTGCAGACATCGTATGTAATTCATATGGTGGAGAATAAATCAAATCTCCATGCACTTGGCACTGATGACATTTACGCACGAAAATGATACAATCTTGCTCCATAGCGAGCCAATAATAACCTGCTCGGAGAATCTTCTTTGCCAATACGTAACCACTCATGTGCGGTCCACAGACTCCAGAATGTACCTTGGTCATAATAGCTGTGGCCTGCCTAGCATCTATTCATCTCAGCAGCCCAAGATCTGGAGTCCTTTTGTATAGAACCCCTCCGCTGAAGAAAAAACCGCTTGCCAACCGCCTAATTGTCCTATTTTGATCACCTGTGGCTTGTACTAGATACACCCTCATCCTGATGTATTCCTTGATATCGTGAAACCAAGGCTCACCATCGAGTTCTTCTTCCACCACGTTACAATAAGCATGCTGATCGCGGACCTGAATATGCAACGGGTCTACATAAGCCTTATCTGGATGATGTAACATTGATGCCAGAGTAGCCAAGGCATCAGCGACCTCATTATGAATCCTCGGAATATGCCTGAACTCTATTGATTGGAACCGCTGAAAAGATCATGTAAACATTGCCAATACAGTATGAGTTTTAAATCCCGTGTTTCCCATTCTCCCTGAATCTGATGCACCAGAAGGTCTGAGTCACCCAAGACCAAGAATTCCTGGACACCCATATCCACAGCCATCCTCAAACCCAGAATGCATGCCTCATACTCAGCCATGTTGTTAGTACAGTAGAACCGAAGCTGAGCCATAACAGGGTAATGATGCCCTGTTTCAAAAACAAGTACCGCTCCTATCCCAATGCCTTTAATACTAGCAGCCCTATCAAAGAAAAGTTTCCATCCTGGATTTTCAATCTGTTCCAATTCATCAATCTGCATTACCTCTTCATCAGGGAAGTAAGTCTTCAAAGGCTCATATTCTTTGTCTACTGGGTTCTCAGCCAAATGATCAGTCAATGCCTGGGCTTTCATTACAGTCCTAGTCACATAGACGATTTGTGAGCAAGATTTTGCCACTTTGCGAGCCTCCCTGTGGGCATAGGCTTCTGAAAGATATACTTTAGTAGATCCAAACGAGAGATGAGGTAAGTAGTGTAAGATGACAAATAGTGTTTCAACTTCTGTGCCACCCAAGTGAGGGCACAACACGTCCTCTCAAGATGAGTGTACTTGACCTCGTAGGATGTGAACTTCTTGCTGAGATAATAAATGGCATGCTCCTTCCTGCCGATGATATCATGTTGTCCCAAAACACATCCAAATGAATTGTTCAAGACCGTTAAATACAGAATCAAAGGTCTCTCTGGTTCCGGTGGGACCAACATAGGTGGGTTTGACAAGTACCCCTTTATCTTATCAAATGCTTCCTGACATTCATCTGTCCACTTGACCGCATCATCTTTCTTTAACAGTTTGAAAATGGGCTCACAAGTTGTCGTGAGCTGAGCAATAAACCGGCTGATGTAATTCAATCTCCCCAACAGACTCATCACCTCAGTCTTGTTCTTTTGAGGTGGTAATTCCTAGATGGCTTTGATTTTTGACGGGTCTAATTCAATACCTCATCGGCTGACTATGAATCCCAATAACTTTCTAGACGGAACACCGAACGCGCATTTTGTAGGATTGAGCTTGAGATTGTACCTGCGAAGCCTTTCGAAGAACTTTCTCAGATCTCTGACATGGTCAGACTACTTTCTAGACTTTACAATCACATAAACCTCGATCTCCCTGTGTATCATGTCGTGGAATATGGTCGTCATTGCCCTCATGTATGTTGCCCCAGTATTTTTCAAACCAAATGGCATGACTCGATAGCAGTACGTTCCTCATGGCGTGATGAATGCTGTCTTTTCTGCGTCTTCTTCATCCATTAAGATCTGGTGGTAGCCCGCATAACAATCCACAAAAGAACCAATCTCATGTTTGGCACAATTATCGATCAATATATGGATGTTCGGCAGTGGGAAGTTATCCTTAGGACTCGTCTTGTTGAGGTCTCGATAATCAACACACACCCTAGTCTTGCCATCCTTCTTCGGCACAGGCACTACATTGGCTAACCAAGTGGGATACCGAGTGACCCGAATGACCTTTGCATCGAACTGCTTGGTGACCTCTTCCTTGATCTTCACACTCATATCAGTTTTAAATTTCCTCAGCTTCTACTTGATAGGAGGGAATGCTAGATCAGTGGGCAATTTGTGAACCACCAAGTCAGTGCTTAGACCTGGCATGTCATCATAGGACCATGTAAAAATATCTTTATACTCGAACAGTGCTTTAATTATCTCCTCTCTGAGTTGTGGTTCGAGATAGACACTTATTTTAGTTTCCTGAACATTATCTTGGTCCCCTAAATTGATTGCTTCTATATCACTCAGGTTAGGCTTGGATTTTTCTTCAAAATGGTTTAATTATTTACTAATCTCTTCAAAGGCTTCATCCTCGTCATATTCCGATTTAACATCACATTCTATTTCTTGAATTACTATTTCAGAATTAGATTGGCTTTTAAGACTAGGCCGGAGATTCTGCATGCATGTCATATCATTAAAGCTAGCATAAAAAGAACTGTACAAGGAAGAAAAGAAAAACAAAAATAAAACTATCAGGAAGAGAGGAAAAGAGAAATTGCATTTCATTGAAATTAAAGATAACAGGGTTTATACATCCAAACGGACGGAACATAGAATCTGAATTACAACCCTGGAATAATCCAGATAAATTGAAAGAAAATCAAAGCAAACTACCAAAATTCCCTCTGGTGGGGAGAGGAGTAGCTTCCCAATTGTTAATCTTTGCACTGGGCCCAATAAATTGCACATCCACCTTGCTAGAACCCTCTCCATCTTCCGACACGTTCATATCGGCGAATATCTTCTCGAACCTTTCCATCAAATCTCCATCCACATCAACCACCGAATTGGGAACCATCGTCACTGGGCGCTTTCTAGTACCAGGCCTGACAAATGATCTGGAAAGACGCGGGACTGGCTTTGGAAGGGCCCATGCTCTCCGTTTCATTTTGCTGGATCTTCTCATATCCGCAACTGTGGGCTTGAACCCCAGACCAAATGTATCCAAGTTTTTGGGAAGAGAAATTAGATGTACGATACCTTATAGAGATACACCCAAACCCTTGCCCGGTACAAACCATTTTTCAACATTTCGCCGACTACCATGACTGATGTTGCAGCTACCCTGGGAGTTGGAACGCACTTCCCTTCTAGAATTTTCTCTACCGGTACTGTGTCAAAAACCTGATAAACCCATGGCCTCTTGTCTTCTTCGAACTCTATGAGCGGTACAATGGCATCGTTGGGAACACACAAATTATCTTCGCCGTGTACAACAATTTTTTGTCGATCCCATTCAAACTTGATCATTTGGTGCAGAGTAGACGGGACCGCTTTGGCAGCATGAATCCAAGGTCGTCCTAATAGCAGATTGTAAGAAACAGCCACATCGAGCACCTGGAATTCCATAGTAAATTCAACTGGCCCTATTGTAAGCTCAAGCACTATGTTCCCGACTGAATCTTTCCCTCCACCGTCGAATCCCCGAACACAAATACTATTCTTGTGAATTCTTTCATCCTCTACTTTCAGCTTGTTCAACGTAGAGAGAGGACAAATGTTCGCACTAGACCCATTGTCAACCAGTACCCGAGTAACCACGGAATCTTCGCATTTCATCGTCAGGGCTCTATTGTGCTCAGTACCCTCCACGGGCAATTCATCGTCAGAAAAAGTGACTCTGTTTACCTCAAATATCTTGCTAGCTATCTTTTCCAAGTGGTTTACTGAGATTTTGTCAGGAACGTGAGCCTCATTCAAGATCTTCATCAAAGCCCAACGGTGCTCGTCTGAATGGATCAATAATGACAATAACGAGATCTGAGCTAGTGTCTTCCTTAACTGCTCCACAATGGAATAGTCCTGCACTTTCATCTTTCTCAAGAACTCCTCTGCTTCTTCCTCAGTCACAGCTTTCTTTACCATTACTGGGTTATCTTTGGAGGTTTTAGCTTTTCTCAACTCTTCGGGGGCAAAGCATCTCCCCGATCGAGTCACGCCATGGGTGTCACACACTTCTTCTTTAACCTCTTACCCCTTGTAAGTTACTGTCACTCGTTCATAATTCCACGGGATAGCCTTGCTGCTGACTATCGGTAATTGAGTTACCGGTTTGATAACAACAGGATCTGTGCGGGCACCCTTCACAATTACCACAGGCTTGTTTGTCATTCCTGGCACAACCACTTTTGCCCTTTCATGTATCCCTGCAACGTCAATTGAGGACCCCTTCTTGACCCACACAGATGGTTCATTATTTTCCCCATTCAACTTGATCACAGACTTCTCACTTGTTGACTTTTCAAATGGCTTGGCTTCACTAGCTCGAATCGTCATAACAGTTTGCGAAGGCTTCTTAGGCTCCTCTCCCTTATGCACTATCTCAATCATATTTGTCTCATGATGGGCTGACAAGGGATTCTGATTGATATTGGGTGCCTCCGGAGCTTAGACCTCAATCCGATTCGTATCAATGAGCTCTTGAATATCTGTTTTCAATTTCTAGCATTTCTCTGTGTCATGACTCGGGACCCTTGAACAATACTCACAATTCACCGAGCGGTCAAGATTTCTAGGAGGGGGATTTGGCAGTTTAGCCTCAATCGGATTCAACATACCCAACTGTCTCAGTCTGTGGAATAAACTAGCATATGACTCTCCCAATGGAGTGAAAGTCTTCTACTTCTGCAACCTCTCATTCTTAAAGGCTTGATTGGGCCAAAAACCTGTTCCACGGGGATTTCTATAGGCTTTTGGGGGTGAATGGGTATTTTGTGGAGCTGGGTATGGATTTTGTGGAGCTGGCGCACGCCATTATGCGTGAGCAGGAGGTTGGGTATAGGTTTGTGCGTGATGGAAGGAAAAATGGGGATCTAGCGGTGGGTAGTAGTGTTGTGGTGGGCTATATGGGGTGTGTGGGTAAGTTTGGTGATAGGGTCAAGGCGGGTTATAGTAACATGGGAGGTTCATGGATCCGACCCAAGCTCCCGACTCAATTGTCGCAACATCCTCTTTCTTCTTCTTCCCAAGTACACCCCCAATACCGTTATGAATGGCCTGGGTGGTCGCTTTGATTGCTGAATAACTCATGATCTTGTCGGACTTGAGTCCCTCCTCAACCATGCCTCCCACTTTTACAACTTCATTAAAGGACTTGCCCACTGCTGACACCAAGTGACCGAAATAAGTGGGCTCCAAAGCCTGCAAGAAATAATCAACCATCTCACTTTCCTTCATCGGAGGGTCAACCCTCGCTGCTTGCTCTCTCCAACAGAACCCATATTCTATGAAACTCTCACCGGTCTTCTTCTTAATCTTCGTCAATGACAGACGGTCTGGGATAATTTCAAGATTATACTGAAAATGACAGGCGAAGGCTTGGGCCAAATCGTCCCATGTGTACCACCTGCTGTGATCTTGTCTGGTATACCAATCTACCGCCGATCCACTCAGACTTTGGCTGCAATATGCCATCAGCAACTAATCTCTTCCGCCTGCTCCTCTCATCTTGCTACAGAATCCTCTTAAGTGTGCTACTGGGTCACCATTCCCGTCGTATAGATCAAACTTGGGCATTTTGAACCCTGTTGGTAACTGAACATCTGGGAACAAACATAAATCCTTATAGGCCACACTTACTTGACCTCCCAACCCCCTTATATCTCTGAATGATTGTTCTAAGCTTTTGACCTTTCTGATCATCTCCTCATGTTTGGGATTCTTGGGTGGCTTCTCGGTTTCTGTCGTGAGATCAAGATGAGGGGTGTAAGAATATGGTTTTAGAACTTTGAAGGTGGGTTCAGGGGGATAATACTGGTTGTCGTGAGTCTGGAACAAAGGTTCGCTGGAAGATAGGTGTAATGTAGCAGGTGGAGGTGCCACGAAAACAGGTGTGATTGGTGCGGGAGGGTGTGGGACTTGTCTGGGTGGAGGAGCTTGTGATGTATGGGAAGTGGTGCCATAGCATTGTTGGTATAGGGGAAAGGCTGGAGATGAGTTCACAGTGGGAGGTTCCTGAGGTTGATCCAATGGTGGGATATAAGCAGGGTTGGCGGGATAAACCGGCGGTGGATGGCCCTTCGCCCAGGCTTGGTACATTTCAGTCATTTGCTGCTTTAACTTATACATCTCTTCCCTCATTACATTAACATCCAATTCTTCCACCTCTTTTGACGGGTCAACAATACTTGCTTCCAATTCTTGGTTGGCCATGTTCAGCTTATCTTTTGATCGAGTGTTGTATGAGTGAGTTGCCAGAATGCCAATCAACTAACCGCCTGCCTGGACTCAATACATCAACAACAACCTTGTTAGTGGTTAGGGCTTTAACAAATTGGTAATTGCACATTTGGGGAATGAATGCACCTAAGTAGTTAACCGTTTCTATCATGCATTTGATCGGCTGCTTGCGTCATCCCGGATTTTCCATTTGCAACTTTCTTTCTTTTCTCTTTCTTTTCATTCTGGCCTTTTCTTTTCTTTGTTTTTATCCTCTCATTTCCCTCTTGTCTTGCCATTGTTTCTTTCTCTTATTTTTCTCTCTTTTCTTTTCTTTGTTTTTCCTCTTGTTTTTCCTTTTTTTTTTCTTTTCTCTTTTTCTTTGGTTGTGGTCGAATCCTATCGAGATTGCCTACATATCATGACCCCGCATGAATCAGACCGAGCGTAGTTCTGGGGGATAAGTGTGAAAGTAAATAATAAAACAATTTTGGGGGATTTTCAATTTTCATAAAAGCAAGTGCTTTGATTACAAAGACTCAAAACTAACAGACTCCAGGATAAACCAACAGACGCTGATGAAAAGATGAAATACATACTCCAAAAATAAACTATCACACTTCAACAGAAGAAAGTACAGACTCGAAAACAAATGACAAACTCCAGCAAAAAGAAGATACAGACTCAACACAACTGACAGACTCTAACGGAAAAGGAAATACAGGCTCAAATGAAAAAGAATCATGAATACATCAATGCTCCTAGTACCCGCGGGACATCATTTGGTTTCGCCGCGGGCCTATATGCAAGATCCCTTTAAAGTCGGTCCAAGTCACTCATTATCTGCTTAACAAATGTCATCACTCCCGCAAAGAAGGTGGTGCGAGTCATATCCTCACAGCCCTGGCACTTCATAACAATGTAATTGGCGATGTTTCTAATTCTCTCTCTTATGACACCTTTTTCTTGTAACAAACGCCCAATCTGCTGGGCCCTGGCCTCTAACGTTTGTTCGGCCACTTGATTCTGCTCCTGAAGTTGTTGCAAATATATTTCTAATTGTGCCAATGTTGTATAACAATGCTCTCTTTCAAATTTGAAGTCTTTAGCATGTTTGATCATTTTGCTTTCCGTGGCGATAACCCGTTTCTTTAATCCCGCAACCTCATCATCGTACTTTTCTTTCAACTGCTTAACCAGGCGTGCTCATTCATCTGCGTTTTTAGCCAATTGCTTTCGAGCCTTGGCTAGTTCACTTTCTGCTTTGTTCAAATCAAAAGTATAATCACTGACTTTCTGCCTCAAGTTAGCTATGAGTTTTTCATCTTTGGCACTTCGGGCGGGGTTTTATGCCGCTATTTTCATTTTCTGAATTTGGGCTCGAAGGGCCTCATTTTCTTTAGCTAGCTCTTTCTTTTCACCTTCGTCCACCGCGACTTTCAAACTATTCTAGAATTGAAGTTCTTTGACTTATTTTTCCAACTTTCCTATTGTGGCTCTGTACTCGTTCTCCTTGGCCAACCAAGCCCACTGTTCTTGCGACGCCTCAATGAATTCCTGAATGTGAGGCTTTTTGGCTGGTCTTTCTGCTTCAGCCCTTGCAGTGTTCTTCTTTCTATACCAGGCAAGATTGGCAGGTGAGACTTCTCCTCTAGATAAGTCATGCACTCGAGTGTTCACTGTAAAATACTGGCATTCATTCCATATAGAACAAACTGTTTCTTCATAAAATTGACCATTAGAACCAACCTCGACCGCATAAACACTAAGATCTTCATCCGGGTGCATCACCTGACACCTTCCCAACTGTCTCATCGCCCGGTAAGGAGCGTAAGGCTGGATACCTCGCAGACCCATTAGGAGGAAGTAAGGACTAGTGGCGGGCATATACACAATTTCTTCAACAGGAAGCCAACCCAATGTAACTCTGAAATCCTTGTGTCAAACTCTTCAATGCAACTCTTCTTTGTGGACCCGTAACTCATATACTCAGGGTGATGACACAGGTGCTCGATCATCCATATCTGTAATAGCAAATTGCATACCTCGAAGAAATCTGCCCCAGCTTTACAAGCTATGAGAGCTCGATACATCTCAGACACTATCATAGGGGCAAGAATGCTTTTGGCATTGCTAATTAGGACCTTGACGACTCCAGCCACCCGCAAATCGATATTCCCATCTTTTCGTGGGAACACCACAAGGCCTAGGAAAGCTACCATGAAGGCAAAATGCCTATGCTCATCCCATTTTATTCGGTTTCCTCTGCTACAAACACCGTTTGCCGGATCGTTGAACCCTCCTGCATGCCCGTACCTCTGATATATAAAACGTAGAGTGGAAAAACCACCCTCCAATTCGGAGTACGGGATTCCCTTGCTTATCTTTAACAAATCCATGAATTTGGGAGAGTTAACGGCTCTTGGAGTGATCAGATACTTATGCCTCAACCCATCAGTACTTCCCATATAACCTGTTATCTCTTCCAAGGTTGGGGTGAGTTCAAAATCCAAAAAGTGAAATACGTTATGGTCCGATTCCCAAAATGTAACCAAAGCCTTTATGACATCTCCTCTAGGTCTGATTTTTAACAACCCGATGAGACCTCCCAAATGTAGACTGACCTTATCTTGCTCCGATTTTCCGAGATCCTCCCACCACATATGCAACTCCAAAGGGATCTTGTTTATGACTGTTATTGGCAAACTTGGACTCGTCCTTATTCTGCACATTTATTAGGGAGATTAAACAAAAATCAAAACTCATTTGACTCGAAGACAAAATTGACACTTTTTCCTCTCTTTTTCTGTTGTTTTTAAAAAAAATCTGGTTTTGCAAATACGGCCTTTCAGCACCTCGAAAACGAAGATTTTAAGGTTGTGTTAGCTAACCGGTGAAAACCTTGAAAAATGACCACAGGCGGCCGTTCTTGCAAAAGCAGCCTTCCGATGCCCTTTTAGGGACATTCGGCTATTTCTGACAAGAATGACATCACCCTAATTATTTTCAAATAAAAGTAAAATTTTTGTTCTTTTGGGCTATTTTGCAAAAAAGGAAGTTGGACCCGATGGGGGTTGCCTACGTATCCCACATCTTGTGGGAATCAAACTGGCGTAGTTCGGGCAAATAAAATGGACTATTTTTGAAAACCAAACTTTCTTCTTCTTTTTTACATTTTTCAATTCGTTTTTCTCTTCTTTTTTTCAAAAATTCGGTAGAGTTTCGGTGCTATTTGGACACTGATTTTTCTTAAAACTGGTGATTAATTCTCTTAACCTTCTATACTGCTATTTCTTATCCAAACTCTCTCTTTTTATTCAAAAGTCATTCAGCATGCAAATCCGAAGCAAATGAATGCACAAGTAGCAAGTAAGATGCATCAGAATGGTCTTTTTATTTCGGGTGCACCTTTCCTAGATGGACCCAACCCCTGTGTTGCATCCCCAAAGTCAAAATGCACATGATGCAAGCAAGCGCTCCTACTTGGTATCCGGCATGAGGTCTTGTTATACTAGGTTTAAAACCTAGGTTTATTTGTTCTAGACCTGGTTTACCCGAGCAGACAACTCGAGTCGAGGAGGGGCTGCATATCGGTAATCAAAAGATCATCCGGCTTTGCAACTTGTCCGAACCTCGTTCTATTTGGAATAGGACACTAACAGAAAGAAGCCACGGCCAGCAAGCACTCCTCGGGAGAGAGAAGAGAGGGGTTTCATAGAAGCTCATATACAATTCAGATAATATTAAAGCGGTAAAAGCAACATTTAGCACATTAGGCACAAACATGTAATAAAATCAGATAACAAATAAAGCCAATTATAACAATTCATCTAAGCTCGAATTCTTAAACCTTAAACCAGAGATTCTGGGTTCGGTCCCCAGCAAGTCGCCAGAGCTGTCACACCTCCTTTTTACGACACCCCTTGGAAGAGGGACTGAATAAGGGAGTTCTTCCAATTAAAGGACAATCGAAACGGGATTTATTGTTAAAAGATTCAGAGTCGCCACCTGGGATAATTTATGGTGTCCCAAGTCACCGGTTGAATCTGAAATCGAGGAAAAGCTTGACTCTGTTTAACAGTCCGCGAACCAGAAATCTGGGTAAGGAATTCTGTTAACCCGGGAGAAGGTGTTAGGCATTCCCGAGTTTCGTGGGTCTAGCACGGTCGCTCAACTGTTATATTCGGCTTGATTATCTGATTTTAATATGTTTTAAACCTATGTGCATTTTTAAAACTTTAACCGTTTTTAGTCATTTTTAGGAATATTGCATCGTTATTAAAACACGTCTTGAACCATGTCACATAAATGCACCCGCAGTCTTTGACATATTTCAACATTGTTGAGATTTGGATTTGGGTCACATAAATGCGCACCCGAGTTTAATAAGGTAATATTATTAATAACGTGCCTAAAGCAACTAACGCGTTATTAACTTTGCGAGGGCCGTGGAAGTTTGTTAAACGGCACGCCTCGAGTTCTAAATAATTAATCACACTTAATTAAAACGAGGGCCATGCATTTGTCATTTTTATTTAGCATGGCGCACCTCGATTTGTTCTAATTAAAGCATTTCTAGACTAATTCATGAGGGCCATATGTGATCTATCGGTGGATGACACACCTCGAATTCTAAATATTTTAAAGAAAATAATTAAAGAGGGTCACGCAATTTGTGATTCTATTTGGCGCGAAGCATCTCCATTTATTCTAACTTGATCTAAGGTACCTTATGGAAATCTTAATGTCTATTTTTAAAAGAGTCTACATCCTATTATGTTTTAGCTATTTGGTGGATCAATTACCATCTCAATTCCGGGCCTAAAGGGAGCCCAGTCCACATGAGTTGCGTGCAAGATGAAGCCTCTAAAATCGCTGAAGAGGACCATGGCAAACTGGAATCGACTTGGACTCAAAGTGGGCCCAATGCCCATGGAGCAAGCCCAAATCGAACGGGAAAGAGGTCAGGGAATTACGTTCAAGCAATTACATAGAGGAAACATTTAATCTAAAGAAAGATGAATTGACAACTGATTTAAAATTTGCAGATTTCTTAACTTGAATCAAATGACCACAAAACTAACATTGTTAAACACCTAGTATCCACAAAATATATATACTTATGCAAACAAACATATTAATCCCATCATCATTCTCATGCTCTTACAATATTCCAAATTTCAAATTTAAGCTAACATTTAAACATGATAGTAGAACCCTGAAGCCACTTAAAAGGAGACAGTTTCATTACAAATCAAGCTACTGATGGTTTCCATGCTTTACGAACAACAGATCTCAATTATTAAAGCTCGACCAAACTACTATATGAATGTCAAGCTTAAACATACTAGACAGTAATAGAACTCAACAATTTCTCAATCATTTTCTTCATTCATATAACATGGCTTGCTAAATTGATCTATAACACTAAAGCTAAACAAACAACAAGATCTTGATACATCATGGTCTCCACAGTTCTCGATTAATTATATCATGAGAATTTGATTACTGAAATGGAATTTAACTGAGACTATACTATGAATAAATGAGGGAATGTAAATATCAGGCAAAGAAACAATGAGCTAAAATATAATGGTGCTTCCATTTCATCTTTGAGTCAGGCTTTACATCATGACGGGTTTAGAACTTGTACCTGGAAGAAGAATAAATTAACCAAAAAGGAAATTGAGGGTCAACAGATTCAGTCAACAGCAGCAGAACCAAACCTCAGATTCAACACCAAGTATTCCAATTCAACCCAGAAAATGATGTAAAATGGCCCAGAAAATAGTTTCAGTCCAAGCAATGAACTAGAAAACCACAAACTAGACTCGACCTTAAGTCATTTCAACCCAAATGAAGCATAAACTGTTCAGCAATTGAAGACCTCACTACATGAAGCAGAACAAACCAATAGAACAGTGATTCTACTGATTTTTAACCATTTTCTGATTCTCTAAATTTTTTCTTCTTTTCAGCTCTTAGAAATCTATGAAAATGATAAAATATTATGTAGCCTGTGTAATCACTCGATTTTCAGCTCTCTATATCTCTCAGATTTTTCAGAATGTCTTCGCTACCCCAAATGAGGAGAAAGAGATCCTTATATAGGCCCATCTAATGCAACCCTATTTTTGCTAGCTATTTCCCATTTTAACCCTCTCAAACCTAATTGTTTTTACCCTCTTACCCCTCTAAGGATCTGAAAATTCTTGCCCCCTAACAAACTCACGTTTATCCTATCTTCTAGAGCCTTTCCTCTTAACAGAATTGATTCCTTCCTGACCTTGAATCCCTGAATTACCCTTAGCCCAATCAATTATTACTAACCTTGCCCTTCCCCTTGAGCCCCCTGAAGTTCCTAACTATTCACTTACCCCCTCTTAGGTATAAAAAGAGTGACAAACAGGACTGACTAAACACATAGGGCATCCAACAGATCAAACTGTGAATCAGTTCTTAAAGAAAATGCCGAAAATCTAGTGGAAACAAATTAAAACATGAATCAAATCTTCAAGCATTCACACCAACATTTAAACAAGAACACTCAGTCATAAAACTTATCAATACTAATCTAAACAATGATTTAAACTAAATTAAACAACACATAACACTTAGCTTATTAACCATTAAAACAGAACGGAAGGGTCGAGATTTAACGGGAGAAAATAGGCACAAAAATTAATTCAAGTCTAAAATCTGAACTTCAAATTAAAGGACAGGGGCGAGGAAGAAGATGAGTCGAACTTGAAAGAAAACTCAAAAGAAGTGAAGAATGCTTACCTATTTGGACAGAATTGAGACGGACATCAAACTGTTGGTTTCGTCCTCAATAATGGCACCCACTTGTTCTTTGTAAGAGCAAGTAAGTAGCATTAGTGAGGGAAGAGACCTTAAAAAACAACCCCATGCCTGAGACAAACTCTTATGCACCAATTTAGGGTTCAACACTCTAGAACCCTAGATTTGATATTCGAGTAATTTTGAAGGTATTTGAAGGGAATTGAATGTGGATTTAGGATAAGGGGGATGAGGAGATTCTGGGGTGTGATTTTGGGGCAGTTAGGACGATTTAGGGTTTTGGTCGTTCCTTTTCAATTCAAGATTCAAGCATTTTAGTTGGGATTTGAGGGAAAAGGGATGTAGATTTGGAAGGAGGGGAAAGAGAAGAAGCTAGGGTGTAATTATGGGGTTGATCAGAGCATCGCCGCCGGCGGAGGCGATTTCCGGCAGGCGGCGCACGGCGGAGATGATGGGGGTTCTCTGAGGGGTGGGGTGAGAAAGACGAGCTTGGGGGGTAGGGTCATTAGGACAGTTATATATTAAATAACCCCAGCTTCCCAGCCGTTCGATCAAGGAACCTCGACGGCTGGGATTTGTTATAGGCAAAACGGGGTCGTTTGGTTATTACAAGGGACCGGACCGGGTTGGGGTGACTGGGTTGCGGGTTAGAGGTGGAAAATTTGGGCCTGGGGGTTTAATTTGAAGGCTGACCCAAAAAATATGGAATTCTCTTTCATTTTTATTTCAAAACAAACTTAATTCAAAACTCCTTTTTTTTCTTCTTTCTCTTTTTTTCAAAATTTAATTAAAATCAAAATTAATTCCTAGAACTAAAAAAAACTAATTAAACCTAAAATGATAATTAACCCAATTAATTAAAAACAAATTAACATAAAAACTACTCAGAATCAAAGCTAAAATTAAAAGTGCAAATTAAACTAATATTTTGTGATTTTTCCATTTTATGAAACAATTAATTTTCTAATTAATCCTAAAATGTAAAATTAAACCCTAAATGCAAATGTCAAGTATTTTTTGTTGGTTAAATAAAATAAACATGCACAGACAAATGCAAACAATTAGCAAAAGTGCCACAAAAATCCACAAAATTGTAAACACTGCAAGAAATTGTTTTGTTTTGAATTTATGGGAGTAATTCATATAGGGCAAAAATCACGTGCTCACACCCATGCATGTAAGTCAAGTTCGCAAATACAAAAGTATTCCTGCAAATGCGATATCGCAGATGCACTTATGTGTCCGCAGATGCGGAAGTGCTGGGCAGAACCATTTAAATCGAGGGTTGGGCCATTTTCTTTATATTTTGAGTTTTACACTTCGATTTTGGGAGCTTCTTTTTGGCTTTTTAAAGAAAATCGATTGAGTAAATGTTCTTCACCTAGTATATAATATATTTCATGATTTTATCTTCATTTTTAACATTTATTTGTGTTTTGAGTTGAAGAAAAAGTTGGTTTTTTAAGAAAGTTTTCAAAATGAGAAATTATGATTTGAGGAACCAAATGGTATCAGAATTTGATAATTTTTGTATGGTTGAACTCGTATCGGAATGTGTGTTCGGGTTTTGTAAAATTTATTGGGTTTCGAGGTGCGTGCCTTGGGAGGAGAGGGTTTGACTTTTGGATCGATTTTTAGATTTTGTTAAAGATGGAGACTTTATGGTCCGAAATAGTTTCTTATGAGTTTTATTTATTCTTTGAAGTTATTTTGGTTAGATTTGAGCCGTCCGGAGGTCTTTTCACCCGAGAAGTTCATTTTAGAGTATCGATTTATCTTCTTTGAGGTAAGTATCTTGCCTAACCTTGTGGGGGGGGGGGATTTCCCCTTAGGATTTAAGTCTTCTATGATGATTGTAGTTCGTGTACGCGAGGCGATGAGTGCATGCTCGAACTTATTTGTGGAAAGTTGGCCTTTAGGGTTCTTAGGTCCTTATATTCATTGTGTACAAAGTTGTTCTCGATACGTTTGCGTTCCTATTTTCTAGTTTCACTTCTACATGCTTTAATTAGAATTAATTTCTTTAGGACTCACTCTTATTGCCTATTTGATTTTTATTTGACTTAACTGAATATTTTGCCTTTTCTGCCGTCATGCTATCTTTTCGTAACTGCTTATCTTTAATTGAAATTATTTTTATATCATCCTATAATTGTTTAGTCTTAATTGGAGTTATGATTATCCTTTGCTGCTTACCCTTATTTGAATTGTTGAACATCCTTGGAAATTGCTCAACCTTAAAAGAAGTTTAGATAACCTATATCTTAGTTGACTTGCCTTTTATTGGAGCTATTTTTACTCATGTTGCCTTCTTTGTTGTTGACTTGTATATTGCGGGATCGTTGCTACATATTAGTTTTCCCTTGTTGAGTTGTTCCCTTTACGCCTAGCATTCTTTACTGTGGTTATTCCTTGTGAACTGGTTCTACCATTTCTTTGTGATTTAAAGTTCTTGAGTTGATTTACTCGACGTACTTTGTATTATTGTCATTGTTGCGGTGATGTACGAGGTTTCTACTGTGTTGTAACTGTTATCTCTGTTGGTTGCGCTGCATATTTAATTTGGGACTACGAAACGGTATTCCGGGAGATCCCCCTGCCCTGCATATTTACTTTGGGACTATGAAATAGTATTCCAGAAGAACCCCCTGTTC
Source organism: Nicotiana sylvestris (assembly GCF_000393655.2). Taxonomy (NCBI): domain Eukaryota; kingdom Viridiplantae; phylum Streptophyta; class Magnoliopsida; order Solanales; family Solanaceae; genus Nicotiana; species Nicotiana sylvestris. The sequence goes on from NC_091057.1 coordinate 113,558,839, forward strand.
TGCATATTTACTTTTGGACTATGGAACGGTATTCCGGGAGATCCCCTTTTATATTTACGTCTGGAACTACGGGACGGTATCTAGGAGATCCCCTATTGTTATCTCTGTGTACTGAGCTGTTGACTTTCTATGATTCTGTTCTTATTAAATTTCAGTACTTAGTTTTATTGCAATATTCGTTTTGTCCAATTATATATATATATATATATATATATATATATATATATATATATATATATATATATATATATACCGGTACGTGTTGTCTGTTCTTTTCCTTATGCTTACTAGCTGGTATGAACTATGGTCGCGCACTTGCACAAGTATACACGTAGCTAAGCACCCTTATTGGAAAAGAGGTTTCCTTGATATTGTTGAGTATAGATTCAGACCCTTGTTTACTTACCTTCTATGTGAGAGTGACTCTATTTGGCATGTGAGTTGTCAGCATGATTATGAGATGTAATGAGGGCACAGGATACCAAGTGATGGGGATTAGGTTTTGAGAACCATGGGTTGTGTATCTGTCCGAGGTTCGATGCTTCATGGAGTTTGTTGACTAAGACCTGATGTGAGAAATACCGTAGTTGTTAATTTATTATTTGTCCTTGCAGTATCTGTGATTTCAGATTTGGCTGTGTTTTCGTTCACTCTTCTGTGTTATTATTATGGTGTTCCATTATTACTTGTTGTTTCCTCCTTATTGCAAATTTCTGTATCGTTAGTCATATCGCATATTCTTTATGTAGAAATCATACACTGTTGTTCCTATACTCATACTTGCTCAGTTTATTAGACCAGTAAGTGTCTTGATTGTTTCTCTTCACTACTTTACTAAGGTTAGTCATGATACTTACTGGGCACCGTTGTGGTGTGCTCATTCTACACTTCTGTACATTTTTGTATAGATCCAGGTATTGGATCACTAGTAGCTATGTGGACTGTTACTGTGGAGACTCAAGGTAAACTTGCTACTGCGTTCGCAGGCTTCGGAGTCACCTTATTATTTTGTATTTACACTATTCACTTTTATTTCGAGACAGTTGTATTTTAGAGGTTTTCTAGCAAACCTTATAGAGCTTATGACTTGTACCACCGATTTTGGAAAATTATAAGTTTTGTAAAGATTTCTATATCGAAGCTGTTAGATTATCCCTATTATTGTTGTCATTCAGAAATTATTAGGCTTACCTTGTCCCTAAGACTAGGTGCCTTCATGATACCCAATGGAGGGGAAAATTGGGTCGTGACACACATCTTCGGGATGAATTTCTTGGTCCTAGTTCTACTTTACCGATTATTCTTTCCTCATGTTTGACTAACGTGCAGGTAGATTCCACATTGGCGGTGCTACAAAAGAGAAAGAAAGCTATTGGGTGGACCTTGGCGGATATTCAGGGGATAAGCCTCGCCTTTTGCACGCATAAGATCAAATTGGAGGATGGCGCCTGTTTACCGTGAAAATGGTAACAACAATTAAATTTGTAAATGGGACTCTAAAAATACATGATCTATTTTTATGCTAATTGTTAGAGTTGTTGATTCTAGGAGTATGAAGTTTAACGATAAGATACAAGCTTAAATGGGGAAGTAATCAAACTGAGGGGCTTGCTGCCCGGGCTTTGGACTGGTCGATGAAGGGCCTCGGGGTCGATATCTGGCTCGAGCTCGAGTTATCGGGGGTAATCGGGAATGGGATAACAGATAAGATATGATTAAAGAAGGCTCTTTATGGCCAATACCGAGCAATAAATGAAGAACAAGTATGAAAGTAATAAATGAAAAGAGTGGCCTTGAGCGAGTAAGAGCAAGTAAGTTAGAAAGAAGAAAGAGAGAGAGAGATATTATTGATCTTGTGTAGAATAGTTGGAGCAACAACAGCCTCTTACAAAGTGGTGTAAATTCCCTTTATATAGGAGGAGAATTCGGTTACAGTATAACATACATTAATTGTAAAGCAAGGAGATGGGACGGCTAGATGTGACGCCTCGACTCAGGCTCTGGGTAGGCCGGCTCTGTCAGACTTAGCCGCGTGCCTTGGGAATTCCCCTTTTGTTTTAGTCTCGATCTTCGTCTTCTTTGAGTCGGGCCTCGACGAGCCCCGAAGGAGGGGACTAGGTCGCAACTCCAAGTCCTTGGGGTCTCGAGATATTCTTCCGAAGTGGCTTGATAGCAAGAAATTAAGCCCTCTGATTTCGCCGCATACAGATAGTATCCACTTTTCCCATAACGAAGCGATGGGAAATGATTCTGACACCTGACTCTACGAGCTTCTCGTGGTGACGTCATACCAATGATGCAACCTGTGGTGCGAGTTTTTGCGACAGTCAGGATGTCCTATGGACTTGTGTATTTGACATCATTCAATGCACTGTCGATTCCCGTTCTCCAAGGTGAAATTACTGTCGTCGATTTGCTTCTTCAAGAATGCAGTAATTGCGTCCGCGGTCGGTCTTCTAAAGCCTCGATGACCATGTCGTTACCCCTTATAAATGGGGGTGCTCTGGCGTTGTTTTTCTATCTAAGTACCTTTATCTGCTCATTCGCCCATTTCTCCTTATCATCTTCATCTATTGTTGATCACCATGTTTGGAGTCTACGGCCTCAAGGTCGTTTGGCATTGTTTCGATATGCCATATTGGGGCCTCTTACTGGAGCTTCCCCTTGTCGAGCACGACCATGCCTCCTTGTCATTGTTGTGGTTGTTGTTACGTCTGTTGTCGCTACCCTTGTTTGCTTGAGATGATGACATGTGGGGGTCGGCTTTCCTTGCTCGTAAAAAGCTCTTCGGATTATATACCGCTGCTCACCTTCATACCCGGGCTCGACATGGAACTCTGCCCCGAGCTGGTAGCTTGCACGACTAAATGTTCCAAGAAGTGGATTCTAAGTAGACGTGCAAGCGAGGCCGAGGTTCACCCGGTTCGCTGTGTCTCCAAGGTTCTCTTGGCTAGTGAGGGTCCTCGACCTTCGGCGAGCTATGGCATTTTTCATCCTCCCTGCTTCTCCCCTTATCCTTTGGGGATATCAGTGTGGAAGGCCGGGATGAGGCTTCTGAGGATGCATGCCCAGAGGCGCTTGTTGTAGGAAGTGGACCTATGAGAGTAGACCAGTTTCTTGGCATTTACCACGTGTGTGCACCCTTTTGTTTCTTCCTTTCTACGTAAGAACCCCTTGCGGGCTTTTGCAATTGTATGTAAGGACCCTTCGAGGGCCGTTGTAGCCGATATTTACTAAATATGAAGATGTTTCCTTTACTTCTGCTTTTGATTTTTGTCGTGTTCTCGTATACTCTTGCGCGTTCGCGGAGATTTTGAATGTATGCCTCTGTTGACGATTGCCAATATTTTTTTGGCCTTTGGTCGACAGAAATGGCTCCTTTCCGAGCTCATCGCTATTCCCAGAATCAAGCCCGAAGTAATTCGATAAACCTAGATCATCGGGGCCCTCGAGCCCCATTGAGGTAGATCACCTAAGAAAAAGTCGACTTCGGGCACTTAGAGCTTTTACTTTGAGCTTGGCGTAGATAACCTTTTGAGGTGTTGTAGGCAGGCCTCTAAGGAAGGGCCTATTCGTATTTAGGCGATTTTCTGCGGTCGAGCCCTCGTGATCGAGGCTCGAAGTTCTTATTTTTACCTCTCGAGAGAAAACTTCAAGGTCGGGTACCACCTCGGAATTGGAGATGATGTTGCTGACCCTCTGTGGCCTAACTTCTTCTTGACGGAGATCTCCGGGGTCGCGCACCACCTCGAGATCCGTTCTGAGGTCGTTGGCCTCCCCAGACTTATCCTGGGTAGGCAAATTGTCGTTGTATCCCTCATATATGCGGGGTGGCTCTTGCTTCTTTGGAAGATCCCATTATTTTAGATAGTTATCCTTCCGTATTGGCATCGGGTCCTTCGTTACCTTAAGCGCAAAAGTGTTGGTGTAGGCCCCTGCTTCAGTCTGCCAATTCTACCATAGCCATGGCAGCTACATCAGGGTCGGCCCGGCAGGGAGGGGAGAGTTCTACTCCCAGTGCTCAGGATCCACGGGAGTTTACTCTAAAGACTATGTCTTTCATAAGAGAGGAACATCTGGAGATGGTGAGGAGATACTGTGGATGGGGCAAGGGGGTAGTGGTGTAGGCGCTTTCCCCAGATGAGAGTATTACGAACTCCGCTGATGGATTCCTGGACGTATACTTATACGCATTCGCATTAAGACCCCTTGATAGGATCGTGCTTGATTTCTACCTAAAGTGCCGGGTTACTTTGGGGCAGATACACCCATTGTTTTGGCGAATAGTGCTGATGATGAGATTCTTTGCGGAGAAAGGTGGGCTTGAATTCATGCTTAGCCACCTCGTCACGCTATACCAGCCCTTTCATCATTGAGGCCTACTAACCTTGCGGTGCCGTTCATCCATGCCCTTTATTGTTGATGACGAGGAAGATGGGGATCAAGAGTGGGTCAGTCAATTTGTCCGGGTTCAAACGGCTGACATTATCCCCATGGAGCTCATGGCATTTCCCGAGGGATGCAATTACGCGTGTGAGTGGAGTGTCTCGTGCTTTCTTAGACTTGCTTATAGCGAAAACCAGTTGAGTAATTGTGTTTCCTCCTTTTCTACAGCAACTTCATGGATGCCGGGTGAAGTTCCCGATTTGCCCGGCTGGGTTCGGAGGTTGGCGACCCATTCGCTTGCAACGAGCGTAGGTGGTGAGCCATGTCCCAGGGCAGATGGGAAGAGAAATACCAAGGTATGCGCGTACGCTTCTTTTACCTTGGTCTCCATATGTTTGAGATGACATTTTCCTCTTTCTTTTGTACGAGCTTTTCCGTTTGAGGTATCGGACGGTTCCTTGGGGCAAGGCTGTGTTTCTCCGGAGAGGGGGAGGAGTCATCGGCCTCCGAGCCAAGGGACGACGGCGATAAATGGGATTTGCACTTGCAGTGTGATGGAGCTTTTAGCGGGGCTAAACCTGCCCGTGTCTTCGAGGAAAGAGCATCGCCCGAGCCTGCTGTTCCTGAAGTATTTGGTTCTGGAGCGGTGGTTCCTCCGAGTGATTATGCCTTGACGGAAGTTTGTTCTTCCAGGTCCAGAGGGGCTAAACCAACAAGAGTGTGCTCAGCCTTCGAGGAAGTCCGCCGGCTTCACTTCGCGGTGAGTTTCGGCGTAGTCCTTCTGTATTTTGCGTCTTCCTTTTCTTCTCGAGTTTTTATTCAGCAGGCCTTTGACAGACTCAGGTATGAGCTGCTTCGTCATGAGGCTAGGCTTCAGAAAGCTCAGGATAAGGGTGAGTCCCTTAGGCTCCTCAGCGAGGAGAGGGAGGTTGAGTTGATGCACTAGCGATTGTTGATACCCAATTTTTTTCCTGTATAGTTTTATATGCAAAACACTTTCAAAATAGCATATATATATATATATATATATATATATATATATATATATATATACATGCATATATAAATATGTCCCAATGTCTTATTATTTTCTTCTTAATTTTTAAAAAATTTCTAACCAATTTATTCCCCTATTTTATCCATAAAAACCCAATAATAATTCCCAAAATTATTGTTTTGGTGATTCATTTGTTGGATCCTCATATGTTTTACTAAAATATAGCTAAGATAATTTTTGCATATTTTTTACAAATTCATTTAGTATTTATAAAACTAAATTACATGTAATTACAATGTTAGCCTCTTTTAGATTTAATTATGTTTATATCTATAAAAAAATTAATTTCAGTATTATAATTTGATAATTATGTACTATAAATCATTTTAGTACCTTTAATTTATTTACAAAAATTATTTTACTATTTTTTATAAATCAAATAGGAAAAATTGGCTATTTAAATGTTAGCCCCATTTTATTTCAATTATAGCCTGATTTTGAACCCCAATTGAACCCAATTTGAAGACCAATTACCCTAACCTAATTCCCATTCAAACCTACCCACAACCCATTTAAATGACCCACCTGGACTCCCATCTAATCCCAGTCGTTGATCGTTTAGATCAACGGCTCCCATTAATCCTTTCCTAATTAAACCCAAAGACCCCCCAAACCCTTTTCATTCTTCATAAGCTGCCACCTCTGAAACCCCTCCTCTCCCAAATCCTCTCTACAACCACATCAAACCCTAGCCGCCGCCACCCTAATCCGCTCTAATCCATGGCCTTCCAAGGTCATCGGAAACTTGTATCAACCTCTCGTGGCCCCTACGTGTTCGTTCCTGTGGACTCATGACTAAATCCTAAAAGGGTTATGTCCAGTATTTGCTCGATAATTGTTCTTCGGTCGTCTCTGACCTTTCTCCGGCCAGGCATGGCTATTCGAGTCAGACTTTTGACTCTTCTGCTTAGATCGATGGTTTTCAAAGCCTTTCTCATCACTTGGGGTTCTTCTGAAACCCTAACCTCTAAGGTTCTTTTGATTTCTCTTAGATCTTCTTCAGATCTATGTTTGCTTTGGACTTCTAAGCGTTTTTTCTCGAAGTTTCTTTTTAAAACTCTGCTTTCAAAACCCCTTATCTTTTGCGATTAGGGTTCTTCTTAAGTTATTTCAAAACTTTTCTCTGATTTTTGACATTTTTTGCTATGTTTGCTCATATCGTTCTTCTACCTGAGTTTGCATGTTAAAAGCCCTAATTTTTTTGACTGTTTATTAGACGAATGCTTGTTTGCTTGAGTTTTGTCCGATTTGTTTTTTTTATCCTCTTTTAACGCTCTACAATTGTTGAAAATCTTATGGCTTTGAATCTGAGACTGTTCGTTTAAGTGCATGACTCGATTTGAAGTTCTTTATTTTAAAACCTTTTATTCCTTTGTGTAATTCTTCTGACTTTGGTTTTCTATCATCTCTAAAACTCGATAATGCTCGAAACCCTATTTTTAAAAAGGGGGTTTTCCTCACCTGCTACTGTGAGATCTTCGCATGCCTTTGATATTCTATATTTTCTTCTCTACTGATTTAATGTGACTTGACCTACTAGACTATCATGCTTCGAATGTTGCTATCTACTAAATTTTGTGCTACTATTGCATGCTATTTCCTTTTGCCAACAGGCTTGGCCTCGCATGTATAGTGTTTATGTACCTTATTTATATGCTGAGTTTCCTTCTTTGACTGATCTTCAAACTCGTGACTGATTTCAAACTTTTCCTTTGTGAAATTCTGATTTCGCTCGCCTGTTAAGGTTAACTGATTTCTTTTCCTATTTTACCTTACTGAATCCTTTCCAAAATTAGAGTATTTTTGTACCTAGACTCGATTGCTTACTTAATGTTTTACCACTTCTTTTATGGCAACTGTCAGCCTGCTGACAAATTGATTTCCTCCCTTATTTTAAACCTGTCACTGCCCGTTAAGCAAGTGATCCCTTAATTAAAGGCAATCACTTGTATAATTTATTCTGAATCACTATTGTTTCCATGTTTGTAGCTTATTACCCCTCTCTTACTCGTTTTCAAAAGCTATAGATACCATGTACTTCTTTTCTTTCAAGGACACGAACACAAGGCATAAACACTTGAGTTCAAACACACACTCCACTAAAATCTCTCTCTTCTCTGTTATTACTATACTGCTGCCTTACCTAGCCGGTTGAAAACCAAGGCTAGGCTGTGGAAAACTTGCTTATTTTTCTGCATTTTCTTTTCTACTGGTATGTTCTAATTAAGTTTTCTGCACCAACAACATGTTTATTTACTGTTTCTTGCATTCTTGTCTACCTACTGTTTGTATTTAACCCAGTTCCATTATTTAGCATGCTGTAATTTCCCCTTTCTGTTCTGAATCAATGTATTATGACCTATGAATCTCAAATCCCCACCCCAATGTGTTTAATACTTGTGGTTAGTTTGGGGCATGACAACATTGAAAATTGTTGCGCATGACCCAAACTTGATCTTCCTGGGATCATAGCCTCCCTGTTTCTCTTATATGTTGTGTGTTCTGGTTGATTTACAGGCATGTCAGCACTTCACATTTATGTGCATGCCCAAAGTTAACCCATGCCTAAGTGTTTAGGCTCCTTGCAATGGATTCCCAATCCCCTGGCCCCTTTTGTATGAAGTTATTAACTCCCTGAAATGCTAATGGCTGCCTCCCATCACCCTTTCCCTCTCCTTTATTCCTCAGTTCTTAAAACTCTATTTCTGCACTTCCACTATCTTCTTAGACTTAGGTTTTGCCCCCTCCCCCCTTCCCCCCTTATGTGAGCCTTGCCTTGGGACCCATGAGCTCTCTCTGAACTTGGACACATAAGGGCTGACATTTCCACACTGCACTCATCTCTATTCTGGTTATGTAACTTGGGTGTGAGCACTGCCTGGGGTCCTATTGAGAACCTTAGGGAACTCTGACATACTCAAGTCTGAAAAGGGCTTTGGATCAATGGCATTTTGAGGTGGTTTATTCCATAACTCAGAGAGGAAGTCAAGAATCAGGCTTCTTTTGGTTGTAACTTTTCTTTCTGCTTTTATAGTGTAATTTATTATTACTGGGTCTGTAATAATTTCTGTAATAAACACTGGGGTTGGCTAGTGAAAAGGGTTGTTAATTATGCATGCTTGAGGGTAGATATCATGTCTATAGGACCTAACATCTGCATGCTTAGTTCTGCAATAGAAATCATGTCTATAGGATTTGTTGCTTTAGATTATGCATGTTTAATTCTGCATTTTAGATACCATGTTATTTGAATCTAAATGGTTAAAACCAGATATCATGTCCATAAGGTTAGAATCAGTAACATATAGAAATCACACCTATAGGGATTCCCAAGTAAAATTCTGGTTCGTTTCTATTCACATTCAACGCTAGATATCATGTCTATAGGAACTGAAAATTGACAATAATAGATACCATGCCTTCAAAATCTGAAACTAGTTCAATTTAAGATCAATCTATTCTGAATCAGTTTTAGATAATCTAATTCCCTTATTTAACGAGGTTTAGCAAGCATGCCTATAGGATTTCAAACAATTCATTTTGAGTTATTACTTTTTTTCGCCACATTCTGAATTAAGTAGATATCATGCCTATAGGACCCCATCTAAACACTTAGGCAAGCCTTAGAGTAATAACCGTAAAATTGAATCCGCTTTTGTTAATTGCTACAACCAGCAGGCAAGCCTGATTCGTACTTCTTATTTGAGTTATGTAATAAACAAATCTGCTTCAATAATGAAACTCCCCTCGTCTTTTGTATTTTAATCAGACCTAAAACGTATGTGCAAGTCATGCTAGTTATGTGATTTTGTTCAAGGAGGTGTATATGAGCCTTTATCTGTTTATATGCTTCCCCCAACATGCAGTATGTGTTTTTGTATGTCGCCTTAGATTTTGTCCTTTGTAACCAATCAGACTAATATTTCTCCCCCTTAGGAATAGTAGTCCTAAGCTCCTCCGGGACTGACAGGAATGGAACGGGTAATAACATGCAATAGTAATCGAGACCAATCTGCGCTTTAATACCTTAACGGGGTGGAAAGGGTAGATATGGATATGATGACCAGTGCGCTAATACCATGTGTATCCCCTCTCTTGAGGAGCGTCACCCTTTTCCTTTATTTGCAAACTTCTTTTCAAAAACCCCTCCTTTTAATTGTTATTTCTTTCGTGTGTTTAAATTTAAATCCCCTTCTATTTGAGCATGTACTTGTATATATGCTAACTGTATAAATTCACAACAAAATTGTCGGACCGGGAACCACACTAGTGGATCCTGAGAGGTGCCTAATACCTTCCCCTTAGGATAATTTCAAGCCCTTACCCATTCTCTGGTTATTCTAACGAGACTTAGAATTGAACCCTTATAGGTGTCCTAATGCACCTTAAATAATTAGGTGGCGACTCTTCAAAAAATGCAAAACCCAGTTCCCAAAAGGAATGAGTTGCCCTATACCCCAATGTCATAAACCCGATTTTCACTTAGGAAAGAGGGGACACGACAACATGGCAACTCTGCTGGAGATATTTAGACTTTTACCACTTCAGATTGTTCTTGTGAATTTGTACCCTCCCTTATGTGCAATTACTTGTTTAAATTCCTTTAAGCGTTTAATTTCTTTTCAAAGAAACACTGACTCATCTTCTTCGTTTCTTTCCTTTATTACTGCTTTAAATTATAAAACTGTTGTATTTATTGCTTTCTTAACGTGCAAATATGTACCAACATGATTTTAATTATCGCATAATCATGCTCAACATCATATTACACTCGTTCCAAACAAATACCATAGCAACGCTTATAATGAGTGGTTGCGCCATTCCTATATTATTACCCCCTAAATCCGGAAAAGGCATATTTGCGGTAAAACCAGTCGATTAATGGTGTAGTCGATGGTTCCGTGCCTTTCTACCCTTGAGTTGTCCGCTCAATCGTACCAGTCTAAAACCCCATAAAAACCTTACTCTGTTTAAGTTGTGCATGTATCATGGTCAAACTTAGTCGAGTTAGTTATGTTGTCCGCATAATGACTCATTAAGATAGCCTTGTCCAAAGTCCACTAGGTTCCCCTAAACCCAAACGGACATCACCACGTTTTGTGCATTTATTTGGAGAACTAAAAGCTTTATTCTAATTGTTGATGTTAAATAGTGGAGTCTGGCGGGGGTAAGGTCCTAACCTTGTTTGTCTTGCAGAAAATGAAAAACAAGGTACCCAGTTTCGGTATGGTTAGCACGCCCCCACTCTTGCTAGACTGGTGGAGGAGTTTTCCATCAAATAACCAAATCAATGAGTGGAAAGAGAGGGCCGCCAGAGCTAGCGAAAAGTTGGAATATCCGGAATATATTCTGCTGGAATTAGAAGGAAAAGTGAGGAAGAGAGTCACCGACTACCAAAACACTGAGGGAAACGAAGGAGAACACCTGGAAAATGCATTTTTACTGGTGAACCTACAGGAACTGGAGGATTTGATTAACGAGAGCATTCAACCTGAGGAAGGTCCTTCTGGGACCAAGTAGATGGGAGTTTTTTTTTAAAATGTAATAAGGCCAATGGCCATTAGTGACTTTTATTTCATGTTTGTTTAGTGTCGATTTAGGATTCGTCTTATTTTCTATCAATAAAATAAGGCATTTAGCATTCTAAGTTCTCCAAATTAATTTGTCGCTCGGCCTACCTCGGGCACAAAGAGGTCCCCAAATTAGGACGTGATTTACCTTCTTGCACTATGTGTTTAAATATCGCAACGCTTTTTATAATCCTCACTAACTTGGTTACCTTTTGTTTTTATTTTTGTTTATTATTCCCCCTCCCCAAAGGTTAGTTCGTGCACTCTGGCAACATCATCTTATTCCACGAGATCCAGGGGCCCTCCGCCCACTCCTCCTCTTAGTCTTGTCGAAAATAAGAACAAAGGGAAGATGGAAGATTTGAACAATACCAGAAAGGAGAACCCAACTGAACGGGTAGAGGTCTCTCATGGTCATGTACTCAGGTTTCCAAGGGAAATACATCCCAACTCGAACAAAAGCTGCTGAAATTCCAAGAAGAACTCGATCAGGTTCGGAATTTGGCAAATCTGTCATTTTCCCTCACCACTCCAGCTATCAACTTCCCAAATGCCCAGAACCCTACACAGCATATCCCAAAGCAACAAAACCATCCCGCTCCTCACCACCACTACAACACCTGTCATACCTCAAACAACACCCCGCTGCTCATCCTGGAACTCCAAAACTCCACAAATGACAATTTCCACACCCACCATAATACCCCCATCTACGTGGACACCATGCCACAGTCCATCCAACCCATCTCCAGCACACCCCAAGTCTGATGACAAAGACCTGCTCATCAAGAATTTGGCTGAAGAACTTAAGAAATTGACTAGCTGAATTCAAGGCGTTGAAGGAAGTAAGGGAATTGAGGGGCTGAACTATGAAGATCTTTGCATACAGCCCGATGTCGAACTGCCCAAGAGGTACAAACCTCCTATGTTCGAGATGTTTGATGGTACAAGGGATCCAAGGATCCATTTGAGAACGTACTGTGACAAGCTGGTTGGAGTAGGGAAAGACGAAAGAATCCATATGAAGCTATTCATGAGGAGTTTGAAGGGAAATGCTTTGTCTTGGTACATTAGTCAAGATCCGAAGAAGTGGTCAAATTGGGTAGGCATGGCATCCGATTTTGCAGGCAGGTTCAGGTTCAACACAGGGAATACACCGGATGTGTTTTACATTCAAAATCTAAAGAAGAAGCCCGTAGAAACATTTCGCGAGTATGCTACTCGCTGGAGGTCTGAAGCTGCTAAGGTCAGACCTGCCCTAGAGGAGGAACAGATGAACAAATTCTTTGTCCGAGCTCAGAACCCGCAGTATTACGAATGACTAATGTTGATTGAGAGTCATAAATTTTCTGACATGATCAAGCTGGGTGAAAGGATCGAAGAGGGCATCAAAAGTGGTATGGTTACAAATTTCGAAGCCTTGCAAGCTACAAATAGGGCCTTACAGTCTGGTGGTGTATCCAAGAAAAGGGACTTAGGGGCTGTAATGGTTGCACAAAGAACCAAATCTCCCATCAAATACCAAACCTACCTAATGCATCCACTCACATATCAGCCTACACTAAACTACCAAGCACCCTCACCCTCTTACCAAACTCCACCACCCACTTATCAATCACCTCCACCTCCCACATATCAGCTGCTTCACCCAGATATTCCCAACCCGCACATGTTTACCAAGCCTACAATGCTCAGCCATCCCTCTACCAATCACCTCCTACACGCTAAAATTTCCCTAGACCTCGACCAAATTTTGACCGCAGACCTCCGAAATAATATACAGCCATTGTTGAACCTATTGACCAGTTGTATGAAAGACTCAAAGCTACTGGTTATGTCACCCATATCCCTGCTGCAACCCCTTAAAACCCTTCCCAATGGGTTAACCCAAACAAATCATTTGCCTACCACTCCGGCATGAAGGGACATACCATCGACGAATGTCGTTCTCTGAAAGACAAGATCTAGACTTTAATTGATAACAAGATTATTGTGGCAAAAAAACCTTCTCCAAATGTCCGCAACAACCTCTGTCAGACCATAAGGGTGGAGGCATTCACATGATTGAAATAGAGGATGATTGGGATCTCAAGGAATCAATCGGGTTGATCGCAGAAGGTGATGACCCAAAGAAGCTAATAGTTACTCTCCATCCGATCGTAGTTAAGATTCAGCCCTCCGGGGATGCTGAGATAAACATGTCTGTGCCACTTAAGTTTGAAGGAACGTCATCTGCAAAAATACTTGTGCCAATTGAGGTCGAATTCGTGTCTCCAACAAACACGCCCACACCATTTGAAGTTGTAGTTTTACCACCCAAGGCACATGCTCCGTTTAGAGTAAGGACAGCCAAGCCAATCCCTGTGGTGATGTTGACCATGACACCATTCCATACAAAGGTTATACCATGGGACTACATGGCCGAGGCTAGGAGGAAAGGCAAGGTTAGGTTCGAAGAAACTATCTCGGCATAGGGTATGACAAGAACTGGTAGAGTCTATACCCATGAACATCTAGCTGAGTTAAGCAAGCAGGCCTCCAATTGGTCACCCATTATTGAGACAGGTCCAGACGATCTTTGGAGAAGGATACAAGCCAAGGAATACTCGGTCGTCGACCAGTTGAACAAAATGCCAGCGCAAATCTATATTCTTGCTTTACTACAAAACTCTGAGGCACATAAGAATGATCTACTTAAGGTACTAAGTGAGGAATACGTACCAAGCAACATCACTGGTGGAGAAATGGCTAACATGGTAGGACAGGTATTGGAAAGTCATAGATTAGTTTTCATGAGGATGAGCTGCCACCGGAAGAGTTGGGTCACAACAAGGCACTGCACATCACTGTAAGCACGTGATTTTTGCTTTGCGAACAATCGCCCCAAAAGAAAATAAAAATAGTGACAAATGATTTCGCTGTACAATTATTCGAGTTTTCGTGACATGTGTTGCTAGTCATTTGTGGGTCTGTACATTTTTTTTTATTATTTTATTTTTTATCCTTATCAAGCAAAATACAAAAAAGAGAAGTATGCATTTCTAGGTTGTAATTTAACCATTCAAGAAGTTTTATATATATGTGTGTGAACAATTGTGTTAAATATTGATTTGGGTGTTTCAAATTCATTTTTCTTTATTTTTAGTTGTATTTTAAAATTAGAAAACAAAACAAAAGAGTGCAAATCATTTAAGAAATCGGATCGGGCCTATTTTGTGTCAAATTTTGGAAGCCCAGAAGCAGCCCAAGTCAGTCAGCCCAAGACCCATTCACCAGTTATCAAAACGACGTAGTTCAATACCCATACTACGTCGTTTCAAGGGCGGCTCATCTCAGCCGTTCCAATCAATCCAATCCAACGGTCCACACGTGCACCCGTGACCCAACCCCTCACTTAAACCAAACGACCCCGTTTAACTACCAAACGACCCCGTCTCGTGTCTCATCCTCAGATCCAAGCCGTTGAGATCATCTGATCTAACGGCTCAGATCCAATCAGACTCCCCATATATAAACTCAACCCTTCACCCCACGCCCCTATCCGAACCCCACCCCTCACTCGTCTCCTTCCCCGAACCCTGAAACCCCCAAACCCTAACGCCGCCCTAGCTTCCCTTCCACCAAAACCCGGCGGCATGAACGCCGGGGGCCACCTCCTGAACACCCTAAGACCCCCTCACTCTCCTGAACATGGATCTGTTACCCTCTTGCCTCGAATCACCTTCCCTCGTCTCGAATCTTCGTTTGAAGATTTGAGTCGAACCCGGACCTATGCCAAACCACCCCATCTTCATACCAGACATTCCCCTGACCTTCCTCGTGACCAAACCAAGCTTGGTTTGGTCCGAATCTACCCACAACTCCTAAAAATCCAGATCTGGAAATCCAGAACTTGAAACACATGCACCTGGGGAACCCGGCCAGTTTTGACAAGGGTTTGAGGTCTAATAGACCTTAATCAAGGTGTTCTCATGTGAGAACACCCTGATTAAAGTTTGTTCGGCCTCAAAAGTTCGAAGATGAATCAGATTTGGGTCTGTTTGATTTAAACATTTTCGGTACGTTTTCCTTTCTTTTGTGTTAGTTTTAATTAAGTGGTCAGCATGTTTCGTTGGGTTTGTTTGTTATTTTTGTTATTTTTCATTCGGATTTCTTTCATCTCTTTAAAGACCTTTTTCTTTGGTCGGTTGATTTTCTATGTGTGTATTCTGAATGTGTTCTGTGTATGATTCTGAATGTACTCTGTGATAAACATGATAACTCATATAGGCCCCAGTAATTGAACAAAAATTGTCTGATGCCCTTTAGATCCCTAAATGTATTGTTTATGTGAGCGACTGATTATTACCTGTTATAATTAGTATAGTCGACTCGATAAATGTCGTCGATTAGTTTGCTATAACTAATGAATCGAATGAGCTAGTATTTTCACGTAACTAATTGAACTCGGACACTGACTGAATGTCCCAGTAATGTTTGAAATGGTTTGTTGGCATTATAAAAATGACTAAAAGGGTTCAGTCTAGGCAGTCCTGAATTTGAACTCTCATCAGTTCAAAAATGCCCTGATGCTGCAATAGGCAGGGCAGTAATAATCCAGGGTTAACAAGGGCATTCTGGGGTGTTGAAAAAGAACAGAAATAATTAGTTTAAATGAGCTGACAAGTAGGGTACTAATTTGGGATTAAACTAATGCCAATGGGGAACAAGACATAAGAGCATGGGAATTTAAAATGAATACTAAAATAATGCCCATAACTCTTGATTAAACAAAGCCAGGCGTGAGGAACCAATGGCTGGCATCAAGAGATGCTCAAGCATGGGTTTGACAGAGTATGGGCAGGCTGCAAGTGGCAGCAAAAAGGCAGCTTAACTGCACTGGTTCATTTGGCTTATAAAGAAGCCATTTTGAGAACTTAAAGAGGGCGGGAGTTTTGAGTCTTAGGCTGGACTCTTGGTCTTCAGAAAAAGAGAAAACAAAGTGGGATTTTTGTCTTAAGGTTAAATTTTTTAGTCTTGAGAGATCCTGTGGGTAAAGAAAAAGACTGAAAACATAAGTTAATTTCCAGTAAACACTGTAACCAAACACTGTCTGAAAAGTTGTATAAGAGTTCATATTGGTCAAGCTGTCTCGGCCAAGTTCTGTGGTTTGCATTGACTGAGCTGCTTGTGATTGTTGAACTGTTGGTGTTGCTGCATTGAATACTCTGGTATTGCTGTTGTTTCATCACTCTTTCCTGGGATTGCTCATTTGGTGCTCGACTATTTGCTGGTTTTCTTTGTTCTGGGAAATATTGCTGGTTGTTTGTGGGCTGTGGAAAACATTTGTGGTTGTTGGATTGTTGCTGTGTTATTGCTGTTTATCTGCTGTTGTTGTATTTGCCGCATACCCCTCAGCTGACAATTCTCCTTCTTCTTCTGCTTTGCTATACCAGGTACGCGATTAACAGTGCCAATGTAACTTGAGAGTTTAAGCATGAATATAAAAGAGAAGAGCTGAAGTTGTTTATTTCGTACATAGACTGTTATATTGAACCTCATTTAATGTATAATAGTTTACATTCTTGTTTAGATACTGAAGGTAGCCTGTGTGCCCAGTAGATATCAATATATGGTGATTGAATGTTAGTTTGTATATGTAGGCTGATAGATAAAAGGGTCCCCAATGCAGTAGGTTGTATCTTAGGTTTTATAAGGTTAGCATGGCTTTAAATACATAGAACTATCCATGTTAGTTAATTTTGTGTCCTTTTGATAAATTGTCCCCCTATAATTGGCAAACCATTGCCTAAAAATAAACGGCGCAAGCCTACACTCCTCAACCTCACAAGGGTCGAGCCCAGGTCGAGGACAGATCAGGCAGGCCCGCATCGAGCGAGCAGTGGCCCAGGTCTGGCCAACCGCGCGTGGGCTGGATTTGGGCCCAGGATTATTTGTTTGGCCGACTGTGCACGCAGCTTCGGTCCCGACTTGTTGTTAAGCATTTCCGAATTCCATTACAAACAGCTTGCGAGCATGTAATTAATTAGGACTATCCACCGTTTTCAATTGATAAAGACGAACACGACAAGAAACGTAGTTGCTATAGGATATCCTTTTAAAATAAGAACGAGATGAGCCTCGATGAAAATAAACAAAACACGCAGATGCGGGGCCCTTGTTTAATGTAAATTATTGAAGCATTTAGTTTCCAGGACGGGTTGTTTAGCAAATCTCACAACCCTCCTAAAATAACAACACGTTAGTCTTTTTAGGACACACTTTAATAAACCTTACCTTCCTAAACTCGGGTGCACATTTATGTGACCCAAATCCAAATCTCGACGGATTCGAAATGTGTTTCTAATCACGGGTACATTGATTGTGATGTGGTTCGAGATGCGTGTCCATGACGTCGCAAATTCATTTTTTTGAAAAAAAAAATAATAAGAATGAGATGAGCCTCGCCAAATAAAATACAATTGCGGGGCCCTCAGTAAATATTTGCTTTAAAAATTATTTAGACTTCGGGATGGACCATTTAGTAAAATTCCACGGTCTTACCCAAAATAAATACGCTAGTCGCTTTAGGCGCGCCTTTAACAATTTAATTTCCTTAAACTCGGGTGCACATTGATGTGACCCAAATCCAAATCTCAACGGAGTCAAAGTGTGTCGACGACCGCGGGTACATTGATTGTAACGCGGTTCGAGATACATTTTCACAACGTTGTAATCCTTGATAAAAACAGTAAATGATAAAAGCGGTTAAAAGTTAAATTTTGCACATAAGTTCAGACTTGTATAAAATCAGATAATCAAGCCGAATATAACAGTTGAGCGACCGTGCTAGAACCACGGAACTCGGGAATGCCTAACACCTTCTCCCGGGTTAACAGAATTCCTTATCCGGATTTCTGGTATGCAGACTGTAATATGGAGTCATCATTTTCCTCGCTTCGGGATTAAAATTGGTGACTTGGGACACCCTAAATATCCCAAGTGGCGACTCTGAAATAAATAAATCCCGTTTCGATTGTCCTTTAATTGGAAAAAACTCCCCTGTGCCCCCCGCGGGTGCGGAAAAAGGAGGTGTGACACCTCTGGCGACTCTGCTGGGGATTACGACGACCCAGAACCACTGGTTCAGGGTTAAGAATTCGAGCTTAAAATAATTGTTATTATTTGGCTTTATTTATTATCTGATTTTTACATGTTTGAGCCTAATGTGCTAAATGTTGCTTTTACCGCTTTGATATTATTTGGACTGTATATAAACTGTGCCGAAACCCTTCTCTTCTTACCTCCGGGGAGAAGCTCGCCGGTCGAGACTCCCTATTCTGTTAGTGTCAATACCCGAAATAAGAAAGAGGACGGATAAGTTACGAAGCCGGACGGCCTTTTGGTTCCCGGTAAGTTGCCCCCTCCTCGACTCGAGTTGTCCGCTCGGGTACACTGTCTAGAACACTGACCCAGGTTTTTGAACATAGAATAACGTGACTTCATGCCGGATCCCTAGTAGGAACGCTTATTTGCATCACGTTGCATTTTGACTTAGGGGACTCAACACAGGGGTTGGGTCCGTCTAGGACAAGCAACCTGATATGAAAAGACCATCCTAATGCATCCCATTTGTTTTCCGTGCATTTATTTGTCTCGAGCGTGCATGCTGACCAGTGTTTGAATAACGTAAAATTGGAAAAACAAAAAAAAAAAAAAAGGAAGGAATAGCGGTTAAGGGGTTAATTGTTTATTTTTGAAAAAAAGGGCCAATGCCAAAATACCGTCAAAACTCTGCCGAAATTTTGAGAAAATGAAAAGAAAACGTCTTATTAGTTTTGTTTTATTGAACGCAAAGGAAAATAGAAGAACAAGAGAAAAAAAGGGTCGTCGTTCTGTTTTGTTTTTTAAAAAAAAAAAAATATATATATATATATATATATTTGTTTTGCCAAAAGTCATGAAAGTTTTTAGACCCTGAATTTTCAAAAAAAAAAAAAAAACTTTATACGTCTAAATAAAGTTTTATTTTTATTCACTTGGCATAATCACCCTAATAAATGTGCAGGATGAGCACGGTACAAAACGAACCTTTTTCACTAATGACCAAGGTCCCGTTTGAGTTGCGATTATGGTGGAACGACTTAGGCAAAAAAGGGCAAGACAAAGTAAGGAAATATCTGAAAGGTCTCCCGGACCTACTAAACGTTCAGCCTCGGGGTGATATCATCAGATCATTGGTCACTTGTTGGGATTCCGCACACAACGTGTTCCATTTTTCGGACTTCGAGCTCACCCCGACGTTGGAAGAAATAGCAGGGTACATCGGGATTGATGAAGCCCCTTTTAGGTTCAAATACTTGATTGCACCTAGAGCTGTCACGGTACACAGGTTTTTGGATTTCCTAAAAATACCTCGGACGTTCCACCATCCAGATCTTGCCAAAGGATTCTGCAGTCTCCACCTCATATATGCTAGATACGGCCACGTGGGCGGGTTCAATAAGCCGGATTTCAAACTATGCAGTAGAGGCAACCGACAAAAATGGGACGAACACAGGCTAGTGGCTTTTATGACAGCCTTTCTGGGTCTTATAGTGTTCCCTAGGAAAGATGGAAACATTGATCTAAGGATAACCGGGGTCGTCAATACTTTGCTTACCCAAGATAAAAGTACTCTGGCGCCTATGATTATGGCTGACATTTTCCGGGCTCTCACTGCTTGTCGAGCCAGGGGCGACTTTTTCGAAGGATGTAACCTACTGTTGCAAATGTGGATGACCGATCATTTATGCCATCGCTCCTCACTTTTGGGTTATGGTTCGCCAGAGAAAACTTGTATTGGAGAATTCTACACGAGAATCAAAGGGCTCAATTTACCTGAGGGAGTCACATCATGGACCTCATTTCTCCGAACTCTCACTGCCAGCCAAATCCAATGGACGCTCGGATGGTCACCTATCGAGGAAATCATATACATGCCGGCAACCCGGCCTCACTTTCTGTTGATGGGACTGAAAAGTATCCAACCCTATGCACCGTATCGGGTTTTGAGGCAACTTGGGAGGTACCAAGTGGTACCAAAAGATGAAGATTTGAGTACCCAAGTGATTGAAATCAGTCCGAACGGTCATTTCCCTGAAGAAGAAGTTCGCCAAATCTGGAGTGAATGCCAACATCTGACAGCAAACACTTGTGTGATTGATACGGCAAAAGGGGAAGTCGCCCCAGGATATCACGCTTGGTTTAGAGGTAGCCTGTCCTACGAAAGACCGGCTAAGAGGCCGCATCTCAAAGATTTCGTAGAATCATCCCAAGGGCAATGGAACTGGTTAGCAAAAGAGAAGGGTTATCGGGCAGAGATTGGCGATTTGAAGCTACAAATGGATAGTCTGAAATTCGATAATAGCGTACAAGTCGCGGCGGATCGAAGCGAAAAGAATAGATTGATCCAAGAGAACGAAGAGCTTAAGGCCCAAATCCAAAAATTGAGATTGTCTCTCGACGAGCAGCCCAGGAGTCGATCAGACCAGCGGTTGATAAAGGGTTTGAAAAGAGAGATCACGGAATGGCGAGACAGGTTAGAAGAATCTGAAAAGGTCATGGCAGAGTTCAGGGCACGGTGGGGAACAAGAGTAGATAAGCATCGCCGATGTCTGAACCAATTGAAACGTGACCACGAGAAGACTGTGGCCAAAATAAAGAGGGAGATGGCTACACTTGAGTTTAAAGCAGTTAAGCAGGCCGGGGACTTCCAATTGGAGAGTAGATACTGTTACGACTTGTTGGCCCAAATGAAGGAAGAAGTGCGGCAGCTGAGGGATCAGCATATACAGGACTCACAGGTATTCAAGACGTGCAGTGATCAGATAAGACACCTACTCATAGAGAAGAAAAAAACCAGAGACAAGATCAGGGCCATTGCCCATGCCATCATCAGAAGGTGTCGACGGTGTGAAAACATGACCTGCGTTACCGTTCTCCCAGTAGTGATGGGTTATGTCAAACAGACCATGCACGAGTTGGAGCAGCTCGAAAGGGATCTCGCACCTAGAACCGCGAAAAGGCCGAATGATGCCTCGCGGGTCCCTAATTTGGAAAATTAACCTCTGGTCGAGTCTTGTTTTAGTTGAGCTTTGATGTTTTCCCATATGTTGTTTTCCATTTTTTCTTCAATCAAATAGGGTCAAAGAACCATGGAGTCTGTACTGTTGCTATGTTGTTTGAAGCAATGTGTAATAGCAAATTTTGATAATGAAATTAAGTGACTCCGGAAGAATTTCTATGTGTCTTTACTTTAAGGCAGAACTACGCCTGGTCTGATTCACGCGGGGACGTGATACGTAGGCAATCCCCATAAGATTCGACCGCTTTTAATAAATAAAGAAAAAATGTAAATAAAATAAAACGCGGGGTTTCGCAAAATACTTTAAAAAGAGACGAATGAACAAACCGGGATGACGCATGTGGTTTGAAACAAAGCATGTAGAAACGGTTAACTGCCTAGGTGCATTGCATCCTCTATGTGTTATGATCAAATCTGTTAAGCTCTAACACTAACAAAGTTTGTTGTTGTCTGATACCAGACAGTTAGTTGTTAAAGAATTCTGGCAACACATTCATACCAAACCAGATCCAAAGGACCGGTAGCAACAAGCATGACTACTTCAGAGAATAGTAATGAGGAAGAAAGGCCGATGAGCCAGTTGCTAAAAGAGGCAATGGAAAAGATTGAAAGGATGGGACTAGAGATGCATGCAATGCAGCTAGCCCTGGCCAAAACGCAAAAGAGCCCTGGAGACACTGGGACACGTGCCGGAGTACCCTCACTCTGGCCCTTCCACAAGCCGCCCAAATCCCCTCTATCATCAAGAAAGAAGCCCTCATGATTCCCAAGCTCCACCACCCCATCAACCTCTCCCAACACCCAATATTCCCATTTTTGTGGGACCTGCATCAGCCCCTTTGCAGCGAACGACCAGTGAGCCATTGTTTCAGGCTCACGATACACAATACTATCCCCCTGAGCCTACATTCCACGCACCGGAACCACAGGCTTACAATCCCCATTTGGAAGTACCGGCAGAGGTTGAGAAGCCGGTTAAGGCCCCTGAACAGGATGAAGTGTTAAGAAAGTTCAAAAGCCTGGAGCAATCCTTCAGGAACTTGCACGGGCTGGGCAATCAAGTCAGCGTGGCATACAAAGATCTGTGCCCTTTCCCAGATGTCCAACTCCCGGCTGGGTTCAAGATGCCCAAGTTTGATTTATATGAAGGGCACGGTGATCCCATGGCACATTTGCGGGGATTCTGTAGCAAAATGAGAGGGGCAGGAGGCAAGGATGAGCTTTTGATAGCTTATTTCGGCCAAAGTCTGAGCGGATCTGCACTGGAATGGTATACCAGGCAGGATTTCAGCAGGTGGTACACGTGGGATGACCTGGCGCAGGCTTTTGCAGGTCATTTCCAATACAATCTGGAGATAGTCCCTGACCGTCTCACGTTATTGAGAACTGGGAAGAAACCCGGGGAAAGTTTTCGCGAGTTCGGGTTCCGCTGGAGAGAACAAGCAGCTAGGGTCGATCCTCCCATGAGAGAGGGAGAGATGGTAGACTACTTTTTGCAGACATTGGATCCAACCTACTTTGGTCACTTGGTGACAACGGTTGGAAAATCTTTCAACGAGGTGGTCAAAATAGGGGTCATGATAGAAGAAGGTTTGAGGTCGGATAAGATCTTAAACTATTCGGCACTTAAGGCCACAACCCAGGCTATTCAAAGCGGCACGGGAGGTGCGCTAAGAAGAAAGAAAGAAGAGGTTGCCACGATCGAGGCAGGCAGTTGGTCCAGGGCTGGCAGGCCGCACTACAACCAACCCAGGCCTCACAGGTCAAACTACCCATACAACCCACCACAAAATTTCTATCCACCTCGAGAACCACATTGTTCCGTACACCAAGCCCAGGTATACACTCAGCCTCCGGTTCGCCCACAATGGCGCGCACCGGCTCCCCAGAACATATATGCACCACCACTAAACACTTACCCTCCACCAAGGGCATATAGAAATCCTTCAGGGGCAGGTTTCCGGGGAAATTCAGATGCCAGAAATGACAGGTTGCGGAAGCAAAGAACCTTCACCGAACTGGGAGAAACCTACACCGCTGTGTTCCACAAGCTGCGGCAATTAGGTTTGGTTAGTCCTGTCCATACTCGGGAACCAAATCCCCCGCCTCAGAATTTGGATCGTTCAATCAGTTGTGAATACTGTTCAGGGATGCTCGGGCACGATACCGAGAAGTGTTGGAAGTTAAGGCATGCCATACAGGATCTTATTGACACCAATAAGATCGAGGTCCAGACACCGGAGGCTCCTAACATCAACCAAAATCCGCTGCCAGCGCACCACGAAGCTCACATGATTGAGTTGGTGTGTGAGGGAGGTGAATTAAGAAAACCCTCACAAACAGTGATGATGATCCAAGCTGCCCCAAAAGAAGTCTTAACCAGTGGAGGAACAAATGTACAGTCGCAGGGAGAAGGCGTCAAGCCGGTAGTAATATGGGGGAAGAGCCCGTCCGTCATAGCAAGCAAACCCGAGCCAAGCAAGTTGGTAATACCAGGGATCCTGCCCACACCGGCAGTCATGTTGAAAGGGGTATGTGGAGAACGGGTGACCATAAAGCCGGTGGTCCAACTGCCAATGCTTGACAGCAGGGCTGTGCCCTGGAAATATGAAAAAGCAGTGGTGACGTACCAAGGAAAACAGGTGGAAGAAGTCAGTTGTGAAGCGCAAGGGCTGACTCGATCAGGTCGATGTTTTGCTCCGGTGGAGTTAAGAAAAACCAACCCAGTGGCAACCAAGAAGCCAGTGTCAGAAGAAGAGGCTGAAGACTTCCTGAGGAAGATGAAAGTACAAGACTATTCTGTGGTTGAGCAGCTGAGAAAAACGCCTGCCCAGATCTCACTATTGTCATTACTCCTCCATTCCGAGGAACATCGCAGGGCCCTGTTAAAGATACTGAACGAGGCCCATGTACCCAGTGAGATTTCCGTAAACCACCTGGAAACCATTGCCAGCAAGATTTTCGAGGTGAACAGGGTAACATTCTCAGATGATGACCTGCCGGTGGAAGGTACGGAGCATAACAAAGCTCTATATCTAGCTGTCAAATGTGAAGACTCGGTGGTAACTCGAGTATTGGTGGATAACGGCTCAAGCGCCAATATTTGTCCATTATCCACCCTGGACCAGTTAAAGATTGACCGTGGAAGAATCCGGGAGAATAGCATCTGTGTCCGGGGGTTTGACGGAAACGGAACAGCCACTGTGGGGGATGTTGTACTTGAACTGACCATTGGGCCGGTCCTATTTACCATGGAATTCCAGGTGTTGGACGCCACGGTATCTTACAACTTGCTGTTAGGACGACCTTGGATTCATGCGGCTAAAGCGGTGCCTTCCACCCTACATCAGACAGTGAAGTTCGAGTGGGAAAGACAAGAGGTCGTGTTGCACGGCGAGGATACAACATGCACCATGGGCGGAACCATTGTGCCTTTCATAGAGACCACTGATGACAAGGGTCCCTGGGTCTACCAGATTCTCGATACGGGGTCGGCCAACAAAATTTCTGAAGGAGAAATCATCCCGCACCCTAGGGTGACTGCCGCAACAGTCATGATGGTATCAGAAATGCTGGGTAATGGGTTTGTGCCGGGAAAAGGCCTGGGAGTTGAACTTCAAGGGATAGTCCAACCTGTCTCCCTTCCTAAGAATCTGGAAACTTTCGGGTTGGGGTTCAAACCAACCGCAGCAGACAGGAAGCAAGCGCGAAAAATGAAGAAGAGAGTCTGGTCTCTGCCTAAACCAGTGCCACGCCTCTCAAGGTCTTTTGTTAAAGCTAGGGCCAAGGGATCAGCGATCCCAAAGATTCGAGGACCTTTGATCAGCATAAGTGAAGACCTGAATCAGAGTTTTGAGAGACTATTCGCGGATGTCAGTATGGTGGAAGCTGGAGAAGGTTCCAGCAGAGCAGAGATACAATTTGTGGGGCCTGAGGCCAAGACCAACAATTGGACGGTTACTCCTCTTCCTGTCCGAGGGGAGTCTTGGTAGTAGGCTTTGATTAATGTTTTGTTTGTTTGTTTGTTTGATCGGATTATTCAAGGGTGTAATCCCAGTTTTACTTTCGTTTTGTAAAAGTGTGAACCCTTTTTATCCTGCAAATTTAATAAAGTTCTTTTCTTTTGTCCCATTTTAATTTCTTGTTTTGTTCTTTTTCTTTCTGAACAGTTCTCTTTTTACTGGTCCTAATGACATGGCATGCACAGCGGATCTTCGACCTAGTCTAATAAATCAATCTGAATCTGACTCAACAATGCAAGAGGTCGTTTGTGATAATGAATCCGAAGGTGACGAAGGGGAAGCCTTCGAAGAAATAAACCGAGAACTGTGCCAATTTGAAGAGAAACCCAAGCCTAACCTAAATGACACTGAGGCTGTGAACCTAGGAGACGCTGATAACATCCAAGAGACCAAAATTAGCATCCACATTGAGCCGAATGTCAAAGCAGAATTGATCGAAACTCTCAGGGAATTCAAAGATGTTTTTGCATGGTCATATGATGATATGCCTGGATTGAGCACCGATTTAGTGGTTCACAAATTGCCCACTGACCCGGCATACCCTCCGGTCAAGCAAAAACTAAGGAAATTTAAAACAGAAATGAGTGTAAAGATCAAAGAAGAAGTGATTAAGCAGTTGCAATCGAAGGTCATTCGGGTCACTCGATATCCCGAGTGGTTGGCCAATGTGGTACCAGTCCCAAAGAAGGATGGAAAAATCAGGGTGTGCGTCGACTACCGCAACCTTAACAAAGCAAGTCCCAAGGACAATTTCCCGTTACCCAACATTCATATCCTGATCGATAATTGCGCTGGGCGCGAGATCGGATCCTTTGTGGATTGCTATGCGGGTTATCATCAGATCCTAATGGACGAAGAGGATGCTGAGAAGACAGCGTTTATTACGCCATGGGGAACCTACTGCTATCGGGTAATGCCGTTCGGGTTAAAGAACGCCGGGGCAACGTACATGCGAGCAATGACTGCGGTGTTTCATGACATGATACACAAGGAAATTGAGGTGTACGTCGATGATGTGATCATCAAATCTTGGCGTCAGGAGGACCATGTAGCAGACCTAAGGAGATTTTTCCAAAGACTCCGGAGGTATGATATCAAGCTTAACCCGGCCAAATGCGCATTCGGGGTTCCATCAGGAAAGTTGCTAGGATTCATCGTCAGTCGACGGGGGATTGAGTTAGACCCATCCAAAATTGAATCCATCCGAGACTTGCCACCGCCAAGGAACAAAACAGAGGTAATGAGTTTGCTGGGTAGACTCAATTACATCAGCAGGTTCATCGCTCAGCTCACAGCAACTTGTGAGCCCATATTTCGGCTACTGAGAAAGGATGCTGCAGTAGGTTGGACGGCAGAGTGTCAGGAGGCTTTCGAACCAAATCAAAGGGTATCTGTCTAATCCACCCGTATTGGTCCCGCCTAAGCCCGGGAAACCCCTAATCCTTTACCTGACGGTCTTGGAAAATTCATTTGGTTGTGTACTGGGGCAACATGATGACACAGGAAGGAAGGAGCAGGCCATCTACTATCTTAGCAAGAAATTCACAGTGCATGAGGTCAAGTACACTCAACTCGAGAAAACATGCTGCGCCCTAACTTGGGTAGCTCAGAAGTTGAAGCACTACCTGTCTTCATATACTACTTATCTCATATCCCGCTTGGACCCATTGAAGTATATCTTTCAGAAACCTATGCCCACGGGAAGGTTGGCAAAGTGGCAAATTCTGCTCACAGAGTTTGATATCATCTACGTAACGAGGACGGCCATGAAAGCCCAGGCACTGGCAGACCATTTGGCAGAGAATCCCGTTGACGAAAAATACGAGCCCTTAAGAACGTATTTTCCTGACGAAGAGGTGATGCACACGACTGATTTGGAATTACCTGAGGAACCGGGTTGGAAGCTTTTCTTCGATGGAGCTGCAAACGCAAAAGGGGTTGGAATAGGAGCAGTACTCATTTCTGAAACAGGACGGCATTATCCTGTTACGGCTCAACTGCGCTTCTATTGCACCAACAATATGGCCGAATATGAGGCTTGCATTCTGGGTCTGCGCCTGGCTGCCGACATGGATGTCCAAGACGTCTTGGTCTTGGGAGACTCGGACCTCTTGATACATCAAATTCAGGGAGAATGGGAAACACGAGATCTAAAACTCGTACCATACCGACAATGCTTGCATGATCTGAGCAAGCAATTTCGATCGGTGAAGTTCAAACACATCCCGAGAGTTCACAATGAGGTTGCAGATGCCTTAGCCACCTTAGCATCAATGCTGCACCACCCTGACAAAATGTATGTTGATCCTCTGCATATCCAAGTCCGTGATCAGCACGCCTACTGCAATACCATAGAAGAAGAAGCAGATGGCGAACCCTGGTTTCATGATATCAAGGAATACCTCAGAATGGGGATATATCCAGAACATGCCTCGGGAGACCAAAAAAGAGCCCTTCGGCGTTTGTCGAATGGTTTCTTCCTCAGTGGAGGAGTATTGTACAAAAGAACCCCGGATTTGGGATTGTTGAGATGCATAGATGCCGGGCAGGCGACGACGGTTATGGCAGAGGTACATGCGGGAGTTTGCGGACCACACATGAGCGGATATGTATTGGCAAGAAAGATCCTTCGAACAGGGTGTTATTGGCTCACCATGGAACGCGACTGTATCACTTTTGTGAGGAAATGCCATCAGTGCCAGATACATGGAGATTTGATTCATTCTCCGCCAACAGAGTTACATACGATGTCAGCACCTTGGCCGTTTGTGGCCTGGGGCATGGATGTCATTGGGCCCATCGAGCCAGCAGCGTCCAACGGTCACAGGTTCATTCTAGTGACCATTGATTACTTCACCAAATGGGTTGAGGCTAAAACCTTCAAGTCGGTAACCAAGAAGGCAGTGGTGGACTTTGTTCACTCCCATATCATCTGTAGATTTGGGATCCCAAAAGTGATCATCACGGATAACGGTGCGAATCTTAATAGCAGCTTGATGAGAGAGGTATGCCAACAATTTAAGATTACACACCGCAATTCCACCCCATATCGTCCCAAGGCGAATGGAGCAGTCGAAGCAGCCAATAAGAATATCAAGAAGATACTTGCGAAAAATGGTGGAAGGGTCCAGACAGTGGCACGAGAAATTGCCCTTTGCTTTGTTGGGTTACCGCACTACCGTCCGGACTTCCATAGGCACAACTCCTTATTTGTTGGTGTATGGAACTGAGGCCGTGATACCAGCGGAGGTCGAAATTCCGTCCCTCCGAATTGTCGCTGAAGCCGGAATTGATGATGATGAATGGATCAAAGCTCGCTTGGAACAGTTGAGCCTGATAGATGAGAAAAGATTGGCAGCAGTGTGCCATGGTCAGCTGTACCAGAAGAGAATGGCTAGAGCGTATAATAAAAAGGTGCGCCCCAGGAAGTTTGAAGTAGGGCAGCAGGTATTGAAGAAGATCCTCCCACATCAGGTCGAGGCAAAAGGCAAATTCGCCCCAAATTGGCAAGGGCCTTATATCGTGACCAGAATATTGTCCAACGGTGCTTTGTGTTTGACAGATGTCGAAGGTAGATGTGTCGACATGGCTATCAATTCAGATGCAGTCAAGAGATATTATGCGTAATTTCTTTAAATTATGGCAATTTTGGTTTATTTGTTTGTATTTGGCATTTGTTGAATAATGAGATGACGGAGGCAATTCTTTCTTCTATCCAAACACTTTTAACCTTCGCTTCCCCCTTTGAGCCTTGAGCAAATTCTTTCAATACCCCTCTTTTGGAATCACTAATGGGAAAGATACGAAAAAAGGGAAAAGAAACGAAAGGAAAAGAAAAGAAAAAGAAAAAGAAAGGGAAAAGAAAATGAAAAGAAAGAAAAATCAAGGAATATAAAACTGTGGGAACTACGTTTGACCTGATTCCTCAACGAGGATACGTAGGCGCCTCACGGCTCGGTCATAGTATGCATCATAGCAAATATAGGATGCATAATGTACATAGTGTGCATAATCGGCACAATGTGCGTAACGCACATAGCTCAACATAAGCATAAAAAATAAATTCCCCAAAACAAGAGAACTGGGGCAGAGGTTATGTTTTAAGTTCCAACAAAGGTTTGATTCCAAAAGTTGTAGCACATCACCCTTCAAATTGTTTTCATTTTTGTAGCCTTTCTTCAATCCCACACCAAAACCAACGTCAACATCCAAAAGACCTCCCGATCAATGTTCGAGAGATGCCAAATCCGGCAAATAAGGCCGAGAATAATACACTGATCCCCAGCAAAGAAGAGGATCGTAAGACTGGGAATGAGTTGATAGTCCGAAGGAGTCTCCAGAAGAGAAAGGTCGTATCTACAACGCCCCGATTCCTCGAAAGAAATAAAATGAGAGAGTCTTATCGGTGAAAACCTTCACAGGCACCGAGAGGCGATGTAAGATGAGGGCTATGAAATGAGAGAGTCTTAGTGGTGAAAACCTTCACAGGCACCATAAGGCGCCGGGAGATGAGAGAAAAGAGAGAGTCTCATTAGTGAAAACCCCTCGAAGGGCACTATGGGGCGACAAGACAGATCAGCAAAGCTACCACATTCGAAACGAAGTGAACACTCCTTTATCATCCCCAGCAAGTCAAACCATCGAGCAAATCAATCGATACAAATAGACTGGGTCGGAATCTATGGTGCACGCCATGATCACGGGGACCAGTTTTGTCCTCCAGATAAGTTCTGTGGATTGTCTCCTCCCACAAAATATTGGTTCAGAAAGTTTTTCTCTTTTCCATATCTTTATTTCTTTTCCTAAAAAAGTGTCTTTAAAGGATTTTTCAAAGCTTACTACCAGGAACCAAAGGGGAATTCATCCAGTGCAGGATAATACAAACAGTCTTAAAGGCCGGTCCCGGGCAATGCAGTGATTGTGCCCGAAAATTTTGGAAGAAGTAAGCTCCAAAAGGGAGTGGTTTCAGGAGTTAGAAGCAGACTCCCACATCATGTGTTTAAAGAGAAAGAAGAAAAGGGGATAAATTGAAAACCAATCCCCAGCCGGCTAGAGACCCCCAACAGGCAACTTTGCCCGCCAACCAATTATGGGGACAAAGAGCAAGAGAAAGGGAAGAGAGAAAAATGGCTTGCCAGAAAGGCACCACCACGATTAAAACTGACTAAATCCTTTTGTCTGTTGCAGGAGATCAAAGAATTGATGATGGCAGCAAGATGCAACGCCATGGAAGTCACCAAAAACCGGGGCAGAAAATTTTCTGCCGATTGTCGAAAATTTTCTGGAAGAACGGGAAAGCAATTTCAATACATTTAAGTTCTAGGTCGCCCACCAGTATAATGCGGGAATACTCTTAAGTTCTAGGTCGCCCACCAGTATAATGCGGGAATATTTTTAAGTTCTAGGTCGCCCACCAGTATAATGCGGGAATATTTTTAAGTTCTAGGTCGCCCACCAGTATAATGCGGGAATACTTTTAAGTTCTAGGTCGCCCACCAGTATAATGCGGGAATACTTTTAAGTTCTAGGTCGCCCACCAGTATAATGCGGGAATACTTTTAAGTTCTAGGTCGCCCACCAGTATAATGCGGGAATACTTTTAAATTCTAGGTCGCCCACCAGTATAATGCGGGAATATTTTTAAGTTCTAGGTCGCCCACCAGTATAATGCGGGAATACATTTAAGTTCTAGGTCGCCCACCAGTATAATGCGGGAATACTTTTAAGTTCTAGGTCGCCCATCAGTATAATGCGGGAATACATTTAAGTTCTAGGTCGCCCACCAGTATAATGCGGGAATACTCTTAAGTTCTAGGTCGCCCACCAGTATAATGCGGGAATACTTTTAAGTTCTAGGTCGCCCACCAGTATAATGCGGGAATACTCTTAAGTTCTAGGTCGCCCACCAGTATAATGCGGGAATACTTTTAAGTTCTAGGTCGCCCACCAGTATAATGCGGGAATACTTTTAAGTTCTAGGTCGCCCACCAGTATAATGCGGGAATACTTTTAAGTTCTAGGTTGCCCACCAGTATAATGCGGGAATACTTTTAAGTTCTAGGTCGCCCACCAGTATAATGCGGGAATACATTTAAGTTCTAGGTCGCCCACCAGTATAATGCGGGAATACTTTTAAGTTCTAGGTCGCCCACCAGTATAATGCGGGAATACTCTTAAGTTCTAGGTCGCCCACCAGTATAATGCGGGAATACTCTTAAGTTCTAGGTCGCCCACCAGTATAATGCGGGAATACTCTTAAGTTCTAGGTCGCCCACCAGTATAATGCGGGAATACTCTTAAGTTCTAGGTCGCCCACCAGTATAATGCGGGAATACATTTAAGTTCTAGGTCGCCCACCAGTATAATGCGGGAATACTTTTAAGTTCTAGGTCGCCCACCAGTATAATGCGGGAATACTTTTAAGTTCTAGGTCGCCCACCAGTATAATGCGGGAATACTTTTAAGTTCTAGGTCGCCCACCAGTATAATGCGGGAATACTTTTAAGTTCTAGGTCGCCCACCAGTATAATGCGGGAATACTTTTAAGTTCTAGGTCGCCCACCAGTATAATGCGGGAATACTTTTAAGTTCTAGGTCGCCCACCAGTATAATGCGGGAATACTTTTAAGTTCTAGGTCGCCCACCAGTATAATGCGGGAATACTTTTAAGTTCTAGGTCGCCCACCAGTATAATGCGGGAATACTTTTAAGTTCTAGGTCGCCCACCAGTATAATGCGGGAATACTTTTAAGTTCTAGGTCGCCCACCAGTATAATGCGGGAATACTTTTAAGTTCTAGGTCGCCCACCAGTATAATGCGGGAATACTTTTAAGTTCTAGGTCGCCCACCAGTATAATGCGGGAATACATTTAAGTTCTAGGTCGCCCACCAGTATAATGCGGGAATACTTTTAAGTTCTAGGTCGCCCACCAGTATAATGCGGGAATACATTTAAGTTCTAGGTCGCCCACCAGTATAATGCGGGAATACTCTTAAGTTCTAGGTCGCCCACCAGTATAATGCGGGAATACTTTTAAGTTCTAGGTCGCCCACCAGTATAATGCGGGAATACTCTTAAGTTCTAGGTCGCCCACCAGTATAATGCGGGAATACTTTTAAGTTCTAGGTCGCCCACCAGTATAATGCGGGAATACTTTTAAGTTCTAGGTCGCCCACCAGTATAATGCGGGAATACTTTTAAGTTCTAGGTCGCCCACCAGTATAATGCGGGAATACTTTTAAGTTCTAGGTCGCCCACCAGTATAATGCGGGAATACTTTTAAGTTCTAGGTCGCCCACCAGTATAATGCGGGAATACTTTTAAGTTCTAGGTCGCCCACCAGTATAATGTGGGAATACTTTTAAGTTATAATGCGGGAATACTTTTAAGTTCTAGGTCGCCCACCAGTATAATGCGGGAATACTTTTAAGTTCTAGGTCGCCCACCAGTATAATGCGGGAATACTTTTAAGTTCTAGGTCGCCCACCAGTATAATGCGGGAATACTTTTAAGTTCTAGGTCGCCCACCAGTATAATGCGGGAATACTTTTAAGTTCTAGGTCGCCCACCAGTATAATGCGGGAATACTTTTAAGTTCTAGGTCGCCCACCAGTATAATGCGGGAATACTTTTAAGTTCTAGGTCGCCCACCAGTATAATGCGGGAATACTTTTAAGTTCTAGGTCGCCCACCAGTATAATGCGGGAATACTTTTAAGTTCTAGGTCGCCCACCAGTATAATGCGGGAATACATTCAGCTCTAGATTTTGGAATCAGTCACCCCACCTGAAGACGGAAGGGTACAACAGAGATCCCCAAACGGGAAACAATGAAATCCCCAGCACCAAGAAGCAGACAACTGCAGAGGCAAGCGCGCAATTCAAAAGGAAAAAGGAACGCGTCTCAAAAGAAGTAGTTTGGGAACGGTGTAGCATGCCCAGTATAACAATTCTGATGAAAAGCCATACCACTGAAGAAACCATTGGAAGATTTAAAGAAGAAAGCCGTATCCCCAGCAAATCAAGCAAAGTGATGAAACTGGCATTCAAACGTCAGCAAAGGACCAGCATCATCTCCCAAAGTCACAAGATAAAGGCATCGGAGGAAAGTGGTAGCCGACAAGAAAGCGAGGCAACAAGAACAAGTTGAAGATGGATAAGATTTCAGGATCCTCAGTTTAGCTTAGCTTCTTGTTTTCCTTTTAGAGCAATGTAATAGGGAGATCGGTTGAGCAGTAGCATCCTACAGCAGCATACAACAGCGCACAACGACAGCAAACACTACAGTCGCACGGTAGTCCCAGCTACCAAAATTTCCCGAACTACATTGACCTGATTCCTGTTCAGCCCAGGATATGTAGGAAACCTCTGAAGCAAAGGTTCGGTCAAATCTTTTTCAAAAAAAAAAAAAAATGCTTCACACGGAGTATTCGGACGGGCAAAAATCGCTCGCTTTATCTTTGCGCGAAAACCCTTCGTGTCTTCGGGCAAAGAGGGGCAGCTGTAAGCACGTGATTTTTGCTTTACGAGCAATCGCTCCAAAAGAAAATAAAAATAGTGACAAATGATTTCGCTGTACAATTTTTCGAGTTTTCCGTGACATGTGTTGTTAGTCATTTATGGGTCTGTCCATTTTTTTTATTATTTTATTTTTTATCCTTATCAAGCAAAATACAAAAAAGAGAAGTATGCATTTCTAGGTTGTAATTTAACCATTCAAGAAGTTTTATATATATGTGTGTGAACAATTGTGTTAAATATTGATTTGGGTGTTTCAAATTCATTTTTCTTTATTTTTAGTTGTATTTTAAAATTAGAAAACAAAACAAAAGAGTGCAAATCATTTAAGAAATCGGATCGGGCCTATTTTGTGTCAAATTTTGGAAGCCCAGAAGCAGCCCAAGTCAGTCAGCCCAAGACCCATTCACCAGTTATCAAAACGACGTAGTTCAATACCCATACTACGTCGTTTCAAGGGCGGCTCATCTCAGCCGTTCCAATCAATCCAATCCAACGGTCCACACGCGCACCCGTGACCCAACCCCTCACTTAAACCAAACGACCCCGTTTAACTACCAAACGACCCCGTCTCGTGTCTCATCCTCAGATCCAAGCCGTTGAGATCATCTGATCTAACGGCTCAGATCCAATCAGACTCCCCATATATAAACTCAACCCTTCACCCCACGCCCCCTATCCGAACCCCACCCCTCACTCGTCTCCTTCCCCGAACCCTGAAACCCCCAAACCCTAACGCCGCCCTAGCTTCCCTCGCCATTAAAGCCGGCGGCACGAACGCCGGTGACCACCTCCTGAACACCCTAAGACCCCCTCACTCTCCTGAACATGGATCTGTTACCCTCTTGCCTCGAATCACCTTCCCTCGTCTCGAATCTTCGTTTGAAGATTTGAGTCGAACCCGGACCTATGCCAAACCACCCCATCTTCATACCAGACATTCCCCTGACCTTCCTCGTGACCAAACCAAGCTTGGTTTGGTCCGAATCTACCCACAACTCCTAAAAATCCAGATCTGGAAATCCAGAACTTGAAACACATGCACCTGGGGAACCCGGCCAGTTTTGACAAGGGTTTGAGGTCTAATAGACCTTAATCAAGGTGTTCTCATGTGAGAACACCCTGATTAAAGTTTGTTCGGCCTCAAAAGTTCGAAGATGAATCAGATTTGGGTCTGTTTGATTTAAACATTTTCGGTACGTTTTCCTTTCTTTTGTGTTAGTTTTAATTAAGTGGTCAGCATGTTTCGTTGGGTTTGTTTGTTATTTTTGTTATTTTTCATTCGGATTTCTTTCATCTCTTTAAAGACCTTTTTCTTTGGTCGGTTGATTTTCTATGTGTGTATTCTGAATGTACTCTGTGATAAACATGATCGTCGATTAGTTTAATCGTCAGATAAGTTAACTCATATAGGCCCCAGTAATTGAACAAAAATTGTCTGATGCCCTTTAGATCCCTAAATGTATTGTTTATGTGAGCGACTGATTATTACCTGTTATAATTAGTATAGTCGACTCGATAAATGTCGTCGATTAGTTTGCTATAACTAATGAATCGAATGAGCTAGTATTTTCACGTAACTAATTGAACTCGGACACTGACTGAATGTCCCAGTAATGTTTGAAATGGTTTGTTGGCATTATAAAAATGACTAAAAGGGTTCAGTCTAGGCAGTCCTGAATTTGAACTCTCATCAGTTCAAAAATGCCCTGATGCTGCAATAGGCAGGGCAGTAATAATCCAGGGTTAACAAGGGCATTCTGGGGTGTTAAAAAGAACAGAAATAATTAGTTTAAATGAGCTGACAAGTAGGGTACTAATTTGGGATTAAACTAATGCCAATGGGGAACAAGACATAAGAGCATGGGAATTTAAAATGAATACTAAAATAATGCCCATAACTCTTGATTAAACAAAGCCAGGCGTGAGGAACCAATGGCTGGCATCAAGAGATGCTCAAGCATGGGTTTGATAGAGTATGGGCAGGCTGCAAGTGGCAGCAAAAAGGCAGCTTAACTGCACTGGTTCATTTGGCTTATAAAGAAGCCATTTTGAGAACTTAAAGAGGGCGGGAGTTTTGAGTCTTAGGCTGGACTCTTGGTCTTCAGAAAAAGAGAAAACAAAGTGGGATTTTTGTCTTAAGGTTAAATTTTTGAGTCTTGAGAGATCCTGTGGGTAAGAAAACTGAA
The DNA here is from genome assembly GCF_000393655.2 of Nicotiana sylvestris. Lineage (NCBI taxonomy): Eukaryota > Viridiplantae > Streptophyta > Magnoliopsida > Solanales > Solanaceae > Nicotiana > Nicotiana sylvestris. The sequence goes on from NC_091057.1 coordinate 113,594,686, forward strand.
AAAGGAAAAAACAAAAATAAATTTCAGAACATTGTGAATGAGCATTGTCTAGGAGAAACTGTGTAAGAGTCCAGTTTGATCAGTTTGTCTTTGTGGTTTTGTTTTTGTCATTGGCCAAGCTTCTTTGTGATCATTGGATTTCTGTTGCTGTTACATTCGACATTCTGGGCTGTTGTTTCCTACTCTGTTTTTCTGGGATTGCTCATTTGGTGCTCGACTATTTGCTGGTTTTCTTTGTTCTGGGAAATATTGCTGGTTGTTTGTGGGCTGTGGAAAACATTTGTGGTTGTTGGATTGTTGTTGTGTTATTGCTGTTTATCTGCTGTTGTTGTATTTGCCGCATACCCCTCAGCTGACAATTCTCCTTCTTCTTCTGCTTTGCTATACCAGGTACGCGATTAACAGTGCCAATGTAACTTGAGAGTTTAAGCATGAATATAAAAGAGAAGAGCTGAAGTTGTTTATTTCGTACATAGACTGTTATATTGAACCTCATTTAATGTATAATAGTTTACATTCTTGTTTAGATACTGAAGGTAGCCTGTGTGCCCAGTAGATATCAATATATGGTGATTGAATGTTAGTTTGTATATGTAGGATGATAGATAAAAGGGTCCCCAATGCAGTAGGTTGTATCTTAGGTTTTATAAGGTTAGCATGGCTTTAAATACATAGAACTATCCATGTTAGTTAATTTTGTGTCCTTTTGATAAATTGTCCCCCTATAATTGGCAAACCATTGCCTAAAAATAAACGGCGCAAGCCTGCACTCCTCAACCTCACAAGGGTCGAGCCCAGGTCGAGGACAGATCAGGCAGGCCCGCATCGAGCGAGCAGTGGCCCAGGTCTGGCCAACCGCGCGTGGGCTGGATTTGGGCCCAGGATTATTTGTTTGGCCGACTGTGCACGCAGCTTCGGTCCCGACTTGTTGTTAAGCATTTCCGAATTCCATTACAAACAGCTTGCGAGCATGTAATTAATTAGGACTATCCACCGTTTTCAATTGATAGAGACGAACACGACAAGAAACGTAGTTGCTATAGGATATCCTTTTAAAATAAGAACGAGATGAGCCTCGATGAAAATAAACAAAACACGCAGATGCGGGGCCCTTGTTTAATGTAAATTATTGAAGCATTTAGTTTCCAGGACGGGTTGTTTAGCAAATCTCACAACCCTCCTAAAATAACAACACGTTAGTCTTTTTAGGACACGCTTTAATAAACCTTACCTTCCTAAACTCGGGTGCACATTTATGTGACCCAAATCCAAATCTCGACGGATTCGAAATGTGTTTCTAATCACGGGTACATTGATTGTGACGTGGTTCGAGATGCGTGTCCATGACGTTGCAAATTCATTTTTTGAAAAAAAATAATAAGAATGAGATGAGCCTCGCCAAATAAAATACAATTGCGGGGCCCTCAGTAAATATTTGCTTTAAAAATTATTTAGACTTCGGGATGGACCATTTAGTAAAATTCCACGGTCTTACCCAAAATAAATACGCTAGTCGCTTTAGGCGCGCCTTTAACAATTTAATTTCCTTAAACTCGGGTGCACATTGATGTGACCCAAATCCAAATCTCAACGGAGTCAAAGTGTGTCGACGACCGCGGGTACATTGATTGTAACGCGGTTCGAGATACATTTTCACAACGTTGCAATTCTTGATAAAAACAGTAAATGATAAAAGCGGTTAAAAGTTAAATTTTGCACATAAGTTCATATTTGTATAAAATCAAATAATCAAGCCGAATATAACAGTTGAGCGACCGTGCTAGAACCACGGAACTCGGGAATGCCTAACACCTTCTCCCGGGTTAACAGAATTCCTTATCCGGATTTCTGGTACGCAGACTGTAATATGGAGTCATCATTTTCCTCGCTTCGGGATTAAAATTGGTGACTTGGGACACCCTAAATATCCCAAGTGGCGACTCTGAAATAAATAAATCCCGTTTCCATTGTCCTTTAATTGGAAAAAACTCCCCTGTGCCCCCCGCGGGTGCGGAAAAAGGAGGTGTGACAATCACCGTGCAATACGAAGACTATTTTATCACCAGAATCCCGATCGATGGAGGGTCCAGTCTCAACATTTGTCCGCTGGTAACACTCACAAGTTGGGTAAGGGATTGCATGAAATAAAGGACAGAGCTATCAATGTGAAAGCTTTCGATGGCTCCCAAAGTCCACCATCGGGGAGATTAGTCTGTATTTGCAAATGGGGCCAACTTGGTTCGATGTTGATTTCCAAGTGATAGACGTGCCAGCATCTTACAATCTGCTGTTGGGATGGTCGTGGATTCATGCTGCTAGGTTCGTAGCATCAACACTACATCAGGCAGTAAAGTTTGAATGGAATCACCAGGAGGTGATCATTCACGGCAACGGTAGCAACCTTATATACAGTCGCTAGACCATTCCGTTAATCGAAGGAAGAAAGAAGCTAGGTGGAGAGACTTATCACCACATTGAACGGGTGAATGTTGTTGACAAAGACAAATGGTGGGATAACAAAATCGAGAGCATACTGAATTGGAGTGGGTACGAACTTGGCAAGGGGCTCGGCAAGAACCTCCAAGGAATCACTAAGCCCATAAAACTCAAGAAACATCGCACCACTTTTGGTCTGGGATATGAGTACAACTAGGAAGAATTCAACAACTGGTCGCCACTATGGCGCAGTCCTTACTATCCGCTGGAACAGCCAATACCACATTGGAGCAGACTTTCCAACCGGCCGATATTATTTATGGGTCAGATGAAGAAGAAGCACTGGCAGCGGTGAAAAACTTGTTTTTAGAAGGTAATGACATGCATTGTTGTGTTGTTCTCGAGGAGGAAGGGGAGGAAGGCCCTTCCATACAGGCTGTAAGCAGAGGGGCACGCCTCAATAACTGGACCATCAGGACAACCAGAGCCCGACGAGCCTCGGGGTAGCAAGGCTAAAACAAGTGCTATTTTTTTGTACTAAATGATTTCCTTTCGCATTTTAACTCCCGCAATAAGATCTCCAATGTTCAAAACGATTATGCAATTTATTAAAGAATTATTATTTTCTTTTGAATCAAAACCCATTGTTAATTTTCTCTCATTACTTTACTTATACATTATTACTATTACTTATCTTGATGAACCGATGACTGTGTCATGCACTAATACAACGCAACAAACTGACATAGATTTAGAGGAAGATGACATACCAGAAGAGATTGTTAAAGAGGTTGAGAATTTTGAGAACAGACCTAAGTCCAACTTGGATGAGACAGAAGTTGTTAACTTGAGAGATGCAGAAAACGTCAAAGAAACACGAATCAACGTTCACTTGTCGCCATCAGAAAAGAAAGAATACACAGATTTTCTAAGGAAATATGAGGACATATTCACCTGGTCATATGATGACATGACTAGTTTAAGTACGTTTATTGTGGCTCACAAACTTCCAATCGATCCAACATGTCCGCCAGTAAAGCAAAAGCTCAGGAACTTCAAGCCTGATATGAGCCTGAAAATCAAGGAAGAAGTTACTAAACAGGTCAAAGCTAAAGTTCTCAGGGTAGTAGAATACCCAACATGGTTAGCCAACATTGTGGCAGTACCAAAGAAGGATGGGAAGGTCAGAGTCTGTGTCGACTACCGGGATCTCAATCGGGCCAGTCCGAAAGATGACTTCCCTTTGCCGAATATACACATCCTGATCGACAATTGCGCTAGGCATGAGTTGCAATCATTCGTGGATTGTTTCGCTAGTTATCATCAGATCTGGATGGATGAAGAAGATGCTGAGAAAACAGCTTTCATTATGCCGTGGGGAATGTACTGTTACAAGATGATGTCGTTCGGCCTGAAAAACGCAGCGTCCACCTATATGAGGGCCATGACTACCATTTTCCAAGATATGATACACAAGTAGATAGAGGTATATGTAGATGATGTTATTATCAAGTCCAAGAAGGCCACTGATTACATGGAAGAGTTGAGGAAATTCTTCAATAGACTACGGAGGTACAATCTGAAACTAAATCCCGCAAAGTGCGCATTTGGGGTTCCTGCTGGGAAATTACTATGGTTTATTGTGAGTCGCCGAGGGATAGAACTGGATCCATCAAAAGTTAAAGTTATTCAAGAATTGCTACCGCCAAAGAACAAGAAGGATGTGATGAGTTTCTTGGGAAGGATTAACTACATCAGCCGGTTCATAGCACAATCTACAGTTATCTGTGAGCCAATCTTTAAGATGTTGAAGAAGGGCGCTCCTACCAAATAGGCCAATGACTGCCAAAAAGCTTTCGATAGGATCAAGGAATACCTGTCAACGCCACCAGTCTTAGTCCCGCCTGAACTAGATAGACCCTTATTACTCTACCTCGTAGTATTGGATGGAGCCCTCAGTTGCATTCTGGGGCAGCATGATGAAACGGGGAGGAAGGAGCATGCCATTTATTACCTCAATAAGAAGTTCACCCTGTACGAGACCCGATATTCTCTGTTAGAGCGCACTTGTTGTGCTTTGACTTGTGTTGCTCAGAAACTGCGGCACTACTTCTGTGCCTATACTATATATCTCATATCAAGGATGGATCTTTTGAAGTACATCTTCCAAAAGCCCATGCCCACTGGCAAGCTAGCCAAGTTTCAAATACTATTGAGTGAATTTGACATTGTCTACGTGACTCAACGAAATCAACGAATAGGCACTAGCAGATCACCTTGCTGAAAATCCTGTAGATGGAGAATACGAACCTCTGAAAATGTATTTTCCTGACGAAGAGGTAACATGCATAGGAGAAGACATTATAGAATCCTATGATGGTTGGAGAATGTTTTTCAATGGAGCAGCAAATTTCAAAGGAAGTTGGCATAGGAGCAGTCCTAGTATCAGAAACCGGTCAACATTATCTGGTGTCTGCCAAACTCATATTCCTGTGCACCAACAACATGGCCGAATATGAAGCTTGCATCTTAGGGCTCAAAATGGCCATTGACATGAACATTCAAGAATTGCTAGTGATCGGAGATTCATACTTGCTTATACATTAGGTACGAGAAGAATGGGCAACCAAGAACTCTAAAATACTCTTGTATCTGCATCATGTACGGGAATTGAGGAAAAGGTTCACGAAGACGAAGTTCCAACACGTTCCTAGAATCCAGAATGAGTTCACCGATGCATTGGCTACCCTATCATCCATAATACAGCATCCAAACAAAAACTTCATTGATCCTATTCCAGTAAAGATCCATGATCAGCCAGCTTACTGTGCCCACGTCGAAGAAGAACCAGATGGAAAGCCTTGGTTTCATGATATCAAGGAGTATTTGGTAAAAGGAGAATACCCAGAACTCACAAATCCTACTCAAAAGCGCACACTTCGGAGGTTGTCCAATAATTTCTTTCACAGTGGAGGGATCCTGTATATGAGGACTCTTGATTTGGGATTACTAAAGTGTGTCAAAGCAAAGGAAGCATCCAAGCTACTAGAGGAAATTCATGCTAGGACCTGCGGTCCACATATGAACGGTTTTTTCTTAGCAAAGAAGATACTCCGAGCTGGTTACTTTTGGATGACTATGGAAACGGACTGCATCCAGTATGTCCGGAAATGCCACCACTATCAGATACATGCAGACATGATAAAGGTACCTCCGAATGAGCTTAATGCAACAAGATCGCCATGGTCATTTGTCGCCTGGGGAATGGATGTTATTGGACCAATCGAGCATGCCGCTTCTAATAGGCACAGGTTTATCCTAGTAGCAATCGACTATTTCACCAAATGGGTCGAAGAAGTATCTTACAGAGTAGTAACTAAGAGAGTTGTGGTAGACTTTGTCCGCGACCGCATCGTTTGTCGATTCGGGGTACCAGAGTCAATCATTACTAATAATGGCTCCAACCTCAATAGTGACTTGATGAAAGTTATGTGTGAAACCTTCCAGATCAAACACAAGAATTCACACAGCCTATAGGCCTCAGATGAATGGAGCCGTAGAAGCTGCCAACAAGAATATCAAGAAGATATTGAGGAAAATGATAAAGAAGCATAAGCAGTGGCACGAGAAGTTATCATTTGCTCTATCGAGGTATCGCACCATAGTCCACACATCAACCGGGGCAACCCCTATATGCTGGTTTATGGTACAGAGGCAGTTATTCCTGCTGAGGTAGAAGTTCCCTCCCTAAGAATCATACAAGAAGCTGAGCTCGACGACGTAGAGTGGGTAAAAAGTCGTTATGAGCAACTAGACCTTATAGACGGAAAGAGAATGAACGCAGTTTGCCATGGTTAACTCTATCAGAACAGAATGTCCAGAGCCTTCAACAAAAGAGCCAATCCGAGATAGTTCACACCGGGAAAGCTGGTATTAAAGAAAAATTTTCCGCATCAGGATGAAGCCAAAGGGAAATTCTCTCCCAACTGGCAGGGTCCATACATGGTTCATCGGGTCCTGACAGGAGGAGCCCTCATACTTGCAAAAATGGACGGCGAAATCTGGTCAAAGCCGATTAACTCAGATGTAGTCAAGCGTTACTATGTGTAATCTTTATACTTTCCTTATGTGATGTAAATTGAACTACGCCTGACCTGATTCCCATTTAAGAGGGGATATGTAGGCAGCCCTATGGGTTCGATCACAATTCAATAAAATTTCCATTTCCCCCGCAATTGGAAACTGGGGCAGAATTTTGAGGAGGATCCTCAAAATTCCGAAGAGATTTTAGCCGATCATCGCAAGTAACAGTCAGAAACATCAACACATTAAACTGGGCAGAATTTTGAGGAGGACCCTTAAAATTCCATATCAAGAGAGGTTTCAATGTCTTGAACCACGTTACAGTCGTCGGTTTATCTAAAAGTTGTTTATATACTTATGTCATATTTTTACGAAATCATGCACGATTATTGCTAAATTGCCTTTTTTAGCAACGCTACCCCAACGATACATACAATATCACCAGATCAAAGCCGAACAAATCAAGAAGAGCCAGCGGGGATACGAGCTAACCTTTCCCCTTTACAAAACTCATGATTTTCCTTTGGATGCAGGCACTTGGATTATGAAAGCATCATACATACAGTACACTCATGAGACAAACATCATTCAGGAATACAACTCTAGGAACTGTCGCACTTACTCACATTTGCCATCCATGCATATCGGTGGCACTCCGTATGTCACCACATTCCCAGCAGTCACAATATCGCAATCCGCTATCAGCTAAGAAAGCACTATTACCATTTGCCATTTTTATTTCTTACATAAGGCTATCATTCTGCCTTTCGAGACTAAGCGTTGTCTCCATTTGCATTCCTGCATTGCATAAGGCTACCATTCTGCCTTTCGAGACTAAACAAATGTTGTCTCCATCTACCTTTTTGCATTGCATAAGGCTACCATTCTGTCTTCCGAGGTCAAGCTCTACCTCCATCTGCATTTTTTGCATTGCATAAGGCTACCATTTTGTCTTCCGAGGTCAAGCTCTACCTCCATCTGCATTTGCATTAAATAAGGCTAAACACTGCCTTCATCCTTAAATAAGGCTAACACTACCTCACTATATCTTATGGGCTGAAAGATTTCCACATACTGCATTGCATGGCTAAAAGATCTCCACCTACTGCATTACATGGCTGAAAGATCGCCACCTACTGCATTGCATGGCTGAAAGATCGATACCTACTGCATTGCACAGCTGAAAGATCGCCACCTTATCTTCATTGCATCGCTGAAAGATCGCCACCTACTGCATTGCATAGCTGAAGGATCATCACCTTATCTGCATTGCATGGCTAAAAGATCGCCACCTACAGCGTTGCATGGCTAAAAGATAACCACCTTATCTACATTGCATGGCTGAAAGATCGCCACCTACTACATTACATGACTGAAAGATCGCCAAATACTGCATCTCATAGGCTGAAAGATCGCCAAATTATCCAAAGGTGTCATCGTTCGGAGGCACCATTTTCATAACCCAAGAACACCATGTCATGGCCTGAGAATCCCTTTTAATTTCTTGCATATCATTATTCAAAGGCATCATGGTTCGGAGGCATCATCCTCATGGCCCGAGAGCATCATTTCATGGCCTGCGAATCCGTTATTGCATGCTTTATGGCCCAGGACATCATGGTCTAAGGACATCATTCTCATCATCCGAAGACAACATTCATGGTCCAACAAGAATGTGCATCATGTTAAATTTACGCACAATATATGCTTGTATTGCTTATTTGCAGGTAAAGTGGCGAGCAACGGCCATCTCGGCAGGAGCGATCCCGCTCCAGTTCCCATAACCATATCAAGCCTTAACCATTCCCCCGTCCTGAATATTGTGTCCGTTCTCGAATGTCTCCATCGACATACTCCTCTGACAGATCCTGAACTACATATGGCCTGATTCCTGTAAGACCAGGGATATGTAGGCAGGTCGGAAGCCGGGGCGTGGCAAAAACCTCTTCGAACCGTTTTGTTCAGTCAAAATTGGCCATCATATCTTTATCCGACAACTCTTTCATCATTCCCGGGTAAAGAGGAGTAATTGTTGATACCCAATTTTTCCCCTGTATATTTATATATGCAAAACACTTTCAAAATAGCATATATATGCATATATAAGTATGTCCCAATGTTTTATTATTTTCTTCTTAATTTTTAAAGATTTTCTAACCAATTTATTCCCTTATTTTATCAATAAAAAACCAATAATAATTCCCAAAATTATTGTTTTGGTGATTCATTTCTTGGATCCTCATATTTTTTACTAAAATATAGCTAAGATAATTTTTGCATATTTTTTACAAATTTATTTAGTATTTTTAAAACTAAATTACATGTAATTGCAATGTTAGCCTCTTTTAGATTTAATTACATGTATTTTTACTATTTTTTATAAATCAAATAAAAATATTGGCTATTTAAATGTTAGCCCCATTTTATTTCAATTATAGCCTAATTTTGAACCCCAATTGAACCCAATTTGAAGCCCAATTACCCTAACCCAATTCCCATTCAAACCGACCCACAACCCATTTAAATGACCCACCCGGACTCCCATCTAATCCCAACTGTTGATCGTTTAGATCAACAGCTCCCATTAATCCTTTCCTAATTAAACCCAAAGACCCCCCCCCCCAAACCCTTTTCATTCTTCATAATCTGCCGCCTCTAAAACCCATCCTCTCCCAAATCCTCTCTACAACCACATCAAACCCTACCGCCGCCACCCTAATCCGCTCTAATCCATGGCCTTCCAAGGTCATTGGAGACTTGTATCAACCTCCCGTGGCCCCTACGTGTTCGTTCCTGTGGTCTTATGACTAAATCCTAAAAGGGTTTTGTCCAGTCTTTGGTCGATGACTGTTCTCCGGTCGTCTCTGACCTTTCTCCGGCCAGCCATGGCTATTCGAGTCAGACTTTTGACTCTTCTACTTAGATCGATGGTTTTCAAAGCCTTTCTCATCACTTGGGGTTCTTCTGAAACCCTAACCTCTAAGTTTCTTTCGATTTCTCTTAGATCTGCTTCAGATCTATGTTTGCTTTTGACTTCTAAGCATTTTTCTCGAAGTTTCTTTTTAAAACTCTTCTTTCAAAACCCCTTATCTTTTCCGATTAGGATTCTTGTTAAGTTATTTCAAAACTTTTCTCTGATTGTTGACATGTTTTGCTATGTTTGCTCATATCGTTCTTCTATCTGAGTTTGCATGTTAAAAGCCCTAATATTTTTGACTGTTTATTAGACGAATGCTTGTTTGCTTGAGTTTTGTCTGATTTGTTTGTTTATCCTCTTTTAAAACTCTACTGTTGTTGAAAATCCTATGGCTTTGAGCCTGAGACTGTTTGTTTAAGTGCATGACTCGATTTGAAGTTCTTTATTTCAAAACCTTTTATTCCTTTGTGTGATTCTTCTGACTATGGTTTTCTATCATCTCTAAAACTCGATTATGCTTGAAACCCTATTTTTTAAAAGGGGGTTTTCCTCACCTGCTACGGTGAGATCTTCGCATGCCTTTGATATTTTATGTTTTATTCACTACTGATTCAATGTGACTTGACCTACTAAACTATCATGCTTCGAATGTTGCTATCTACTGAATTTTGTGCTACTATTGCATGCTATTTCCTTTTGCCAATAGGCTTGTCCTTGCATGTATAGTGTTTATGCACCTTATTTATATGACGAGTTTCCTTCTTTGACTGATCTTCAAACTTGTGACTGATTTCAAACTTTTCCTTTGTGAAATTCTGATTTCACTCGCCTGTTAAGGCTAACTGATTTCTTTTCCTATTTTATCTTACTGAATCCTTTCCAAAATTAGAGTATTTTTGTACCTAGACTTGATTGCTTACTTAATGTTTTACTACTTCTTTTATGGCAACTGTCAACCTGCTGACAAATTGATTTCCTCCTTTATTTTGAACCTGTCACTGCCCGTTAAGCAAGTTATCCCTTAATTAAAGGCAATCACTCGTATAATTGATTCTGAATCATGATTGTTTCCATGTTTGTAGCTTATTATCCCTCTCTTACTCGTTTTGAAAATCTATAAATACCTTGTACTTCTTTTCTTTCAAGGACACGAACACAAGGCATAAACACTTGAGTTCAAACACACACTCCACTAAAATCTCTCTCTTCTTTGTTACTACTATACTGCTGCCTTACCTAGCCAGTTGAAAACCAAGGCTGGGCTGTGGAAAACTTGCTTATTTTTTTGCATTTGCTTTTCTACTGATATGTTCTAATTAAGTTTTCTGCACCAACAACAACATGTTTATTTACTGTTTCTTGCATTCTTGTCTGCCTACTGTTTGTATTTAACCCAGTTCCATTATTTAGCATGTTATAATTTTCCCTTTCTATTCTGAATTAATGTATTATGACATGTGAATCCCAAATCCCCACCCCCAATGTGTTTAATACTTGTTGTTAGTTTGGGCCATGACAACATTGAAAATTGATGCGCATGACCCAAACTTGATCTTCCTGGGATCATAACCTCCTTGTTTCTCTTATATGTTGTGTGTTCTGGTTGATTTACAGGCATGTCAGCACTTCACATTGATGTGCATGCCCAAAGTTAACCCATGCCTAAGTGTTTAGGCTCCTTGCAATGGATTCCCAATCCCCTGCCCCCTTTTGTATGAAGTTATTAACTCCCTGAAGTGCTAATGGCTGCCTCCCATTACCCTTTCCCTCTCCTTTATTCCCTCAATTCTTAAAACTCTGTTTCTGTACTTCCACTATCTTCTTAGACTTATGTTTTGCCCCCCCCCCCCTTCCCCCCTTATGTGAGCCTTTCCTTGGGACCCATGATCTCCCTCTGAACTTGGACACATAAAGGCTGGCATTTCCACACTGCACTCATCTCTATTCTGGTTATGTAACTTGGGTGAGCACTACCCGGGGTCCTATTGAGACCCTTAGGGAACTCTGACACACTCAAGTCTGAAAAAGGCTTTGGATCAATGGCATTTTGAGGTGTTTTATTCCATAACTCAAAGAGTACGTCAAGAATTAGGCTTCTGTTGCGACCAAACACACACGCAAGTATACGCGGTCATTAAGTAATAAAGTGACTAAAAGTCGGATGTCGATCCCACGAGGACTTGTGATTAACTATTAACTAAATTAGACTATCCTAATTATCTATACAAGAATTAAACCTAGAAGTATTTGATTCTAAACTAATGAAAATAAAAAGAAAATAACTAATGAACTCTGAGCCAAAGGATAGCAGATTTTTATGATATCAATGTAATGAAAACAATCTAGGGTTATGGGCTATCTAACAATCCTATTGTATTCTTCTATTGAATTGACTAACTAATTTATCTAGTTTATTGATTGACAGGGTTAATATTGCTCATAAGAATCTATCAAGTTCTTACTCGCCTATTCAAGCTAACCTAACGCCTATATGTCTATGGAGTTAGAATCAACAAGAACGCATTTATAATTCCTTTAAATAACAACCAAGCAAGGCAATTAGGTATATGTCTATCCTAACCGCGAATCCGTTCCCCGAAGCCCAAGTTCAAGAACTTGCTCTATTCAATCCTATATGCAATCTAGAATTCTCACTTTCGAGTTTAATCTAAGATTCGTAGAGAGTATTCAATTGGTGATCAAGCAATCAAATAATTAAGTGCATGATTGAATAAATAAACCAATATTATAAACTAGGAAATCAAACTCAATATCCGAATAACAATAGTCATGAAAGAACCACAACCCTAGAACGTGAAGTTTAGCTCCACATAGACATGGTAGCAAAACAACAACTCATACAAATAAACATAAAATTACTAAGTTTGGAGGAAGAAAGATGAAACCCGATGAATTCCGGCCTCCACGGTGGCTCTATGCTCGTGTTTTCCTCTCAAAAACGTCCTCCTTGCCTCTTGCCTCTCTATTTATTCCACTAAACTATGAAAAACTTGATTATTTAACCTTGGGGGAGCTTGACTTTATATAGGTTAAGTGGGTTTCTCTCCATATTTCCAATTTTACCCCTAAATAATGTTTTTCCGGACTGGACACGCGCGAGCTCGCGCATAACTTTGCGCGTTTCTTCGCGCATGATTCTGCCTCGGCCTTTCATACGCGCAAACTCCTGCGCACCTTCGCGCATTTCTTCGCGCACCTGGAGCTTGATTTTGTCCATTTTTTCATCTCGTCCTTGCGCGCACTCAACTCCGAGGGGTTGTTCTTGCTCATAAATCATTCCAATATCCTCTTGAAAGCATCATACAGGCTTCTCGTCTTGCAATGTATACATATCACAATTAAAGCCTATTTTTCATCAATTAACCATAATATGTCATTGGAATATAATCAAGCGGAAGCATAAACAATAGTTAAATCACCTAGATTTCGCCTATTATCAACACCCCACACTTAATTCATTGCTAGTCCTCGAGCAATCAACTATACTATCTAGAGAATCCTTTAGTCAACCATTTCCCTTAACGCATTACACCTAGAATAATGTACATGTATTACGCCTAGCAGTGAACAATCCTAGCCTCAAAGTCGACTCTCAAGTGCCATGCAATATTCACACTTCCTCAAAGTACTCTACACAGAAGTCAAGACTTACTTTTCCATCACGAATCATATGCCCTCACAATTACATCAACAAAAACTGAGTTCAATCCACCACATTCAATTCATATACTCACATATATCAAGGAAATCACTCACTCTCACAAAAGAGGTCACATGCATGCAATTGGTACCATAAGCTTGCCCTTAATGTAAATCTCTACTAATGTAGGCTAGCTCGATCCAAAATCAATTAGGACTTTTTCATGGTTGTAATGTGGGCTAAGGGACGGGTAGGATATATTTAGGAATAGTGACTCCACCCCTAAGCACTTTAACACATCACATGAGCAATTTTTAACGCAAATTCTTCAACCCACTTCTTATTCACACACAGTATCATCCCACAAATACTCCCTTCTTCTTTAAGAACTCTATTAATTCATTCCCACTAGCTGGAACAAGACACATGTAATCATCTCTTTTTTTTTTTGATAAGTTTATTCTTCTTGTCACTCAATTTCTGCTAGTAGTGTATTCGTTTACAACATAAGTTCACCTTTCACCCTTTTATTGGTTCCACTTAAAAGTCACCCCACACTTATTTCCTTCTTACTTCTTTTAGCGCTCCTCTCACAATTAAAGTGCTTTAAAAGGTAAAAGGATCAAAACAATGTCAATTAAGGACAAATGGGTATAGACTTGTAATGCGGGTGCCAAACAAAAGTCTACAGGCTCAAAAGGGTTAAGTAGGGACAAATTTTATTTGTGATAAGCAATTAAGCTTAAAAAAGGTCAAAGAAAGCCTAACATCATTTTTCAAACCGAGCATCACCTAAAATTTCGCTTCAACTCAGATACCGGGCAAGTTCTAGACACAAGTACAATACATGGACTACACAAAACTCACCACACATGGCATAAGAATCATTCCAGATCAGCTCATCAAGACACTCCATTACGAGCATTCAATTCAGTAACAAACATACAAATTAAGGCACTTTCAGTGAGATTCAACAATTAGGACTAAGCGTTACACTCTAGGGTCTATTGTGTTCAGGTGTGGCAACGCTATGGGTTCTCTTTCAATTTTATAGCTCGTAGCCTATTACCCTAATCTACAAATCAAAAACAAAACAAAAAATAAAAACTACCTATGCCCGATTCAAGCTAAACCCTTGGAAAAGAACCGCGACTTAAAGAAAAACCAAGGGGGAATTGCTACACTACCTAAGAAAAAAATAAAAAATCTTTTTGTTTTTTTCTCTAGACTCACTTCCCCTCAAGAAAATCGTCTAAAAGATCCGTCATCAGGAAGAGCCTACAAAAAAAAATTCTCGACTCAGTCCCTCAAGAACCCCATCGAAAGGGATCCATCGTCGGGAAAAGTCTAATTTTTCTACCTTTTTCAAAAAAAAATTGATTTTTCTTATTTTCCACATAAAAAAATTAATCTACTAAAATACTACACAACTACGAAGAAAAGAAATAAGAAGCTAAACTACTAAAAAGCTAAGTATCCAAAGGAATTCTCCCACCCCACACTTAAAAGAGTGTAATGTCCCCAATGCACAAATAAAGCAAAAATAACAAGGGTGGACAAGAAACTCCCTGAAAGGCCAAAGGCCGAAGAACTAGCAGCTCACGGGGTACTCAGACTTTTCCCAAGGATGGTCCTTTGTGCGGGTACCTCACACTAGTTCCAACCAGCTGGCTCGCATTTGCACACTTTCAGTGGCTTTTCTTCTATGCTCATAATCCTACAAAAAAATGCTACAAAGATAGAAAAATAAAATAAACAAAAATAAATAAAAATAAAAGAAAGCAGTAAAGCTAGGTTGCATCCCAACAAGCGCCTAATTTAACATCGCGGCACGATGTGAACCACTTTTTGCCTCCACCTCGAACTTATAAATTGAGCCCCCAATTTGGCTTCAAGCTTTTTGATATGCTATAGGGGTGGTGAGACAAATTTAACAGGGCCAAGCAACCAATATCGTATTCTACACTTTTTGGCTTTCAAATGAGGTATGTAATTATGTCTCTCTGGCATGATAAATTCCAGGATATAAGCACCCAGGTCCTCGTACATTGGCTTCCCCAAAGGCTCAGATGACTCGATTTCTATGTCATCATCCAAACACAATGTTAAAAAATGTATGGAATGAGGAGCAGTACGCCCCAACTCTAGAATTGTATCACTAGTTACATCCTCATATGTACACACACTAGAGTCTTCAAATATAACATTATCTACTTCCTCACATGACTCTAGAGTGCTTTCCTCAACATGGACATCATTAATAAAAGTACGCTCGAATGATTGACTCTCAAATTTTAGCTCCTCGAATTGGCGTATAAGCTCCTTTTCAGTTTCACACAACTCAGAACTATTTTGTTGGACATTAGACGCATCAACCTTTGCAATCAATTAAGCTCCCAAGTCATGAATAACAGTGCCAAATTTTTCGATCTCTTGTCTGATGTTAGCTCTTCCTTCTATTAGGTCTTGTATCCCATCTGTAATTTTCTCACATTGAGCCTCATATATCTCTAATCTTTCAGTTTGTTCCACCAGCCAAGTTTGACTCAAAATCTCCTCTTTTTCAAAATTTTCCTCTTGCTGGTACTCACTATCTTCATTGAATTCTTCTATATTGGCCTTCATTCATGTGATTGTTGCCCTCATTCTTTTCATATATTTTTTTGAGTTCATCATGTTGCTCTGCTACTTGCTTTAAAATATCTCTAATATATGCATCAGTTCCATATCTTGTACTTCATTTCCCCTATCAAACTCACAAACATTATTAGAATGATCATAATAAGGGCTCAGAGAAGGATGAAAAGAATTAGGACAACCATCCCAGTGTCCATCTTGACCACACATATTACAAATATTCCACTCAAAGGATTGAGATTGTGCGCACAACTCGTTTCCGGGAACATTCTGACAATTTTTCCACCAGTGCGGTCCTCCACAATATGGATAAGGATCATCAAAATAAGACTAACCATCATTCGAATAACTTTCATTCCAAGATTCCATGTTAAAATAAATAAAAAATATTAACTAAACTAAAAAAATGAATAAATAAATAAAATTCAATGTCTAATCGAGAAGAACAGTTAATTTCTAAGTCCCCGGCAACGGCGCCAAAAAATTGTTGCAACCAAACACACATGCAAGTATACGCGGTCATCAAGTAATAAAGTGACTAAAAGTCGGATGTCGATCCCACGAGGACTTGTGATTAACTATTAACTAAATTAGACTATCCTAATTATCTATACAAGAATTAAACCTAGAAGTATTTGATTCTAAACTAATTAAAATAAAAAGAAAACAGCTAATGAACTCTGAGCCAAAGGATAGAAGATTTTTATGATATCAATGTAATGAAAACAATCTAGGGTTATGGGCTATCTAACAATCCTATTGTATTCTTCTATTGAATTGACTAACTAATTTATCTAGTTTATTGGTTGACAGGGTTAATATCGCTCATAAGAATCTGTCGAGTTCTTACTCGCCTATTCAAGCTAACCTAACGCCTATATGTCTATGGAGTTAGAATCAACAAGAACGCATTTATAATTCCTATAAATCAACCAAGCAAGGCAATTAGGTATATGTCTATCCTAACCGCGAATCCGTTCTCCGATGCCCAGGTTCAAGAACTTGATCTATTCAATCCTATATGCAATCTAGAATTCTCACTTTCTAGTTCAATTCAATATTCGTAGAGAGTATTCAATTGTTGATCAAGCAATCAAATAATTAAGTGCATGATTGAATAAATAAACCAATATTATAAACTAAGAAATCAAACTCAATATCCGAATAACAATAGTCATGAAAGAACCACAACCCTAGAACGTGAAGTTTAGCTCCACATAGACATGGTAGCAAAACAACAACACATACAAAGAAACATAAAAATTACTAAGTTTGGAGGAAGAAAGATGAAACCCGATGAACTCCGGCCTCCATGGCGGCTCTATGCTCGTGTTTTCCTCTCAAAAACGTCCTCCTTGCCTCTTGCCTCTATTTCTTCCACTAAACTATGAAAAACTTGATTATTTAACTTTGGGCGAGCTTGAATTTATATAGGTTAAGTGGGTTTCTCTCCAGATTTCTAATTTTACCCCTAAATAATGTTTTTCCAAACTGGACACGCGCGAGCTCGCGCATAACTTCACGCATTTCTTTGCGCACGATACTGCCTCGACCTTTCTTACGCGCGAACTTCTGCGCGTCTTTGCGCGTTTCTTCGCGCACCTGGAGCTTGATTTGGTCCATTTTTTCATCTCGTCCTTGCGCGCACTCAACTCTGAGGGGTTGTTCTTGCTCATAAATCATTCCAATATCCTCTTGAAAGCATCATACAGGCTTCATGTCCTGCAATGTATACACATCACAATTAAAGCCTATTTTTCATCTATTAACCATAATATGCCATTGGAATATAATCAAGCGAAAGCATAAACAATAGCTAAATCACCTAGATTTCGCTTATTATCAGCTTCCTTTGGTTGTAACTTTTCTTTGTGCTTTTCTGGTGTAATTTATTATTACTGGGTCTGTAATAATTTCTGTAACAAACATTGGGGTTGTCTAGTGAAAAGGGTTGGAATTATGCATGCTTGAGGGTAGATATCATGTCTATAGGACCTAAAATCTGCGTGCTTAGTTCTGCAATAGAAATCATGTCTATAGGATTTGTTGCTTTAGATTATGCATGTTTAATTCTGCATTTTAGATACCATGTTATTAGGATCTAAATGGTTAAAATCAGATATCATGTCTATAAGGTTAGAATCAGTAACATATAAAAATCACGCCTATAGGGATTCCCAAGTAAAGTTCTGGTTCATTTCTATTCACATTCAACGCTAGATATCATGTCTATAGGAACTAAAAATAGGCAATAATAGATACCATGCCTACAGAATCTGAAACTACTTCAATTTAAGATCAGTCAGTTCTGAATCAGTTTTAAGTAATCTAATTCCCTTATTTAACGAGGTTTAGCAAGCATGCCTATAGGATTTCAAACAATTCATTTTGAGTTATTACTTTTTTCGCCACATTATTAATTAAGTAGATATCATGCCTATAGGACCCCATCTAAACACTTAGGCAAGCCTTAGAGTAATAACCGTAAAATTGAATCCGCTTTTGTTAATTACTACAACTAGCAGGCATGCCTGATTTGGACTTCTTATTTGAGTTATGTAATAAACAAATCTGCTTCAATAATCAAACTCCCCACGTCTTTTGTATTTTAATCAGATCTAAAAAGTATGTGCAAGTCATGCTAGTTATGTACTTTTGTTCAAGGAGGTGTATATAAGCCTTTATCTGTTTATATGCTTCCCCCCAACATGCAGTACGTATTTTTGTATGTTGCCTTAGATTTTGTCCTTTGAAACCAATCAGCCTAATATTCCTCCTCCTTAGGAACAATAGTCCTATGCTTATCCGGGACTGACAGGAATGGGACGGGTAATAACATGCAATAGTAATCGAGACCAATCCGCGCTTTAATACCTTAACGGGATGGAAGGGTAGATATGGATATGATTATTGGTGCGCTAATACCACATGTATCCCCTCTCTTGAGGAGTGTCATACCGGGTATCGCATTGATGTGATCCATATTAAATATAAACCTAGGACCCCCTTTTCCTTTATTTGCAAACTTCTTTACAAAAACCCCTCCTTTTAATTGTTCTTTCTTTCGTGTGTTTAAATTTAAAACCCCTGCTATTTGAGCCTATACTTGTCTATATGCTAACTATATAAATTCAAAACAAAATTGTCTGGCCGGAAACCACACTAGTGGATCCTGAGGGGTGCCTAACACCTTTCCCTTAGGATAATTTCAAGTCATTACCCAATCTCTGGTTATTCCAATGAGACTTAGTATTGAACCCTTATAGGTGTCCTAATGCACCTTAAATCATTAGGTGGTGACTCTTCAAAAAATGCAAAACCTAGTTCCCAAAAAGAATGAACCTATACCCCAATGTCATAAACTTGATTTTCACTTAGGAAAGAGGGGGCGCGATAGCGATATGAGGCGTACCGGAGCTCAAATTTTTTGAGTTATTTGATGGAGCAGGTAACCTCTCGTAATACACGGTTGCCTTTTTGACCCTTAAGGTTAATCCTTTTTCCTATCTTAGTTGCAGAAAACGACGGAGGCTCTGGAGTACCTTAGGGGCGAAGCCAACCGAGTTAGGAATGCTTGTGGTGAACTGAGGGCTCAGGTTCAGGTTCAAGCTTTAGAGGAGAAGGGTGACTTGGCTAAAGTTCCCGCCTTTGAGGCCCAACTCCGCTTGGCTCGTGACAATGCTTCAATTCAAGTTGATATGATCGTGAAGCTCGAGGCCGATCTCTCGAAGGCAAGGCTGAGATAATCGATGCTCGGGCTGAAGCAACATTGAGTCGGACTAAGGCTGATCAGGAGATGGGCGATTCATTTGAAGGACGCTAATGATGCCCAAGCAGATTTGAAGCGTGCCCTCAATTATGAAAAAAAGATCAAGGAATATGTTCGTTGCAGATCTCGAAGAGATCGGTGCCAGGGTTTTGTTCTTTTAGAAGAGTTGGCTCAAGCGAGGGCGGATGAGCGTGATGCTCGGTCACTTCTTGCCAATGTCATGGAGAGCGAAGCTAGGTTGGTAGGTCGTAGCCTTCTGGAGCGGAGCGTAGATTTCGCCATTTTGCCATTTTGTATTCGACATTTGCAGAGCATGTTTGTAGATGGAGAATGCACCTTTTGCGTATGTAAATAAAAGAAAATTTGAAGCTTTATCTCTTTTGTATCTCTTTATGCATTGTTTTCGACCAGGCGGGCTGGTTTTGGTGTTTGGCGGGAGCCCTACGGATCTGGAGCTCATTAGACAGGCCCGGAGGCTCTTTCATGCTCGGTCAAGTGCAATTTTTAACACGAGTATACGTTAGAGCTTTTGTGCTTTGCCCAGTTGTTTTTGGGTTTAGTCTCCGAGTCAGGCTTTGACTCGAGCTTTCCTAACCTTCAATCTCATGTGCCTGCACGGGCGGATGATAACGGTTCTCAAGCCTTGCCCTTGGCATTTGTATTTTAACTATTTTGGGTTCAGTCTCCGAGTCGTGTTGTGACTCGAGCTTGATTGACCCTCAAGTTTTTTTTGCCTGCATGGGCGGATGAAAATGGCTTTTATATGCCTTGGGTCGAAGCGACCTTTTAGGTATGTGGCCCTAAGGCTCGTGAAACTGGCGATGGTGGCTCTTATGATGTGCCCTTAAGCATGTATAATTAACTATTTTGGATCCGATCTCCGAATCGGGTTACGACTCGAGCTCATTTTAATCCTCAAGTCTTTAATTTTTTTTAGCTGGCGGAAGTGGCTCTTATGCTTTTGGTCGTTGAGACCTTTTAGTGTGTGGCCTTGAGGCTCGTTTGGCTGGTGACAATGGCTTTTATGCTTTACCCTTAGGCATGTATAGTTAACTATTTTGGATCTGGTCTTCGAATCGGGTTACGACTCGAGCTCATTTTAATCCTCAAGTTTTCAATTTTTAGCTGGCGGCAGTGGCTCTTATGCTTTTGGTCGTTGAGACCTTTTAGTGTGTGGCCCTGAGGCTCATTTGACTGGCGACAATGGCTCTTACTCTTTGCCTGTGGGCATATGTAGGCTTTTTTTTCCTCTTGTTAAGGTCTTTTTAAAATAATTTTGCCTGACCCATCGTCGGTTCGGGAAGAACCTCGATTTCAAGTCGTTAGCGGTGATGTTCGAGCACCTCGGAAGGTTTAGCTCGTAGGCTGAGTAGCTCTAAGCCTTGTGATTTGGAGCTGACATAGTTGAAGCTCGTTTGCCTGTTGAGGGTAGCCTGTTTTAACCGGTTCTTTTCGAAATAGATTCGAAGCAATGGCCTGTGATTTTGACAACGACGGTCGGGAGTTCCTGAGTCGCGTTTTTTACCATAGTCATATGTGTTTGGCCGGAGCCATTTTTTATCCCGAGTGATAGTTTAGATGTCTACATCGAGGGTATGCCCTTTCGGGAGTCTTACAAATACGACATATAGCCTAAACTTCGGGATTGAGTTTTATGCCTGTAGTAAGGTCTTACAAAATTTTCATGCATGTTGAGGTCTTACTATTTGTCATGCCCGTTGAGGTCTTACAGTTTGTCATGCCTGTTGAGGTCTTACAGTTTGTCATGCCTATTGAGGTCTTACAGTTTGTCATGCATGTTGAGGTCTTACAATTTTTGTTACTATGTAAAATAGATCTAGCTAGACCGAGTCTGCCCGCTCGGGGTCTTATGGCCTCGGGTTTCCCAGTGTATGACAATTGGCGACAGTCTCCGAGTCATCAAGTTTACTTAGGCTCAAAGGCCGTTATTCGTGAGCTCGAAATTGCCTCGTTGGGGCCTTATGTGCACAGAGTTCCGACCCTGAGGTCGTGTAGGTGTTAAACCGTTGATGCTAAGTCTCCGAGTATTTCGGGATGTACTCGATGGGGGGGGGGGAATCCTTGTTGTGAGCATGCCGAATTTTTCCTTTTTGGAGTACGAGATACTGAAAGATATTCTCAAATTGTGTGGCGTAAATACATGTTGTTTCATTGTTGTGAGTTCGGCCCGCACGAGCACGGCTCCTTTGACCGTTTGGCCCGGTACATGGTTTCCTATTAGAACTCAGTCTGATGTTCCCTGGCCCTTCCGAGCGGACGGTGCCTTCAAGGGGGGTGCCCTCTATCATTCTGGGTTGATTGCAAAAGAAGGCCTGTGAGCTTGTCAGATCCTCCTTAGGAGGCACGTTGCTCTGTTAAGAACCTTGCTGGCGAGACCCTCTTCGGGGCGGAAGTCCGGCCGAGGGGAAAGAGTGTGACGGGTTCCGTTAAGGCCTTAGGATCTTCGGGTAGAGTTAGCACTTCCGAACACTCTGACCGGGTGTCTGCATACAGGTTAGTGTAAAATAACGTAGGAGGGAGGTAGTTTTACTTTACCGCAGGATGTGCACGCGATGTTTCGAGGTTCGATATGTCCCTGCTATTTTGGAGCGAGGACTCTAGTACAGCCTTCCATTGTGTTTAATCGGGCTTGGTCGAATTCGTGGTTCGCTTACCCTTTGACTCTTTCAAGAGTGGAGATATCGGTGCTGGCGCCATATTTCGTAACGCAAACGTTTTCCTTGTTGCGTGTCATTCCCCGCAGACAGTTTCAATTCCGTCCTTCATTAGAGGTTTCATTCTTTGGCGAAGAGGGGAAGGTACCATTTTCATGCGGTGTGTCCGCGGCCATCTGAATAAGGTGTTCATGCTTTGCGTCTCTTTTGATGATACGGGACTTGGCATTCCAATTTGCGCCAGCCACACTGACTGAGAGAATGGTCTTTCTTCTCATCATCTCGATCGCTGTGTGGAATCCGCCAAAGATTCGAGATATGGGCATGATTTGGCCCGACGGTTTGAGTTGCCCTATCAACCTCATCCCGACAACGTTGATCGAGCCACCTGAATTCATGAGCATATGTTTTATTTGAAATGGATCGAATGAGGAAGAAGGTTATCAATGCATTAGTGTGAGGCCGAGACAAGATCTCGGTGTCCTTTTTGCTGAATGTGAGGGCGTCCTCGGGAATATATCTCCGGATCCATTTTTCTCACACCATGTTGTGATTCCTTTGAGAGGGATTTTGCTGAATAGGTCTGGGCCATCTGATGTCCTTGGTTTTGCTGACAGTGAATACGATGTCTGATACAGCAATGTTGAAATTGTATCTTGATGAGCGAGACATCCTCGCTGGCCTTGTGTCCCCGTCGAATCTGGCTCTATTAGCCATTCCTCAAGGATATTGTCCTCGATCCATTCTCCGATTGTTGCGAGGTAGATTGTGTCTCAGGGCGTTCTTCCTATCTGTGGCGTATAGGCAGTACCTTTCTCTGTTTGGCATTAGTTTCTTTGTCAAGAGCCTGCTTGTGTATACTGAGCACGGGGGGGCTCCTAGATGGTCATCCATGACCCTAGTTTGCGACTGGTGCCATATATGAGCATCCAACCAGATCTTGGCTGGGTACTCGATCAAGTTTTGTTTTAACTACCTTGAAATCGTCGGGCTTGGTTTGTTTAGGCTTTGAGTGAAGGCCTGTACCGCCCAGTCATCCGAGACCGAGGGTAATCCTATTCGTTCCATCTGGGAATGAGATGCAAATTCTTGCAGCATTTAATTCTCCCATTGCTCGGTCCTGGATGCGTCGGGCTTTCTCGCCGTTGCTTTGATGGCACCGGCGTGTGCCTTTATGGAGGAATTTGCTAGTATGGTAAGTGAGTTTATGGGGTTGGGCGCTAAGTTATGATGCCATATCATGTCCCCTTTCGAGAGTGTTTCCCCGAACCTATTCAATAAGACGGTCTTGCTCTCATCGTCTTTTGGGTCATTGCCTTTTACCGCGCATGTATAGGCGGTAATGTGTTCGTTGGGATCTGAGGTCCTGTTGTACTTAGGGAGTTCCGGCATTCTGAACTTCTTTGGATAGGCTCCGAGGCTGCTTTCTCGGGGAACGACCGTTGCATAAACTTCCATGAATCTATACCCTTCAAGACCGGGGGGCGCGCCTGGGATTTGGTCGACTCTGAAGTTTTAAGTTTCGACCTTCTTATCATTAGCCGCTATTATTTTCTCGCCTGACTCGATCCTTTTGGTGAGGTCCTCCAACATTTTCATGATGGAAGGATCGATTACCGATCTGTTATTGCTCGATCTCTCGGGTACGTGTTCGGCTGGGGGAGCCATTTCCGGCACTGCTGTGCTGGGAGTTTTTGGATGGCTTTGTAACTGAGCGATGGCCAACTGTTGTGCCTGCAACATTTCAAAAATAACATGAAGGCTAACTTCATGTTCTTCACGAGGTAGGGTCTTTTGGGCTTCCTGTTGGTCGCCATGTTGTATGCTTCCGTCGGTATGTGAGGTTTCATCGACCTACTACACGTCTTGCGAACCCGCGTCCGTTGGGATCGGTCCAAGTGCGTTATCAGGGTTCTACAGTGGCGCGTCAATGACTGGAATAGCCACACCATTTTTGTCGTGATTTTTGAGGTAGTCATTCTCAACTCTATTTACCAAGCCAGACATTTCGACCTGAAATCAAATGATCTTGGACAAGAAAAAGTGTGAAAGACAACTTGCGTTTGTGCAATGAAACCAGCAAGAAAATAATCACTATTATTTTTAGCCCCATGGTGGGCGCCAAACTGTTTACCGTAAAAATGGTAACAACAATTAAATTTGTAAATGGGACTCTAAATATACATGATCTACTTTTATGCTAGTTGTTATAGTAGTTGATGCTAGGAGTATGAAGTTTAACGTTGAGATACAAGATAAAACGGGGCAGTAATCAAACCAAGGGGCTTGCTGCCTGGGCTTCGGACTGGTCGATGAAGGGCCTCGGGGTCGATATCCGGCTCGAGCTTGAGTTATCTGGGGTAATCGGGAATGGGATAATAGTTAAGATATGATTAAAGAAGGCTCTTTATGGCCAATACCGAGCAATAAATGAAGAACAAATATGAAAGCAATAAATGAAAAGAGTGGCCTCGAGCGAGTAAGAGCAAGTAAGTTAGAGAGAAGAAAGAGAGAGAGACATTATTGATCTTGTGTAGAATAGTTGGAGCAACATCAGTCTCTTACAAAGTGGTGTAAATTCCCTTTATATAGGAGGAAAATCCGGTTATAGTACACCATACATTATGTGTAAAAGCATGGATATGGGACGGCTGGATGTGACACCTCTAGTCAGGCTCTGGGTAGGCCGGCTATGTTAGACTTAGCCGCGTGCCTTGGGAATTTCCCTTTTTGTTCCAGCCTCGATCTTCGTCTTCTTTGAGTCGGGCCTCAACGAGCCCAGAGGGAGGGGACTCGGTCGCAACTCCACGTCCTTGGGGTCTCGAGATATTCTTCTGAAGTGGCTTGATAGAAAGAAATTAAGCCCTCTGATTTTGCCGCATACAGCGCCAAACCATATATTGAACATCAAAGGAGACTCAATGAGGCTACGCAAGAAGTTGTCAAAAAGGAGATTATCAAGTGGTTGGATGTCGGGGTGGTCTACCCTATATCCAATAGTTCGTGTATCTCTCCGGTTCAATGTGTCCTAAAGAAGGGGTCATGAGGTTAGTGACTAATGACAAGAATGAGTTGATTCCTACAAGAACAGTGGCCGGTTGGAGGGTGTGTATGGACTATTGCAATCTCATGAAAATCACAAGGAAGGGTCACTTTCCACTTCCTTTCTTAGATCAAATGCTCGATAGAATGGTCGGTCGTACTTTTTATCATTTCATTGATGGGTAATTGGTCTACAACCAATCTCATTGCTCCGGAAGATCAAGATAAAACAACCTTTACATGTCCCTACGATACTTTCGCTTTCAAGCGGATTCCATTGGGGTTGTGCAATACACCGACGACTTTTCAAAGGTGTATGATTTCTATCTTCACGGACATGGTAGAGGACTACCTTGAAGTTTTCATGGATAACTTCTTGGCGTTTGGAGATTCTATTGATGATTGTCTTGCAAATTTGGACAAAGTGTTGGCTATATGTGAAGAAACAAATTTGTTGATCAATTGGGAGAAATGTCATTTCATGGTCGAGGAAGGCATTGTCCTTGGCCACAAAATCTCAAGGAAGAAGTTGACAAGGCAAAAATTGAGGTAATTTCTAAACTTCCACCTCCAACTTCGGTGAAGGTTGTGCGGAGTTTCTTAGGCCACGCGAGTTTTTACCGACGCTTCATCAAAGATTTCTTCAAGGTGGTGAACCCGTTGTGCAAGCTTCTTGAGAAGGATGCTAAGTTTAACTTCAATGATGATTGCATGATAGCTTTTGAATTGTTGAATCTCAAGTTGACAACTACTCCATCATCACCGCTCCAAATTGGATTGTGCCTTTTGAACTCGTGTATGATGCAAGTGATATAACGGTTGGGGTTGTTTTGGGGCAACGCATCAACAAGATTTTTCATCCGGTCTACTATCCTAGTAAGACCATGTATAGTTCCCAAGTCAACTATACCGTTACAGATAAAGATCTCCTTGCCATTGTTTTGCAATTGAGAAGTTATGCCCATACTTGATAGGCGCAAAAGTCATTGTCCATACGGATCATGCGGTGCTTCGTTATCTTATAAGAAAAAAGGACTCCAAAGCTCGGTATATAAGATGGGTGCTATTGTTGAAAGAATTTGATATTGACATCCAATATAGAAAAGGTAGTAAAAACCAAGTGGCGGACCACTTCTCTTGTTTGGAGGAGGAGGGAGGCCGCATAATGGCCTTGAAATCAATGACTCCTTCCCCGATGAGCAACTCTTGGTGATTTCAATGAAAGATGTTCCATGGTTCGTAGATTTAGCAAATTTCCTTGTGTGTGGAATCATCCCTAATGAGTTCTCTTCAAGCTAAAGGAAGAAGCTGAAACGGGATTGTCAAGATTATTATTGGGATAAACCATACCTTTTCTGAATTTGTATGGATGGGGTAATTACAAGATGTGTAACAGAAGAAGAGCAAGATGAAATTCTTGGGGCTTGTCATTCTTCACCATATGGTGGCCACCGTGGTGGAGCGAGAACGACAACCAAAGTGCTTAGTTTTGGTTTCTATTGGCCCACTCTTTACAAGGATGCAAGTAAGTTAGTGAAAAGATGTGATGAATGTCAACGGGCCGATGGAATCTCAAAAAAATAAAATGCCTCTCACAACTATTTTGGAGATAGATATTTTTTATGTGTGGGGTATTGACTTCATAAGACCTTTTATGAGTTCTTATGGAAATACCCACATTTTGGTCGCAGTAGATTATGTGTCCAAATAGGTCGAGGCCATTGCTTTACCCAACAATGAGGCGAGAAGTGTGGTGGCTTTCTTGAAGAAGAATATTTTCACAAGGTTTGGTACTACACGTGCAATTACAAGCGATGGAGGGTCACATTTTTGCAACAAGGCTTTCGATACTTTACTTGGCAAGTATGGTGTTACTCACAAAGTCACAACTCCCTATCATCCACAAGGTAGTGGGCAAGTGAAAGTATCCAACCAGGAGATAAAGAGTATTTTGTCCAAAACGGTGAATGCTAATCGGGTGGATTGGCCCAAGAAGCTTGATGATGCATTATGGGCTTATCGGATGGCTTACAAAACACCTATCGGAATGTCGCCATACCAGTTGGTG
The DNA here is from genome assembly GCF_000393655.2 of Nicotiana sylvestris. Lineage (NCBI taxonomy): Eukaryota > Viridiplantae > Streptophyta > Magnoliopsida > Solanales > Solanaceae > Nicotiana > Nicotiana sylvestris. The sequence continues at coordinate 113,621,974 of NC_091057.1, forward strand.
TTCGGAAAAGCTTGTCATCTTCCGGTGGAGCTAGAGCACAAGGCCATGTGGGCTCTAAATAAGTTGAATCATGGTTGGGATGTAGGCGCTAACTTAAGGGTGGCACACTTGAATGAATTGGATGAGTTCTGGTATCATGATTATGCAAGTTCGTCCTTGTACAAAAAAAATATGAAATATATTCATGACAAATACATTTGGAACAAAGAGTTCAAGGTGGGCGATCTTGTATTATTGTTTAACTCAAGGTTGAGGGTGTTTCCCGGGAAGCTAAAATCTAAATAGAGTGGTCCTTTTGAAATTGTGGGTGTGACACCTATTGGTGCATTAGACTTGAAGAACAAAAACAATGAAGTATTCCAAGTCAATGGTCAATGGGTGAAGCACTACTTGGGAAATGTTGGAGATAGCCACGCCATGGCAGTTATTCATTCCACTTGAGGGTAGTCTGTGTCGTGTCGCGATATTAAATCAGGCACTTGTTAGGAGGCAACCCATGTTTCTTTTCCTTTTTCTTTTAAATTTAGGTGTTATTTTTGTGGACGAAATTATGGCTAAGTGTTGTACAGAATGCGGACTGCACATTTTTGGGTGCTATAGCAAAAGAGCATTGTGGCCACACATTTATCTTGCAGACCGCAAAATTGAGATGTCAAAACTACCAACTCTTTGAAGTTTAAGCTTGTTAGTGCGGAGGTCGATCTGCGACTGCACGTGAAATCTGTGGCCGTAGGTGAAAGTGTGCGGACCATGGATGAAGTTCTAAGTTGAGGCCCCCAGGTGATAGAGTGCGGACCGCAAATGAAAATGTGCAGTCGCACTCGTCCTTTTTCCCCTTATAGAACATTTAGTATAAATAGAGGAACAAGACCCATTTTACACTTTTCACTCTCTAAACTAAAAATTGTGCTCTGTGAATTTTCTTGGAGATTTCTAGCTGCCCAAACATACAGCCACCTTGATCATTCACTCATTACACTCATTCTATCTGGTATGCTTTAATTTCATGATACTTTTTTATGTTAGTTTAATTTGTAGATTTTTAGTTCTTTTTAGGCCATTTGTTATTATAGTTTAATTGTGTGTCCACGTGGGTTAAATTTGAACCAGGTTAACTTGATACATGCTCTATGGGGACTGTTTTAGTATAATTTCATGTTTTTACAAAGTTTCCATGTCTAAATGTGCAAGAAATTGAAAAACCTAAGTAGAAAAATATGGTCTGTATGTAACTTTTGAAATGTGCGGCAGCACTTGAATTTGTGCAATCCGAAGACGATGAATCTGGGTAGCTTAGTGAAGAAGGAATCTGCGGCCCCAACTTAAAATATATGGACCGCAGAATTCCCTTTGCGGCCGCAGAAGAACAGATCTTCTGTCATCAGAGAGTAATCATTTTGAGACTCCAATGTACGGCCGCAAGTCTAGTTGTGCGGACCATAGAAATCCTCTTGCGAGTGCAATTTGGTCATTTCTCTATCATTAGAGAGTTAGCATTTTTGGGATTCAGAGGTACGGCAGCAAGTCAAATTATGCGGACCGCACTTTACTTCTACGACCGCACAACAAAAATGTGTGGTCTGCAAGTCCCCATCTGTGTCCGCAAGTGAAATTATGCGGACCACAGATCACTTTCCCAACAAGCATGATTAAACTATATACCCCCACTGTATCTTCTGGTTTCTCCTTTACTCACATGTTTGCAGTATGTGTTTGAACAACGAATTGCAACTAACAATCTTTTCTTCTTGATACAGATAATGGTTCAATCAAGAGGATGAGGAGACACTTCAAAAGGGAGAGGTGAACCTTCTTGGGGCCGAGGAAAATGTGTCTTGCCCCTTGGCCTGCAAAAGACAGTAAGAAAGAAAGCAACAGCCGGTAGAGGGAGAAGTGCAGACCTCTTCGAGACTAGCTCATATGTCCCATCTAGGGAAGTGTCATAGGGCAACTCAGCCTCTGTTCAGGAGCATCCGGTCATGCAGTCGAGGATGCAAGGGAAATACCAGCTCAGGGATGAGTCGTCTTCATGCCACAGCACTTCCGACGAATCGGAGAGTGCTAGTTAGGCTTCTGAGACCTTGGCCAGTCCCTAAGGCACATGATACACTTGATATCCCCGATGATGGAAGATGGGGAGATGCTATAGCTTCCGGCCTTCAAATATCAAAGAAGAAAGAGGTTTTGGAGGATCTCTTCATCAGCCCGGCTACCTTCACTAGCTTCCGCATGTGGTGGCCAATGAGGTCGCTAACTCTTGAGCAACAATTTCTATTAAAGGATTTGGAGAGGTACAACCCAACTATATTGAGATAGTTTCAGGAATGAAAGCGGTGGATGTGGTTCACCCAGAGTGTAGTGGATTCCAAGGAATACTTTATCCGTGAATTCTACGCCAATGTGGCTCATATGAAGAAAGGGATGAATGTGACCAAAGTGTGCAACCTCAAGGTGTTTGATCAGCATATGGTAAATGCATATTTGACTTTTGAGGATTTTGAGCCGAAGGAGTATATGGGGAAGTGCACACTGCAAGAGAAAGTCCAACCTTGTTTTGCTGAGATTCTAGCACCAGCAGGGCCACCACCACCAAGCCTTTTGATTGGTACTCATTGATGTATGTGAGCAAACCAAAGAAGAAAGTTCAGCCTCCTACCACCACAAACCAGTCTGATGAGCCAACAGTGGTAGTATCTCAGACAGTTGATGTTCCATCCACTTCGGCTAAGCCTTCCTCCAGTGCCGCAGTTATGCCTCCGCCATCATACACATCCCCTACTACAACTCATGCCACAGCTCCCACCACAACTTTGAGTCCAATGCACATGCCTACTTCCCTACTATCTATGTTATGAGTCTCCCAGATATTGATGAGTCTTAATAACTAGATGCAGACAGCTACTGCAAAGATGTCTGACTTTTCCAGTATTATTGCAGCGCAATATCCACTTCTCAAGCACCTTAGGATCTTTCTACCATTGATGAGACCTTAAAGAATATTTTGGAGAATCAGAAGACAATCATGAGTACTTTGGTACAGGACGGATCAGTGATTGAAGGGCTGAGAAAGGAAGTAAAGAAGATGAGGAAGTCCTAGAACAGCGAGAAATTAGTGGATAAGCTTTGGAGAGAGGTGAACAGAATTGCTACAACCGGAGACCTTCTCTTTGAAATAATGCTTGACCCGCACCAGTCCGCCCCAGATCCTCCAGCCCCATCTGCACTGGTAGCACCAGCTAGCTAGTTTGAAGAGCTAGACCTTGCCGTCGACACTGCTGAGGCAGCGCGTGAGATGTTTGCCAATCCAGCCACACCTAGATCCTGAGAGCGATGACATTGTTGGGGACACTTAGATATCCAAGGATCTATAGGGAACTTTTTTTCACCCTTTCCTCTTTTACTCTTATTTTGCTAAGCATTGGGGACAATGCTTACTTATATTCGGGGGGTGTGGAGTTTATTCGACACATTTGGTACACTATGATATATTTGACCTGTAATAATTTGATGATATTCTCTCTTTTCTTATTTGTATTTATATATCTTCTCTCTCTATCTCGTTATGTATATTTATTCTATTTTTAATAGTTTTTGCTCATTAGATTCTTTATCATAGTTTTTTTTTCTTCTGCATATTAGCTTCTTTATCGTTTCCATATTAGTTCTTGTTTTGCCAGGTAGCTTCTTTTTATGCTTTAATAGATAACAAGCCTTTGGTTTTCTTAACGTCATGGTTCTTTCCAAAGCTAGTTGTTGCGTGAACCGGGTGACTCGTCCTAACGATGGATGATGTGACAACCTTCTTAAAAGAATGAGTCTATTTTTGTGTTTAGGTAATAATAGTAGTAGTAATGAATAAAAGACCTAATTAAGTCATGCTCGAAGAGTCAACCATGCTTCATTTGGCACCAACACACTTAACTATGTGCTTATGGTTAGAGACAAGGTTTTAAAAAAGAAATAGCTCTAGTTAGTGACTTTGTGATTCTTGAGTTGACTTTGATAAGCAACGAGTGGTTTAATTTGGACCATAGTGATCTTTAAACTTGAATGTGGCCGTTGTAGGCTCTCGACTCTAACCTCTTTTACAATTAAGTTACGTGAGGGGTGAGATGAATTGTTGCTAGTCCAAGTATCCGTGCGAAGGGTCTAGAACTTGCCCCGAATGTGTTTCAAGGCAAAATCCTAAGTTTTGCTTGGTTTGAGAATTGATTGTAGGCTCTTCTTGGCCCATTTGAGTTTTCTATTGCCAAGCAGTGTCGTTATTCCTAGTCACCCCCTTTGAGCCTCTAGCCTTTCTCATTTGATAACCATGTTATAAGCCTTTACCCGTTTTGTCATGACCCTCTCTTGGCACCCGAACTTTCCTTAACACTCGTGTAAAAAAATGGCTTAAAATATAAGTTTGGGGAGAGCTGAGGAATTTGAAAAAGGCATCAAGTCACAATAAGAGAAAAGAAATGATCTCTATGAAAGAGAAGGAAAGAAAAGAAAAGAACAAAAAGAAAAATGCATAACGTGAATAAGTGGAAGGGTTGATGGATTCAAAAAGAGGTAATGATCCCAAACATTGAGAAATCAAAAAGGGGGAAAAAGAATAAAATGATCAAGAAAGAGTGATGTTAAGTTTCTCTAGTCCCCAATGACAAGAAAATGCCTTTAAGAATTGGCAATTATGAGCTGAGAAATGAAAGATGGAGTGCTTAAGGAAAGGTGTAACCACTTACCCATACGGTATCCTATCCCAACCTAAAAGTCTTCATTACATCTCGAAAGAAGTCCTACTTGATTTCAAACCGAGTGAGCTTACATTAGTGGCGATCTACATGAGGGGCAAGCCTATGGTACTTGAAGCTGTACTTGTGATATTCTCTTGTAAGAGATGACTGGGCCTTTTATGAATCTTCAGATTGAGTGCTAATTTCTTAAGTGAGCTTGGAAAATGGAAAGTAGAGGAGGAAACGTTTGGAGTCCATCATGGCCTACATGATAGAACAAGAGTCCTTGATGAGTTAAGTCAATTCTTGAAGCTCAAATGTCACATTAGAACTATATGTTCATGAATATTTAACTTGTCACCTTGTTGATAATGTATGAGTAATGTGGGTAGTTATTAGTCCCAACTGATGTGTGGATGGCTCACCTTTGACTCGCTGAAATGACCCTTAACTCTATGAGGTGAGAACTAATTTATTTGCATGAGGACAAGCAAAGACTTAAGTTCAGGAGAGTTGATAAGTGGGGATTTTGACTACTTATTAGCACCTTTTTTACTTTTGCTTTAGTCTAAAAGTATTGATTTGTGTTCCCGAAACTAATAAAATTGTGCGAATTGTAGGAATGTTGGAAGTTCGGTCTCCCATGATGAAATTCGGCTCAAAAAGGAGTGTTCCGAATTACGAAGTAATAAAGGGCACATAAGCAAAGAAATGCGGTCCGTAAAAGGATTTTTATGGCCGCAAAAGAAAATGCGGACCGCAGAAGGATTTTTGCAGCCGCAAAAGAAAATTTGGACCGCAGAATTCCATCTGCGACTGCAAACCAAGCGAAAGAACCCAACAGGATTTTTACCAAAGTGCGGACCGCACATGAATTGTGCGGCCGCAAAATAGGGTCTGCACTGACAAATGATTCCAAGTTCAGAGAGTGTGCAAAGGACCAAGTCCTGAAACCATGCTGAAGTGTGGATCGCACAAGAATTGTGCCGCCGCAGAAATTGCTTCGCAGCCGCAATCCATAATTGTGCGGCTGCGAATCCAAGCTCTTGTCAATTGAAGAAATCTGCAGACTACACATGGAATTGTGCGGCTGCAGAACCTCCCGAGGGTCATTTTTATTAGTGAATTTTGGCCCACTATAAATAGACGAGTTTCACAATTTTAGGTCAAGTTTCGAAGTTTGAGTTTCTATAGCCATTACCTTTTGCCATTTTAGGAAGTTTGTGATTATTTTAGTGTTTAAAAATTATATTTTATAATTTTAATCTTTTATTATGAGTTTAATTAGCATTTCTTCTTTATTTTCTTTAGTTTCCACTATGAGTAGCTAGATTCTTCCTAGGATTGTGACCTAATCCTAGTGTATAAACTTTATGGGTATTTAATTTAATGCTTGTTTATAATTGTGTGTTTAATATTTAGCTTAGTTGATGCTTCAATTTTAGAATTAATGGTTGCAAATATTAATTCATGCATTTTTTACTTAGTCTCTACTTGAGAAAGATGGACCTCGTCTAGGATAACTTGGCTAACAAGGAATTGGACTAATTGAGAGTTTGATTAGCCTAATTAAAGGGTTCAAACTAGAAATAGTAAGAACTCGACTTGAGCTCATATCAACTATTTTGTTTGATACCCATTTGGACTTGAAAAAGCCAAACTGGGCAAAATCACTCTTTGACCGAGATGTATTGAGTGAGTAATGTAGAGTTGAGAGCTATAATACACCCCAATCAACAAAACAAGTATTAACACCTTTAACCTATTAGGCGAACACCTAGGTTATGGTCACATCCCTAGGCTTTTTAACTATTTGGAAAAACACCAAAAACAATCATTCATTTCTAGTTTCTTTTCTTTAGCTTACAATTGTTAGAGTAATAGTAGAAGTCGAAATCAATACTTTTTGTGAAAGTGAAAATCGAGTTAATCCATTCACTTTCTTCAAGTGTATACTCCTAACACCTCTTATAACTCCCTGTGAATTTGACCCTACTCATAGTTGGGTAATATATAATGCATATGACCATATCATATCTCTTATCTAGGTGTGTTGTGGACATCGTCGGCCCATACACCCTCCATGTGTACCATTCAGATATTATATGATTCTAATAGATATATCTACAAGATGGTCACATGTGTTCTTGTTATCAATCCGCAATTTGGCCTTTGCAAGGTTACTAGCTCAATTAATAAAATTAAGAGCATAGTTTCTAGATTATGCAATAAAAACACTCCGTCTTGATAATACTAGTGAATTTACGTCCCCGGCCTTTAATGATTATTGTATATCAACTGGGATAATAATTGAGCATCCAGTTGTTCATTTTCATACTCAAAATGGTCTAGCGAAATCATTGATCAAATGCCTCAATTAATTGCAAGACCAATGCTTATGAGAACAAAACCTCCCATTTCGGCATGGGGTCATGCTATTTTACATGCAGCAGCTCTTCTACGGAAGAGGACCACAAGTTATCATAAAGTCTCCCCATTACAATTAGAGTTTGTCTAGGAGTAAAATATTTTCCATCTTATAATATTTGGATGTGCGGTATACATATTCTAATTACTTCATCACAACGCATAAAGATGGGTCCCCAAAGAAGATTGGGGATATATGTTGGGTATGAATCTCCTTCTATTATAAAATATTTGGAACCTATAACTGGAAATTTATATACAGCAAGATTTGTTGATTGCCAATTTGATGAATCAGCATGTCCAATATTAGGGGGAGATTATAAAAAGAGATAGATTGGAATGCATTATCACTATCTCATTTAGATCCTCAAATCAATCAATATGAACACAAGGTTCAAAAGATAATTTATTTGCAAAATATTACAAATCAACTGTCAGATGCATTTACTGACCTACCAAGGGTGACTAAATCACATATTTCAGCCGCTAATGCTACTATTCAAATTGATGTCCCGATTGGACAATCAATAAATGCAATGAGTCTAAGTTACGATTGAAACGTGGTAGACAAATTGGTTCCAAAGATAAAAATTCTTGAAAGTGAAAAGGAGCAAACGATCTAGGAGATCATAATATAGAGGTAATTGCTCAAAAAGAGCCATGTGGCATAACAAATAATAAGACCTCAGAGGAGGTCCAAGTACATGAAAATAATAAGAATGAAGAGATCTCAATAAGTTATGTCTCTACAGGAAAAAGGTAGAACCGAAATAATGTTATTATCGACAACGCTTTTGCTTATAATATTGCTGTTGAAATAATGCAACAAGTTGAGGATCTTGAACTAAGATCTATTGATGAATGTAGATAGAGAAATGATTGGCCAAAATGAAAAGACATCATCCAAGCAGAATTAATCTCACTTAAAAAAAGTGAAGTATTTGGACGTATAGTTCGAACACCTAAAGGAATAAAGCAGTAGGATACAAAATGAATTTTTGTGCGAAAACAAAATGATAAAAATGAAGTCGTTAAATATAAAGCACGACTTGTAGCGTAAGGATTTTCATAAAGGCATGTTGTGATGACCCAAAAGGTCATCACTCGTTTTGAAAGTAGATTATGTGTTTCAAGGCCTTAAAAACATCTTTTTGTCTCACCACGATTTGCGTGTGCAGTCCGAGCACATTTCCAAAAAGTTTTTATCTGAAAACTAAAAAAAATAAGGAAATTGGCCTTAAAAAATTGATTAGGTTGACTTTGGTCAACATTCTTGGTAAACGGACCCGGACCCATGATACGACGGTCTCGTAGGGTCCGTAGTAAAATTTGGGACTTCGGCGTATTCCCGAAATCGGATTCCGAGGTCCCAAGCCCGAGAAATGAATTTTTAAAAAGAATTATTTGCTGGAAAATACAAAGGCTTTTAGAAGAGAATTTATGTAATTTCTTGATAGTATCGGTCCCGTATATTGGTTCCGGAGCCCTGTACAAGTTTAAAATAATAATTAAGTTGAATCTATGAAATTTGGTAAAGATCGGAAGTGATTTGGTATAAATCGGATGTATAGTTGAGAAAATAGTAATTTCAATGTTCTTGAGTGATTTCATGAATTTAAGGCTTAATTCATAGTTTTTGATGTTATTTTGATGATTTAATCGCACGAGCAATTCCATATGATGTTTTTGGACTTGCGTGCATGTTTGGTTTGGAGCCCCGAGGGCTCGGGTGAGTTTTGGATAGGTCACGGAGTGAAATTGGACTTAGAAAAGATTGCTGGTATCTGGTATTTTTGCCCAGGCCTCTGATCTCGCAATTGCGAGACTAGGCTTCGCAGTTGCAAAGTTCTCAGGCTTGGTAATTGCGACCCATGCGTCACAAATGCGAACCAAGCCTGGGCAGGCCTAGATCACAAATGCGACCCTTTTTTCGCAAATGCGAAAAGGGCAGAGTCGCAAATGCAACTAATTCTTCGCAAATGCGAAGACAACATGTTCCAAAGGGTTTCGCAATTGCGACATCTCAGACCTGCTAAATGAAATTTTGACGGGATTTCATTCATTTTTACAACTCTTCAAACCCTAAAAACATCTTGGGCAATTTTTCATAGGCATCAACTTCTCCAAATCATTAGTAAGTCATTTCCAACTCATTTTCTTCAATCCGTAACATCTTTTCACATGATTTCAATTCAAAATCAAGGGTTTTTCATAGGAAATTGGGTGATTTTGGGTAGAACTTAGGATTTTCAAATTTTGGGGATTTGGACTTCAATTTGAGGTCCGATTTCAAAACAAATTATGTATTTGAGTTCTTGGTGAATGTGTAATCGGGTTTTGGTTTGAACCTCGGGTTTTGACCATGTGGGTCTGGGGTCGATTTTTGAATTTTTGGGGAAATCATTAGAGAACTTATTTTCATGCATTAGAATTGATTCATTTAGCATTTATTGATATCGTTAAGTAAATTGTGGCTAGATACAAGCGGTTTGGTGGTGGAATCAAGAGGTAAAGTGGTAGTTGAGGCTTGATGGTGTTCGTGACATTAAGGTAAGTGTTTGGTCTAACCTTAGCTTGAGGGAATAGGAGTCTTATGTGGTGACGAGTACCTATACGTCGGTGTCAAGCATGCCTGTGATTCTTATACTATGATTGTTGTGATTTCATTATGTGTAATCCATGCTTAATATGATGATTTCTAATGTTGAGCAATGTTCATGGAAGTATTCTTAGTAATTGAACATTTTAGAGAATTGGCTCAAGTTGAGAATTGAGTTGTGGAGTAATTGTGGAAAAGAGAAGAGGTTTATGATATTATTTCCCTTGTCGGGATATTATTGCTTATAATATTGTTTTCCTTGCCGGGATGTTATTGCTTATGATATTGCTTCCCTTGCCGGGATTTTATTTTAATACTATTGTTCCCTTGCCAGGATTTTATTGTAATACTATTGTTCCCTTGCCGGTATTCTATTGTGATTTTATTGATTCCCTTGCCCAAATTGCTTTGTGATTGTTACTTGGGTAAGGATGAGTGCAAAAGCACAAAGGGTGATTCCGTGCGTGATATTTGTGAGTGAGTGTTAACGCACCAAGTGTGATGTCGTGCTGATATTGTAAATGTAAAAGCATGAAGGGTGATTATGTGCCATGATATGAGTGATAATACATGAAGGATAATTTCATGTCATGATTATGTGAGGTAAAAGCACGAAGGGTGATTACGTGTCAATTATATTGATTCTTATGGTGAAAACGAGAGTATAAGCACGAAGGGTGATGCCGTGCACTTGTCATTGATTTCCTTATTCTTGCTCATAGTTGCATTTTGGTGTTCCGTAAGCTTTTTTACTGAATTCCTATTTGTACATGATATTCCCCCAAGCATGTTTCCCCTCCCCATCTTTAACTGCTAAATTTTATCGTTATTACTTGTTGTATATGATATAATTGCACAAGTTTATTTGGTAGTCTTTTCATAGCCTTGTCACTACTTCGCCGAGGTTAAGCTCGACACATACTAGCACATGGGGTCGCTTGTGTTGATACTACACTCTTCACTGTGTGTAGATCCCGGTGCTGTAAACTTTTGGACCACAGTGAGGTTGCTACCTTCAGTCCATCAGGAGACCCGAGGTAGTCTTGCAGGCGTCCGCAGGCCTTGGCGTCCCCTATTATCTTTTCATTCTGTTTTATGTAGTTCTAAGACAGATTTGTATCTTTCATTCAGACAGCTGCTTGTAGTATTCGTAGATAGTCTGTGACACCAAATTCTAGGTAGAATTGCATTTTGGATTTTCGTATTAGTATTTAGTGATATTATCAGATTTTGTCTTCCGCATTTATTTTATTATTATGGTTATTTCGTTGTTGATTGCATGTTATATTGAACTGTTAAAAGGCTAAGTAAAAAGGGTAATAAAATTTGTAACTCTCGGCTTGCCTAGCTTTCATGAGTAGGCGTCATCACGACTCCCGAGGGTGGGTAATCTGGGTCGTGAGAAGTTGGTATCAGAGATCTAGGTTGCTTAGGTCTCATAATTCATGGACAATCTTAGTAGAGTCTGAGGGATCGGTACGGAGACGTCTGTATTTATCCCCCAGAGGCTATAGAGTTAGGAAAAAACTTCATATCTATTCTTTCCTGTCGTGCGACTTGATTTCTTAATGCTAATTGAACTTCCGCTTTGTTCTTTCGCAGATGGTGAGAACACACATCGCTTTATCAGCTGACCAGCAGCCCGAACCCCCAGTAGCAGCTCCTGCGAGGGGCAGAGGCCAAGGCCGTGCTAGGGCCCGAGGCAGAGGCAGGGCTCAGCCTAAAGCTCGAGCAGCAGCACCAGCGGTGGAGCCTTAGGTTGTGTTTGATGATGAGGTTCCAGCCCAGATAGTTCCAACAGGACCAGCTCAGGTCCTAGAGGGGTTCATCGCCACCCCGGTACTTCAGGATGCTCTAGTCCGTCTAGTGGTCCTTATGGAGAGTGTTGCCCAGGAAGGCTTGTTTCTTGTAGCACTAGCCATCTCTCAGGTTGGAGGAGGAGCCTAGACTCCTGCTACTCGCACTCTGGAGTAGATGGCTCCCTAGTTTTAGACTCCCGCAGCTTAGCTAGTTAGGGTAGTTCAGCCTGGTGTTGGGGCATAGACCAAAGAGGGGCCAGCTATGTCTGATGATGCCTTGTGGAGGTTGGACAGGTTCACCAAGCTTTTTACTACTACTTTTTGTGGTACATATTCTGAGGATCCCCAAGATTATTTGGACATTTGTCATGAGGTTCTATGGAACATGGGGATAGTGGAGACCAATGGGGTCGACTTTGCTGCTTTTAATCTATCTGGATCCGCCAAGACTTTGTGGAGAGATTATTGTTTGGCTAGACCAGCTGGGTCATTGGCTTTGACTTGGGATCAGTTCTCTCAGCTATTTCTGGAGAAGTTTCTTCCTATCACATAGAGGGAGAACTATTGGATGTAGTTTGAGCATCTCCAGTAGGGTTCTATGGTTGTTACTCAGTACGAGACCAGATTTATTGACTTGGACCGTCATGCTCTTATTATACTTCCCACTGAGAGAGAGAGAGAGTAAGGAGGTTCATTGACAGACTCGTTCAGGCTATTTAATTGCAGATGGCTAAGGAGACGGGGAGCGAGATATCTTTTCAGGATGCGGCCAATGTGGCCAGGAGAGTTGATGTGGTTCTATCACAAGGGGTGGTCAGGGGTCTGACAAGAGGCCTCGTTATTCGGGCAGGTTCAGTGGTGCCTCATCTGGAGGTAGAGATTCTTTTGGTAGGGGCCATCCTTCCAGGCCGTTTCATTCAGCACTTCAGGCTTCTCACGGTGCACCAGGTGGTTGTGGATCTTATATGCAGTATTTTGATCAGTTTCCATACAGTGCACCACCAGCTCCTATTAGTGCACCGCCGCTCTAGAGTTTTCAGAGTGATTATTCAGGCCAGCAGTCTCAGCAGCCGAGGGCTTGTTATACTTGTGGCGATACAAGGCATATTGCTAGATTTTGCCCTTGAGAACCGAGCAACTCTCAGCATTAGGGTTCCCGTGCCATGGTTCAGGCACCGAGTGTTCCACCACCCGCTTAGCCAGCTAGAGGTAGAGGTATAGGTGCTAGAGGTATTAGAGGTGGAGGTCAGGCCGCTAGATAGGGAGGCCAGCCAGTAGGATGTCATCCTAGAGATGTAGTTCAGAGTGGTAGGGCCCGGCCTAGATGTTATGCTCTTCCAGCCAGGCCTGAGGCTGAGGCCTCCGATGCAGTTATCACATGTACTATTCTGGTTTGTAGTAGAGATGTTTCAGTTCTATTTGATCTAGGATCTACATACTCTTATGTGTCATCTTATTTTGCACTGTATCTGGTCATGCCTAGTGATTCCTTGAGTGCTCCTGTATATGTGTCTACACCGGTGGGTGATTCTATTGTGGTAGATCGTGTTCATCGTTCATGTATAGTTGTGATTAGGGGTCTTGAGACTCGAGTAGATTTGTTACTTTTGGATATGGTTGATTTTTATGTCATATTGGGGATGGACAGGTTATCACCTTACCACGCTTTCTTGGACTGTCATGCCAAGACATTAACCTTAGCCTTGCCGGGTTTACCTCGTTTGGAGTGGAGAGGAACTCTTGGTCATTCTACCCGTAAGGTTATCTCATATATAAAGGCTCACCGTATGGTTGATAAGGGATGTTTGGCCTATTTGGCATATGTTCGTGATTCTAGTGTTGAGGTTCCTTCTATGGATTATGTGCCTGTTGTTCGTAAGTTTCCTGAGGTATTTCCTTCAGACCTACCGGGTATGCCACCTGATAGGGATATTGACTTCTGCATTGATTTGGCTCTGCGCACTCGGCCTATTTCTATTCTGCCATATAGTATGGCCCCGCCTAAGTTTAAAAAATTGAAGGAACAGTTGCAAGACTTGTTCGATAAGGGCTTTATTAGACCTACTATCTCGCCTTGGCATGCGCCGGTGTTGTTTGTCAAGAAGAAGGATGGATCGATAAGGATGTGTATAGATTATCGGCAGTTGAACAAGGTTACGATCAAGAATAAGTATCCATTACCGAGGATTGATGATTTGTTTGATCAGCTTCAGGGTGCCAAAGTGTTTTCAAAGATTTATTTGAGATCTGGCTACCATCAGTTGAGGATTAAGGCATCCGATGTCCCTAAGATAGCTTTCCGCACTCGGTACGGGCATTATGAGTTTTTGGTGATGTCATTCGGATTGACAAATGCCCCAGCAACTTTCATGGACTTGATGAACCGGGTGTTCAAGCCTTACTTAGATTCATTCGTGATAGTCTTCATTGATGATATTTTGATCTATTCTCGCAGTCGGGAGGAGCATGAGCAGCTGAGAGTTGTTCTTTAAACTTTGAGAGATAGTCAGTTGTATGCTAAGTTTTCAAAGTGTGAGTTCTGGTTGAGTTCAGTTGCATTCTTGGGTCACGTTGTATCAGTAGAGGGTATTCTGGTGGATTCGAAGAAGTTTGAGGCAGTCAAGAATTGGCCTAGACCCGCGTCAACTATAGAGATCCGGAGTTTCTTGGGTTTGGTAGGCTACTACCGTCGGTTTGTGGAGGGATTTTCATCTATTGCAGCCCCGATGACTAGGTTGACCTAGAAGAGTGCCCAGTTTAGGTGGCCGAACGAGTGTGAGATGAGCTTTCAGAAGCTCAAGACAGCTTTGACTACGCAGGTGTCGGTATTGCCTACAGGTTCTGGGCCATATACAGTTTATTGTGACGCATCTCGTATTGGACTAGGTGCGGTGTTGATGCAGGATGGCAGGTCATTGCTTATGCTTCGCGACAGTTGAAGATTCATGAGAAGAATTATCCAGTTCATGATTTGGAGTTAGCAGCCATTATTTACGCACTAAATATTTGGAGGCACTATTTATATGGCGTGTCATGTGAGGTGTTCACGGATCACAAGAGTCTACAACACTTGTTCAAGCAGAAGGAGCTAAATTTGAGGTAGAGGAGGTGTTTGGAGCTATTGAAAGACTACGATATCACAATCTTATATCATCCGGGGAAGGCCAATGTGGTGTCTGATGCTTTGAGTAGAAAGTCAGCCAGTATGGGTAGTCTTGCGTATATTCTGGTCGGTGAGAGACCGCTTGCTTTGGATGTTTAATTTTTAGCCAATCAGTTCATGAGGTTGGATGTTTCTGAGCCCAGCTGTGTGTTAGCTTGTACAGTCGCATGTTCTTCATTATTTGAGTGTATCAGAGATCGGCAGTATTATGATCCTCATTTGTGTGTCCATAGGGACACAGTGCGGCACGGTGGTGACAAGTAGGTTACATTAGGAGATGATGGAGTTTTGAGAATGCCGGGTCGAGTTTTTGTGCCTAATATGGATGGACTTCGAGAGTTGATTTTAGAGGAGGCCCATAGTTCTCGGTACTCTATTCATCCAGGCGTCGCTAAGATGTATCAGGACTTGCGGCAGGATTATTGGTGGAGGAGGATGAAGAAGGATATTGTTGCATATGTGGATCGGTATTTGAATTGTCAGCACGTAAAGTACGAGCATCAGAGACCTGGTGGTTTGTTCCATAAGATTGAGATTCCTGAGTGGAAGTGGGAGTGTATCACTATGGACTTCGTTGTTGGACTCCTACGGACTCAGAGGAAGTTCGATGCAGTGTGGGTTATTGTTGATAGGGTGACCAAGTCAACACATTTCATTACTATGGCGGTTTCCTACTCTTCTGAGTGGTTGGCAGAGATCTATATCTGGGAGATTGTTTATCTTCATAGTGTTCCCGTGTCTATCATTTCTGACCGAGGTACGCAGTTTACCTCACATTTCTGGGGGGCAGTTCAGCGTGAGTTGGGTACATGGGTCGAGTTGAGCAAAACATTTCATCTTCAGACGGACGGGCAGTCCGAGCGTACTATTCAGATTTTGGAGGAAATGCTCCGAGCTTGTGTTATTGACTTTAGAGGTTCGTGGGATCAGTTTTTGCCTTTAGCGGAGTTTGCCTACAACAACAGCTACCAGTCGAGCATCCAGATGGCTCCTTATAAGGCTTTATATGGTGGGCAGTGTCGGGCGCCGATTGGGTGGTTTGAGCCAGGAGAGGCTCGGTTGTTGGGCACGAATCTAGTACAGGATGCCTTGGATAAGGTCAAGATCATTCAGCATAGGCTTCGTATAGCTCAGTCCAAGAAAAAAAGTTATGCCGACCGTAAGGTTCATGACATTGCGTTCATGGTCAGCGAGCAGGTGTTGCTTCGAGTGTCGCCTATGAAGGGCGTGATGAGATTTGGAAAGAAGGGCAAGCTAAGCCCTATATTCATTGGTCCATTTGAGATTCTTCATTGAGTGGGAGAGGTGGCTTACAAACTTGTGTTGCCGCCAAATTTATCAGTCGTGCATCCAGTGATTCATCCAGACGTCGCTAAGATGTATCAGGACTTGCGGCAGCATTATTGGTGGAGGAGGATGAAGAAGGATATTGTTGCATATGTGGCTCGGTATTTGAATTGTCAGCAAGTAAAGTACGAGCATCAGAGACCTGGTGGTTTGTTCCAGAAGATTAAGATTCCTGAGTGGAAGTGGGAGTGTATCACAATGGACTTTGTTGTTGGACTCCTACGGACTCAGAGGAAGTTCGATGCAGTGTGGGTTATTGTTAATACGGTGACCAAGTCAACGCATTTCATTACTGTGGCGGTTTCCTACTCTTCTTAGTGGTTGGCAGAGATCTATATCTGGGAGATTGTTTATCTTCGTAGTGTGCCCGTGTCTATCATTTCTGACCGAGGTATGCAGTTTACCTCACATTTCTGGAGGGCAGTTCAGCGTGAGTTGGGAACATGGGTCGAGTTGAGCATAACATTTCATCTTCAGACGGATGGGCAGTCCGAGCGTACTATTCAGATTTTGGAGGAAATGCTCCGAGCTTGTGTTATTGACTTTAGAGGCTCGTGGGATCAGTTTTTGCCTTTAGTGGAGTTTGCCTACAACAACAGCTACCAGTCAAGCATCCAGATGGCTCCTTATAAGGCTTTATATGGTGGGCAGTGTCGGGCGCCGATTGGGTGGTTTGAGCTAGGAGAGGCTCGGTTGTTGGGTACGAATCTAGTATAGGATGCCTTGGATAAGGTCAAGATCATTCAGGATAGGCTTCGTATAGCTCAGTCCAGGCAAAAAAGTTATGCCGACCGTAAGGTTCATGACATTGCGTTCATTGTCAGCGAGTAGGTGTTGCTTCGAGTGTCGCCTATGAAGGGCGTGATGAGATTTGGAAAGAAGGGAAAGCTAAGCCCTATATTCATTGGTCCATTTGAGATTCTTGATTGAGTGGGAGAGGTGGCTTACAAACTTGTGTTGCCGCCGAATTTATCAATCGTGCATCCAGTGTTTCATATGTCCATGCTTCGAAAGTATCACGGTGATCCATCCCACATGTTAGACTTTAGAACTGTCCAGTTGGACAAGGACTTGTCCTATGAGGAGGAGCCGGTAGCTATTCTAGACTGGCAGGTTTGTCAGTTAAGATCGAAGAGTTTCCCTTCTTGTATGCGGTGAAATCAGGGGGGTCTATTTCCCGCCGTTAAGGTACATTCGGGGAGTCATGTCAGCATCTCAAGGCTGCAGGATTACGATCGAGCTCCCTCCCTCGAGGATCGTCCGTGACCTAGCAGAGATTACCGAGGATAAGGAATTTGTCCGCGATCCAACGAAGGTTCTAAGGACGGGGGATTCCCGAGGTGAGCGGCTAGAGTTAGTAAACACTAATACCATGCCTAGCTGTCCTATCCCCATGCCTTTACATTCAATACACTCTGTACTATATGGTATTCCCTCTCCTATATAAGGGGAATCCATGTCACTTTGTAAAGGGCTGATGTTGCTCCATTTCTCCACAAGTGCAATAATCTCTCTCTCTCTCTTCTTCCTAAACTCCCTCGTTCTAGCTGGAGGTCATTTAGCATTTATTGCTTTCTTACTTGCTCTTTGTTTATCGCTTGGTATTGGCTATATAGAGCTTTTCTTGATCATAACCTAACTGCTACCCCATTCCTGATTGCCCCTGATAGCTCGAGCTCGACCTAGACGTTGACCCCGAGGTCCCCATCGACCAGTCCTACATCCGTGCAACAGACCCCTCGGTTTGATTACTGCCTCATTTTAGTTTGCATCTCATCGTTAAACTTCACATTCTTAGCATCATCTGCTCTAACAACCAGATCGAGAATAGATCACATATTTTTAGAATCCCATTTCCAAATTTAATTGTTATTACCATTTTCACGGTAAATAGTTTGGCGCCCACCGTGGGGCTAAAAATAATAGTGATTATTTTCTTGCTGGTTTCATTGCACAAACGCACGTTATCTTTCACACTTTTTCTTGTCCAAGATCCTTTGATTTCAGGTCAAAATGTCTGGCTCGGTAAATGGAGTCGAGAACGACAACCTCAAAAACCACGGGGAAAACGGGGTGGTTGTCCCGGCCGCTAGAGCACCAACACAGAATCTCGATAACACACCCGGACTGATTCTAGCGGATGCGGATTCGCAGGACGCACAACAAATCGATGAAACTTCTCACACCGACAGGAGGATATGGCACAGCGATCGATATGAAGCTCAAAAAACCCCGGCCCGGGAAGAACAGGAGTTTAGTCTTCATGTTATTTTTGAAATGTTGCAGGCACAACAACTGGCAATTGCCCAGATGCAAATCCATCCGAAGACTGCCAGCACAGCAGCACCAGAGACAGCTCCCCCCGTCGAGCAAGTACCCGAAAGGTCAAGCAATAACGGGTCAGTGGCCGACCGTGCCATAGTGAAGATGCTCGACGACCTCACCAAAATGATCGAATCATGTGAGAAAATGATTGCAACCAACGATAAAAAGGTTGAGACCTACAACTCTAGGGTCGATCAGATCCCGGGAGCACCCCCGGTCCTGAAAGGTATAGATTCGAGAAAGTTCGTGCAACGGCCATTCCCGGAGGAAGCGGCTCTGAAACCCATTCCAAAGAAGTTCAGAATGCCAGAACTCCCTAAATACAGCTGGACGACGAATTCCAACGAACACATCACCAGCTACACGTGCGCGGTAAAGGGCAATGACATAAAGTACGATGACATCGAGTCAGTCCTGCTGAAGAAATTTGGAGAAACGCACTCGAAGGGGGCCATGATGTGGTACCACAACCTGGCTCCCAATTTCATAGATTCGATTGCCATGCTAGCGTACTCCTTCGTAAGGGCGCACGCTTGCGCCATCAAGGTATCAACAAGGTAGTCCGACGTATTCAAGATTCAGCAAAGGGAGAACGAAATGCTGTGAGAATTCATGTCTTGTTTTCAGACAGAACGAATAGAGCTCCCCCTAGTCTCCGACGACTTGCCAGTGCAGGCCTTTACTCAAGGCCTGAATGAACGAAGCTCGGTGGAATCGAGGTAGCTGAAAGAGAACTTGATCGAGTATCCCGCTGTAACTTGGTCCGACTTCCACAACCGATACCAGTCAAAGATCAGGATAAAGGACGACCAGCTGGGAGCCCCTTCGGGCTCAGTATACCCAAGCAGGCTTTTGGCGAAAGAGTCAAGACCGAATAAAGAAAGGTACCAGCCATACCCCGATGATAGGAGAAACGCTCCAAAGCATAATGCACCCCGCAGCGGCCGACCGGTGAACCAGGGATAGAACCCTCGGGGACCCCTCAACAGGGCTGGCTTCGACGGATACGCAGAGCCAACGGGGGCACCCCGCCTATCAGAGTATAGCTTCAACATCGATATGTCAAACATTGTGTTCGCCATTAGCAAAATCAGAGACACCAGATAGTCTAGACCGATACATTCGATCCTTCCCACAGGAACTACAATTTTATTTGCGAGTTTCACAACTCGCACGGGCACCGAACCAAAGATTGCAGGAAGCTCCAAAAGGAAGTGGCCCGATTGCTCGACAACGGGCACTTTCAGGAACTTCTCAACAGCCGGGCTAAAAATGAATCGCGAGAAGGAGAAATAGCAAAAGGGAACAAAACAAACGAGCCTCAACACGTCATCCACATGATTTTTTGATGATCGCCCCGAATGCATTCGAATAAAGGACCATTTAGCAACTGCCGAATAAGCGCCATAACTCGAGAAGCATCATCGCCACCAAGGTATAATCGCCCATCCCTCTTCCCACTTTCTACTTCACGGAAACTCTTGTGCAGGATAACGACCAAGGTAATCAGGACGATACCCCAGCTCGAAGATTTCTGAGGCTTCAAAGCGCCTGTTGCACTCTTTTCCTTTGATCGGATTTTTTATCCCGAAATGGGTTTCTACCAGCAAGGGTTTTTAATGAGGCAACATTGACACACTTCCCAAAAAGGATCCAACAAGCCTACGAGAATTTCTTTACAACCGGCCCCACGCCGGAAAATGATGAACGAAGCCCTAATAGGGAATAATGCATCAGACCGAACGGTCCAAGGAGCCGCGGCTACGCAGGCCGAGCTCACAACAACAAAATGGCATGTATTTACAGCATATATCTACGCCATGTAATAAAGAATATCTTTCGGCATCTCGTACTCGAGAAAGGGGATTTCAACACGCTCACAGCGAAGGCCTCTTCACCAAATGCGTCCTGAGATACTAGGAGATTTAGCGTCAACAATTCGACACCTACACGACCCCAAGGTCGGAACTCAGGGCTCATAAAGCCCCTATAAGGCAACTCAGAGCTCACGAAAAATGGTTTTCCCTCAACAGGCAAAAAACGAGCTTCGACAATGTCGGTTCCAAATCGCAAGTCGTCGATCTACTCGACCTACGAGCTAAAAACCTTCCGAGGTGCTCAAACATCGCCGATAGCAACTTGAAATCGAGGTTCTTCCGGAACCGATGACGGGTCAGGAAAAATTATTTCAAAATACCTTAACGATCGGAAAACAATGCCTACAAAAAGCCCACGGGGAAAACAACGTAAGAGCCATTATCGCCAGCAAAACGAGCCTACGGGCCGCACACTAAAAGGTCTCTACGACCAAACAACGTAAGAGCCACTGCACCAGCTTGAAAATTGACAACTTGAGGATTAAAATGAGCTCGTGTCGTAACCCGATTCAGACACCGAATCCAAAATAGTTAACTATACATGCCTCAGGCCCACATATCAAAAGGTCTCAAAGTCTCAACGACCAAACAATATAAGGGCCACTATCACCGGTTTGAAGATCGAAAAAACTGGAGGGTCAATTGAAGCTCGAGTCGCAACGCGACTCGGAGACTAGACCCAAAAAAGTCAAAACAACAAACGCCCAAGGGCAAGAAATAAAACCCATCATGCCAGCCCATAAAAACGCAAAACGCTAGGGTAAATTAAGCGCAAGTCGGATGCCGACTTAGAGACTAAACCCAAAGATGGTTAAAGCACGCAAGCCTAAGGGAAAATCTGGGGTCGAATCGACCCAATTGAAACTCCAACAAGCAGAAATACAGAAGATACAAATTGCGGGGTTCCCCCTCTTATTTCTACATATTGACGATGGAGCACAGTCTCGGCCTACGTCATATAATGAAAGCTATATATATATAACAAAGAATGCAGGGAATAGCCATTCCCTTTTTTTTCCGGCAGCTATAGTCCGACGGTCTCCTCTTCACCGTCCTAAACATCGGACAGTAGAAACTTGGCATCGTACTCCTCTCCTTTGGATTGCTCGATCTCCCGAGAGATCAAAGACCCTAGCATGAATCTCCTCGAGGATTTCCCTCTGGGATCTACACCTCACGTACTCCTTGCTATTGTTTGCACGATCGAGGGTCTTCCTCAACTCAGCTTTAGCAGCAGCAGTGCTTCTTGAATAAACTGCCATTTTCTGTCCCGCCCTGGTGTTATTCATCACAACCTAGGCCTAGACATTCACCACCTCGGTTTTCGCCCTTGAAAGCTCGGATGAGAGTCTCACGATCATCTTCGCTCGAGCAGAATCATTCGCACGGGCGGCATGAATTTGCATCTCAAGAGTGGAAGCCCCGGCCTGAGCCCTCTCTTTGGCTTCAGAATGGGCATTCACATGCACCTACAGCTCAGTGAATTCACGTTTGGCTTTGCCAACCTTGCCCAAAGTTTTTACAGCTCATCCACCTTATCCTTCAACTAAAACAGCAACACGTCAAGGCAACGAGACAAAAAGAGAATACAGGCCAGTGAAAAATACAGGATACTTATTTCTCCAAAATGGCCTCCCGCAACGGGGCCTCGCAACGAAGAAGTTCGGCTTTGAGCCTATCAAAACCCTGAGAAAGAAAGCCAGGTAAATAAAAAGAAAAAAGAGGAGCACAAGGCCAGAACATCCTTACAGCGGCCGGAACTCACCATAAGGCCAAAGCGCTGAGCCTCGCCGAAAGCTGAAGCAACGTCCGACGGTGCACCAGTCTCGGAAGGTTGTCGGTCGACCGAATCGCTTCCCCTTAACCACTGCGAAGAAGTCGCCTCACCACAAGCCTTCTCGCACCCTAGAGCATCTTTCTTTTTACCGGCGCTCCTTGACCCCGGGGACAGCAATTTCTCCTCCTCCCTCGGGGAACTCAGCCTCGCTTTGAAAAGACTCCCGACACCGGCAGCAGATAAATATAAATCAGATAAGCTACCAAGAAGGAAGCTATCTCTTAGGGGGGCAAAACGCCAGGCACCTACCATGATGTTTCGCCTCCCATATCCCTTTTGATAGATCTCGCCACCGACACTTATCGTAAGTCGAGCAAGCTGTCAGCTTACGAGACCATTCGGCTAAATCAGGAACCTCACTGGCAACCAATGAGTTTCTATAAACAAAAAACAGAAAGATATCGTTACGAGGCCAACCTCGTGTTGAGATAAAGACAGTTCAAATAGAGCACTTACGTATGAAGTTCCATTTCTCAGGAAACGGCAAAAATTCTCCAGGGATAACATCGGTCATCCGAATTTGAACGAATTGATTCATCCATCCACGGTCCTCATCCTCTTCGTTGCCAATCACAGGAGCTCGGGTGGATCTACGCTGAAGAGCAATCAGTCCCCGATAGTGCAATGGTTGGTACAACCTCACGAGTTGGCTGAGGGTTAATTCTATCCCATCCTTGTCAGCAAAATATCTCATCAACTACACTATTCTCCAAAGAAAGGGATGAACCTACGCCAACGTTACTTGGTATCTTCTACAGAAATCAAGCACGACCCGGTCCGGGGAACCCGACGCAAGAACATGAATATACACACTCAAGAATCCCTCAACGTATGTCATGACACTCTCCTCGGGGAAGGTGCTTGCAAAATCACACCTTCCCCCCATCCGCATTCTGTCCTGATCATCTCGAGGTTTTCCTCCCTCACCAATGAAATAATCCTCGACACATGCTCTCGATGGCCTAGAATATTGGGAGGCCTCCCCGGTGTGACATCCCTCTTCGAGGTAGGGTACCCCAAGCCTCGCTCTCCCGACATCGGAGGCAAGCCACTGGTACTGACCAAAGGCGGAGCACAGGAGGGACTCCTCTTCATCCGAGGATCAGGCGTCGAAGCGGCGGCCATGATTACAACAGAATAAGGGGAAGAAAATGAGAATCCAGGCAAAACCTTTCTAAAACAGGGAAACAAAAGGACTAGCACAAAGTGCCAGCCTCTGTAGAGGAGAAAGGCTTATCAAGAACTGCAAAATCGACGCTTAAAAGGCGGATGAGCAAATATATAGGGGCTAAGTGACAACTGTTCGTTTGCCCAAGAGGGCCAATTAATTATGGCCACTTTAACATCACCCTCTCATTGGGGAGTGTACTGGTAGAATCACTCCAGGCTCCCACATAACTCATAAAAACGAGGGACCTCGGGAGATCCCCGATGTCATAAATATCGGTTCAGGAGGAGCTATCAATTCAACTTCAGGACGTGGCTAGTCTCGGGGCCCCCGGTCTATCCCACGAAAAGGCCCCGAAGGGCCGATGCCGGAACGCAAAAACAAAAAAGTAGGGAGAAGGGCTAACAGAATAAAAGCTCCTTTTATACATTGGAAAAGAGAAAAAACGTCTTTACACTATTCGTTTCCTAGGGGGAACACATGAAGCAAAAAGGAAGGCATACAAAAAGGACTCAGAGACTACTCCTCGCCACTATCGTCTTCATCCTTATCAGGGGCAATCAAGAGCGCCAATCCTCCCTCCGCCGCACGAGCCTCCTTCAGATCATCAGACAGCTCGAAGCCTCTGGCCTCGAGTTATTACAGGATCTCCTTCTTCGCCTCCGCTTTGGCATGCTCGACAGCTCGAATTAGTTTCTGCTCAGCTACCATGGATATGTCACGAACCATTGTATGCGTTGTGGCTGTATCCTCCTGATAAATGGTAACACCTCATTCGGCCTCAAACTTAGCAGCGGCCAAAGCAACAATCTCCCTACGAGTGTCCTTGAGAAGATCCCAGGATGTCACCAATTCCCCAGCCACAATCTCGTTTCGCTCTTTCAGCCTGGAGATCTCCGCTTTCAACTGACTAATCCGTGAGTCACTCTGCTTGACCTACGGGAGAAGGGCAAGTCAATGAATATATGAATCCAAAACATGTGTGAATACGGGGTAAAAGGTCGGGTATGAGCGAGGCAGAATACCTGAGCAGCAAGATTGGCCTTCTCCCGGAGCACCGCCTCCAAAGTGACCCGAAGTTCTCCCAGCTCTTTAACTCCTCGGGAAGAGCGAGCCTCCGAGTCCTATAGCTTCAAAGCAATTTTCTTATGCTCCTTTTTGTGGCAAGAAAGTTCCCCGCGGAGCCGAAGAATGGCATGGTCATACATCTCCTTACACTACGGTATAACGGGAAAGTTAGAAAGACGACGAATAACGCCTGAGAACGAAATAAATACCCGAGGGAAAACTATCACCTACTGCATGGACTTCTCCGCCACTTTAATGGCAGCAGAAATATCGAGATCAGCCCTGTCGATTACACTATCAAAAATGTTGGCAATAAAGTCTCCCCCTTTGGGAGAAGTCCCAACTGTGGTGCCGATCATCCTTTTGGCATCCCTCAGTTCCCTTGATGAAACCGGAAAGTTCGAAATGAAGTCGTCGGTTCGCCGATTTCTCCAAGTGGCAACCCACATTCCTAGAAGGCCCCAAGCTCCAATCCCTCAGGATCAACGCCAATGGCCCCCATAGCAGAAGTTATACTGAATCCAGCCGCACGATTCGAAGCTACATCAGCATCCTCTTCAAGGACCCCCGGCTCACTTGCCCGGCTGGAGCCAGCCGTTCCGTACTCAATAGCCTCCGATCGGGGCGCCTGCAAATCTCTCGCACTGGACCTTGTTCTCCTCCTCAACGGACTTCCATCATCGTCCTCCCCTTCGATATCAGGATTCGACCCGGAGGATAGAGCAGTAGTCCCATCAGGACGGGCAACGGCTGCCCTGCTTTTCCTCTTCTTGTTCATGCCAGGCTCCAAGGCCTCTACTTCACCATTAGGGGGTGGCCTCATCTGCATATTCTCGCCAAGACCTGCACCAGCACAATAACTGCGATATGTTTTCACAAAGGGCTCAGAAGGAAACACAAAATACGAAGCACATGCGATAAAGAAACCTCATCGTGATTCTTGGCCACCCAACGCTCTTTAGCCAGGACGGTCCAAGACCGAACGCAATACAAAAATTTCTTGCTCAACTGCCTGATCCATCCCGACAAGTCGGGGACCTCCTCCGGATGCCAATCAACGGCTACAGAAAGCACAAAGAGGTTATTATGATGAACGAAAGAGTAGTCGAAAAGCAGCTAAAGGGGAAATTGCTTACGTCGGGCATTCCACTGCTCCGAAAAAGGCATTCTACGGGTCGGGATGATATCTGAGGTCCTCACCCGGATAAACCTGCTTACCACTCTCGGTCCTTCCCCTCATCAACACTCGTGAAAAAAGACTTTTTGGACCGATAGCGGAGCTTGATCAAGACTCGATACAGTCTAGGGCGATACAGTCTGATCAAATGATTAAGGGTAAATGCCTCGCCTTCAACCCCTTCGGTGGAATGTCTAAGCATCAACACTATCCTCCAAAAAAATGGTAGATCTAACCAAGTGTCACCTGTTATCGGTCGCAGAAGTCAAGAATAACTGGGTCGATTTCCAAGGGAGGAGATTCGACGGATTTATCATGGCCCAGGGTGAATGGGTAAGTGTATATATAAAGGAATCCAGCCTTGAAGTCAGTAGTATTATCGTTGGGGTCGGGAATCTCCACTACCTTGCTTCATTGGCAGTCCTCCCTCACCTTGCTAACATCGGTCACGATGCTAACGTATCGAGACATGTGCTCACACCGGGCCAGCATAGACAAGGGAGTCTCGATGTCAAAATCTTTCGACATGTCAGGATCGGGTGGGGTACATTTTTCCAAAGTAGGAACCGATCTGGTTTCTTCCTTATGTAATCGGGATGACGATGCAGTGTCATTCCATTGGGGAATCGTCCTAGAAGTCCTAGCCATGTAAAATGGTAAAAACCCTTCTATGAAAAGAGGAAAGAGTGTCAAATAACAAAATTCTGACTCGCGGGGATTGTAAATAGGGTGGAGATAGTAAGTATCTAGCAACCGGTGCATTTATAGGAATCACTGGGGAAGCAGAAGAGACGAGCTGATGGCAGTTCGTGGATTTCTCAATTACCGCATCTAATGGCAGCCCTACACGGTTCTCTAGGGCATGGCATTTAATGCTCTTAGATGGTTGACGTCATGGCAATAATGTCCTCAAGACAATGGTTCAATATTGTTTCCTATTACTTCATCCTTGGAAACGCGGAGACTATCTGTATGCGGTGAAATCAGGGGGGTCTATTTCTCGTCGTTAAGGTACATTCGGGAAGTCATGTCAGCATCTCGAGGCTGCAGGATTACGATCGAGCTCCCTCCCTCGAGGATCGTCCGCGACCTAGCAGAGATTCCGAGGATAAGGAATTTGTCCGCGACCCAACGAAGGTGTCGAGGACGGGGGATTCCTAAGGAGAACGGCTAGAGTTAGGAAACACTAACATCATGCCTAACTGTCCCATCCCCATACCTTTACATTCAATACACTTTGTACTATGTGGTATTCCCTCTCCTATATAAGGGGAATCTATGCCACTTTGTAAAGGGATGATGTTGCTCCATTTCTCCACAAGTGCAATAATATCTCTCTCTCTCTCTCTTCTTCCTAAACTCCCTTATTCTCACTGGCCCGAGGCCATTTAGCATTTATTGCTTTCTTACTTGTTCTTTGTTATCACTTGGTATTGGCTATATAGAGCTTTTCTTGATCATAACCTAACTGTTACCCCATTCCCGATTGCTCCCGATAACTTGAGCTCGACCTAGACGCTAACCCCGAGGTCCCCATCGACCAGTCCTACATCCGTGCAATAGACCCCTCGGTTTGATTACTACCTTGTTTTAGCTTGCATCTCATCGTTAAACTTCACATTCTTAACATCATCTACTCTAACAACCAGCTCAAGAATAGATCACGTATTTTTAGAATCTCATTTATAAATTTAATTGTTGTTACCATTTTTACGGTAAACACTTCTGTTCGTGTTCAGTGGAGAGGCCAACCTGCCGAGGCAGCTACCTGGGAGTCCGAGTCCGATATGTAGAGCCTATATCCCCATCTTTTCTCCGACTCAGGTACTTTTCTTATGTCCGTTCGAGGACGAACGATTGTTTTAGAGGTGGAGAATGTCATCACTCGTTTTGAAAGTAAATTCTGTGTTTCGAGGCCTTAAAAACCTCTTTTTGTCTCACCTCGATTTGCCTGTGCAGTCCGGGTACGTTTCCGAAAAGCTTTTGTGAAAACTAAGAAATATAAGGAAATTGGCCTTTAAAAATTGATTAAAGTTGACTTTGGTCAACATTCTTGGTAAACGGACCCGGACCGTGATCTGACGGTCTCGTAGGGTCCGTAGTAAAATTTGGGACTTGGGCATATGCCTGAAATCGGATTCCGAGGTCCCAAGACCGAGAAATGAATTTTTAAAGAAAATTGTTTGCTAGAAAATACAAAGGCTTTTAGAAGAGAATTTATGTAATTTCTTGATTGTATCAGGCACGTATCTTAGTTCCGGAGCCCGGTACAAGTTTAAAATAATAATTAAGTTGAATCTGTAAAATTTGGTAAAGATCAGAATTGATTTGGTATAAATAGGACGTATAGTTGAGAAAATAGTAATTTCAATGTTCTTGAGTGATTTCATGAATTTGAGGCTTAATTCATAGTTTTTGATGTTATTTTGATGATTTGATTGCACGAGCAAGTCCGTATGATGTTTTTGGACTTGCGTGCATAGTTGATTTGGAGCCCCGAGGGCTCGGGTGAGTTTTGGATAGGCCACAGAGTGAAATTGGACTTAGAAAAGATTGCTGGTATCTGGTATTTTTGCCCAGGCCTCTGATCTCGCAATTGCGAGACCAGGCTTCGCAATTGCGAAGTTCTCAGTCCTGGTAATTGTGACCCAGGTGTCGTAAATGCGAACCAAGCCTGGGCAGGCCTTGATCGCAAATGTGACCCTTTTTTGCAAATGCGAAAAGGGCAAAGTCGCACATGCGACTAATTCTTCACAAATGCGAAGACAGCAGGTTCCAAAGGGGTTCGGAATTGCAAACCCTGATCGTAATTGCGACATCTGAGACCTACTAAATATAATTTTGACGGGATTTCATTCATTTTTACAACTCTTCAAACCCTAAAAACATCTTAGGCGATTTTTCAAAGGCATCAACTTCTCCAAATCATTAGTAAGTCATTTCCAACTCATTTTCTTCAATCCATAACATCTTTCCACATGATTTCAATTCAAAATCAAGGGTTTTTCAAGGGAAATTGGGTGATTTTGGGTAGAATTTAGGATTTTCAAATTTTGGATATTTGGACCTCGATTTGAGGTCCGATTTCAAAATAAATTATATATTTGAGTTCGTGGGCAAATGGGTAATCGGGTTTTGGTTCGAACCTCGGGTTTTGACCATGTGGGCCCGGGGTCGATTTTTGACTTTTTGGGAAAATTATTAGAAAACCTATTTTCATGCATTAGAATTGATTCATTTAGCATTTATTGATATCGTTAAGTAAATTGTGGCTAGATACAAGTGATTTGGTGGTGGAATCAAGAGGTAAAGCGGTAGTTGAGGCTTGATTGTGTTCGTGACATTGAGGTAAGTGTTTGGTCTAACCTTAGCTTGAGGGAATAGGAGTCGTGGTCTTATTTGCTATGTGTTAATTATTGAGTACGACGTATTGGTATGGTGACGAGTACCTATACATCGGTGTCAAGTATGCCTGTGAGTCTTATACTATGATTGTTGTGATTTCCTTATGTGTAATCCATGCTTAATATGATGATTTCTAATGTTGAGCAAGGTTCATGGAAGTATTCTTGGTAATTGAACATTTTAGAGCATTGACTCAAGTTGAGAATTGAGTTGTGGAGTAATTGTGGAAAAGAGAAGAGGTTTATGATATTGTTTCCCTTGCCGGGATATTATTGCTTATGATATTGTTTTCCTTGCCGGGATGTTATTGCTTATGATATTGCTTCCCTTGCCGAAATTTTATTGTAATACTATTGTTCCCTTGCTGGGATTTTATTGTAATACAATTCTTCCCTTGCCGGGATTCTATTATGATTTTATTGATTTCCTTGCCCAAATTGCTTTGTGATTGTTTCTTGGGTAAGGATGAGTGTAAAAGCATGAAGAGTGATGTCATGCCGATATTGTAAATGTAAAAGCACGAAGGGTGATGTCGTGCCATGATATGAGTGATAATGCACGAAATATAACGTTGTGCCATGATTATGTGAGGTAAAAGCACGAAGGGTGATGTCGTGCTGATTATATTGATTTTTATAATGAGAACGAGAGTAAAATCACGAAGGGTGATGTCGTGCACTTGTCATTAATTTCCTTATTCTTGCTTATAGTTGCATTTTGATGTTCTGTATGCTTCTTTACTGAATTACTGTTTGTACATGATATTCCCCATCCCCATCTTTAACTGCTAGATTCTGTCGTTATTACTTGCTGTATATGATATAATTGCACAGGTTTATTTGGTAGTCTTGTCCTAGCCTCATCACTACTTTGCCGAGGTTAGGCTCAACACTTACCAGCACATGGGATCGATTGTGCTGATACTACACTCTGCATTGTGTGCAGATCCCAGTGCTGGAGCTTTTGGACCACAGTGAAGTTGTTGCCTTCAGTCCATCAGGAGACCCGAGGTAGTCCTGCAGGCGTTCGTAGGCCTTGGCGTTCCCTTCTATCTTTTCATTCTATTTTTATGTAGTTCTGAGACAGATTTGTATCTTTCATTCAGACCGCTGCTTGTAGTATTCGTAGATAGCCCGTGACATTGTGACATCAAATTCTGGGTAGAATTGTATTTTGGATTTTCGTATTAGTATTTAGTGATATTATCAGATTTCGTCTTCCGTATTTATTTTATTATTATGGTTATTCTGTTGTTGATCGTATGTTATATTGAACTGTTAAAAGGCTAAGTAAAAAGGGTAATAAAATTTGTAACTCTCGGCTTGCCTAACTTTCATGAGTAGGCGCCATCACGACTTCCAGTGGGTAATCCGGATCGTGATACCTGCATTGATTATATGGAGATATATTCTCCTGTGGTAGATGCAATCACCTTTAGGTATCTTATAAATCTGGCAGTCCATGAAAAACTTGATATGCGTCTGATGGATGTTGTCACAACCTATTTGTATGCACATTAAACAACAAAATTTATATGAAAATTCCGGAAGGGTTTAAATTGCCTGAAGCTTATAAAAATTTTCGGAAAACTTGTTCAATAAAGTTTCAAAAATCCTTATATGGATTACAATCAGGGCGAATGTGGTATAATCGCCTGAGTGAATATTTGCAGAAAGAAGGGTATAAGAATGAATCAATTTATCCTTGTATATATATAAAAAGGTCTGGATCTAAATTTGTTATAATCAATATGCATATTGATGATCTAAATATCATTGGAACTCTGAGGAACTTCGAAAAGCAGTTGACTGTTTGAAGAAAGAGTTTGAAATGAAAGATCTTGGAAAGACAAATTTTTGTCTTGGTCTACAAATTAAGCATATGTAAGATGAAATTTTTGTCCATAAATCAACTTATACCGAAAAGATTTTAAAGCCTTTTTATATGGATAAAGCATATCCATTGAGTATCCTGATGGTTGTGAGATCACTCGATACAAATAAAGATCTACTTCGGCTTCATGAAAACAATGGAAAACTTCTTGGTGGTGAAACTCCATATCTTAGTGCAATTGGGGCCGTGATATATCTTGCAAATAATACTCGACCAAATATAACTTTTGCAGTAAGTTTATTAGCAAGATTTAGATCATTTCCAACACCAAGACACTGGAATAGTGTTAAATAAACTTTTTAGATACCTCCAAATGACTATTGATATGTGATTATTTTATTCTTATGAATGTGATTCACAAATGATTGGTTATGCAGATTCAGGTTATTAGTCTGACCCACATAAATTCGCTTTCAAACAGGCTATCTATTTACTTGTGGAGGTACAACTATTTCATGGCGTTCAATAAAACAAACTTTAACTGCTACATCTTCCAATCATGCAGAGATAATAGTTATTCATGAAGCTAGTCGAGAATGTGTATGGTTGAGATCAATGACTCAACACATTCAACAACTGTGTGGTCTTTATCTAAAGACGGAGATTCCAACAATATTGTATGTCGATATTGCTGCTTGCATAACTCAACTAAAAGGAGGATACATCAAAGGAGACAAAACAAAACACATTTCACAAAGTTCTTTGTCACGCATGGTCTTCAACAAAATGGTGAGATAAATGTTCAACAAATTCGGTCAAGTGATAATCTGACAGATTTATTCACTAAGGCATTGCCAACATCAACATTTGAGAAGCTCAGATATAAGATTGGAATGCATTATCTTCGATATATCAAATATAGTTTTTATCAGGGGGAGAATAATACGCGATGTGTACTCTTTTTTCCTTAACCAAGATTTTGTCCCAATTGGGTTTTCCTGGTAAGGTTTTCAATGAGGCAACACTCAATACGTGTGTACTCTTTTTTCTTCACTAGGCTTTTTTCCACTGGATTTTTTCTTGTAAAGTTTTAACGAGACACATTAACTTTCAACTGGACATTCAAGGGGGAGTGTTATAAATAAAGTGAATGTATATAAATGTTCATTTAATCCATCCATACATTCTATACAATGTACTACTTGAATAGATGTGCCTATTAATTCTTAGAATGTATCTAGTGAGTTTTGCGTGTATCTTATATACTATAAATAGGATATTCTTTACCCATAGAAGAACATGCAAAAAACACACTTGAATAAGATATCTTATACGTTCTTCCTCTATACATCTTATCTCTACTACTATATTATTTTATTTTGCTCTCATTTATTAATAAGAAGATACTTCTACCGTCTGCTTACGCCATAATAGATAGTCCCTTTTATACTGTTAGGGGGCCATAATATGACAGATTTCTCAAAGCACCCATAATATGGACACTAGATGAACAAAGACTTTACCTTTTGGATATGTTCTTTCCTTGTCCCAAGCAAAAGGAAAATGCCCATGCGGCATTATTCTTTATAACCATGACCACTAGTACCACTTTGAGGGAGACCTTAATCATACACAACAAAATAAAAAATAGGTTTTTCGTACATTTAATAAACACCAACAACAAATCCAGTAATTTTTATAAGTGAGGTCTGGGAAGTGTAAGATGTACATATCCTTACTCCTATCCTAGAATGACATAGAAGCTATTTCCGATAGACTCTCACTTGGAAAAAATATGAAAAAAAGTAATGGCAACAAGTAGGAACAATAACAAAGGAAAAAGACCGAAGCCAAGAAACCAGTTAAACTCTAGATAGCAATAGCAA
Organism: Nicotiana sylvestris; assembly: GCF_000393655.2. Lineage (NCBI taxonomy): Eukaryota > Viridiplantae > Streptophyta > Magnoliopsida > Solanales > Solanaceae > Nicotiana > Nicotiana sylvestris. The sequence goes on from NC_091057.1 coordinate 113,654,603, forward strand.
TCTATGAATTTTCATACATTTAATATACCTTGAAAAATACTCTTTAAAGACAACCATTTCACAAGTGACAGGGATATTTCTAATGCAATGTTCGTGCTACCTCATGTGAAAGTTGTTACTCAAATCCTATCGAAGTTTAACTGTTTAAGTAATCCAATATTTAAAATTTGTCCCTACTATGGCATATCTTTCTCTTCATGATTTTTCATGACCTTTGAGTTTGCCGGCTCAGAAAATCCGTTTCCATTGGTTCTAAAGCAAAATCAATTGGATGATGTTATTTCTGGAATAATATAGGTTATCTCCTTGTCCTTGCAACCCAAACTTGCTCCCTGTGTTTTTTATTAAACTAGATAAATCGATTTCTCTTCCAATTTTTTTCATGCCAATTTTATGTTCTTCATAAGCAAGAGCTTTTGCTAGACTCGACCGAAGATGCACATGCATCCAGTCGTTGAGCCTCCATATATATATGTTCTTTTCCCCTTTATCAAAACATGAAAGCAACTTCTTTTCTTTACTTAGTTGGGATTTGATCCCTGTCGTGTCTTGCGTTGATTTTCATTTGTCAAACTCGGCTACATATTTAAATTGGCGCGCGATCCCTTTCATTCTGATGATTTCATTATCTAAGGTACTCCAAGAATATCAAGATATGGTAAACTCTAATTGGTTGAAAAGCAAGTTCTACTCCAAATTGGTAATAATGACAATTCAGCAGCACGCTCCCTTTTTTTCTGAGGTGGGAAGTGGGATTCTCAATTCTTTCACTATTATTTCTACTCATATACTTCTGGTATAGCAAGTTCACAGTCAAGCAGAAAAAGACTCGATTTGAAATGGTAAAAGAGAAGGGGAATCCAAGACAGAAATATTTGAAGAATGATACAACGGACCTCTTTATAAATGGATTGGATGGCAGCACAAACAACATGGTAATTATCTTGAAAGTTTTATCTTATTTCAATACGAAAATTAGAGGTATGTTAAAGTTGTAGAAAATTTAATTTATTTTCTTTTCTTTTTTCACGTTATGACACATGCCGCACGTGAGTAGCATGTGCCATTGGCCTTCTATGACGAAATGGTCTTAATGGAGATTTTAGGCATGAATTTGGTAAATTAAAGCGTCTAAAGAAAGCTGTCAAAGAATAAGTGTGTCAAAAGAGTTTCCATACAAGTTGGAAGATAAAGTTTGTATTAAGTCTAAAAAATAAGAAACAATTAGTATCTCCTATACCTCTTTGTCACATGTAAAATACTTCTGTTTATAGACAGAATTATAGATTTGAAGTAAGTGGATACATATCAAGATTAATTAATATAAACAAATTGTATAGTATGAAATATGAATAGAGTTAATTTGATCATAAGGACAATGACCCAAACCTGAGGGAAGTGAATTAGTAGTCACTTTTTAAGTCTGCTATTTAAAACATATTTATAATTTATAATGTATTTAAAGATTAACTAATTTGCCTAAACTTCAGGACTAAGTAATCTGAATTTACATATCCTAAATTTTGAGCTGCTAATTTGGAATTCAGGACTAAATGATCTAAATTTCTGAACTGCTAATTTAAAATTTATAACATTAATTTCTAATTTCTGGACATAATATTCGAACTTTAGGATACGATGTCTTGAAGTTTGGACCTTGAGGTTTAAATTTCAGGATGTCGTGTCCTGAAGTTTGAGGTAATTGACTAATCTTTAAATATATTGTAACTGTGAATATATTTTAAATAGGATGCTTAAAAGTGGCTACCTAGTATTAGGGATGCTATTCAGAGATTAGTCCGTACTCATTTTTGTCGTAACATTTTAAACTAACAACCTTAACTTCATGGCAATTTAGGACATTTTTATCCTGAAAAATTAAACTAAAAAACTGAAATTCAGGATGCACTGGCTAATTCCTAATAACAACCCTTTAAAGTGGCTAGCTGATATCATTTCTACCCGGTCTAGTACAACAAACAAATGGACCCAAATTTTATGCTTAGAAATTCAAAAATAACCAGATTTACAAGTGGTCATTCAAAAATAGCCACAATTTCAAAAGTAATAGAAATTTAGCCACTTTTCATGTAAAGATAAATCTTAACGAAAACACTGTTCAAAATTCAGAAAAATACTCCAGCATAATATACTGGAGTTCCAGTATAATATACCGATCTTGCAGAATATACTGGAGTTTGGAGTACCGGTGCTCCAATCTCTAGTATATTATACTGAACAAAATATACCGGTTGGAAGTTCATACACAAGTGCACCGAACTCCAGTATATTATACTAGATCGGTCTCTATTGCATCAAAGTAGTGACTATTTTTCAATGACTTGACAAACACTGACTATTTTTGAATGACCAGTCCGAAAACTGGCTATACCGTGCTATTTTGACCTTGTATTTTTCTAACTCCCTTGTGCAGCTAACTTTTTCATTGTCCCTTTTGTAGCGAACTTGTGAGTCTTCCCATTCTCTTCTCTGACAGAATCAATTTGTGTCTTCCTGCTTTACTTGTCGTTTTTTTCTGTCTCCGAGTCCGACAGTATATATTTTCCTTTTATGCCTATCTCAAATTAGACCAAAAACCTTATGCCACTTATGCATTTAATATAATTGTAAAAAACAAATTTGGATAATTGGTGGTAATGTTTCCTATTTCCCTTCAACATATAAACATTATAGAGAAAAGTTGCGGGTTTAATGAGTTGTATTACCGAGAGGAGTAATAGTAGCCATGAGTCGTGGGAGTTAAGAATACAAACGAGACCCACACTAATTGTTTCATAACATATTTCACATAAATCATTATAACAAAAGTTTGAGTGTTTTGCACCACCAGTTTAGTCAGAAGAGATGTGGATTTTGGTGGACTAGTAACTAATTTAGCTGATGATTAGTGCTCATGAATAGCTTAGCAGGCCCTAGCTTCTTTCTCGCCCCAATTACAATAAGCATTACATGGGGATGTCAAATCTTTCAATTTACTTCAAATCCTGACTATGGATTTTCCTCATGTGCTATGTTGAACTAACACATTAACCAAAACCAACAAGGGGCCAAAATATCCAATAATACGCAGTAATTCAACTTTCATTGAATTGAAATAATAGACATTATTTTCATTTCATCGAACTTTTGACATTTTGTTGGTTATAACGTTCTCTAATTATTATTTTGAAGAGAATTAATATCTTGCACTATTTATATTAGAAGATTAATTTATTAATTAGAATGTCAAATAACTCTCTTTTATGTATAGAGGCGGAATTAGGATATAAGTTTTATGGGTTTAATCTGTAAGTTTTTTTAGCATCGAACATATTGCATGTTTAAAATTATGAGTTCAGATCTACTATTTATTACAATTTTAGTTAATAATTACATTATATGCTCTTCGTAAAAAGTACTGGATTCAATTTAACTCGATATTCGTATGCTACATCCGCCTTCGTTTGACATAATTTTTTTCTTTTATGCGTGTGTTCGATTGTCTTAAGTCACAAAAAGGAGCTCTCTCAAGGAAAAATAGAATGCATTTCTATTCCTTTATTTGGTAAACGATTTGATAACATCCCACATGTCAAAGTCTCTCTTTTGACAATAATTCCTTGGGAAATAACATGAAATGTTGAAACGGGAATTGCAGGGGGGGGTTTCCAGGTAACTGACAATTGCAATATCAGCCTATGTAGACATGTAGGTGGAGAGCGTCCCCACAATTAAAATATTTGTGATCAAATAACGAATTTAAGACCCATAGAAAATATTACCACATTTATACGGATAATGGTTTTTATCTTTTTGCACACCTTTAGTTTTGATATTATCTATACCATTAGTCTAATTCGGTTTGCTACGAGCTTACTTACTCATTAAGACATGATTGATAATTAATGGATGATATACCCTATCATATGAGATAGAATTAAGTAATTTATTTGCATGTCTTTTTGCAACTTTTACTAAACCAGACTATATTCTGCACATGCATTAAGATTAAATTATATCTCTCCAGTAAAATAATCTAAAAAGAAGCTCGAATAATACTTTTAAAAAATAAAAGATATTCCGCTTGGCAATAGTCAACGGAGTAGAAGTAATGCCAAAAAGGAAAAAGAAAAAAAAAAGCAAAACCCATAATGTAGCCAATTGGCAATAAGAGCCAAAGTGGAAAAAGACGAGTCCACGTCAGCTTTCCACCAGCTCCAAGTCGATAAAAGGCAGTGGTCTAAGTCAAAGTTTTCACCATTAATGTACTAATATATCATACTCGATATATTAACCCAATTCAGCAATCTTTTCATATTCTTATATTTCCGTTTGTTTAACTACTTTTTCAATCGTCTCCAATCCACTAGGCAATTCCAGCGGCACATCGAATGGGTCACGGGAGCTCGAAATCGGATTCCTCATCCGGCGATTCCGCCGACGGCGGCTCGAAACCGTCGCGGATGAGAAGACTCGGTCGACGGCTTCACCTGCACAGTCACCATTTCCGTCGCCGTAGTCGTGCTCACACCACTGGTTCACATTCTTACACCTCTAAAATCCTAAAGGAGGAAGATTTTGCTGGCATCGCTCTCATCCGGATCATCACTGTAACTTTCTCTACCTAATTTGTAAAAAATTTTAATATTTTCTAGGCGTAAGTTTTGAAAAGGTACAGAGTTTTACTTTCTGTAGCTGATTCCTACAAATATTTGCTGAATTTTCTGCACAGAATGGTAAATGTAACGCGTATATGGGCATGTCGGTCGTGCGAATTCGTACTTGCGCGTTTTTTTAAGTTCTGAAAAGAATGAGAATGTGACTTTCTGCAACTAATCTCTACGAATTTGCAATTTTATACATGTTCTGGTAAATGTAATGCGTATATGCATGTCTTGCGTGTGAATACATATTTTATACATACATTTAAAGTTTGAAAAGATAACTAATTTATACAACTTTTGCAAAAAATTATGCAAATTTTGGCAAATGTAATACGTATACTTATATATAAGTTTTGAATAGACACAGAATGTAACTTTTCTATTTCTAGAATGTTACAAATTCGTAGATTGAATACCTATGCATGCATGTACTATTTAGATTTTTGAAAGACACAGTGTAGCTTTCTCTTATTAATTCCAGTGACTTTTACAAAATTTTACACTTACTCTCATAGATGGAATACTTATATGTTAATGTTTTGTGTGCCAATATGTATGCTTATGTTAGTTTTGAAAGATGCAGAATGTAGCTCTACAAAGTTTTCCAAACTTTTGTACACAATCTGGTAAATGTTATACCTATTGTGTCTATTAAGTTTTGGAAACTTATGGATGAAGTTGTGGTTACTTTGTTTCAGGCAGAGATGAAATTCAAGGACAAATGGTTAGTTTGTATTTCTCTTGGTGAACAAACTTTTCGCACCCATGTGTCTGACCAGTTAAGTACCTGTGCCTGCAGACAGTTGCTTGGTATCGAATTTGTGTCTTGAACAATGTTCCCAGTAATACACACAGATAAAAACATGTATTTTGCATATAAATATTTGGAGAATTCACTTCTGCCACTTCTTGTAATCCAAAGTTATAGTTGAGTGTGTGGGGGGTGGGGGGTGGGAGGTGGAGTTTGCGTATGCTATTTTTTGCTCAGTATGTTGGGTGTGGGTACAGTAATCAAAGGTTGTTTTGAATTATTTGAACAATTTGAGGATAATTTGTGAAAAACGAAACTAGCTTTTACCTATTCTAGTTTACAAGATAAAAAACAAATAGTATGAATTAGTTCAGTTATGACATAGTTTTGTTTAACAAAACGGCTTTTGAGATGTGAACATGTTAGTTATGTAGAAATTTCGGTTTTACCTATGGGTCTTATTTTGTTGGAGCCAGACAACTGTGTAAATTAAAAAGAGCTAGAACTTTGACTAGGTTCTTAAAACCTGCCTGGGATACTTCAAAATGCACTGATAGTAACAGACATGAAAAGTGAAGTTTCATTTGGAATTGCAACGGGCGAACTTGTGCATGCTATCTTACAACAGTTCAGAGCATTATTCGCTTGATGTGCTGTATAGTTCTGTAACACAATTTATACATTCTCTAAGATTCTTGTTATCTTTGGAATATTTCTTGCTTTGGATCAGTATTTCTTCAGAAAATGATAATATGCCAAGTATGATATGCACAGAAGTACTCCATCTCCTTGTTATTTGGTATTCCTATCAATCTGCTACGGCATGTTTACTGTATTAAGAATTGGAAAAGACATACAAATTCATGCCTAGGAGATGTCAGTGACACATTTCTCCAATCATTCATAATGTAGGACAAAGAAAAAAAGTTATAGTTGTGCTCAGTTTTCCTACCTTTTACACCACAAATTAGTGATTATGTTTTTTTTTCCTTCCATTTTGTTTTTATTTCTTTGCAGAACTGACAAGCCGACCTGGAACTCAGTGAGTAAACACTGTATTTTTAAAATATATTTACAATGAAATCCCATATTCTCTCTCCTTTTAATATTTTTAATATGATTAATCCATAGTATGCACACATAGCAGATAAAACCCTTTAGGCCACAATTATTGTTGCTTTCCCACATTGATTAAACACACATACTTATTTAAGATGTTTATGGCGATTATAGAAATATAGATTTCTAGTCCTTGTACATGCAAAATTTCCATGTGGGTAGGCATTGAGTGATCTTTCTATGCTTAACTTACCTTTCATTTGTCAAGCTAAGTAAGGCATGATAACTGAAGTCTAGTTATGTTATGCAAGTTACAGTTGGGCGTGCACTGACCCTGCAATCCTGGGGATTTTTATTCTGATCTTCTTGTACACACTAATCTTGGTTGATCCATCTCATTGCATTAGGGTGTTTTATTCTTGGTTATGATCTCCGTGAGAAAACCTGATAATTCAGGTAAAATCTTAAGAAATGAGTGAATAGCCCAAGATCTCTATGAGTTCTTTTGGAAGCCTGTCTACCTCCTCTCGAACTGCATCTGATGTGGGTGGGACATTGTATATCTCTATCAACTTTCCATATGTGCTAGGGTTTACATGTGAAATTGAAATTAAAGGTGAAACTGCAAGCTTATCAACGTTTATTGTGATGCCATGTGCTTAATGGTTAGGTCCGAATTCTACAATGGAGCTCAGAATGTAATTGGTTAAGAATTTAAGCATCCAACCAAAAACTTTCAGGCAATGTGCCAGCTATGTGTGAATAGCCCAAATTTTTGTAGACCCCTTGATGCTCGTATACACCTGATGGGACACTTTGTATATTTCCAACACACCCAAATTCTAGAGAGGATAATGACAAGTTCTAGAAGCTATTTTTGACCTTCTTTAGTTTTTCTTTAACAATAATTTATGAGCTATTTCTGTCATGAGCTTTTGCTGATATTATTCAATCTTAATTCCTATAGGAAAAAAAGCTTCTTTTGGAAAGACATGGAGCCCATATTGCAAGAATATCTGTTTTTGAGGTGGGTAGTACTGATGGCTGTGAAATTTATCACTTGTGCTTTGCATTTCCTTGATGGTGAAAAACTTTGTATAATGCAATATACCTCATTAAGTTATAAAAGCTAAACCTTGTGTTGGATGTCCAACCTAGGTGCTGCAATGCTGCCAATGCATCAAAGAGCATCCTCAATATTTGTATATTTCATATTTGACCATGTTAGGTCTCATGAAGTTGAATTGAGGAGTTTGAAAATTTCCGATCACCATGGTCTCATGTTGAGAAAGTTATCGGTAAAAACAAAAATTAGGATATATGCTTTCTATCTTACCGAATCATCCATGAATTATGTAGCCCTACAGCTTCCTGGGATTTTATATACAGTTCTCAGGGGAAAGATTAAGCCTCTCCTTTATCTTGATATGGTTGGAAGCAGAAAGCTCTTTGTTGATTTTTGTTCCCAATCCTGTTCCTTAACACCACACCTCACGAGGAAGATATTGTTGTTTAATTTTCATCTTTGCATGATGTTGTACTTTGAAATGCCAATACTGGTTTTATCCTATGAGTCATTATGAAAAGAGAAAATCCTCAAAAATTACTCACCACTGATTTATTTCATCCATGTTACAGACCAACAGGCTTTCCAAGAACAATCTGATTGGTTACTGTGAGATAGATCTACTTGAATTTCTTTCTCAGGTGAGTTGCTTTTGTGATTGAAACAAAATATCTGCAACAAGTGGCACTTATGTCATGTTTATGTTGCTAACTAAAGAATAATTGTTTGTAATGTAACCGTGCAAGTTTTGGGTTTTTCTTGTTTGTAATAATCATCTCTTTTGAGTTAAAGTTTTGACAGAATGAAATTTCTGTTCTTCATTTTTTTTTTGCTTAAAAGGGTTATGTCAAAGAGAAGATTAAAACATCTGTCGAAGAGATGCCAAATCCACTTGTTAAGGACACGTTCCTCAAGTTATACTCACTTAACCATGTGGAAAAAGATTTTGAATCATCCTTTCCAATAAAGTTTACTGATCTAAGTTTCTTTATGATTGTGCCCTATATCAATTGTGTATTTGCCTATTTAATGTTAGCTATGATGAGATGTGGACAAAAGGTGGTCTTTTTTGACAAGTCCTAAGAACTTGGAAAAACTTGTTTAAAGCAATTCGCTTGACCAAAAAATCCAAAGATGGAAGCAACATAGCCTTCACTATGCTTGGATTTAGTAGCATTTTAAAAGTTACCCCTTCAAACAGCAGTTACTTTCATCAAGTATTTGGATAAAGCAGTAGCCTCCGAGTCTCATATGTTCAGAAGTAGGATGTCTACCAATGCAAGAAGAAGGATGTTAATATCGATAATGATGTAGATTCGTAAAATGATGATTTTAGAAGTTTTTACTCGCAAAGATCAACAGAAACCCGTTGGCTTGTAAAAAATGTTGATGTAGTGTTAGGAGCTGCATTCCTTAGTTTGCAACCTTGGAGAAAGTTATTCTGTTGTCAGAGGGATCTACATAAAAATGATACTATGCTTCCAGATGTATCCCACATTTTTCGTGGTTAATCTATGTCTGCTGAATAGTAAGTCCAAATTTGGATTGCTTAGTGTGGCCAAGCCCCTAATCATGAAATTAGGTTTTCCATCATTTCAGATCAACTCTTAGCCCAATGCTAAGTGAATAACTTATCTTGCAGGATTCCAGTTCTGATACTGAGGTTTTTGACTTGTTAGACCCATCATCCTCATCAACTGTCGGCCGTATATCTATTTCATGTTGCATCGAGGTTCGTATTCTCTGGGGAGCATCTACTTTTAATTGCTTTGAATAGGTTGCTTCCGGCTATGATCCCAAATATGCGATTAAATTTTATTGGCAGGACCCTGTTGACACAGAGAAAAGCTTTGTTAGGCGCATCTTATCTATAGTGGTATGTGAAAATTTTACCTATGCCGTCATTCTAGGTGAAAGTGTTCTCTTAGTGGATCCTTCTGAAGAATAATTTGCAGTATAAGCTGGCTAGAAGCTCTGTCTCACCTATATAGGCGTGTCCCTTGTTCAATCTTTTCTTTCTCGTTTCTTGATAATTCAAAACGAACTGTTTCAATCTTTTCTCTTTCCTTTTTCTTATCAACATCATCCTATTGCATATCACACCAAGACATGCTCAATTTTACTGAAGTTATCATCAAGTATCCAAAAATTCCATCCATTTATTTCTACAAAAAGTAATCGTTTTTCTTTATGTAGTGCAATGTGGAACATCCCCTCCTCTGTCACTTTGACTTTCCACGCTGGAGTCTTCACTCCTCCGAAAGTTCTATTGTTTTTTTCTGAGTTCTGACCAGGTTGACCAAATAATGCACTCCTTTCTTGCTATTACTAAAAGTGATAAAGTAAAGGGAAAGTAACGGTCATCTGTTTACAATGCGTGGATGATTTTTTCAGTTTGTAATAATATACACAATCTCAGTTTTGCTTCTCTGTTGTCATTAAGTTATTATTATTTGGTAATGAGATGACTTATGAATTAGTTATTAGGGAGTTGTTGCTCTTTGCAGGACTATAATGAAGATGGAGAGCTGTCATTGGCTGAGTTCTCTGATTTGATTGCTGCGTTTGGAAATAAGCTGGCAGCTGAGAAGGTTCGCATCTGTAGAGTATCTTAAGCTCTCACTGTAGTTTTTATAGATCCTCTCAAATAACAAGTTATTCTCATTCAGATCACATCCTATTCATATTATTATTTCAATAATGACCATTTCTCAACATAATGTAAATGCAATTTGAATAGCACCTAAACCAGCTAAGAATTCTAGATACAATTTTTGTAATTATTAAAACCAAGGCACATCTTGTATTTTTTGTGAAGACTCCATAGCTTAGGAGTCTTTATTCTGTTTGTCAGCAAGAGGAGCTATTCAAGCAAGCTGACAGAAATGGGGATGGTGTTGTCTGCTTGGATGAGCTAGCCACCCTTCTGGCTATACAACATGAAAAGTAAGGCCTCGTAAAATTTGCCTGCCTGGAATGTTGTGACTTCTTTTTGTAGTACTCCCTTCAATGCTCAAATTTAATGAACTGCAGCATCTACATGAGTTCTTTTATTTATTTGAATTCTTAGCTACTCTAGGGCAAGCAAAGTGGACCATTGAACCAAAGGCACTTGCCAGTTGGGGTTGTATTATGCAACTCTATTTTGAAAGTTCTTGCATTTTTCCTTCAATGTTGTGCTTAAAGTTCACACTGCCGCTGTCTTTGTTAATTAAAGCCAAAGGTGGTAAACACGCCTTAACACCTTACGAAACGAGTTACAGGATTTAGAAAAAACTTCCTAAGACCTAGAAGGTCGCATTTGAACTTGTGAAAACTTCAAACGTAACAACTCTTTCAGATAAAAAGTCGAGAATTTAATGTTCAATATATGTTCGTCTAATTCTTCTTTCTGATAAGTTTTGAGGATTTTATTGATATAGCAAAATGGGCATAAGTAACTGCTTGTACATACTGAGTGATACAAAAAGCAAACCCCCTATTCCATCTTGGTCATCTAATTGTTGGCATCAACGTGTGTGACAATCTGTAAGAAAAAAAAGTGTGACAATCTTTTAGTAAAGCTATTATGTTCATTAAAGGAAGGAAAAAGAAACGGAAAAAGAAACAAAGCTATTCTCTAGACCTAATACCATATGCAAACTTCAAATGATTTCCATTTGTTCATTCATGGTTGTCTGGCTAAAAAATTGGGGAGAAAAGTTAAATTGCTATATATGAAGTTTCCACAGTGTCTTTGCAAGGGTTTATTCAAAATTATAAATAGTATCTTCTGCAGAAAGAAAAATGTGAGGCATCATCATAAATTAGGTGCACAAGGCTCTTCATTTCTTAAAGATAACATCCCAATAAATATATGCTTAGAGTGAAAACTATTAGCGATCATCAAAAAATATAAGCAAAAGGCTCCCTTGTTTAAAGAGAAGAGAACATTCTGATGAAGTACTGAACTTCATGACGTATGATAAATCTAGATGCTTCACTTGAAGTAAACTGAAGGTAGTTAGTAAGGAATAAAATGGATGAAAGCAAAAAGTTCCTACGTGTGCCTTTTCCTTGGCTTGACTTTAGCTTAAAAGAGATTACTTCTTATATCATGCTCTATCATGTGAAATCACAATTGTCTTTTAAACCTTTTATATGGTGGTATGTAGCCTGAAACATTGTTAATGAGAAACCAGTTATATCCTTAACAATGGACATGAGGAGTGGATATGGGATGACTAGAAACCTCCTTGTAGTTTCAACTTTTCAATTTGGTGTCATCTTGTCAAAATCTTTTTTGTACATTCCTAAACTTTTGTCCAGAGTTCTTCACCTCAAAGTGAAGATACATGACATCTTACAATTACTTGCATTGAATTACTTTTTCTTTTCTGGCAGATATAGATACTTCTGTCATTGGCTTCATGGTCTTCTATTCTCCTGTAGACTCAATGTTCTTCTCTTGTAGGGAACCACTAATCAATTGCTGTCCAGTTTGTGGCCATGTTCTTGAAGTTTCGGATGGGTTGAACAGCATGATTCATATGACCTTGTGTTTTGATGAGGGGACTGGGAATCAGGTTATGACAGGAGGCTTCCTGACTGAGAAGGAGGCTTCAAGTGGGTGAGAACTACGCAACAGTTCGAGTTCTAATTTTCCTAATAAAATTACTTCTGTCTTGATAATTATTAAATTATATTTTTTGAAATTCTGCTGATTTTATTGTGAAATGTTGAAGTTCACATACTTGTATAATTCTGCGTAGATGGATGTTCAAACTGAGTGAATGGGCCCATTTCTCAACTTATGATATCGGTTTAAGGTCTGGTTCAAGTGCATCACATATCTTGGTATGCTCTTGTACTCACTCCACCCCTCAACAGAAATGTCTCTCACCTTTCTGGTATACATATATGGAAGGAGCAACCTTTTTTCTATAGAAACTGGCAGAAGGATCTAAGACATTGATGTGTGCTTTAGTTGCCTTGTCTTCTTACAAGTTCTTGTGCAAGCCTCTCGGGCCTTTATATTTGTATTTTTCACCCTGTTTATTAATTTAGGGTTCTGTTATGAATTCTGAAGTGCGTATGATCCCACTGCTGGCAAAAGTATTTACTTTGAATTGTCCGAGGATCTTATATGATTTCTTCCTTTCACCTTCTTTTGAATCTTCTCCTTTTATTTTTCTTGAAAATAGTTACCAACTCACTCCGAGGGCTCACCTATTTCCCCATGTTCATTTACTGTATTCATGTAAAACTCATAAAGAACAACTCGGCAAAATGACCCTGCAACTTCGGCTAACTGGATGTTGGTTTTTTTCCAATTGTTCTCCCTTTCTTTTAGCCTTATGTGTAATTTCTGAGCAGAGTGGGATGGGAATTAGAACATGCTTTTGTCCTCTGATGGCATCTGATGTTGCATCCTGCACTTGTTAGGTTTATGATCGCAGAAAGAAAAGGCTAGTGGAGGAAATAATTGATCGGAAGATTGTCTTGTCAATGAGGGCTATCTATCAGTCTAAATTTGGCCTTGGCCTTATGGATAATGGTATGCTTTTGACTTAATCAGTTATCAAAGGATCCTCAATTGTGTGCAATTTGTGTATATACACTTCTTCTATATGTAAGCCTATATATGAATATCCTGATATCCATCTAGTTGGCCCCTATGATATAGATTAGTTTCAGTTTTTGGCCCATGTACTCAAAGTAGCTATTTAGCCTTCGATTTTAAAAAATATAATGATTCTAGTCCATTGTTAATTTACGTATTTTAATCTGTTAAAAATCAGGGGTATTTGATAACTCTCATAGTGGAAAATAAGAAGAACAAACAGAAAGCAAACTCATAAGAACAAACTTTGCTTTTTCTGTCATCAATGGGGTAGTAAGGGTGATTTGGGGAGTCTGGCTAGGAAAGGATGAGTTGGGGGTTTGAGAGGACGGAGAGTCGGGTTAATTGATGGTGGAGGAGCTTGGTGAGGGAGGAAGGGGAAGGGCTAGGGTGGATAAGGAATCTTAATTGTATTTGGGGATACAGATGCTACATATTCAGTTGGGGTGCTATAAGTACGCAATGGAGTATGCTAAATGTTAGCTAGTTTTAGTGTTTGAAGGATCTGCACTTCATACTTGTAAGTCGTACTCGTGTTACACCCATTCAACCTGTGTAAATCAGGGGAAATGAAAGTTGCATTTGAATAAAGTCCAGGTAGTGGGTTGTTGAGGATGGGGAGCCCTTCCAGAGTGAGATATCTCACTGATGGCTCGGGCCCCCCCCGGAAGGAGGCCTTCTTCGCCTTCCACCTAAGCTGCGCAGGAAAGGCCCAAAGCCACAGCACAAGAGAGAAGGTTGGGTTGAGCCGTTGAGGTTTTAATTTTTTTTTTCTTTTTCATGTGTTTTCTTTTTATTTATTTCCACTTTATTTTCCACTTTATGCATATTAGTTTTTCCTTTCTTTTTTGCTTATTTATTCTGTTTGGTCATGCAAGAGACTACTTTAAATGTGTTAAAAAATTTCAAAAATCCAGATTTATTTTATTTTCCGGTTGTATGCTGAATTAATAAATTGCCCTGAATTTAAATCAGATTTAATTATTCTTGTTCATTCTTAACGGTTCTATTAAAAAAAAAAATGAGCCAAAAGTTCCACTTCTGGATAAATGAGGACTGGAAGTGCAAGCAAGGATAACACAGGGGCCACCGAACTAGTTCTAGCAAATTTTGAGTAAGACATTGCTTTACATGTAAGTCAAAACTATCAATGTAGCATGGGCCACAAGTGCTCTTTATCCTGGAAAAAAAAGATATATCTAGCTGATGCTGGTTTCATAATACAGAACTCTCCCATCATCCTATCTATCCCTCATATTTTTCCTTTATCAGATACTATCAACTTGAGAAATGTACCGTGAGTATCTAGTACTCCCTCTGTTCCAGTTTATATGAACCTTTTCGCTTTTTCAGAGTCAGTCTTTGAAGTTAAATTGGATTAGATTAACTCGATATTTTAAGGTTAAATTTTGATATTCAAAAACTATACGAAAAATGCTATAAGTTGCAATTCTTCTCATGTCATCATGCTGAAAAAATGCATTTCAAAATGTTGGTCAAAGTTTACATAGTTTTAATCTCGAAAAGCGAAAAAGGTTACATAAAGTGGAACGGAGGTCGTGAGAGTTTATAAATTGTGTCCCCCATTTTTTTCTGCTGAGGATTCTTGTTGCTGATCGTTACCATTTTAACTTTAGCACAGGCGCAAAAGAAATCTTGCGGAGCCTCTCTGAAAAACAGGGCAAGAAAATGGATTCTGCTGAATCTGCTAAAGAAATACCTAACTTCATCGAATTTTTTAAGGTATTCTTCCTAGTTAATTATGATGTCATAATTAGTTCTGCTTATACATTATTCTTCTTCATCCTAGTAGATTCACTAGATAGCCTAAGCCAACTGCAGCAAGATTCTGTACTTTTCTTCAATATACCAATGTTGCAGTAATGTCTTGTAGCCAACTTTGGACATGAAGTTCTTGTTTTTGGAGAATATAAATAATTATCCTTTTGCTTTCCCCATTTTTACATTCTGCTACTGTTGCACTAAATTTTAGGTGCCTTGGAAGAGATTTGAATGATAAAAGCTATGTCCTTTGATTAAATGCAACTTTCCTTCCATGTGTTATGTACAAAAAGCTATCCTCTCTATCCTTAAAGGACCCTTACCTTTTATTATGAAATATTGTCCATCTTCCTCGTATCGGAAGAAGTGTGCTTCAGCATTTAAGTACTTTTGATATTACACTATACAATCAAGTTAGAAATGCATCACAACTCCGAATTTGGTCAGCTTAGCTCGGGTGCTTTGACTACATCTATGACCGAGAAGTATAGATTGATTGAGTATTTGCTTTGATTTTTGGGTTTATGTAATATGCATCATATAGTCATATAAAGTGTGAGAATGCTTTGCTATTACACGAGATATCTTATACAACAACAACAAAAAAATCCAGTATAACCCCATGAATGGAGTCTGGGGAGGATAGTGTGTACGCAGACCTTACCCCTACCTTATAGAGATAGAGAGGTTTCCGATAGACCCTCGGCTCAAGGAACAGTGGAGATAAAGCAACCAAGTAGCAAACAATAGTGACAACAATGTAATATGGTAATGGGCGCGAATTACACAAGATGTAATAATAAAGAACCATGAATAAGAAAATACAAAAATAGTCCTAGTACTACTGGTAAGCCTAGGAGGAACACACTACTATCTGTCAACCTACAACCCTAATCCTCGATTTCTACACCTTCGTATCGTGGGTCATATCCTCGGTAAGCTGAAGCAATGACATGTCCTGCCTAATTACCTTTCCCCAATACTTTTTAGGCCTACCCCTTCCCTTCCTTAGACCCGTCATGGACAACCTCTCACACCTCCTGACCGGAGCATCTATGTCTCTCCTCTTCACTTGTCCGAACCATCTCAGCCTCGATTCCCACAACTTGTTCTCCACATATGCCATTCCTACCTTGTCCTTAATAACTTCATTCCTAATCCTAGTGTTTTGGATAGCATGAGGCGACAAATAGCGACGAGGGCCCGCTTCTCTGAGGCAAGAGGCGCGCAGCGAAGCGCTTGCCTTTTTGACGTGAAGCTACAATCTATACAAAAAAAATATTATATATATAACTAAAAACTCAATAACAATAATATATTAATAAATATATAAATTAAAAAATTAAAACTCAATAGATAGTTTTGAAGGAGGAAATTTTAGGTTTGAATTTTTGAAGTTCTGTGCCTCTGCCTCTGCCCAACAATGAAAGAATTGAAAAAACAGAGCCAAAACAATAGCAAAAACAGGGTGCAGTACTGCTGCTCAATCAAAAACAGAGCAACAAAGAAAAGAAAAGAAGATCATCATCATCAGAAGAAGAAAAACGAAAAAAAACAGAGCACAAACAGACTCTCTGTTCTGTTTTTGCTGCATTGTTGCTCGACAAAAAACAGAGCAAAAAAAATAGAAAGAAGAAGAGCAGATCAGAAGGAGAAGAAAAACGAAAAAAAAAAAAGAGCAACAGACTCTCTGTTCTGCACTGTTGCTCGACAAAAAACAGAGCAAAAAAAATAGAAAGAAGAAGAGAAGAAGAAGGAAAGAGAAGAAAGAAAGGAGAAAGAAGAAAGTAGAAAGAAGAAAGAAGAGAAGAAAGAAAAGAAAAAAGAAGAAAGAAGAAAGAAGAAGAAGAAAGAAGCATACCTGGGCTGGGTCGACTTGGATGAAGAAGAGGATGGCAGAAACTTGAAGCTTTCAGGTTGAAATCGTCTTGGGTGGACTTGGCTGCTCTGTTGTTTGAAGGTTGAAGAAGAAAGAAACGTGAAATTGCTACAAGCTCTAATGTTTTAAGTCGCTGGTCTTTTCTTCTAATGTCTGCGCCTTTTTCCTTCTTTTTTTTTCAAAAAGCGACGCCACAGCTCGCCTCTTGCTACACAGTGCCTCTCGCTACATAGGCAGAGGCGCTCGCTTTTTACAATTGCAACGCAACAGAGCCAATATAGCGCAGGTTGCTCGCCTCGCCTCACGCTATTAGCGCTGAGGCGAGCACTATTTATATGCCTAATCTTGTGTTTTCTGGTATGCCCACACATCCATCTCAACATCCTCATTTCAACTACTTTTATTTTCTGGACATAGGACTTCTTGACAGGCTAGCACTCAGCCCCATACAACATAGTCGGTCTAACCACCATTTTGTAGAACTTGCCCTTAAGTCCAAGTGACACATTCTTATCACACAAAATCCCTGAGGCGAGCCTCGATCTCATTCACCCTGCTCCAATACGATGAGTAACATCCTCGTCAATCTCCCCTTTGCCTTGAATAATAGACCCAAGATACTTGAAACTATCTCTTTTGGGGATGACTTGAGTACCAATCATCACTTCCACTTCTTCATGCATCCCATCACTAAACTTGTACCCCAAGTACTCAGTTTTTGACCTATTCAATTTGAACCCTTTAGACTCCAGCGATTGTCTCCAAACTTCCAACCTAGAGTTAACTCCGCCTCGTGTCTTGTCAATCAAAACTATATCATCAGCAAATAGCATATACCATGACACCTCCCCTTGTATGTGTTGCGTCAGCACATCTAACTCTAAGGCAAACAAAAAGGGGCTAAGAATGCAACCCCATCTCCACTCGGAAATGATCCGACTCTCATGTCGCAGTCCTCACTCGAGTCTTCGCTCCCTCGTACATGTCCTTAATCACTCTAATGTATGCCACTGGTACACCGCTAACCTCCATACATCTCCATAGGACCTCTCTCGGGACTTTATCATAGGCCTTCTCTAGGTCAATGAACACTATTTGCAATTCCTTCTTACTCTCGAAATATCTTATGAATAAAATATTAAGTGTTTATAAGGAATAAAATTTATTATTTTTAGGTCAATAGCTTTAATTAAATGAGATATATACTTTATATGTCGTAATATATATTTATTGGTTGTATCCCAGCACCCATATCCGCACTCGAATCCATATCCTTGAATCCTAAAATTTATGTGATGAAGAATTCGATGGCCTTTAGATCCGCACGTGCACCGGATACTCGGACCCGAGTCCGAGCAACATAGGTCATACAAGATCTTTTGAAGTGTGGAATCCTAGTATGTAATCATTGCAGAAGAATTCAATTATCAAATAGGACCAAAGTTTTCGTAGTAAAAATTCTAGACTTATCCAAGATACTATTTTAAACTCTATTCTTGGGCCTACTTCTGTATAAAGTACTGTAAGATTTGAATTATACTCCTGATCCGTTTATGTCTAAACTAAGACTACTGTGAGAGTAAAAACTGAAGCGCAAGGCCCTAGACTGAACAGTTCTTTGAGCTGAAATGGGAGAAGTAATTCTTTTATCCTCATTATCATCTTGAAGTCCCAATTTCCTGATGCTGGAGATGAAATCATTTGTTTGGTGATTTGACAGCATAGCTACTTTATGCTGGACATGTTTTGTGCTTGAATTTGTTATATTTTCCATAATTCCTGGCAATATCTATGTATAGTGTCCTTCGACTTGGTCTCTTTTGCAGTACACAGAAAGTTATCTTATTCTTGTGAACTGCTGTGATTGACTTCAATAATTCTGTTTTAGGGTCAAATAAATATGGATGAAGTCAAGTATCCATTGGAGCAATTTAAGGTATGCCAACACCGTCAGGCAACTTGCGCTTTCATTTGAAAGAGATTCTTTCTTTCTTCACTTAAATTTGGTATGCTTCTTGTAAATCGAAGCTTTCCCATTATCTAGAAATAGGACTTTACTTTCTCTCAAAAAGAAAAGCACAGAAAAAGGGAATTTTCCAACTAGGTCTTTGGACCGATTGCAAGAGAATGAACTGATACTGGCAGTGTTATGAATTATGAAAAGAATGAATTTAATTTGGTCTGTTGCTTGCATATGCTTCAATTTGGTATTACATGTAGAAGAAGATTGAGTAGAAGTTAGTGAGGACGATTACTTGTCACTAGGATGCGTTGTATCTTGATCAATCCAATGCACCTTATTCGTATTTGATTATTGTTCTTATAATTTTCCGATCTTGTAATTTTTTATAAAGTTTGAACTATCATTGCGCATCATTGCTTAATGGTCTCATAAATTTGGTTTTCAGACATTCAACGAATTTTTCATAAGAGAGTTGAAGCCTGGTGCAAGACCTATTGCTTTTATAGAACGTGATGATATTGCTGTATGCGCTGCTGATTGCCGTCTTATGGTATTCAACAGCGTTGCTGATAGTATAAGATTTTGGATCAAGGTAAATCCAATTTATAGTAAACTCATTATTGCTTGTAAATAGTCTGCTGTTTTTCGTGATATCTATAAAGATCACTTACTGCTATTATTTGCGGATCCTATCCGGTTGTTCAATGTAAAACAAAATATTTCAAGTTTTTACCACATGGCAGAAACTTTATAACCCTTGTTCACATTTGTCTGAATTGCTTTATTTTGCTTCTCTTTTTTCGCCTTTTAGTGTGTGTTGTGTATTGTAATATCCATTACAGAAATGCTAAATCATTTTGTCCTATAGCGAGATCTTAGATGTTTCAAAAGCTTCTACTTATTTTCATTGTGATGCAAACTGCCTTGGTATCTTATGGATTACCTCAGGGTCGAAAGTTTTCCATCCAAGGTCTTCTGGGGAATGAAGCATGTTCCAGTGCATTTGTCAATGGAGCTCTAGTGATATTTCGCTTGGCACCACAGGTAGAACTGTTGTGAACCTTCTTCCTTGTTGGAGCTATTTCTCACTATTAAATATTTCTGTTAAGATTTCTCAATATTAAAATATTTTGGTTAAGTATATTTCCACTGTTCTATTCTGATTTACACCTATTGGATATGCTATACCAAATAACTGCAGGACTATCATCGTTTCCACTTTCCCGTCTCTGGAACTATTGAGAAATTTATTGAAATACCTGGATGCCTATATACAGTATGTAAAATATATTGCTTCCTCAAATTTAGCTTATCTTGGCAGTGACTTGCTGCTTCTTTATCAGAGTAGTTTTTAATCCTATATAGTTCATGTTGTTCCACTCACCCCACTCCCCTCTTCTCTTTTCTTCTAGGTGAATCCTATTGCTGTGAATAGCAAATACTGCAATGTTTTCACAGAGAATAAGAGGGTTGTGTCTATAATTTCCACAGAATACTTCGGCAAGGTAGGTCATTTTATGCAGTTGACTCCAGTTTTACACATAATCTTTCTTTCTTGAAATAGTTATGTACTGTTTTGTTAATATTGTCCCGCTATCCTTTATCAGCCATGCTAGTTAAAAGTAATTAATTCTGATACTGCTGTCAATAAGATAAATGCTTATTTTTTACCTAGATTTCTTTGAAATATCCAACCGAAGTGGACATAATAAATATCTGAAAATTCAGAATGATACGTCTATTCTCTTCTTTATCAGTAAGAGGTTTTTGATCATTATCTTTCAACATTTCTCTCGTTGGGCCGTGTTTGATTCAAAGCAAGGGATCTAGTCACATATATCATTGATACAGTTATCAGATTTGGTCACTTTGTTTGTGTGATTCCTCTTTTGAATTTCGTTTTAGATAAATTTAGCTAGTCTTCTTAGAAACTCCCCACGTGAGAATAACTCCACACTCTATTGTCTCCTTGAGGCTATTTTTGAGTCATTAACGTGTTAGTCTCTAAGGTGTTGAACTAATCTTCATGCTAAAGTTTCATTCCTTCCATTTTTTGTCTAAAGGAGCTCTAACGATACTTGATGTAATGCTTAATTGATAATACCCCTTCTAAGTTGAGTCAGCATTCTGAACCACTGCTTTTGCCACAGGCTAAGATATCGAACTCTATGCCCTTTTTTTAAATACAATTTACGCCATTAGGAGGTGTAGTCCTTATATTAATCACCAAAAAATTACAGCGTAACAGAGGAGGGCATCAACCTGGCCCCTGTTCAACAAAAGATCCCTGTAATCACAACCAAGGCCATATACAAGTACAAAGATTCATAATCTAAGTTATAAACATTCCTATGATCCTATGCAAGATAGTACCCTTATACATCAGATTTCTCCAAGACAAACCTGCGACAAAAACAAAAACTTAGGACAGCATGTTCCTCGTTTGCTTATGCCTTATTGAAGCCATTTGGGCCTTGTCCATCAAATAGGGTCCAGCCGCACACCTGTGCATATCTCTAGGATTGAGGAAAATGGATTCATTCTCCTCAATGCCCCATTTAGCAAGAGCATCAGCTACTTGATTAGCCTCACAAAAACAATATTGCACCTCAAGATTTACTTGTTGAAGTAGTTGTTTAGTATCCAAAATAATATCCTTCATTTTCCATGCTAATCTTGTGTTCCCTTTAATCATATGGATTATTACCATAGAGTCAATTCAAGGGAGATGTTTTGGAAGCCCTGTGAAATACACCACTTCACCCCCAGCCATGCTGCCTTAGCCTCCGCCAGAACTCTATGCCCTTACTATGTCTTATTATGCTCAATTTGGTGAAAGAAGCTTTGCTTAATTGACTGCAGGTTGCATTTGTTGCAATTGGAGCAACAATGGTTGGCAGCATTAATTTCTCCAGAAAGGAGGGTGAATATGTTAAGAAAGGGGATGAGGTACAGTGCTTATGACGTGGGACTTTTGCTTCCTTATAATTAAATTATCCTGTTTGATGTCTAATTCATATTCCTTTTTCATGATTGCAGTTTGGATATTTTTCTTTTGGTGGAAGTACTGTAATTTGTGTCTTTGAAAAGGTAAGTGCACAAGCTTTTTTTTTCTACTTGAAAATGACTTGGAAAATTCTATTTTGCTACATTGTGAAATCTTTCTGTAGAACTATTCTAGGCCCTCCTATTTCATGATGTTTAAGCTTGTTTTTTATCATCTGAAGTTTTTTCAAATGCTTTGCCCTTCCCTTTCGAAATCCTGAAGTGATAATCGCTTTTATTGTAACCTTGGTTTTGTTGGTTATGTGAAACATTGCTCAAGTACCTTTACATCCCCATATGTTACTATTGCTTGAGTATATATAAATCATATTGTGGCATGCTTTTAGGGGTCGTTTGGTAGGAGGTATTAGAAAAAATAATGCTAGCATTAGCTTTTTTTCAACTTATATATAACTAATACTTAAAGACGTAATGTCCCCTCAAATCCCTCAAAACTTATTCCAAACTATGTTACTCGGACTCTTCAAAAATGTTGTTGGGTGTGTGTCGGATCCTCCAAATTTAATGTATTTTTGGAGGATCCGACACGGGTACGGTAGCACTTTTGGAGAGTCCGAGCAACATAGATTCCAAATACTTTACGCTATATTTTATAGAAACAGCGCTGCTCTTTCTTCTCTCTGTACGCTTTGACCATGGAAGAAAAAGTATACAAAGTTAAAGAATGTGGAGGGTATTTTTGTAGACAACCAATTTTTTTTAGAAATTATCCAATGCTTTAATATACCAAACCAAACAGTGGATAAACAATAATCTCAGCATAATTAATGCCAACACAACTATTCCCAACATTACTAATACCAGCATTACTAATACTCAGCATTATTCTTATACCTCCTATCAAACGACCCCTTCGTGTTAAGGTAGTACACTTTTTTTTATATAAAAAAAGACTTACGTATTCTGCCAGCATAGAAAATATACCAAGTATTTATATTCTGGTAGAGTAACATCTGCATCTAGTGGGCTCATTTTGGAATTTGGGCACAGACGATCATGGTGATATCTCAATGCATGTTCTTGAAGTTCAACACGTATGTTTAGTTGAACTAGAGCTGGCAAACGGGCGGGTCGGATATGGGTAGGTCGAAAATGAGTAATGCAAAAATGGACAAATTATCCGACCCAACCCATATTTAATACGGGAGAAGATGGATTAACCGGCGGATAATATGGATATCCATATTATCCATGGCTTCTTGAATATGATAACTTTTGGGAGAATTCTTAGTCTCCTGAACTTGAGGAACCCCCAATTTGAGTCCTTGCAAATGTAAAAGTTAAACCCATTGGTTATCCATTGGCTATGACCCATTTTTAAAAAGTTCATTATCTAGCCCATTTTTAACGGATAATATGGATGGGTAACTGTTTTTTCTATTCATTTTGCCACCACTAAGTGAATGATTTGGCTTGAGCCAAAGAGTTTTCATCACAGGAAATATGAGTTTAAAGAGTTTATAAACTGCCACTAGGATTTATAAAACCAATGTGAGTAATCTAATTTGCAAGTAGAAGATATGGAGATTAGTTTGTCTCTTAACACAACACCACTTTGGTCTTGTGAGCATGAAATTATACATGTACGAAAATAAATAAACTGTCCAGCTGCTTAGGTTCTAATTTAGTTTAGTCAGTATTGAATACTACCTCTGCGAGATAGCATTGCTTATTGGAAGGTGTTATGTTTTTATCATATTGAATTAATGACTGATAAAAATGGATCTTGGGCCTATCTCATCCCCAAACGCTAGCTCCTGAGGTGAGGATTTCTGAAGACAATATAAGGAGACTCATTTTAAAATCCCCAATGGATGTGGGATCTAACAATGACTAATAGATCCATAATTTTCAATAATATAAAGAAAGAAGGAAAAATTCCATGTAAGAAAAACAAAAAGGGAAAAAAAAAAAAAGAGGGAGAGAGAGAGTAGGTTCTACTTGGAATCCTGTCTAGCGTCTCTGGTAATTTAAGACTCTCTGGACTCTTCTATGGGTAAATATTTCTGATCATCCTCTTGTAGAACTACATGGGCTAACTTTAAGCTGTAACAGATGACTATATACACGCCTTGTATTCCAATAAGTGTCTTATAATTTAGGGTGATTTGGTTCACAAACAAGTTATACATGGTTTATAATATGTGCATTGTAACGATGATAAATCACTGAATAATTTAGTGAATATGCATTAGAGGAATATTTGGTTCATTGTAATAAACAGTGTATTTTTTGAAACATCTATTTCAGTTTCGCGTCATATAAATTTGTTTTCCACTAATATATTTTTATGTTTCCATAAGATATGTATAAAAGTAGCTATCACTAGTGTGAGATCACAGTTGGAGACGCAAAACATTTTTCCGTAACCGTGAGTTTAGACCAGGGATCAGAACTGAGCCCTTGCTAAAACTAGTTATCGATGAGCTTACTAATATCATATAGGATGAGATCATATGTTGTATGCTATATGCATACAATATTGTGCTAATTGAAAAAACCAACGACAGCGTCAACCAAAAGCATGAGTTATGGAGAAGCACTCTAAAAGAAGGTGTTTTAAGATAAGTGAAAGTAAGACTGAATATATGCGCTCAAGTTTAGCCAACATAAGGGTGAAGTTGATGTGAGATTAGATGGGTTTGTGGTGTAAATGCAAACAATTAATATATCTAGACGCGAGGCTTCAGAAGAATGGTATGATAGATGAAGATATTACACAAAGAATCAAAATAGGATGCTGAAATGGTGAAGTGTGTCCAGAATGTTATGTGATAGATGGATGCCTGCCAAAGTGAAACACAAGTTCATAGAACAGTTGTAAGTCCAATAATGTTATACAGTCTTAAATGTTGGGCCTTGAAAGTCAGTGTTGCAAAGATACGAATACTATGATGGATGTGCGGTCACAAGATTAGACAAGATGAAAAATGAGAACATTCAACAGAAGCTGGTATTTGTTTACAGTAATTGCGTAGTGATGGTGAATTACTTGCCTCATAAGATTAGCCAGCTTACAATGTTCACTCCACATTACATATTTTGTGTATCTATGCATATAATTCATCACCCTTCCCTTCCCTTTTTTTGTGTCAGTTGCGTCCAATCTATCCTGCTGTTGTTTAGTGATTTGCATGGCATCTGATCTGTGGAAACGTACAGGATTCCATAAAGATAGACGAGGATCTCTTGGAAAATAGTGCAAGATCACTTGAGACCTTGGTATCTGTAGGAATGCAGTTGGGTCTCTCCATAAAGAAGGATTAACATGAAGCTGCCAAGTTTCAGAAACCTTTCATTATGAGCTTGATATGTTCATCAGCTGTGTAGAGATTAGTCCTAGATGATTGCAAAAATGATTTAAGCTGATTACTGTGCACAATTTGTTTGCGACTGAGGTGTAGTTGTTGTTGTTGTTGCTGTTGTTTTGCTGTGCACAGTTTGTAACTTTTAGGTCTGTCTTCTAAATTGTGTTACTTAGTAATTTTCTTCATTCCTCATTAAGATACTAATAACAACAATTAGCATTTGCTATCATTCATTGCTGTGGTTAGTTTATTATTTCTTATGATGTAAAATGCACGGTATGTATATATCAGCTTGAGTAACCACTTTAAACTGAAGAAAGAAAAGAAGGAAAAAGAATAAGGTGACACTAGCACTTTGTTTTAAGAAAATGTCACATTCTGTACACTGATAATGGATGTTGTCTACATGTAGTTTTGCAGTTCTCATATTTCAATATTGTAGCTTAGTTGTCTTTCTGAGAAAGCTGGCAATGCAGACATTGATTAGATGTGAACTTGCATACCTCTTCTTCCAGAATGCCACTTTCTTTCTGTACAATTTCATGACTTGTCTTTGTACTGAGATACCGCTGACCACAGGGAAAATGACATTACATTGTTGTGTAATCTTATCAGTGAAAGCTTTAGAAGGTTTGCCTGTAACCACCAATGTTATGTGGGTAAGGGTTTGGTTGTGCCTTGGCTAATGCTACCTGTCCTTGCATTCCATTTCTCTGATATTCTTGCCACATTAACTGCTCTTCCACTAGTAGTCTCTGTTTCTTCTCCATCTCTGACATCTGAACGTATGCTGGTGGAGCTATTGCCAGTGATGCTGCAAAAGGATCTGTGCCTGGTGCGGCTGTACTAGCTCCACCATTTGCCGTTGGAGGTGCAGGCAATGCTAACATTGCTGGCCGTCCTGCTGAGCCAAATGCTACGCTGCTTGCACTTCCAGTAGCCACAACACCTGAGCTGGCTACTGCCTGTGCCACTGCTCCTTGTTGGTACATGCCATCAAGTGTTGATGTGTCAAAGCCTCCGGGGAAGGAAGCTTTCTGGTTTGACAATTGGCTTGCGGACTGAACCAGTGCTGTCTCCCAGTCTCCTGAATCGTTGAATGCATGCCATGGTGAAATGCTTGTTGTAGGATTGGTCGTTGCTTGGCCACCATCAAACAGGGCTAAAGCCAGTTGATCTCCATGTTCTTCCGTAGTTGGAACATCTTCACTCAAGTTCAACAAATCTCCTACTTCTTGGGTCACCACGTCTTTCTTGTCATCTTCCTCTTTCTTTTCTTCTGTTTCTTTGGGCAATACCTCTGGTGCTGGTAATGCCTTAACTGCATTTATGTCCTCTTCGGGTTCAGTTTTAGTTTCCTGCTTTTCAGTTTCTTGAACATGCTCAGTAGTTGTCTCGTTGCGTATTGCTGCCTTCCTGTTCTGTTCTCTGAAGGACTTTTCTCGTATAAGGTCATCCATGCGCTCAAGTTTCTTCGGTGGAATGATCTCAATATCTGGATATTCAGAAGTGCGTGCAAGTCCAACTGTTTTACCCCAATCGTAGAACTGCTCGAGCTCCTCATATTGCTTATTAATTCTGAAGAAAATCTCGAGAACTTTTACAGAGTCGGGGATTGATAGTTCTATGAACTTATCGAACAGAATAGTTATGATTTCTGTTAAATCATAATAAAGCTGGAAACTTTCCTTCACTAATGGATAAAGAGCCACAATCACGACTCTGTTGTTCTTTGCCAAACCTGTAACATATAGTGGAAATTTATATTTAAAGACTACCTTTAGAAAGGAGTCGGTAAAATACGAGCAAGCCCTTAAGGTTTTATAAGATGTTAACAAAACTTGAGTTTTGTTAACCTCATTTATTATCTTCTCATCATTTCTTTTCTCTTCATTTCAGCTACTTTACTTCTATGCTAATTCTATATTGGCATTTGATATTCATTCCTTATAAGATGCATTGCTGATTGAATTACCAAAATATTTATGAAATTGACAAGAAATATTAAAGCAAAAGTGGAGTTAGGAAATACTAACCTGCAGGTCGGCAAGCTAAGAATCGCTCTAGGAGCTGCATGAGATGATGAATCCTTGAGAAAACTCGATCATTCTTCATTTCCCTCAAAGGAGTGGCTTTTACCCCCTTGGCATTATGACGAGCCTCTTCTTCATCATCGTTGTATGAAAATGCACTGCGTTTTCCCCTGCGGTTTTGCATCTTAAATTCCAGGTGTTCATCAAGGTACAAAGCATATGATCGTACAAATGCAGAACAATCCCAGGAGTTAGATCTTGAGTCACGAAAATCAGACATGTTAAGAAGCCTGGTTCCTCGCCTTGTGGCAAAGAAAATCTCATCCTCGTAAGATGGATCGCCATCAGAGAGCAGCCTATGGATCAACATGAGTGCCTTAAGCGCCACAACCCAATTCTTGGTCTTTCCAAGGCGTCTGGAAATGAAGCTAACACATGCACCAACATAGGCTCGAGAATAAGAAGTTAAGCTTAGAATCTCTCTTATATGCCTCTCCTCCGGTGGGTACTCTTCGTGTCGGGTCACCTTCACAATGGCTACTTCAAGATCGGACAAGGAGGCACTGCTGCCAACTTTTGCCAAGCTTATGCTCGTCTGGTCCTTCACTGCCCCAATTGCCTTTCTAAGCGTGCTTGGAGCCATGATGTTTCAGACTTGTAAGTCTCAAAAATATTTTAATATACTGCTGATTATTTTTCTCTTCAACTATTCACAAGGATGGCAGTATTAACCTGAAAGAAATGAAACAAAAACAACCCCCAATGACTTCAAGATTAAACATGCATGCATGGTATGTTACGTAAAATCTCATCAAAAACAGCAAATTAATTAAGGACGTAGTAGAACATTATTTTACACCTGTTGTACTGAATTTTGTGGTAAAACAGATGGAAAACTATGAAAGACTCAGTTTTGCAACGAGGGAATAGTTCAAAAGGAAGGAGAATTTACTGGAGTTGGAGAAAGAAAATGAAAAGGGAGAAAATGAGATATGTGCAGCTCTTTCTTCTCTTTTTTCCTGATTAAAATTTTCGCTTTCTCCCTCTTGTTTTTCTCTCTGCTTGAGTTGCTCCAATAACCATAGAAATACCCTGTGCTTTAGCAGCATATTTCGGGAGGCTAATGGAAATATTTTCAAAACAGAGTTACCACTTGCAAATTTGTGATGAATGAAAATTCTGTCTTAAAGCTTTTTTTTTTTCCCCTCGTTTCTGAATTTTTGTGAAGAGAAGAATTATGGTAAATTTTTTAAGGCAATACCAATTATTTTGGAGATGGACCTGGCTAACTGGCTTACTCGCTTAGGATCGATCACCTGTGACGTTCTCTATGTGCCTCTGCATTATACTTACCAATTACCATGTTTGTATTATGTTACACGTGAATTGATAGAAAATAAAATATATGAACAAAACTTATAGAAAAATAATGGAGGGCCATAGAAAGATATAAAATGAAGAGAAAAGCGAGTTAATTTTTTATTCAATTCATCCCATCTTAATTTTGTTTCAGGTTTTTTAAATATACTAGTTTTAGTGTATACGCGTTGCGCGTGTATATCATCACATAAATATTATATTAAAAATTATGTTTAAATTATAAAACATTAAGTGTAAGCTTGGTAAATGATAACATTGATCCTAAATAGGTAACTCGAGGAAGGAAGAAACTTAGTCTCATAGAAGTAGGGGTGTACAAACCGCACCAAATCGAAAAGTCAAACCAAATCGATTAAAAAACCCGACTAGGTTTGGTTTGATTTGGTTTGGTATTGAGTAAAAAACTCGAACCAAACCGACATATAAATATAATTTTTTTATATATACTTTTAAGACCTTATATAGAATTTTCTTTATAAAAATTCTAGAAATATTTGGCATTCTCTTCTGGAATGTAATATTTAATTGAATATGAATTACTCCATTTTTATTAACCTTAAGTAATGGGTTATATGATCACTTTCTTAAGTGTTACTGAAATGTGTTAATCTCTTTGTTCTTCCATGTTCATATGTCAAGGATTTATTAAATTCTTATATCTTTTTCGAATTTGAAGTGGTATTTCGACAATCTAAAATTAAATAGAACCTAACATTAATTATGTATCATATTGATTTTTATCTTTGATTTGTAAATTCCTTTAACCTTGAAAGTATTGTGTCACGCCCTGAACCTGGGCCTAGACGTAACACGACATTCGGTGCCTGACTACATGTGACCGGGCGAACCAACTGGCTGGCTGAATCAACATGTGGTATCATAACATACTGAATGCGGAAGATAAACTAACACATGCTGATATACTGAAAGTCTGGATGATATAAATCAAAGTGCGAAAATACTAATACAATTCTGTAACATATTTGTGGCCAACATATCTTACTATGAAAAGTCTGTGACTCTGTCTAACTGTTACTCTAGTCTATGAAGCCTCTAATGAAGTACTAAAAACACTGACTATCTGTAAATACTGAAAGGCTGTAAAGTAATGATAATGCCCCGAAAGAACTGGGGTCACCAAATAGCTGGTACGAGAATCCTAGTGCTCGGAATCATCAACCTGTAAATCATTACCTGCATTGTGAGATGCAGGCCTCGGGCAAAAGGGACGTCAGTACATTTGAATTGTACTGGTATGTAAGGCAACTGAAAGAAAGAATTATAAATGTTGAAACTGAAACTAAGCTTATAACTGAGAATTATTAATTGATAACTGAAATGATAACTATTGAAACTGAAACTGAAATGATAACTGATAACTGATAACTGAAATGATCACTAATAAATGATAACTGGACTGATAACTGGTAACTAAACTGATAACTGATAACTAAACTAATAACTGGTAACTGATAACTGAACGGTAACTAATAATTGAACTGAAAGGAAGTAAAGATATGAATACTCCCTCTTCTGAATGATGAACAACCTATTTATCTGTATATTAAACTGCGGCCTCAATCCCAATATATATGTGTGCACAAACTGCGGCCTCGGGCCCAAGTATATGTATACATAACTGCGACCTCAGGTCCAAAATTCATAAAGCATAAACTGTGGCCTCAGGCCCAAAGATGCATAACGCATAAACTGCGGCCTCATGCCCAAATACAAGTGTTCAACATTCAGGGATTTAAAATCAGGGACTGAGAATCATACTGCAATATATGATAGTGAAATACTGAATCACATTGAGTTACGTAAATACTGGAATACTGAATAGGACTAGACTGAGACATATATTCTTGAACTGATTATGAACACTGAAACTTCAACTGTTTATAGCATACTGAGTAATCTATACTAAGACTCGGGGGCATCAAGCCCAAGTCTATATTGAATACGCATTGAGCTTACAGCGTTCAAAATGAAAGTCATGACCGAGTTATGAAGCTAGAGAATAGAAGCTCTACAATTATTCAAGGAACTAGGCTTAACTATATTTTTGAGGCAATTGATACGTCGTAAATGAAACGTAGTGTAGGGAGAATCATTAATAATCCCAAACATAGAGAGTTGGCCTCACATACCTTAACTTCCTGCTCTTGAGCATAATACAACATTCGCCAACCCCTTCAACTTCAATCTATATCAATACAAGTCAAAGGGATTTCGTATTAGCAATAATACTCATGTTTTGGTCACTTAGGCATTTTCTCAAACACTTGGTGGCATAAAGCTTCATAGTCCTTATTAATGGTGTCTCTACACCCAATAACCTATTTCTTGCTCATAGATAAATTCTAAAGTCTCAAATAGTTATAATCAACATTATTCTTTATCACCCATAAGGTAAACAACACCCTTAACCAATAATCAACAATCAACAAGCCAAACCTATAATTGTTCATGCTTTTCTATCAAACTCATCAACTCATATCTCATGAACTTGAGTCAATAATCATTAATCCAATGCTAGAATCAATTAGAGGGTGAAGACATTACCTTTTGACGTTCAATCTTCTTGAATTCGAGTTCTAGGATTTCTTCTCTCAACAATGTTGCCCAAACGAATATCTAATGATATGGAGGGTTTACCCATGTTAATAAGATATTGGGATATTGAAATTAACTTAGAATCACCATTAGAACTTACCTTGGGTGGTGGAAGGACCCTTAGGGAGTTAGGTTTTTGAGAGTTCTCCTTTCTAGAGCACGTTTTTATGTTTTGGGGCTGTGGGGGACGAAATATAGCTTTAAAATGACCCCCACTGGTGTGCCCAAGCATCTGGAGGCCTTCCCGCGCTACTGACCGCGCTAAACGGCAGTAACACTGCCTCAAAATTAGCGCGGCCGTGCTAAGGGCGCGCATATTGCATACTGTTATGTAAAATACGCATAACCTTTTGCACAGAGATCCGTTCGATCTCTATAATATATACCGTTAGAAAGCTATTTCAAAGTCCTACAACTTTCATGCTTTGAGTTTTCCCAAATTCTTTACTCATTTTCACTAAAACTTGCTGGAATACGAACTTTCTGCAAACTTAGTCGATTTTGTCAAATCTTATGCACCTCACTTTCCATCTTGATTTTGAAATAACTATTTTCACCCATAATCATACCGATGGGACTTTACATGCGCAAAATATAACCTTACTATTCCTTTAACTCATTCATACCTGAGCCGAATTTATGGGGTGTTACATTATCTCCCCATTGGGATCATTCGTCCTCGAATGATTGTCCTGACTGTAACTTCTGCTATCTCCTGACCTTAAACAGGTCTGGTGGAAACATGAACTTTCATTAACACTTGTATACTAAACTGAATGAATACCTGATTACTGAACTGTTGCAATACTAAACTGAATGACTACTACATTGACTGAATATTGGTCTACCATGGATACGTGAATACTGAACTAACATAGATATATGAATATTGAACTGGCACGAATATTTGAGTAATCTAAGTACTAAGCTGGCATGAATGTCTAAGTATTGGACTAACATGAGTAGTTGAGTATTGAGCTGACATGAGTATCTGAGTACTGAACTGACATGAGTATTTGAGTACTCGAAAGTTGAATATTATAACATGACACGTGAAATACTGGTTGTACCACCACTAATAATGGTGGCAACTCCAACTCATAAGCTAATTGACCAATCCTTCGCAAGAATCTATAAGGCCTAATATAGCAGAGACTATGCTTCCCCTTCTTCCCAAATCTCATAACGCTTTTCATAAATGAAACTTTCAGAAACACTCAATCATCAACTTGAAACTCTAGGTCTCTATGTCGCACGCTCGAATAGGACTTTTGGCGGCTCTGAGTTTTCTTCAAACGCTCTTGAATCAACTTAACTTTCTCCATTGCCTGATAGACTAAATTTGGTCCCAACAATTCCTCTTCACCAACTTTGAACCAACCAATTGGCGATCTACACCTTCGCCCATACAGAGTCTCTCACAGTGCTATCTTGATACTAGAATGGTAGGTGTTATTATTAGCAAGGTCAATGAGAGGTATGTGATTATCCCAATTACTTTAACATCAAGGACATATCCTCAATTGTTTGAATAATGCGCTCTTCCTGGCCATCTTTCTGAGGATGAAAAACTTGTGTCTAATCCTTCTGAAAGGACTTCTAAAAGTTTATTTTAAACTGAGCACCATAATCCGGAATGACGGACAACGGAGTCCCACACATCAGACGATTTTCTGAATGTACAACTCAGTATAATCTTCTACTGAATCTGTAGTTTTTTTTACTGGCAAGAAGCGTGCTAACTTGGTAAGTCGATTTACGATCATCCAATCAAATCATGCTTTTAAAATGAGCAAGATAATCCCGTTATAAATTTCCATATTTACCATCTCCACTCAAAAGTATATGTATCTTGGGATGAAAACACTAGACTTCTACTGCTTGACTTTCACTTGCTAGCAATTCGGACAATTGGCCACAAAGTCTGCGACGTTCTTTTTCATGTCGTTCAACCAATAAATCTCCTTGGTCATGATGCATATTTGGGGAAACGGGATGGAAAGAATACCAGGAATTATGAGCTTCTAACATGATCTTTCCTCTTTAAGTCCATCAATGTCTGGAATACACAATTTGTCTTGGTACCTCAAAGTACCATCATCTCCCCCTTATTCAAAATCCATCATCTTATACTTGTGAATCCCCTCTTTCAACTGCAATACGTAGGGATCATTGTCACACCTCCTTTTCCACTACACTCCCGGAAGGGCGTAAAGGAGTTTTTCCATTTAAAGGACAATCAGAATGGGATTTGGTTATTAATTGTAGAGTCGCCACTTGGGAGATTAATGGTGTCCCAAGTCACCAGTTGAATCCCGAACCAAGGAAAAATATGACTCTGTTACAGTCTGCGAACCAGAAATTCGAGTAAGGAATTTTGTTACCCGGGAGAAGGTGTTAGGCACTCCCGGGTTCCGTGGTTCTAGCACGGTCGCTTAACTGCTGCATTTGATTTTATCTGATTTTAACACATGCTAGCTTATGTTCCATCTATTCGTAAACCGCTTTTTATCATTATTTATTTTAAAATAATTGCGACGTCGTGAATACGCGTTTCGAATCACGTCGCAATCAATGCACCCGTGGTTGTCAACACATTTCGACTTCGTCGAGATTTTGGATTTGGGTCGCATCAATGCGCACCCGAGTTTAAGAAGGTAATTTAATTAATATCGCGCCTAGAGATTCTAACGTAATATTATTTTGGGGAAGGCCGTGAAGTTCGCTAAATGGCCCTCCCAAATTCTAATCATTTTTAATAACCATTTATTGAGGGCCCCACATTTATTTATTTTTGTTCGGTGAGGCTCGTCTCAATTCGTGAACCTCTTTTCTATCATTATTGATTTTATAAGAATTACGATGTCGTGAAAACGTGTTTCGAACCCCGTCGCAATCAATGCGCCCGTGATTGTCAACACATTTCGACTTCATCGAGATTTGGATTTGGGTCACGTCAATGCGCACCCGAATTTAGGAAAGTAATATTATTAAACTAACGCGCCTAAAGCAATTTCGCGTTTACAACTTTGTGAGGGCCACGAGAATTCCACTAGGTGGCACGCCATGAATTCTAAGGATCAAAATATTAATTAAGCGAGGGCCATGCATTTTGAGATTTCATTTGGCGCGGCGCGCCTTGACTAATCTATTTAAAAGATTGCTAATTTTAGTTTTGAGGGCCATAGCTATTTGTGTTACTTAATACGACACGCCCCAATTTATTTCAAAAGGAGGTATTCAGCTAAAGCCAAAGGAGATGCCAAAGATACTACAAACATAATATCATAATAATTTGTAACCTAGCACTACAGATTTTAGGGACACTGTTAAGAATCAGTCGTTTAATCACGCTAATTATCCATGGAAACGGCTGCACATTACGGCAAATGAATTTAAAATTCTCATGTAAATAAATAGTTAAAATCGGATCCCAAAACAATGTGAAAACACTTAGCTTACTGCTTTTCACCCTTAGGTACATAACTTCTTTAGATAAATTAAACAATATAGAGCTCATTTTATAACAGAAGCATGTCAAAAATTCTAGAATCGTCCAATCAATCAATGTGTATCATTTGTTTGAAATCCATTTTCCCTGCAACTATTGTGACAGCAATGCGAAACACCCAAATTTCATCTGTTCCCTCTTGCTTATTCATTTCCAAACCATTTTTATTCCACCCAAATTAAATTCCAAACACACATCCAAAGTCCATTGAAGCAACAGAAATCACAATCTCAGCAAACATGAAATAGTTAAGAGGAAATTCAACAAGTTGTGAATCCTTCAACAAAGCATAATACAAAGGATTCAAACGGAAACCACAATTCCATAACCACAACAGATCCGAGAACAAATTTATGAGGAACGTACCTCGCTGCTCAAGGTTCGAATTAATAAAAGAAGAAAGCCAAATACACCCTGAAGTCAGTAGATTGGAGCTCAACGACAACAGAGTCAACACACGCAGCTTCCGTTTCTAAAGTCGAAATCACACTCGGACACCCAGAAATCCCAATTTCGCGGCGAACAATCCAAAAATCAATTTCACATATATATCCCAAACGTCAACAACTTACGATTTATTAACATCGGAACCAAACAACGACCATAAATATTTTCACATGGTTTTATGGTAGTCAAAGTGGTTGATTCAGGGAAGATCAGGAATGGAGAAGAAAGGGGAGCTCTTTAGAGAAGGGGAGGGGTCTTAAATTTGGCCTCCTCTTCTTCAGAGAAGGGGAGCTTTTTTTTTTCCTTCCTTCTTTTTCAGAAAACCCAGAAGGGTCACGCTATATCGTTTTAGCTGCTATTGGGTCGGATATGTGAGGGGATTCTTTTTTTTGGGGAAGGTCTTAGGTGGGGAAATATTTTGGGGGGAAGGTGTTAGGTGGGGAGAAATGATTTGGGGGGAAAATATTTTGGGGAAGGTTCTTCCCATTTTTTCTTACTCCCAATTTCTTTTTATCTTCCTCTTTTTGTATTTTATTTAGTTATTTTGTACTTTATTGTCTGATTTTGTTAAATGCTAAATTAAGAACCAAAACTCAAATTGACTCTAAAATTGTACTTCCAAATTTCCAATTACACTAATTCCCTATTTTAAATGCAAACTAAACAGATTAAAACTAAAAAATGCAAAAAGACCACTTTTGTTATTTTCATTTTCCTAAAAGTAACTCACTATTAATTAATCCTAAAATGTAAAATTAAATTCAAAATGCAAATGCCAAGTATTTTGGTATTTACTATTTTTGATTTTGAAATATTAAAATGCATGAAATGCAACTAAAAAGAAAAAATTCCTAAAAAAAATCAAATAAAAATTATTTAGACTTATTTTTATGAGTTATCTTTATGTAGGGCAAAAATCACATGCTTACAGCTGCCCCTCTTTGCTCGGAAACATGAAAGGTTTTCGTGCAAAGATAAGTGAGCAAACACGAGCGATTTTTGCCCGTTCCAATATTCTGTTGTGAAGCACTTTGAAAAGCTTTGACCGCACCCTGCTTCAAAGGTTGCCTACATATCCTGGGTTAAACAGGAATCAGGTCAGTGTAGTTCGGGAGTGTCCGGTAGCTGGGACTACCGGGAGCTGTGATTTCACTGCGATTGCTGTTGTTGCTGCTTGCTGACTTCCCTTATTACA
Organism: Nicotiana sylvestris; assembly: GCF_000393655.2. Lineage (NCBI taxonomy): Eukaryota > Viridiplantae > Streptophyta > Magnoliopsida > Solanales > Solanaceae > Nicotiana > Nicotiana sylvestris. The sequence continues at coordinate 113,690,925 of NC_091057.1, forward strand.
CCGTGCAAAAATAAAAGAAGTTAGACTAAGCTATGAACTATGAATTACAAAAGTCCTATCTAAATTCTTCAAACTTGCTCTTGTACTTCCTTGTTGCCTTGTTGTCTTGTGTTGTCTTGTTGCCTCATTGTCTTGTGTTTTCTCGATAAAATTCCCTGTTGCTATTTCCCCTGGTTAACTGAGATGTTGTTCCCTCTCTCCAAACTGCTGAACTTGAATAAACTTGAACTCGAATGTATTCCTCTGTTATCCAAGCGGGCTCCTGATTGCTGAACTTGAACTTGAAAGTACTCCTCTATTATCCAGGCGGGCTCCTGACTTTGACTACTTAAAAATGTAACACCTCCATTCTCCAGGCGGGCTCCTGACTTCGAATACACAAAGAAATTGATTGAAAACTAAAATCTGAATTGTGTCACTTCTGTTTTTCAGGCGGGCTCCTGACTTTTGAATTTTGAAATTGTATGCCTCTGTTCTCCAGGCGGGCTCCTGATTTTCTGAAACTTGAAATTGTATGCCTCTGTTCTCCAGGCGGGCTCCTGACTTCAAAATTGGAAATGTATGCCTTTGTTCTCCAGGCGGGCTCCTGATTTCAACATGGACAAAGAGATTGATTGAAAACTAAAATTGAATTGTATCACCTCTGTTCTTCAGGCGGGCTCCTGACTTCTAAATTTTGAAATTGTATGCCTCTGTTCTCCAGGCGGGCTCCTGATTTCAAAAATAGACGAACTAAGAAAACTTCCTGCCCCAGTTTGGGAAAACTGGGGCTCGTTATCATATAATAATAAGGGTTGAAAACTAAAACTTGCATGCTTTGAAATTTACAGACTGAAACGTATTCCTCTGTTATAGGGGCGGGTTCCCCACTTCAACACTTTACCACTACTCTAAAGTGCAGACCTGGAACAACTTACGTCTCCCTATGCTACTCTTCATTTTCTTGTATTTTAACCATGCCATACTTGTGATTAAACTGGGTTAATACCTGCTCTTCCCTCACGGAGATCCCTTCTGCCAAACAATTTTCTGCCCCTGTTTTGATCAAAGAAAATTCCGTTAGTTTAAAAATAGTGGTTAGCTGATGGCACTCTTGCTGCATCGTCCTTCCCTTGCCTTGCTTTGTGTTGACTAACTTCCTCTGAACTGCCTGACTTTCCAACCGACTTCCACATCCCCAATTTCTGACCACCTGAATGTTTTTGTACCCATACTGTTGTCTCATCTTTCCGACCCTTTTTTCCTGGACCTTCACACTTCTCACAACATTTCCCAAATATTTTGCCGGTGCAACTTCCGGCGACCTCCCCTATCACATTATGCTTTACCATTTCCTAAAGTTGGTAGTGGGCTTTGAGATCCTTTCCCCTTTGCTTTAAACGAAACTGACATTAGAACATTTAGACAAACAAAACCCCAGAAGAGAATGAAATGCAATGGTTTTTACGAGTTAAGGATAAGAAGAATCCAAAACCGGCTGACCAAAAAAAATGAAGTAAAGGAAAGAAACTTGTCTAACCGGAACAGCTGGTACCAATGGTCCTGACATGCATTTTGGGTTAATCGGCCCAATCTGTCTAACTAACCAACTTTCAATTGCCACACTTTATTGCCCCAGAATTTCTATCGCTTGATTACTTTACCCAGACCTTAACCTTGTTCATCCTGCGGTGTCTCGAGACAGTTTTCCAACCACAGACCTTTTGCCAATTAATAATTTTTCAACTCCCTTTCGCCTCAAGGTGCCCGTGAAGGTTTTCACCACTAAGACTCTCTCATTTTATTTTCTCTCAGCTCCCGTCGCCTTACGGTGCCCGTGAAGGTTTTCACCAATAAGACTCTCTCATTTTTACTGTTGTTCTTTCTTTCTTGAACCAGAGTGTTGCCACTGCTACAAATTACCGCTATCTGCTCGACTCGGCATTTCTTAGGAATTGATTAGAAGGTCTTTCTTTGGACCGTAGTGTAGGCTTTTGGATTGGGTTAGAAAGAAAAGTATAAAAGGCTCAAAACAATTCAAATGGGTTTAAATTACAACTCTCGGAATCCAATTTTCACAACAATCACAACTTCTGCCCCAGTTTCTTGCTTGGGGACTTTTGGATTTTTGTTTTGGTATGACTGAACCTCGGAGTAAGGCTGCCTACGTACCCTTTCGGGATCAAGTCAAACGTAGTTCACTGTATCATAGTTACCTTTGTTGTTGTGTGTTTTTTTTCTTTCTTTTCTTCTTCTTTTCCTTCTCTTTCTCTTTTCCTTCACTTTTCATTTTTCTTTTTTTTTTCTTCTTTTGCCTTCTTCTTTCTTTTTTTTTTCTTTTCTTTTCTTTTTCCTTTGCTTTCTTTTTTTTTTATTTTTTTATTTTTTTTCTGTTCGACACCTGTGCTCCTTGATAGTGTCATTGATTCCAAAAGAGGGGTATGAAAAATAAGTAAGGCTCAAAGGGGATGACAAGGGATAAAAGTGTTTGGATAGTAGGACAAAACACCTTCGTCATTTCAATCTTTAAGATATGCCAAATACAAACAAATACATTCAGAAATAAAGAAATCATACATAATATCTCTTGACTGCATCAGAATTGATGGTCATTTCTATACATTTTCCTTCTACATCTGTCAAATACAATGCCCCGTTAGACAACACTCTGGTTACCACAAATGGTCCCTGCTAGTTTGGGGCAAATTTTCCTTTTGTTTCAGCCCAATGAGGCAAAATCCGCCTCAGTACTAACTGTCCGACTTCGAATTCCCTTGGACGCACTTTCTTGTTGTATGCTCTTGCCATTCTTCGTTGGTACAGTTAACCATGACACACTGATGCCAATCTTTTCTCGTCAATCAAACTCAACTGCTCAAGGCGGCTTTTCACCCATTCATCATCATCGATCTCAGCCTCCGCAATGATTCGCAGAGACGGGATTTCCACCTCCGCAGGTATTACTGCCTCGGTGCCATACACCAATGAATAAGGAGTCTCCCCCACCAAGGTACGAACGGTGGTGCGGTATCCTAACAATGCAAAAGGTAATTTCTCATGCCACTGTCTAGACCCTTCAACCATCTTCCGGAGTATTTTCTTTATATTCTTATTGGCTGCTTCAACCGCACCATTTGCCTTTGGACGGTACGAAGTAGAATGCCTATGGGTAATCTTAAACTAATCACATGTCTCTTTCATCAAATGGCTATTAAGATTAGCTCCATTATCCGTGATGATTACCTTCGGAATCCCAAACCGACAGATGATATTTGAGTGCACGAAGTCGACCACAGCTTTCTTAGTTACAGACTTGAACGTCTTAGCTTCCACCCATTTGGTAAAATAGTCTATAGCTACCAGAATAAACCTGTGCCCATTTGACGCTGCTGGATCGATTGGACCAATAACATCCATGCCCCATGCAACAAAAGGCCATGGTGCGGACATCGTATGTAGTTCTGATGGTGGAGAGTGAATCAAATATCCATGCACTTGGCACTGATGACACTTACGCACAAAACTAATACAATCCCGCTCCATAGTGAGCCAATAATAACCTGCTCGGAGAATCTTTTTTGCTAGAACGTACCCACTCATATGCGGTCCACAAACTCCAGAATGTACCTCAGTCATGATTGATGTAGCCTGTCTCGCGTCCATGCATCTTAACAACCCGAGATCTGGAGTTCGTTTGTACAACACTCCTCCACTAAAGAAAAACCCGCTTGCCAATCGCCGAATCATTCTTTTCTGATCCCCGGTGGCCTGTACCGGATATACTCTCATCCTGATGTACTCTTTGATATCATGGAACCAAGGCTCACCGTCAATTTCCTCTTCTATCATGTTACAATAAGCATGCTGATCACGGACCTGAATCTGCAACGGATCAATATAAGCCTTGTCTGGATGATGCAACATCGACGCCAAAGTAGCCAAAGCGTTGGCAACCTCATTATAAACCCTTGGAATGTGCCTAAATTCTATAGCCTGAAACCGCTGACAAAGCTCATGCAGACATTGTCGGTATGGTATAAGCTTCAAATCCCGTGTTTCCCATTCTCCTTGAATTTGGTGTACCAGTAGGTCCGAGTCACCCATGACCAAGACTTCCCGAACACCCATATCTACAGCTAATCTCAATCCCAATATACATGCCTCATATTCTGCCATGTTGTTCGTATAGTAGAAACGAAGTCGAGTTGTAACAGGGTAATGCTGACCTGTTTCAGAAATAAGTACCGCTCTTATTCCCACGCCTTTCATATTTGTAGCCCCATCAAAGAAAAGTTTCCATCCCAGCTTCTCAGCTTGTTCCAATTCATCAATGTGCATCACCTCTTCATCAGGGAAATAAGTTTTCAAAGGTTCATAATCTTCATCGACGGGGTTCTCAGCCAAATGATCGGCTAGTGCCTGTGCTTTCATCGTAGTCCGTGTCACATAGATAATGTCGAACTCTGTGAGCAGGATCTGCCACTTTGCAAGCCTCCCTGTGGGCATGGGCTTCTGAAAAATATACTTCAGCGGGTCCAAGCGAGATATGAGGTAAGTAGTGTAGGATGACAAATAATGCTTCAACTTCTGTGCCACCCAAGTTAGGGCGCAACATATCCTTTCCAGATGAGTATACTTAACCTCGTAAGATGTGAACTTCTTGCTGAGATAGTAGATAGCCTGCTCCTTTCTACCCGTAACATCGTGCTGCCCCAGTACACAGCCGAATGAATTATCCAAAACCGTCAGATATAGAATCAAAGGCCTCCCTGGTTCTGGAAGGACCAACACGGGTGGGTTCGACAAATACCCCTTTATCTTATCAAAAGCCTCCTGACATTCATCAGTCCATTTGACCGTAGCGTCTTTCTTCAACAATTTGAAAATCGGCTCACAAGTTGTCGTGAGTTGAGCAATGAACCTGCTAATATAGTTCAATATTCCTAACAAACTCATCACCTCGGTTTTGTTTCTTGGAGGTGGCAATTCCTGAATGGCTTTGATCTTCGACGGGTCTAATTCAATACCCCGCCGGTTGACTATAAACCCCAACAACTTCCTAGATGGCACCCCGAAAGCACACTTTTCAGGATTGAGCTTGAGATTGTACATGCGAAGCCTTTGAAAGAACTTCCTCAAATCTCTGACATGGTCGGATTGTTGTCTAGATTTCACGATCACATCATCCACATACACCTCGATTTCTTTGTGTATCATATCATGGAATATAGTTGTCATGGCCATAAGTTGCCCCAGCATTTTTTAAACCAAACGGCATGACCCGATAACAATACGTTCCCCACGGCGTGATGAATGCCGTCTTTTCTGCATCTTCCTCATCCATTAGAATCTGATGATAACCCGCGTAACAATCCACAAAAGAACCAATATCATGCTTGGCACAATTGTCAATCAATATATGGATGTTGGGCAGGGGGAAATTGTCTTTTGGACTTGCCTTGTTAAGATCCCGATAATCGACGCACACCCTAGTCTTGCCATCTTTCTTCGGCACAGGCACAACATTAGCTAACCAAGAGGTATACCGTGTAACCTGAATGACCTTTGCGTCAAATTGCTTGGTAATTTCCTCTTTGATCTTCACACTTATGTTCGTTTTGAATTTCCTCAACTTCTGCTTGACAGGAGGGAATGCCAGATCAGTGGGCAATTTGTGGACCACCAAATCGGTGCTTAGACCTGGCATATCATCATACGACCATGCAAAAACATCTTTGTACTCATGCAATACTCTAATTATCTCCTCCTTGAGTTGTGGCTCCAGATGAACACTCACTTTAGTTTCCCGCACATTGTCTTGGTCCCCTAGATTAACTGCTTCTGTGTCATTTAGGTTAGGTTTGGGTTTTTCTTCAGAGTGACTTAATTCTTTACTAATTTCCTCATAAGCTTCATCGTTGTTACATTCCACCCCATCATCACACTCGATTTCTTGTATTATTGTTTCTGAGCTAGATTGGCTTTTAAAACTGGGCCGAAGATTCCTCATGCATGTTATATCATTGATATCAGCATAAAAAGAACTGTACAGAAGAAAAGAAAAAAAAATGGAAACAAAATTAGGAACGAAGAAAATTGCATTTCATTGAATGTAAAGATAACAAGGTTTTAACTCATCCAAACGGACGGAACATAGCAACTGGATTACAAACCCTGGAATAATCCAGGTGACAAAAGGAAAACAAAACCCACTACCACGACTCCCTCCGAACTGGAAGAGGAGTAGCTTCCCAATTGTTGATGTTAGCATGTGGTTCAATGTACTGTATATCTGCTCCGTTTGACTCTTCCCCGGCCTCAACCATGTTTACTTCAGCAAATACTCTCTCGAACACCTTATCCAAGTTCCCCTCTGCCCCAATCAGTGGACCTGACTCCTTTGCCAATGACTGCTTCTTGCTACCCGGCCTGACGAAGGACCTGGACAAGCGTGGAATCGGTTTGGGGAGAACCCAAGCTTTCTTTTTCAATTTACGAGCCCTTCTAACATCTGCCGTTGTTGGTTTGAACCCCAATCCGAAGGTGTCCAGATTTTTGGGCAGAGAAACAGGTTGAATAATGCCCTGAAGTTCAGCCCCAGACCTTTTCCTAGCACGAACCCATTACTCAGCATTTCTGATACTACCATGACGGTCGCAGCTGCCACCCTGGGACATGGAATGCTTTTACCCTCGGGCACTCTGCTTACCGGGACCGTGTCGAAGACCTGATAAACCCATGGTCCCTTATCATCTTCAGTTTCTATAAAGGGCACAATGGCATCATTCATGGCGCATGTGGGATCTTCCCCATATAACACAATTTCTCGTCTGTCCCACTCGAACTTGACCATTTGGTGCAGTGTGGAAGGCACTGCTTTGGCCGCGTGGATCCATGTCGACCCAACAAAAGATTATAGGACACTGCAGCATCCAACACCTGAAATTCCATAGTGAACTCGACTGGGCCAATAGTCAATTCGAGTACAATATCCTTACTGTGTTTGTTCCCCCTCCGTCGAACCCTCGAACACAAATGCTATTTTTGCGGAGTCTATCATCATCAATCTTCAACTTGTTCAATGTGGACAACGTACAAATATTAGCACTTGACCCGTTATCGATCAGTGCCCGAGTAACCATTGAACCTTCACACTTGAACGTCAAGTAGAGAGCTTTATTGTGTTCTGTGCCTTCCACAGGCAATTCATCATCAGAAAATGCTACCCTGTTTACCTCAAAGATCTTGTTGGCAATTGTCTCTAGATGGTTCACTGAATTTTGTCAGGCACATGAGCTTCATTCAATATCTTCATCAAAGCTCGGCAATGCTCGTCAGAATGGATCAATAATGACAACAACGAGATCTGGGCCGGTGTTTTTCTCAATTGTTCAACAATGGAATAATCTTTCACTTTCATCTTTTTCAGAAACTCTTCTGCCTCTTCTTCCGTCATAGCCTTTTTGACTAGCACTGGATTGTCTTTAGCGCCCCTAGCCTTTCTCAACTCTTCGGGAGCAAAACAATGTCCCGACCGAGTTAGTCCTTGTGCTTCACAACTCTCTTCCTCAATTTCCTTTCCTTTGTATGTCACCACTACCTTGTCATATTTCCACGGTACGACTTTGCTATCAACCACGGGTAATTGGACTACCGGTTTTATGACAACTGGTTCTATGTAGGCCCATTTCACAACAACCACGAGTGTAGATGATGACCCTGGTACCACCAACTTGACTGGCTCTGGCTTTTTTGCAGCAACAAATGATCCTTTTCCCATTACCAACACTGGCTTATCTTTTATTGCTTTTAGCTGAACCACTGGCCTTGCGCTCACTGTCTTTTATTTGACCTTGGCTTCCGTAGAACGGATCACCATAAACACCTACGAGGGTTTTTTAGGCTCTGACCCCTTATGTATCAGTTCGATCATATTGGCTTCATAATGCGCTGGTAACGGATTTTGATTGATGTTTGGGGCTTCTGGAGCCTGTACTTCAATACGGCGATTATCAATGAGCTCTTGTATCACGTTTTTCAACTTCCAACATTTTCAGTATCGTGCCCCGGCATCCCTGAGCAATACTCGCAGCTAACAGAATGGTCCAGGTTTCTGGGAAGGGGGTTTGGTGCTTTGGACTCAATTGGGGTCAACATTCCCAACTGTTTCAATCTATGGAAGAGAGCGGTGTAAGATTCTCCCAGCGGAGTAAATGTTTTTCTGTTTGGGGCCTTCTCACTTCTAAAAGCTTGGTTTGGGCGGAAGCTGGTTCCTAATCTGTTTTCCCTGGGAGGTGGATAGGTGTTTTGTGGGGGTGGATGTGTGTTTTGGGGATTCGGTGCACGCCATTGCGAGTGCACCGGAGGCTGAGTGTAGGTCTGGGCGTGGTGGATAGAAAAGTGTGGTTCTGGTGGTGGATAGTAGTGTTGCGGTGGGCCATATGGGGTATATTGGTAGTTTGGGTAGTGGGGTTTGGGTTGGTTGTAGTAGAGTGGAGGGTTATTGGGCCTGGACCAAGCACTAGCTTCAACCGTAGCAACTTCTTCCTTCTTCTTCTTTCCAAGCACACCACCAGTACCGCTTTGGATGGCCTGGGTGGTTGCTTTCAATGCCGAGTAGCTCAAGATCTTGTTAGATTTCAATCCCTCTTCAATCATGGCTCCCATCTTTACCACTTCATTAAACGACTTTCCGACAGATGTCACCAGATGACCAAAATAGGTAGGCTCCAATGTTTGCAAGAAGTAATCTACCATCTCACTCTCCCTCATTGGAGGATCAACCCTTGCTGCTTGTTCCCTCCAGCGGAAACCAAACTCTCTAAAACTTTCCACTGGCTTCTTTTCCAGCTTCAACAATGACAGACGATCGGGGACTATCTCAAGGTTATACTGAAAATGGCCAATGAATGCCTGTGCCAAATCATCCCATGTATACCATGGGCCGGGGTCCTGTCTCGTGTACCATTCTAGTGCGGATCCGCTCAGGCTTTGACTGAAATATGCTATCAACAATTCATCCTTCCCCCCAGCACCTCTCATTTTGCTACAAAAACCACGCAGATGGGCTACTGGGTCACCGTGCCCCTCATACAAGTCAAACTTCGGCATTTTAAACCCCGCAAGCAACTGAACATCAGGGAAAGGGCACAAATCTTTGTATGCGATGCTGACTTGGTTGCCTAAACCATGCATGTTCCTGAAGGATTGCTCCAGGCTTTTAACTTTACGAATCACTTCCTCCTGTTCTGCATTCTTAACCGGTTTCTCAACTTCTCCCGGGATTTCAAAATGGGGAGAATAAGTATATGGCTCAGGCGCTTTGAAAGTGGGTTCGGGAGGGTAATATTGGGTGTCGTGAGCTTGGAATAGCGGCTCACTAGACGATCTATGTAATGAGGCTGGGGGAGGTGCCACAAAGACTGGAACCATGGGTGGGGGAGGGTTCTGTTTGGGGGGTGGAGCTGGGGGAGCGTATGAAGTGGTACCATAGCCCTGGATGTAAGATGGATTAGCGGGATATAGTGGTGCTGGATGTCCCTAAGACCATGCCCGATGCATTTCAGCCATTTGTGCTTTTAGTTTCCTCATCTCTTCTTTCATAGCACCCACATCTGTTACCTCAACTTCATTCGAAGGGTCTACGATGCTGATTTACGAATCCTGTCCTATCATTTTTACTTTATCTTTCGACCGAGTGTTGTACAGGTGAGTTGCCAGAATTGCCAATCAACTAACCACCTGCCTGAACTCACACATTTAGACAACCACTTTGTTAGCAATTAAGTCTTAACAAATTTGACAACCGCACGTTGGCATGAATGCACATATACAGTTAATCATTTCTATTATGCGTTTGCTCGATTGCATGCGTCATCCCGGCACTTCGTTCCTTCTTTCTTTTTACCTTGCTTTCACATTTTTTGTGCTCTTTTCTTTTTCCTATTTCTTTCTCTTTTGTGTTTTCGCTCATCTTTTTTTTTCTTTTTTTTTTCTTTTTTTTCCAATCCCTTCTTTTTATCTCTCTTTCTTTCTTATGTTATGATTGCGGTTGAATCCTATGGAGATTGCCTACGTATCGTGACCCCGCACGAATCAGACCAAGCGTAGTTCGTGAAAAATCAATGCAAAAATAAAGGGTGGAAATAAGAATAAAATTTTTGAAAATTTCATTTTTTTGTTACTAAAACAAACTATTACAAACTAAACATTTTCCGGAATGAAACTAACAGACGCAAAATAAAAACAAACACAGACTCTAAGATTGCAAACATACTTGACCTGAAAAGATAACAGACAGACGAAAGACAGACTCAAAATGGTAGAAAATTACAGACTTGGCCTATGCATACTCTAGTGCTTCAAACTTAGGTGTCCGCGGGGCGTCGTTCGACCTCGCCGCGGGCCTAGGATCCAAATTTCTTTCAAGCTGCTCTAATTCATTCATGGTTCGTTTCACATAGATCATCACTGCAGAGACAAAAGTAGTAGGGGTCATGTCTTCACAAACCCGGCATCTCCTGAAAATGGCATGAGCAATGGCTCTAATTCTGTCTTTTGTTTGCTTCTTTTCTATAAGCAATCGTCGTATCTGATCACTGCATGTCTTTAAAGCTCGAGAGTCCTGCAGGTGTTGATCTTGCAACTGCTGCACTTCTACCTCCATTTGGGCCAAAATATCGTAACAATGTCCACTTTCAATTCCAAAATCTCTAGCCTGCCTAACCATTTTACCTTCAAGAGCGACCACTTTTCTCTTTAAATCGGCGACAATTTTCTCATGGTCCCTTTTCAATTGATTCAAGTACTGACGACGCTCCTCTGTTCTGGTAGCCCATTGTGCTTTAAGCTCTGCCATGATATTTTCGGATTTATCTAATTCATCCCGCCATTCCCTGACTTCGTTTTCCAATCTTTTTATCAATTGCTCATCGGATCGGCTCCTCGGTTGCTTATCGACGGTTATCTTCAATTGCCGGATTTGGGCCCTAAGCGCTTCGTTTTCTCGAGCCAGTCTGTTCTTTTCACCTTGATCCGCGGCAACCTGTACACTGTTCTCAAATTTCAGACTCTCAACTTGCTGCTTCATTTTACCAATCTCAACTCGATAGCCTTCTTCCTTTGCTAACCAGTCTCACTGCTCTTGGGACGACTTGGCGAAATCTTCAAGATGAGGTCGTTTAGCCGGTCTCCCACATGCCACGTCACCTCTGAACCAATCATGATACCCTGGGGCAACTTCCCCTTTAACCCTATCTGACACACAAGTGTTCGCCATCAAATGTTGACACTCACTCCAGATTTGGCGAACCTCTTCCTCGGGGAACCGACCGTCAGGACTAATTTCGACCACTTGGGTACTCAGATCTTCATCTCTCGGTACTACTTGATACCTCCCGAGTTGCCTCAGAACCCGATATGGTGCATAGGGCTGGATGCTTTTGAGTCCCATCAACAGAAAATGCGGCCGGGCTGCTGGCATATATATGACTTCTTCGACAGGAAACCATCCAAGCACCCACTGTATCTGGCTGGCAGTGAGGTTCCGAAATAATGATATCCAAGCCGTGACTCCTTCAGGTAGACTAGCCCCTTTGATTCTTGTCTAAAATTCTCCTATACAAGTTTTCTCAAACGAACCATAACTCAATAGCTGAGAGCGAGGGCACAAATGCTCAGTCATCCACATTTGTAACAACAAGTTACATCCCTCAAAAAATTTGCCCCCATATTTGCACGCAGTGAGAGCCCGGAAGATGTCAGCCACGATCATAGGTGCTAAAGTGTTTTTCCCCATGGCTTGCAAGGTACTGACGACCCCCGCTACTTTCAAATCAATATTACCATCTTTCCTTGGGAATATTTTGAGGCCCAAAAAGGCTATCATAAAAGCCACCCATCTGTGTTCCTCCCATTTTTGTCGGTTACTTCTACTGCATAGCTTAAAGTCTGGATTATTGAAACAGCCCACGTGGCCATATCTATCATATATGAAGCGGAAACTGTAGAAACCCTTTGCAAAATCTGGATGATGAATTGTTCGGGGTATTTTCAAGGAATCCAAGAACCGGTGTATGGTAATGGCCCTGGGAGCAATTAAGTATTTGAACCTCAATGGAGCTTGATCACTTCCGATATACCCCGCTACTTCTTCCAATGTTGGGGTGAGCTCAAAGTCCGAGAAATGAAATACATTATGTGCCGAATCCTAATAAGCGGCCAATGCCGTGATAATATCCCCCCGAGGCTGAATGTCTAATAAATCCGAAAGATCTTTCAAATATTTTTTCACTTCGTCTTGCCCTTCTTTGCCTAAATCATTCCACCATAATTGCAGCTCAAAAGGGATTTTGGTCATTATTGAAAAAGGCTCATTTATCATCGTGCTCATCCTGCACATTTATTAAGGCGATTAAGCAAAAAAGAAAAACTTTTATTCGACTCCAAAAAAAGACTATCTATATTATCGACTCAAAATTACCCCTATATTTTCAAATGAAGAACTCAATTCTCAAACGCGGCCTTTCAGCACTTCGGGAACAAAGATTTTAAGGCCGCGGAAGTCAACCGGTCACACATCAAAAATTGACCAAAATGGCCGTTTTTGCAAAGTCAGCCTTCCAGCGTCCCTTTTGGGGACATTCGGCTATTTATGACAAGACGGCTCTACTTAGCTTATTCACAACTCTTACTTGTTTTTATTTAAGATAAAAGACCCGATATTGCAACACGGCCTTTCAACGCCTCGATGACGAAAACTTAAGGCTGTGAGGGTCGAAAAAATGAAAACATGACCAAAGGTGGCTATTTATGCAAGGTCAGCCTTCCGGCATTCCGTTTGGGAACATTTGGCTATCTTTGACAAAACAGCATCACCCAACTTTGTTATGACGAAAAATAAAAAATTTGACATTTTTGGCTATTTTTGCAAAGGAAAGGTTGGACCCGATGAGGGTTGCCTACGTATCCCACACCATGTGAGAATCAAACCGGCGTAGTTAGGGCAAATTAACCGAACTATTTTAAAACAATACTCTCTTCATTTTCATTTTTCTTTTTCAACAAACAACAAACAACCTATTTTTCCAAACTAAGAATAAAAGACTTTCTTTTTCAACAAACACTTTCCAAAATAAAAGACTCTTTTTTCCTTATTTTTCTTTTGCTTTTAGTAAAACAGACTATTAGAAATAAAGCATTTTCTTTTTTCATTTTCTCAAAATTTCGGCAGAGTTTCGACAGTGTTTGGGCATTGGGTTTTTCTAGGATAATCAATTAACTCCCTAACTGCTATTTTTTTTTATTCCAACATTTCCGAGATTCAGAAACCGATCAACATGCAGGTTCGGAACAAATAAATGCACAACACAAGAGAATGCATCAGGATGATCTTGTCATTTCAGGTTGCTAGTCCTAGACGGACCCAACCCCTGTGTTGAGTCCCCTAAGTCAAATGCAATGTGATGCAAATAAGCGTTCCTACTAGGGATCCGGCATGAAGTCATGTTATTCTATGTTGAAAACCTGGGTCGGTGTTCTAGACTGTGTACCCGAGCGGACAACTCTAGTCGAGGAGGGGGAAACTTACCGGGAACCAAAAGGCCATCCGGCTTCGTAACTTGTCCGGCCTCTTTCTTATTTCAAGGTATGACACTAACAGAATAGGGAGTCTCAACCAGTAAGCACATCCCCGGAGGTGAAGAGATAAGGGTGTCGGCACAGTTTATATACAGTTCAGATAATATCAAAGCGGTAACATTTAGCACATTCAGCATAAAACATGTGGGAAAATCAGATACGATCAAATACAATAATTTATCTAAGCTCGAATTCTAAACCCTGAACCAGAGATTCTGGGTTCGATCCCCAGCAGAGTCGCCAGAGCTGTCACACCTCCTTTTTCACTACACTCCCGGAAGGGCGTAAAGGAATTTTTCCATTTAAAGGACAATCAGAACGGGATTTGGTTATTAATTGTAGAGTCGCCACTTGGGAGATTAATGGTGTCCCAAGTCACCGGTTGAATCCCGAACCGAGGAAAAATATAACTCTGTTACAGTCTGCGAACCAGAAATCCGAGTAAGGAATTCTGTTAACCTAGGAGAAGGTGTTAGGCACTCCCGGGTTCCGTGGTTCTAACACGGTCGCTTAACTGCTGCATTTGATTTTATCTGATTTTAACACATGCTAGCTTATGTGCCATCTATTCGTAAACCGCTTTTTATCATTATCTATTTTAAAAGAATTGCGACGTCGTGAAAACGCGTTTCGAACCACGTCGCAATCAATGCACCCGTGGTTGTCAACACATTTCGTGTCACGACCCAAAATCCCAACCCGATCGTGATGGCGCCTCTCGTGGGGACAAGGCCAGCCAACAACAAAACAATACATCTCTTTATAATTACTTAGCAGGAATAAGTCTAATTCGCAGATAATATAATCACAAGTGCGAAGTAAACATGATAGAATAATGGAAACCATCCCGACTCAGCCCAAAATCGGGGTGTTACAAGCCACGAGCATCTAAAGATATAAATACTAATACAAGACCAGCAATATACAGAATGGAATTTAGAATCAATGAAGAAATACGGTGCCATGAACGCTGACGGTCACCTTGCTCAGCTACAATAGTATACCTTCAGTCCGCTAATAACCCGCTACCGAGTGAACAATACCTGCAACTGCACGCGAGGTGCAGGGAGTAAAGTGAGTACTTCAAACTCAGTGGTAATAAGAGTAAATAATAACTGAGCGATAAGAAATCACGTAAGAACACTTCATCATGCTATCTAAGATGGTACAACCCTTTTTGAAAACAGTAATTCCATGAAAATCCTTTATAAAATATCTGACTCAGTTTTAAACCTCTTTTGAAAATATTCTTTTTAACAGTTGCAAAATAATTCCAGCCATCAGTGTCACTATGCACAGAAACCCGCCCCTCGGGCAATATCTTCGTTCCTGGTCAGCCACTCGGGCCCCAACACTCAAGGATCAGATAGCACCAGCAAAAGCAGATAAATATCTCCAGAAATATCACAACAACAAATAATGAACAAATGCATGAATGCAATGCAATGCATATGATGGTACATTCCAGTACCCACTGCGGCGTGCAGCCCGAGCCATCCATATTTATTTATCGTCGACGGCGCTCACTGGGGGTGTGTACAGACTCCGGAGGGGCTCCTACAGCCCAAGCGCAATATCTTGGTCAGTCATTGTTACCTGACCGGTCAGCCATTGTTACCTGACCAATTTATATCATATAGTGCCATTGTTACCACTGTTCAAGTATATCATCCAGTGTCATTGTTACCACTATTTCAAGTATATCACACAGTGTCATTGTTACCACTGTTTCAAGTATATCACGCAGTGTCATTGTTACCACTGTTTCAAGTATATCACACAGTGTCATTGTTACCACTGTTTCAAGTATATCACACAGTGTTATTGTTACCACTATTTCAAGTCACTTTATAATCAGTCCAGAAAATAATATAATAAGCCCCATGGGCATTTACAAAATCGAAGTTTCCAACCCGAAATGCATTTAAAATATCATTTAAGTTTTCAAAACTTAGAAATACGACTGGGTTTGCAAAACATCATTTAAAACCTTGGACTGAAGTTAGATGATATGCAAATCATGCTAAGCAGTAATATCAATCCTCGAAGGATTTTACAAGTCGGCACAAGGCCCCAAACATGGCAATCAGCCCAAATTATGAAGATAACAAGTAGTTTCAGTCAAATACGCAGTAAAATCAACAACCGGGACGGACCAAGTCACAATCCCCAATGGTTCTCTACCCCACGCTCATATTCGGCGTGCAAGTCACCTCAATACAGCACTATGATGTGCAAATCCGGGGTTTCAAACCCTCAAGATATCATTTACAAGTATTACTCACCTCGAACCGGTGAAATCTCTAGCCCGCGACGCCTTTGACCATTAAACCGGCCTCCACGCGCGTCGAATCTAACCAAAATCAAAGCAAATACATCACAATATGCTAAGGGAACTATACCCAATCGAAAACAATCGAGAAATGTCGAAATTCACGAAATTTGCAAAACCCGAGCACCGGGCCCACATCTCGAAACTCAGCAATTTTTACATCAATACGATCCTTATCTCGCCACGAGTCTATACATACCAAATTCACAAAAATCGGAGTCCATTTGACCCCTCAAATTACCATTTTAGAATTTCAATCTCAAGCCCTAATTTCTTATAATTTGGCTATGTTTTCATGGATTTCAAGGATGATTCTTCAATAAAATCATGCATTTAACTCATAAAACTTACCTCTAATCGATCTCAGTTGAAACTTCTTTCAATCCCCGTCCAAAAGCTCTCAAAAATGACTGAAAATGGTGCAAAAATGGCCCAAAATCGGGTATAAACTCGCTGCCCAGATTTTTCCGCGATTACTGTTCAATCGAAACTCAATTCGGAGCTCGTTTGTCTAGTTCAATACCCATTTCGCTCGTTAAACAATTAACTCACATTTCGCGTCAAAAACCCAATCGCGACTTGGTGAAATTAAACCAAAATTTCCAGATCAGTCCTATAATTCATGATTTAAATTTTGGAAGTCTCGAAATCAAATTTGGATCTTTAGAACTAAAAATGAGCCTTTAGATCATTACATTTATGCTCAAAACGGCAAAAATCTTCCAAAAATGACCCGTTGGGCATCCGAAACACACCCGAGGCCCCCGGGACCCCGACCAATAACACCAACCAGTGCCAAAATATATTACGGACTTTCTCGAGGCCTCAAATCACATCGAACAACGCTAAAATCATGAATCAACCTCCTATCCAAGCTTTATGAACTTTAGAACTTCCAACTTTTATTTCAGACTGGCCTAACGTCAAACTCACAGAGATTACACCTCGCCCCTCAATCGGGGAATCAAAAGCCATTGAGGCACATCTGATACTGAGTGCCCGTTCGTGCATACGATCACGCGGAAAGAATTTCAAGAGTTTCCTTTCAAGCTGAATCAAGGACGCACGATAAAAATTCAAGAATGTGAAGTTTTCCTAAAGGTTTTGCAGCCTCTCGAGGATAAATACAGACGTCTCCGTACCGATCCGCGAGACTCTACTAAACCTGCTCATGACTCGTGAGACCTAGTAACCTAGGTTCTGATACCAACTTGTCACGACCCAAAATCCCAACCCGGTCGTGATGGCGCCTCTCGTGGGGACAAGGCCAGCCAACAATAAAACAATACATATCTTTATAATTACTTAGCAGGAATAAGTCTAATTCGCAGATAATATAATCACAAGTGCGAAGTAAACATGATAGAATAATGGAAACCATCCCGACTCAGCCCGAAATCGGGGTGTCACAAGCCACGAGCATCTAAAGATCTAAATACTAATACAAGACCAGCAATATACAGAATGGAATTTAGAATCAATGAAGAAATACGGTGCCGTGAATGCTGACGGTCACCTTGCTCAGCTACAATAGTATACCTTCAGTCCGCTAATAACCCGCTACCGGGTGAACAGTACCTGCAACTGCACGCGAGGTGCAGGGAGTAAAGTGAGTACTTCCAACTCAGTGGTAATAAGAGTAAATAATAACTGAGCGATAAGAAATCACGTAAGAACACTTCATCATGCTATCTAAGACGGTACAACCCTTTTTGAAAACAGTAATTCCATGAAAATCCTTTATAAAATATCTGACTCAGTTTTAAACCTCTTTTGAAAATAATTCTTTTTAACAGTTGCAAAATAATTCCAGCCATCAGTGTCACTATGCACAGAAACCCGCCCCTCGGGCAATATCTTCGTTCCTGGTCAGCCACTCGGGCCCCAACACTCAAGGATCAGATAGCACCAGCAAAAGCAGATAAATATCTCCAGAAATATCACAACAACAAATAATGAACAAATGCATGAATGCAATGCAATGCATATGATGGTACATTCCAGTACCCACTGCGGCGTGCAGCCCGAGCCATCCATATTTATTTATCATCGACGGCGCTCACTGGGGGTGTGTACAGACTCCGGAGGGGCTCCTACAGCCCAAGCGCAATATCTTGGTCAGTCATTGTTACCTGACCGGTCAACCATTGTTACCTGACCAATTTATATCATATAGTGCCATTGTTACCACTGTTCAAGTATATCATCCAGTGTCATTGTTACCACTATTTCAAGTATATCACACAGTGTCATTGTTACCACTGTTTCAAGTATATCACGCAGTGTCATTGTTACCACTGTTTCAAGTATATCACACAGTGTCATTGTTACCACTGTTTCAAGTATATCACACAGTGTTATTGTTACCACTATTTCAAGTCACTTTATAATCAGTCCAGAAAATAATATAATAAGCCCCATGGGCATTTACAAAATCGAAGTTTCCAACCCGAAATGCATTTAAAATATCATTTAAGTTTTCAAAACTTAGAAATACGACTGGGTTTGCAAAACATCATTTAAAACCTTGGACTGAAGTTAGATGATATGCAAATCATGCTAAGCAGTAATATCAATCCTCGAAGGATTTTACAAGTCGGCACAAGGCCCCAAACATGGCAATCAGTCCAAATTATGATGATAACAAGTAATTTCAGTCAAATACGCAGTAAAATCAACAACCGGGACGGACCAAGTCACAATCCCCAACGGTGCTCTACCCCACGCTCATATTCGGCGTGCAAGTCACCTCAATACAGCACTATGATATGCAAATATGGGGTTTCAAACCCTCAAGATATCATTTACAAGTATTACTCACCTCGAACCGGTGAAATCTCTAGCCCGCGACGCCTTTGACCATTAAACCGGCCTCCACGCGCGTCGAATCTAACCAAAATCAAAGCGAATACATCACAATATGCTAAGGGAACTATACCCAATCGAAAACAATCGAGAAATGTCGAAATTCACGAAATTTGCAAAACCCGAGCCCCGGGCCCACGTCTCGAAACTAAGCAATTTTTACATCAATACGATCCTTATCTCGCCACGAGTCTATACATACCAAATTCACAAAAATCGAAGTCCATTTGACCCCTCAAATTACTATTTTAGAATTTCAATCTCAAGCCCTAATTTCTTATAATTTGGCTATATTTTCATGGATTTCAAGGATGATTCTTCAATAAAATCATGTATTTAACTCATAAAACTTACCTCTAATCGATCTCAGTTGAAACTCCTTTCAATCCCCGTCCAAAAGCTCTCAAAAATGACTGAAAATGGTGCAAAAATGACACAAAATCGGGTATAAACTCGCTGCCCAGATTTTTCGGAATTACTATTCACCCGCGCGATTACTGTTCACGCGCGTGGTCACTGTTCAATGTTCACCTGCAGCTTTTTTAAGAAATTTGGAGCACAACCATTTTTCACTAAAATGGCTCTAACTCCATCATACGAACTCGGAATTTATGATTCTTGTTCCTATGAGTCACAAATAATAATACGAACACAAACCTTCAATCGAAACTCAATTCGGAGCTCGTTTGCCTAGTTCAATACCCATTTCGCTCGTTAAACAATTAACTCACATTTCGCGTCAAAAACTCAATCGCAACTTGATGAAATTAAACCAAAATTTCCAGATCAGTCCTATAATTCATGATTTAAATTTTGGAAGTCTCGAAATCAAATTTGGATCTTTAGAACTAAAAATGAGCCTTTAGATCATTACATTAATGCTCAAAACGGCAAAAATCTTCCAAAAATGACCCGTTGGGCATCCGAAACACACCCGAGGCCCCCGGGACCCCGATCAATAACAACAACCAGTCCCAAAATACATTACGAACTTTCTCGAGGCCTCAAATCACATCGAACAACGCTAAAATCATGAATCAACCTCCTATCCAAGCTTTATGAACTTTAGAACTTCCAACTTCTATTTCCGATGCCGAAACCTATCAAATCACGTCCGACTGACTTCAAATTTTGCACACAAGTCCAAAATGAAATAACAAAGCTACAGCAACTCTCGAAATTCTATTCCGACTCCCGGATCAAATTTCACCTATCAACCGGAAATCGCCAAAATACTAACTTCACCAAAATAGGCTAACTTCTTCACCGGGCCTCCAAAATTACTTTCGATTGCGCTCCTAAGCCTTAAATCATCACCCAGAGCTAACCAAATCATCGGAATTCAATTCTGAGCCATCTAACTCACAAGTCAACACCCGGTTGACTTTTCCAACTTAAGCCTTCTTAAAAGAGACTAAGTGTCTCATTTCTTATCAAAATCATTCCAAATCAATTCTAACGCACCTCATACCGGCAATGAAACATAAGAAAGCAGAAAATGGGAAGAACGGGGTAGTAACTCATGAGACAACGGGTTGGGTCGTCACATTTCGACTTCGTCAAGATTTTGGATTTGGGTCGCATCAATGCGCACCCGGGTTTAAGAAGGTAATTTAATTAAAATCGCGCCTAGAGATTCTAACGTAATATTATTTTGGGGAAGGCCGTGAAGTTCGCTAAATGGCCCTCCCAAATTCTAATCATTTTTAATAACCATTTATTGAGGGCCCCACATTTATTTATTTTTGTCCGGTGAGGCTCGTCTCAATTCGTGAACCTCTTTTCTATCATTATTGATTTTATAAGAATTACGGTGTCGTGAAAATGCGTTTCGAACCCCGTCGCAATCAATGCGCCCGTGATTGTCAACACATTTCGACTTCATCGAGATTTGGATTTGGGTCGCATCAATGTGCACCCGAATTTAGGAAAGTAATATTATTAAACTAACGCGCCTAAAGCAATTTCGCGTTTACAACTTTGTGAGGGCCACGAGAATTCCACTAGGTGGAACGCCACGAATTCTAAGGATCAAAATATTAATTAAGCGAGGGTCATGCATTTTGAGATTTCATTTGGCGCGGCGCGCCTTGACTAATCTATTTAAAAGATTGCTAATTTTAGTTTTGAGGGCCATAGCTATTTGTGTTACTTAATACGGCACGCCCCAATTTATTTCAAAATGAGGTATTCAGCTAAAGCCAAAGGAGATGCCAAAGATACTACAAACATAATATCATAATAATCTGTAACCTAGCACTACAGATTTTAGGGACACTGTTAAGAATCAGTCGTTTAATCACGCTAATTATCCATGGAAACGGCTGCACATTACCGCAGATGAATTTAAAATTCTCATGTAAATAAATAGTTGAAATCGGATCCCAAAACAATATGAAAACACTTAGCTTACTGCTTTTCACCCTTAGGTACATAACTTCTTTAGATAAATTAAACAATATAGAGCTCATTTTATAACAGAAGCATGTCAAAAATTCTAGAATCGTCCAATCAATCAATGTGTATCATTTGTTTGAAATCCATTTTCCCAGCAACTATTATGACAACAATGCAAAACACCCAAATTTCATCTGTGCCCTCTTGCTCATTCATTTCCAAACCATTTTTATTCCACCCAAATTAAATTCCAAACACACATCCAAAGTCCATTGAAGCAACAGAAATCACAATCTCAGCAAACATGAAATAGTTAAGAGGAAATTCAACAAGTTGTGAATCCTTCAACAAAGCATAATACAAAGGATTCAAACGGAAACCACAATTCCATAACCACAACAGATCCGAGAACAAATTTACGAGGAACGTACCTCGCTGCTCAAGGTTCGAATTAATAAAAGAAGAAAGCCAAATACACCCTGAAGTCAGTATATTGGAGCTCAACGACAGCAGAGTCAACACACACAGCTTCCGTTTCTGAAGTCGAAATCACACTCGGACACCCAGAAATCCCAATTTCGCGGCGAACAATCCAAAAATCAATTTCGCATATATATCCCAAACGTCAACAGCTTACGATTTATTAACATCGGAACCAAACAACGACCATAAATATTTTCACATGGTTTTATGGTAGTCAAAGTGGTTGATTCAGGGAAGATCAGGAATGGAGAAGAAAGGGGAGCTCTTCAGAGAAGGGGAGGGGTCTTTGATTTGGCCTCCTCTTCTTCAGAGAAGGGGAGCTTTTTTTCCCTTCCTTCTTTTTCAGAAAACCTAGAAGGGTCATGCTATATCGTTTTAGCTGCTATAGGGTCGGATATGTGAGGGGATTCTTTTTTGGGGGAAGGTCTTAGGTGGGGAAATATTTTGGGGGGAAGGTCTTAGGTGGGGAGAAATGATTTGGGGGGAAAATATTTTTGGGGAAGGTTCTTCCCATTTTTTATTACTCCCAATTTCTTTTTATCTTCCTCTTTTTGTATTTTATTTAGTTATTTTGTACTTTATTTTCTGATTTTGTTAAATGCTAAATTAAGAACCAAAACTCAAATTGACTTTAAAATTGTACTTCCAAATTTCCAATTACACTAATTCCCTATTTTAAATGCAAACTAAACAGATTAAAACTAAAAAATGCAAAAAGACTATTTTTGTTATTTTCATTTTCCTTAAAGTAACTCACTATTAATTAATCCTAAAATGTAAAATTAAATTCTAAATGCAAATGCCAAGTATTTTGGTATTTACTATTTTTGATTTTGAAATATTAAAATGCATGAAATGCAACTAAAAAGAAAAAATTCCTAAAAAAAAAATCAAATAAAAATTATTTAGACTTATTTTTAGGAGTTATCTTTATGTAGGGCAAAAATCGCATGCTTACAATCATCACATTGTTTCTCATTATCTTCGGCTACTAAGGAAGAACAAATTATGTTTTGGACAATAATTCCACCATCTTCAGAATCCGAAAGCCAAACTCTTTGCTTGGCTAAGCGGTGAACTTATTTCACCATAGTTCTCTTGTCTGTCTCAATCATGAGCTACACTTCCCATACTTGATTATCATTCTAAGCACTTCTTAAAAACACTTATAGCATTGTTGCGATCTAAGTCTTTGACTTGTACTCCACAATTAGAGTCTCGTGCAATGGCTCTACCCTCATAACACATAAATAGGCATGATTTTATAGATTTTCTTTGATCACTTTATCATCAATAACTAAACTCGGTGATCATTCTACTCACTTTGTGTTTCTTACACATGCTATACATAATCCCTGTGGTAATTATACAATTTTCCCTCATTACCGAACTAATTTTCTTTTTCATATCCCATGCTGACTATTTGGGTTTCAAATCACTAACTGGACTTACAAAAAAATTTCACATCACCCCTTAGACCAAAGGTCTTATACTTGCAGATCCTTCCTTTTTTCCGGGATTCTAACGACTTTCTTTATCTTCTGCAACTCTTTGCACTTTACGTTAATGACGACTCATCTCCCAACTTACCTCTGAGAAATCTTTCTTACTAGGAAAAACTAAATTATTTACATAAACGGAAAGCTTATGTCTTCATAGCTATCCTACATAATCATAATGATTTAACTCTGCCCACACTGTCAATCCTGGAGAAATCACATTTCGATAATTCCTAAAGGCGATTCTTCTATAGTTTGCTCTCTCACTGCTAGCTGATTTTTTTCCACTACCATTGTACTTCGGGTTTAACTTAAACACTTTGGGCTCTGACACATGCATTCGGTATTGTAAAACTATCATCCACTCACTAGAGATAACCTGGCTAAGTGGATCAAATCTCACCTCTACTAGCTCAGCTGAAATTGCTAATTCACTGTATCTACTCAAAACTTACTTAATATCCTTTTACTAACCACCTGCTAGCATCATATTTTCTTGTCCTGCTTTGAATAACTAAAATGAAGCATAAGGTTACTCCTAACTTCCCTTATCATCTGACCATATTCTTTTGCCACACACTATCATTTTTTTGAACTATGTACATGGATCATGCTTAGGGAAATTCATCTGTCTTAAACAAAATTAGAATATCTAACCCCAAACTTTCTATATAATACAAAATCATATCATACTATAAACATTCGCGGTAATCACTTAGTCACATAACCTAAGGGGGAACTGTCATATCTTTTATCTTATGTCAATAGCTGCTTCTTATAGTAGCTTACTAGCATGGTACTTCTAGTTCTGATTTGAATAATTCTAAACAACTTAAAATCATTCCCTGAAATTCAATATTGGCTGCTCTTGGTTCTCATTTCATACATCATATCTTCTTGTCATTTGCATGAGTTGTATGAAATCACATCTTTGGTAATAACAAACATTTCTGACTCCTAGGTATTTTCCCCTTAGTCTCCCTTTTTTTCCAAAACTATAATGACCAATTCTAGGCCATTTGCGGTCAAATTCTTAACCTGCTACATTGTAGGGTCTGTCATACAGATACACTACCACACACATCTGATAAATCACTTCATGCACCATCCAGTGAGTCTTGGGTCTTAATCCCTAAAACTTGCAAAGATTTCGCTATAATCATTGTTACTTACATTTTCCGTTAGAACCCATATGCATCTCACTTTTAACGTCCTCTCAAGTCTCATATTTACCAACCTATACTCCATAATTATACCACAATGGGCAATTATCCTCTTTAGGACCTTAGGTTTCTTCTGTCCGTCGCTTGGGCATCCAATACGTTTGGAATTCGATAGGAAGAGATGGTTAACTATGGCTCTAAGCTTCATGGCATGATCTAGAGTAGGAAGAAATGAGACAACCCTAGATGTCTTGGTAGTTAACCGTTTATATGAGTGGCCGACACACACAAATAAAGGAAACTCCAGTGGACACGGCTTCATAGACTCCCTAGGACTCTTGAACCAAGTGTTCTGATACCAAACTTTGTCACGCCCCGAACCTGGGCCTGGACGTAACACGACACTCGGTGCCTGACTACATGTGACCGAGCAAACCAACTGGCTGGCTGAATCAACATGTGGTATCATAACATACCGAATGCGGAAGATAAACTAACACATGCTGATATACTGAAAGTCTGGATGATATAAATCAAAGTGCGGAAATACTAATACAATTCTGAAACATATTTGTAGCCAACATATATTACTATGAAAAGCCTGTGACTCTGTCTAAATGTTACTCTAGTCTATGAAGCCTCTAATGAAGTACTAAAAACACTGACTATCTGTAAATACTGAAAGGTTGTAAAGTAATGATAATGCCCCGAAAGAATTGGGGTCACCAAATAGCTGGTACGAGAATCCTAGCGCTCGGAATCATCAACCTGTAAATCATTACCTGCATTGTGAGATGCAGGCCCCGAGCAAAAAGGGACGTCAGTACATTTGAATTGTACTGGTATGTAAGGCAACTGAAAGAAAGAATTATAAATGTTGAAACTGAAACTAAGCTTATAACTGAGAATTATTAATTGATAACTGAAATGATAACTATTGAAACTGAAACTGAAATGATAACTGATAACTGATAACTGAAATGATCACTAATAAATGATAACTGGACTGATAACTGGTAACTAAACTGATAACTGATAACTAAACTAATAACTGGTAACTGATAACTAAACGGTAACTAATAATTGAACTGAAAGGAAGTAAAGATATGAATAATCCCTCTTTTGAATGATGAACAACCTGTTTATCTGAATATTAAACTGCGGCCTCAGGCCCAATATATATATGTGCACAAACTGCGGCCTCGGGCCCAAGTATACGTATATATAACTGCGACCTCAGGTCCAAAATTCATAAAGCATAAACTGCGGCATCAGGCCCAAAGATGCATAAAGCATAAACTGCGACCTCATGCCCAAATACAAGTGTTCAACATTCAGGGATTTAAAATCAGGGACTGAGAATCATACTGCAATATATGATAGCGAAATACTGAATCACATTGAGTTACATAATACTGGAATACTGGATCACACTGAGTTACATAATATTGGAATACTGAATAGGACTAGACTGAGACATGTATTCTTGAACTGATTATGAACACTGAAACTTCAACTGTTTATGGCATACTGAGTAATCTATACTAAGACTCGAGGGCATCAAGCCCAAGTCTATATTGAATACACACCGAGCTCACAACGTTCAGAATGAAAGTCATGAACGAGTTATAAAGCTAGAGAATATAAGTTCTACAACTATTCAAGGAACTAGGCTTGACTATATTTTTGAGGCAATTGATACGTCGTAAAAGAAACGTAGTGTAGGGAGAATCATTAATATTTCCAAACATAGAGAGTTGGCCTCGCATACTGTAACTTCCTGCTCTTGAGCATAATACAACATTCGCCAACCCCTTCAACTTCAATCTATATCAATACAAGTCAAAGGTATTCCGTATTAGCAATAATACTCATGTTTTGGTCACTTAGGCATTTTCTCAAACACTTGGTGGCATAAAGCTTCATAGTCCTTATTAATGGTGTCTCTACACCCAATAACTCATTCTCTTGCTTATAGATAAATTCTAAAGTCTCAAATAGTTATAATCAACATTATTCTTTATCACCCATAAGGTAAACAACACCCTTAACCAATAATCAAGAATCAACAAGCCAAACCTATAATTGTTCATGCTTTTCTATCAAACCCATCAACTCATATCTCATGAACTTGAGTCAATAATCATTAATCCAATGCTAGAATCAATTAGAGGGTGAAGACATTACCTTTTTGACGTTCAATCTTCTTGAATTCGAGTTCTAGGGTTTCTTCTCTCAACAATGATGCCCCAAACGAATATCTAATGATATGGAGGGTTTACCCATGTTAATAAGATATTGGGATATTGAAATTAACTTAGAATCACCATTAGAACTTACCTTGGGTGGTGGAAGGACCCTTAGGGAGTTAGGTTTTTGAGAGTTCTCCTTTCTAGAGCACGTTTTTATGTTTTGGGGCTGTGGGGGACGAAATATAGCTTTAAAACGACCCCCCCCCCCACCAGCGCGCCCGCACATCTGGAGGCCTGCCCGCACTACTGACCGCGCTAAACGGCAGTAACACTGCCTTAAAATTAGCGCGGCCGGCGCTACCGGCACGCATATCGCATACTGTTCTTTAAAACGCGCAAAACGTTTTGCACAGAGATCCGTTCAGGCTCTATAATATATCGTTGGAAAGCTATTTCAAAGTCCTACAACTTTTATGATTTGAGTTTTCCCATATTCCTTACTCAGTTTCACTAAAACCTGCTGGAATACGAACCTTCTACAAACTTAGTCGATTTTGTCAAATCTTATGTACCTCACTTTCCATCTTGATTTTGAAATAACTATTTTCACCCATAATCATCCCGATGGGACTTTACATGCCCAAAATATAACCTTACTACTCCTTTAACTCATTCATACCTGAGCCGAATTTACGGGGTGTTACATATTGTCAGGCGACTAAAAAAATAACTATCATGTGTTATTAACAAAATTCTCCCATAAAATTATTTTAATAGATCATATGTTTGTCAATTTTTTAAATATTTACTAAACATATACTTATGAAAAATTTAACAAAGTAAGATTAGGCTAACATTCATATAACAAAAAAATCCGAAAAATCCGACAAAATCGAACCAATCCAAACTGATATAGTTGGTTTGGTTTTAATAAAAATCGAACCAACCCGGTCCATGTACACCCCTACATAGAAGTCCTCAATCACCATTCAATTTAGTCTCCTTAAACTTTGTGTCATTTTTAAAATTTTATTGCTTCAATTTCACAAGTTATCGAATTATTCCCTTTTAATTTAGCAAAGAAACATAGTCCTTGAATATTTAAGAGTTTTTGTGCAAATATTTTTTGGAAAGCTGTACTCAAGTTCATTCGAGAAGATACAAACATGATCAACTATATTTTTATTATGATGTAGGGTTGAGTTATGGGAAGGGGTCTAATTAAATGACACATGGCAAGTGTAAGGTTTAAAAAACAGAATTTGGAATATAAATATCGAGTGTGAGAATCGTTAGTGGATAATAGCACAAATGAGCTAATAGCGTAATGTCAGTGGCATAAATACATCACATTTTTAACGGGTGGCGTAAATATGCCATTTCTTAAAGTTTGATAGCATATTTGAGCTTTTTTCGTAACTCTAGATTGAAAATTAAATCTTTTGATTTTTTAAAGATTTGTGAATAAGAGGTGGTATAGCTCATAGAAAAAAATTGATAAAATAAAAATGTGAAGCCTAAAAGTTACTAATGTTGAGTTAATAGTACAACAAGTTGTTATTTGTTAGGCTGAATGTAAAAATAAGAATTAATAACAACTCACTTAGGATATATTTTGTCTCTACTATTTCATCATTGTTACGTCAAATTAGCACTTTTATCAATTTGAGACTTAATACTATATTGAGAATTTTTCAACTTAAAAAATACTTCTTTTTATATGATGAATTTATAAAAAGAATTGATTAAGTTTTTTGTCTTATAGAATTTAAGGGTCCACCAAACTCTATAGAGAACCAGGTTCTCTATCAGTTCCCACAATAAGCAACAGACTATAAAACTAAAAAATATAGGGAACCAGGTTCTCTATCTACTCCCACAGTAAATCGACAGTAAATAAAGAACACACGATATTTACGTGAAAAACTCCCAGCTCATGGGATTAAAAACCACGACCTACCCTTGTAGGATTTCAACTTCACTAATGAGCAAACTTTAGATTGCAACATATTGTAACCTAGGAATTAACCTCTTAATCCCTCATTAACTTATAACAACTCTATTACAAGCCACTTTGTAATAACTCTATTACAAAGACTTTACAACTCGACTATACTAGCGAAGACACAAACACAAGGGTTTATGATTTACAAAGGGTTTCCTACACAATGCTTCTAACTAAGCTAAGTAGGAGCTAAAAATGAAGAACAAATAACCAAGACTCAACAAGCCTAAGGACTTAAGATATCTTCAATCTTTGGATTTGGTCTTTAAGGTTGCAGCAACTTTGTTCTTGAGAGAGGTTGTGCTAGCACTTGAGAGAATATTATCTTTTGATTTGCAAGTCTTGAAGAGAAGAAATCCCTTGCCTCATGTTGATAATATATGTGTGTGTTGTTATCAAGGATGATGCAATAAAGTCCTTTAGTTTGGCTTTAGCAAGCTACAGTTGTGTTGCTGTATTGTTGTCAGATGGTACAGTGCAACAGCTTTTACAACTGTAGAGTTGACTGTACGACGATCAGGGGAAATGATCCATATCTATTCTCTCTACTATTCCCTTATCTGATTTCATTGAGAATTGAACCAGACATCTGACTAGTTACCCTGAACACAAGAGAACTAATTGTATCAAATTCCTTATCTGGTTCTCTCATGAAGTTTGTCAAATTATAAAAACAAAAGACGCATAACTTATCAATTTCCCTCTTTTTGATGATGACAAACTTAGAATTGATATTCCCCCTGAGAACCAAATATCCACATTGTTCCCCCTACGGATCAACAATATTTACATTAAGAACCAAACCTAAGGAACTGATCATAACTGGTTCCTCGAGACTGTTTGGCAAATCATCAAAACACAAGATACCATAACTTATTAATTTTCCCCTTTTTTGATGATGACAAACCCAAAATTGATATTCCCTTTGAGAATTAGATTCCTTACATGTACTGATCATATCTGGTCCGTACCTGGTTCCTTGAGAACGTTTGGCAAATCATCAAAACATGAAAATCGTAACTTAGAGCCCCCTTTTTGATGATGACAAACCCAAAATTGATGTTCCCCTTGAGAACCAGATTCCTGATATGTTCCCCTGCGGATCAGACCTATAATTAACATGCTATCAACAATATTCCCCTTACGAAGCAGAGCTATCTACTCGAGGTGGTAGAGGGACCAGGTTCCTCTGTGCTTTTTGGAGATTCTGCTGTATTTTCTTCATCGCTCTGCTGACTTGACACATCAAATCAGTCTTTCCATTTGCAATATCTATAGCTTCACAAGGAGCATTTGTAAATTCTCCATCTTCATCTTCTTTTTTATGTGACCCCTTGCCACTATTGTTGAGAACAAAATATTTTGCATCCAAATGCTCTCAGGTAAGATAGCCTGGGTTTCTCCTATTGAGCAGTTCACAGAGAGACTTCTCGAGAAGGGACCTGATCATACACTTTTTAATCAAGTAGCAGGTGGTGTTGACTGCTTCAGCCTACGAACCAGGTCCTCTATAACCAACTTTTTTATCAAATAAAAACTTGCATGCCCCAGTCATCTGCGCCATAACTTAGCATCATCATCAACGACACTTAGGCGTGTTAGATCACCACCATTCAGTGAATCAAGGTCTGCAGCATAGATGTTCTTGAACCTTTTGGCTATCAACACCATTTCACCAGTTTTGAGATTGGTGAAAGTGTAAGATTTGGACAAGAACTTCACTTTATTTTTCCTTATCACAAATTTGAGACACACTCAACAAGCTATATTTTAAGCCACTCACATGGTACATATATTTACAATTGCATGGGAGAGTGTTTTGCCAATTTTGCCAACACCAAGATTATAGCCCTTCTTGCCATTTTCAAAGGACACACTCCCACCTTGGAAAGCTTAGAGTGAGAGGAAATCATCCATTCTTCTAGTCATATTTTTAGAGCAGCCGCTAATATCCATTTACCATTTTTTTATTGCTACCTCTCATTCCAGCCTACACACGAAATCAATGATTAAACTTAGGAAGCCAAGCCAGCTTGGGTCCCTTGTAATTATAGAACGGGAAGATCAAACTTCTTTTTGTCCATGCAGGCTATGCCTTTTTTCAACAAAAACTTTGTTTTTCTGCAAAGACTGAATTCTAGTTTCACAAGAGTCCTTGTAATGACCTGTTTGACCACAGTGAGTACACAACCAATTATTACCCACAGTTACATACTTCCTATAGGGATTATATGGGGTTTTAGCCTTTTGGAATCTCATTCCTTGCTTGTTTCCACCATTACTCTTGCACATAGACGTTATTACATCAGAGGACCATGTATATTTAAGTGACTTATCAAGATCATTTTTAACCCTTTTCAAATCCTCCTGAAGTTGTATATTCTTTTCAAGCTCAACAACAAGACTTGTTGTTACTTTCTTAAGCTCACTCTCAAGCTCAAGTTGAGCCTCACTAGCCACTTCTTTACTATTAGTGTTGTCCATCCATTTTTTTGTTTGGTTTTTCAACAAGTTATTTTCTCTAGTTACTTTTTCCACTTGTTCCTTCAAGTCCACAATAGAAACCATATCATCCCTCTCTTGTTCTATGTCACCAATTTCTTCTATTAAAGCATTTTTATCATTAATGAGGCTATGCTAGGCATTAATCAATACATTTGCTAAGGACATCAATTTTTTCTTAGAGTAAGTTTTCAAATTTCTTTGAACATCAAGAAAACTTACCTCATCTTCCTCCTTGTCCTCATCATCATCATATTTGGCCATGAGTGCAATGATTGACTCATATTCTGAAGATCCTTTGTCAGCAACCATCATATATGCATTTCCTTGGTCATTCTCACCTTCAGATTCACTGAAGGAATCTCCCCAGTCAGCCAAAGCTTGCTTCACCATGTTGTCAGCAGCATCTCTTCTATTGAACTTCCTGTCATGGACTTGGTTCCTCTTAGCCGCCTTATCAGTGTTGTTTTTGTAATGATCCTGCTTATGAAGAGGACAGTCTTTAATGAAGTATCCAGAATTTCCACACTTATGGCAGCAATCATTTCCTTTGAAATTCCTGTTGGAACTTTCTTCTTTAGAATTCCACCATTTTTTCGAATCAACTTTTGGAATCTTCGAGTGAGATACTCCATGTCAGATTCATTACTACATGAGTCGTTGTTGGCATCCTTGAGAACCATGTCCTTCTCCTTCTTGCACTCTCTTCTTTCAAGATCTTATTTTCTCTTCATCTCATAAGTTTTGAGATTTCCAATAAGCTTATCAATAGTTAGCTTCTGTAGGTCTTTGGCTTTAGTGATATCATTAACCTTGTTCTCCCAAGAACCTGGTAGAACACTGAGTATCTTTCGGACCAGCTTGTTGGTTGGAATGATTTCACCAAGTGAATGAAGCTCATTGATTATTGAGGTGAAACAGGTATGCATCTCTTGAATGGACTCATCCTCTTTCATTTTAAAGAGTTCATACTCAGTTGTAAGCATATCTATTTTGGACTGCTTTACCTGAGTAGTTCCCTCGTGAGCCGGTTGAAGAGCTTCAGAGTAGTTTCTTTCTAAATATTTTAAGAACTACCTAACCCAGAAAAACCTGATACAAACTTCTAGTGCTTTATAGGTAAAAGCTAAATTATTCGTGTCAAGCAAATAACAGAATCAAATAATTACAGTATACTGCAAACAATCTCTTACACCCTAAAAAGAATAGAAAAAATAAGCAATATATTATTTGTTCGGTGTAGTGATGTGTAAGGATATTTTTTTTATCAATTTTAATCTGAGCGATTATCGTAGGACATTTTGTATGAGTGAAGACAAAATTTAAATTGAGCTTGAAAAAATAAACTCTTTTGATGACGAAAGCAATTGTATTGAAGTGCTTTTATTTTGTCTTTATTTCTTCTTCTTTTGAAGAACTTATTAGGATTTTCTAAAGAATCGTATGCAATTTGAGAACGAGTTCACTCTCAAATAAAACATAAGAGATATGACAAACACACAAAGAAAGTTTTGTCAATTTGCTGAAGAAGATCTAGTCTTGAAGTGCTTTTTGTCTTTGTTTTTCTTCTTCTTTTTGAAATGCTTATTAAGATTTCCTAAAGAAGCGTGTGCAAATTGAAGATGATTTCACTCTCCAATAGGACATTCATGTGAAACATAATGTAACAAAGAAACCAAAAAAAAAAGGTGCTGTCAATTTGGTTGTGTTTACTAATGTGGACAATAACAAATTAAAAAGCTAACAGAATTTTGTTTCCAACCAGAAAACTTTTTTGGCTCAAGTTGTGTTCCAACCGCATCCTAATCATATTAATCTTGGAAGAATTGCCAGCTCAATCTAAGTTGTAATTGTATAGACCTTTATTGTTTAGGACAAAACTCTTGACCGTTCAATAGAGAGTTTCGAAGAATTCGTGGCATGTTGATGTTATTACCTGTGGCCGTGTAGCTTATATTAGGTAGAGGTTCAACCAAACCCAATATTTTCGATATAGAACAGAATATATATATATATATATATATATATATATATATATATACATACTAGCATTTTAAAAACAATATAGTATGAACCTATTCAAAAGTGTGATAAATTCAGTGCTTAAATTTTTAAAAGTTGAACCCCTCATGTTCAGATCCTGAATCCGCCTCTACTTGTTACAGAAAGGTAAAGACAGAGTGTAGAAACTAAGCTTCTCGTGAATTCACTTCAATTTACATCCAGAATTCCACGGTAGAACATTGGGCAGAATTACATATGACTGCAGGAATAAAAACAAGTTTATGTCACATGTATAAGTTGCATAAAGAACTTTGCCACGAGCCTCAGTACAAATTAAAAAATTATCCTGGTTTTACCACAGATTATTTTGCAAATTCTTGATCTGGAACAATCTTTTCTTACTCTAAGATGCCAGTCTATACATCCGTACTTATTGACTAAAAGGCTTTCAAGCAGGGGCAGATCCTGCACCGGGTTGATATGAACTCATTACTTTCGATGTGGAGTACAATCTTATGTATAAAAATTCAATAAAATTACTATAATAGATATAAACCCATAACTTTGAGAATATAGTGAGTTCAATGCTCCATAGGTTAAACACATAAGGTTTAAATTATGAATCTGCCTCAGCTTTCAACCTTCTAGATTGAAGCTTAAGGGCTAAGCGAAATTCATCATCAAATCAATGAAATAGTTTAATTAGATAAGATATAGGGTCAAGAACCACACACAAAAAAAGAAATTAAACTTTATTTGTTGTGAAATTAGTGTCTTTATGTGGTTTTAGCGGCTAATCATCGGATCGAAAACTTGAAAGTCTATGGGTGTGTTTGGTATGAAGGAAAATATTTTTCGGAAAATATTTTCCAATTTTCTCATATTTGGTGGGCTTAAATGTTTTGGAAAATATTTTCCTTATGAACTCATTAATGCTTTCCTTATCAAGAGAAGAGAAAACATTTTCCAAAACTCTTTCTCAACCTTCCCCACCCTCACCAACCCACCTCACCCCCTCTCCAAAAAAGGCTTTTTTTTTCAAATTTTAGTTTTTTCGTTACCACCCAGACTACTACCCCCTCCACGCCCTCCCCCTCCCCCCCAAAAAAATATTTTTTAAATATATTTTTCAGTTTCTAATTTTTTAATTTATCGGTTTAAAGGTTCAAAATTTTACAAGTTCCAAAATTATGAGTTCGGAGGTTTATGTGTTTGGAAGTTTACGGGTTTAGAAATTATAAAGTTTAGGATTCGAAATTTCGTGGTTTTGAAAGTTTAGCATTTCGAAAGTTTATGAAATTTGTGGGTTCGGAAGGTTGTTGGTTTGAAAGTTTATGGCTTCATGTTTATTATATCTAAATTATTTATGAATACTCTTGAGAAGTCATTTTTCTTAATTCGCGTACCAAACATCGGAAAATGAATAAGATTACTATACTTGTTTTCCAAGAAAACATTTTCCGTTATACCAAACACACCCTATATATCAAAATTAGTAGTTCTTTACTTCTCTTCTCAGATTCTTGGATTCTGATATTGCACACTCCAAAATGCACCATTAAGTTTGTACGACACACAAAGTAAAATGCTTAAGCAAGACCTAGTGAGAAGGTACAACTAGTAATTACAATTATATCAATCAAAAAGCTGAACATACACGTCTAATTGTTCCTTGAAATCCAGTTAGCACATCAATTCTACCCATTTTCACCATTGCATTGGCAAAATCAGCCTCAAATGATATCCCCAAAAATGGGCTAAACATCCCAAAGTAAGAATCCACAACACTCCTTGTTACCACATCTTCATATAAGCTAGCATCAGATCGTAACACAGCAAAACCACTCCTAATATTCTGCAAAATTTGGTTGTCAAATGCGTCGCTGCTGCCTTCATCTATCGGTAATCGGACATTAACGTTACCATTCTGTGGGCAAGTAGCCATTAATTCTGGTAGGAGACTGGGATTTATTGATGGATCAGAACCTCCTCCAGGGAAGAAATTGTAAAGCCTTTTGGTCATGAAGAAACATGCTGTAGTACCAATTGTATGTGCAGCTGCAAATTCATTATTTCTCTTAATTATGATAATTAATTGGATAAAACTGTTTATAATAGCGTAATGAAATCAAAGCAACATAAGAATCATGCATGTGTAAATAATTGGTGATTCAATTTAGTATTCTGGATATTAAGAATCATGTGTAATTTTTTTTAGGTGGCCCATTTCCTAATTAAGCGATCTCGTGAACTTCAATTACTGAACACTAGCTATATCCAAATTTCACCGCTCAGAAAGGAAAGATGCCTTTCTTTTTTCTTATTTTTGTCGCATTTACTGACCAAGGGTGAAGAATTTCATCTGATTGCATTGACTTAATCTACTTATAATTATAATAATTCATATTCCATGTGAATTTAGTATTAAAATGAATTGAATGGTACGTATATAAGACAAAGGTGAAAGTCATAATTACCTTAAAATCTGGCTTAAGGATGTAATTAAGAAACCCAAAATATGGTACTTCTATTTAAATAGAAAGCTCCAAAACCGTGGCTTAGCTAATGACAATATAAGTTCACATCCCTTCAATGTCTACCAACCTACAAAACCCACAATCTCTGCATGTACAAATGCATTACTCAGTGTGACTATTTGTGCTATGTTGTGTTGTGTTGTGTGCGTGTGCGCGTGTTTATGGTGTTTTCTCTCGTTTTTTTCAGGTCAGTGCTGAGCAAAAACAAATTCAAAATTTAGTAACTTCAGAATTCATATGGTATTACTATATGTTGACATTTTCTTGTTTGCACACGTGTATATGGAAGTAATAAGTTCAATTAAAACAACATGAACGAGCGCCCTCAATAAAAAATGAAATTAGTAGACGAATAAGAGAGAGTATACCACTGAGCACAACAAGGTCTTTCTCAGAAAGGCCTTTATCCGAGAACTTAGCTTTTAATATCTGAATGGAATCGCTGACGTCCGGCATATTTTCTGCTAATGATAAATTTGATATCACTCCATCTCTTCTTCCTGTTTCCACCTCATATGAAGGTCCATTTGCCTGTTGCCACCACATATGTTAGTATAAAAAAATGTAGAAAAGCTACAAATTTAATTTGTTCAATAGTGTAGTTAATGAACTGAAACATAACTGATGAGACAATTCAATTAAAAAAATAATTTACCAAAACAACAGCATCCCTAGCAGCCAAAGCAACAATATCAGCACAAGACACAACACCAGGACACATTGCTTCTACTTGTGCTTTGGCTCTTTCTATCACTTCAAAACCTCCTACCCCTTGATGTCCAAATGCATGCCTCTCTGCATTTTCTCCATTATCTATCAATATTGATCCATCACACCCCTGTTCATCATCAACAATAACAATAGTTTCACAACTTTCGTCTCGGATCACTTACACATATGTAAAAAGAATTCTGTTTATTATGAACCTACTGACTCTAATTTGCTAGAATTTATTAGAAATGATGACCTGAACAAAACAATCATGGAAATGAAGCCTAAGCAAGACAGGAGCAATATTTTGGTTGGAGGCAGCAACTTCACGGACAACAGCACTAACAACGGGCTCAACATTAGGACATGTGCTTTCATAAAAACCAACTCTTAGTTGGCCTTGTGAGATCCCTGCTAGATAGCTAAAAATTACAATGAAAAATACAAGTACCATTGTGTAAAAAGTATTTTATTGGGTAATTGTAGTGAATTCTTGGAAATTAAAAAAAAAAAAAAACAAAGAATCAAGTAAAAGGTGGTCAGAATGTAGGAAGCAGGAGAGTAATATGATTCAAGAAATGGTAGTACCAAAAAAGAGGAGATGAAGAGAAAATGGAGGAGGTGATGTTTGTGTAATGTACCTATCCACTATATTTCTACATAAAAATTTCTTTATTTTATACTCCCTCTTACCACACTTAAGTGAATTAAGAGATGGCAATGTGTCAAGCGCCAAGTTGCATGATTTTGGGGGTTTCCTTTTCTTTCTTGAATTTTCTTCTACTTCATCCTATTTTTTTCATAATTGATATTCATTAATTTTAAAGATGGTACTCCCGTTCATTTTACATAACGGTTCGAAAAATATTCATAGAAATTATAGTCTTATATATATCATGATATTTCCATAACCATAAGAGCATATTATTAAGTAAAGTGATATGAATTTAAAGTATAAAATTGTATCTTTTTAAAAACCGATTAATAAGAAAAAATGTGACGGAACAAATGAAATATTAAAAAATTTGTTATTATTGTAATTGAGTTAGCTGTAAACATAGAAGGAGTGCCAAAATAGATGAATAATACAACTGTCAGTAGAGGGATTCACGTGTAGATACAGAACATATAGATTTTTGGGTTTTTGGATTTTTATGGGATGGATGAAGGCAAGCCATTTAAGTTTCTTTGTATTGTTTAGTGTCCCCATGAAGCCATTTAGGTTTCTCGTTCTAAGTTCCCCAAGCCAAAGGTCACTCGGTAATAACATAGTGTTTCCCATGTTCTGGATATATATGCATATACATAACATATGCATACATATATGCCCCATTGTCTAATGCTGATCCTGTATGGGTCGAAATCTGTCTTTAAAATATTTGAGCCAAGAAATTATTAGGGGAAGAGTTCCCAAGTCATCATTTGTCTAAATGACCCAAGCACAATTTCAATTATTTATTTACTCTTGGTACTTTGATTCGCAAATTGAAGTGTGTCTTTCATTTCACCAAGATCTAATTTTTTAAAAATAAAAAATGACATCAAATTTATTGAAGCTCCAGAATCACAAAGTGCTTTTTCAATGTATACTCCTCCTAGAGTACATGGAATGATAAAACTACCTGGGTCACCGAGTTTTTGTGGTAGCTTATTTTGAAGTATATCACTGCATTTTTCAGTAAGCATTACCACAGAAACTTCTTCCAATTTCCTTTTGCTTGATAAAATTTCTTTCAAAAATTTGGCATATGAAGGCATTTGCAATAAAGCATCAGTAAAAGGAATGTTACTGTGAATTTGTTTTAAAATTTCCAAAAACTTTGCAAATTGATTACCCAACTTTTCTCTTTTCATCTTTTGTGGGAAGGGAATTGTAACAGGGAAAGAAGTCAAATTTTTAGTATTTTTTTCTTCTTTTTTCTTGGCTTCTTTCTCTTCTGATGGTTGAGAGGGTGTCTCAACATTCTCACCCTTGCCTACCTGTTGTTCTGATTGATTCTTTTCTTGTTTGTTTGCATAGGGTTCATCAAGAGTCATACCTGACCGTAAGGCAATGGCCTTAAGGTGTTCTTTGGATTTTTCTCTGTATTGCTCGGTAAAGGACCTTGAATCTTTTTAGACACAAGAGTTGTCAATTAGCTTAACTAAATTTCAAGATTTTTTAGAGCTGAATTTTGACTTTCCATTTTTTCATTAGTAACCTTAATGTACTTGTACAAAAGGTCATCAAGACTTGGATGACCTTGTTGAGGCCTTTGTTGATATGGAGTTGCTTGCTGATAAGGCCTGAAATTTTGTTGTCCACGATTTTGATTTTGATATCCGGGTGGACTCTGTACTTGTTGCTTTTGGTAGTTTTGAGAGTTTTCAGCATCATTTACATTGCTCCATTGAAATCCTGGATGTTTTTGTGCTAATGGACTTCCAAAAGGATACAGCTTGTATCCGATGACATTGACATGTTCATCATTTTGATTGGTTGCTTGACATTCGTGGTTTAGATAGTTTCCTCCACACAAGTCACAAGCCTCAGACTGGCTTGGTTGTTGTGTATTTACTTGAAAAGATTCAATTTTTTGTGCCAAAGAAACAATCTGTTGTGTTAGTGTATTTAAAGCATCCACCTGATTTACTGTAACAGTTTTCTTAATGATT
Organism: Nicotiana sylvestris; assembly: GCF_000393655.2. NCBI lineage: Eukaryota > Viridiplantae > Streptophyta > Magnoliopsida > Solanales > Solanaceae > Nicotiana > Nicotiana sylvestris. Next base: position 113,729,887 of record NC_091057.1, read on the forward strand.
ACACGCTCAGATAGCCACTGTATGGCATTTTCAGAAATTTCATTAAGCAATTGCAATGCTTCTTCTGTGGTTTTTCCCATTATGGAACTTCCTGCAGCTGCAACTATTACATTTCTAGAAAATGGTTTCAAACGATGATAAAAAATGTACAACTGCATATGTTCAGGAATGTCATGATGTGGACATTTCCTTAACATTATTTTCAATCTTTTCCAAGCTTGATAAACTGACTCAGTGTCAGTCTGCAAGAAGTTAGATATATCCTGTCTTAACTTTGTTGTTTTATCAGGGGAAAAATATTTATTTAAAAATTTCTGAGTCATTTGGTCTCATGTGGTAATAGACCCTTGCGGCAAATTTCGTAACCAAGTTTTGGCCTCTCCTTTTAAAGAAAAAGGAAATAGCCTTAACTTAATTGCTTCAGGAGGTACTCCATTATACTTTGTGGTTTCAACTAATTCTAAAAAGTCAATTAAATGACTATGTGGAACTTCACTTAGATCACCAGTGAAAATGCAAGATTGTTGAATTGTTTGAATCAGGCATGTCCTGATTTCAAAGTTATTGGTTGCTACTGGAGGTTTCCTGATACTAGATTCACAATTAAAGCGATCAGGTCTAGCATAATCCCTTAGGATTCTATTTGCTGGTCTTGGCGCCACTTCATCAAACTGCTCCTCTGCATGAGCTGGTGGTGGAATTTGTAGTGGATTGTTATCATCTTCTAATTGATGCTCCATTCGGTTACAAGTTATGTTTTGAGACGAAATTTGTTCTTTCTTGCACAATCGCAAAGTTTTTTCTATTTCAGGATCGTAATTGGACAACTCTTTTGCAGAAGAGCGGGTCATAAACTATCTGAAATTAAAGTAAAATAAAGACAGTTCCTAAAATAGTAAAAGATAGTTTTAAAAATGAATTAAAAAAATAGTACGGTAATATTATAGTTAACTAAAACAGTAAGTTGTAACTAACCATCAAAAGAAATAATATAATACTAATTATATTATATGAAAAAAAAATCAATAATAAATCAAGTATGTTGAAGGATTAAAGTACTATCAATTAAAAAAAGTTGAATAAAATATTATTTTCTAAAAATATAGTAAAAGTAATAGTTATAATAGTAATATAGAATAGTACAAAGGATACTTTTAGAACTAGAATAGTAAAAACAAGTATTTACAATTATAATAATAATAATAAAATATACTTAAAAATGACAAATAAAAAAATGAAATTGTGAATCACAAAACTAATATATTATACTATTATATAGATGTTAGTATTAACAATAATAATATAATAATAAAATATAAAATAGAGTAGGTTGAAGTGCTAACTATGAGGGATTTCTTTTTTCATTTTTTTATATGCTTTTTTACAATATTAAATAGAATTGCTCCTAATAATAGTAACATTATGATAGTAGTATGTAGGAGATAATATTTTGAAGGGAAAATTAACAATAATAATAATAAATTCTCAAATTAGTAATAAAATATTTAATCTAAAGTAGATGTGTGTCAATCCCCGGTAACGACGCCAAAAATTGACGAAGCTTGTGTGTATAGGATTTTCTGCTCATACTCTGTCAAATTCTAGTATAGTTTATGATATCGTCCTACAGAGATTGGACAATCTAAGCTACAAACTTGTAATATTTTGACTACTATTTGAGAGAACCAAATTAATGAAAGGTGTGTTTGAAATTATAAATTAAGACAAATTTCTTCTGAAAAGTTTATATTTAAAAAGAGTTGGGAATCGTTGAATTCACTTGATATATCATTTCAATAAAATCTCAGTTTCATACGTATTTCTATAAAGAATAATTGCTTATTGCTAATTCAATTGTATTTTTACACTAAGAAATAAATAAATAATTAACACTCCGTGAGGTTATGTCAATTAATTGATTTAAAACTAGTGACGATTAAACTGAAATATCTTGCCTGAATTGTGCTCAAGGTCGTGAGAATATTTTTACTAGAAAATCAATAATCTTGCCTTCAACAATTTCTCCGTGAGAATTAAAACTGAGGAAAGCAAGATTACAGACTTGAAACAATAATCTTACTAAAAATTACTTTGACTCTAATATTATGTGCTCAAGTGTAGTAAAAACTTCGTGAGAATATTTTTACTAGAAAATCAATAATCTTGCCTTCAACAATTCCTCCGTGAGAATTAAAACTGAGGAAAGCAAGATTACAAACTTGAAATAATAATCTTACTAAAAATTACTTTCACTCTAATATTCTATTCATCAGTTATTATATATTAATTTTGCTCCGTGAGAATTATAAAATTAATATAAGAATAACTTAGATATAAAATATATAGATGTGATAATAATGATTAAAAAATCATCATTCCATCACAATATGAAATGTAAATAGAGTTTCAGACCAATAATGTATTGAAACTGAGATAGTATTATAATTATATCAAGCTTCATCAACTATCCCAACAAAAAGAAATTACTCCACTATGGAGTAAGAAAAGCTAAAAAAAATACTTTCAAAAGACTAAGAATATTTTACTACCGAGAGAGATTAGAGAAAGAGACCAAGAACTCTTCTCTTTCTCTTTTGAACTTAAGAAAAACTAAATAGGAAATTGGATACAAAGTGAGATGTTCTTTCTTCTACAAACATATGCCTATTTATAGGAAAATTTCTACAAGACCTTGGTGTGAATTTGCAAGATAATATCAATATATCATATGGCCTTGATGAGAAATTGACATGGCAAATTGTCATGAAATTTTGGTGAGAATTTGCCATAACTTTTATATCTCTTGACTTTATGTATTCTTAGATGAAATTATCACGGATATATACTTCTTCCTTGAACTGTAGGTTATTTCTTTTTTTCTTTTTTCATGTATTTTTTTTCTTGCAAGAATTGTTAGAAAAGTGCAAAAATAGAATATAAATTGATCATGTTTTATATCTAAAATATTATATTTTTTTATTAAAATATAAGAATAATTTATATCCATCATTGAGCAATCGAAGTGAAGTTATGTTACTTATAGAAGATGGTAAAGGACCACTTAGCCTACAGTTATGCACATCTAGTATCTCTAGATTACAGAGATTTCTAGGTATCACTCCAGTGAACCTATTGAATGATAATGACAAAATTTGAAGGTTTGAGCATTTGTCGATGTCCAAAGGACTTTGTCCATCAAATTCATTGTTAGACAGTGCAAGTACCATGAGTACTTCTGGGAGATACGAGCATATATTGACAGGAAGGTTTCCAAACGATGTAACGACGAAATCTTGAACATGCTAAGTGGTACAAGGCCCGTTGTCACACCTTCTTTTTCATCATGTGCCCGCAAAGGCGCAGAGGGAGTTTTTCCAATTAAAGGACAATCGAAACGGGATTTATTTATTTATTTCAGAGTCGCCACTTAGGAGATTTATAGTGTCCCAAGTCACCGGTTGAATCCCGAATCGAGGAAAAGATTGACTCTGTATTACAGTCCGCGAACCAGAAATCCAAGTAAATAATTCTTTTAACCCGGGAGAAGGTGTTAGGCATTCCCGAGTTCCGTCGTTCTAGCACGATCGCTCAACTGTCATATTCGGCTTATTTATCTGATTTTCATACATGTTGAACCTATGTGCAAATTTTAACTGTGTACCGCTTTTATTATTATTATTTTTTTACCGAGAATTGCAACATCGTGAAAATACATTTCGAACCACGTCACATCAATGCACCTGTGGTTATTGACACATTTCAACTTTGTTGAGATTTGGATTTGGATCACATAAATGTGCACCCGAGTTTAAGAAGATAACATTATTAAATACGCGCCTAAAGCGACTAGCATATCATTATTTTGGGTAGGGCCGTGAAATTTTGCTAAACGGCCCATCCCGAAGTCTAAGTAATTTTACCAACACGTATAGAGGGCCCCGCAGCTTGTGTATTTTTGTTTGTCGAGGCTCGTCTCATTCATTATTTTTAAAAGGAATTTGCAACGTCGTGGAAATGCATCTCGAACCACGTCACAATCAATGTACCCGTGATTAGCGATACATTTCGACTTCGTGGAGATTTGGATTTGGGTCACATATATGTGCACCCGAGTTTAAGAGAGTAAATTATTTAAAGCGCGCCGGAAGTGACTTGCGCGTTATTATCTTTTGGGGAAGGCTGTGAAATTCGCTAAACGGCCCGTCCCTAAGTCTAAGTATTTTAAAACAAATATTTATTGAGGGCCCCACAATTTTTGTATTTTTTATTCGGCGAGGCTCATCTCATTTTTATTCAAGGATATCCTAAAGCGACTATGATTTTCTATTTATTGGTCTCTAAGAATAAAGAAAAATCCTAATCAATTAGCATTATTTAGGAGCTATTACTTTTGAACCTATGACTTCCAACTAAGTCAAACTCTCAGCGGTTTTGGGGCCTCAGGGTCTGCCCAGGAACGAAATGGTCAACCTGCCTTGACAAGTTGCTACGAGTATGAAGTCTGGGCTGTCTGAGAAGGACACTGAAGCCCCAAACTGTCCGTTTAGTAGACTGTTAAGCCTTTAATTGTTAAATCAGACCAAGTTTTAATTCGAGTTAAATACACATACACTGATATGCTACAAATTATTCAACATGCACTCGATGATTATGAAGATTACCTCACTTGCTTATCTATTAGTGAGTTCCTAATTATCACTATAAAGGGAAATCCGACGGGAAGCATGATTGGATTTGAGCAACAGTAATTACTAACTCAAACTAACAATATTTAACCAACACTCAATACTTAAAGGAATCATGAATTTAGAAATGGATTACTGAAGACTATTAGAACTGCTTATCGCCCTAGCATCTGTTGATTATTAATTCAATGTCCAATTGCAAAACTATTCCTCATACATATCCAAATTGCACTACATTGATAACAATAGCTAGACCAAAACAAAACTGCTAACTCCGGATTCAACACACTTCTCTAATTAGTTTAACAATTCTTAAGCTAACAATCCTAGATTCACCATTCAAAATAGCTCTATTTTTATTACAATAGGCACTCAATCACTATACAGAGAACTACCTAACATAACAAAATTATCAAAATAGAACTACGACAGATATTCAACTTCAGTTTCATTTCATGTTTCCAACAGATGGAGCTACATCGACATAGGCTCGAAATATGTACCTGGAAGTTGAAGTATAAACCAAAAATGAGGGGGTCAGTCAAACAGCAACAACAACAGGAATCAGCAACAGTTTTCAACAGGTATCAGCAACCAGAACTCAAATAGCAACAACAAACCAGTCTCAACCCAGAAGTGAACTCAACACACTTAAATTTTACCCCGGAATGAATTGTAGAACAACAACAACAACAGATACCCAAACAGACCTGACTGTGCCACACTACCCTCAAAACTAAACCAAAAAAAAAACTTTCTAAAGCTTTGACCACACTAAACCAGACTGCCTTTCAAAATAACTCTCAGAAACTCCCTATTTTCACACTTGCTTTTTTTTCTCTTCTAAAATCTGCCCAAAGGAAAAGCCAGACCAGACCCAAAAGCTTGAAAAAGAATTGATTTTCTTCTCCCAAAACCAACCCCCTATACTCTGTCCAAAAAACCTCCTCTTCTGTCTAAAAATGACTCTATATTTAACCCCCAAAACAGGCCTGCCCCCTCTGCCTTATCAGATTTTCTGCCCATGATATTCCTCCACTACTATTACATGTTTTGTTCTCTTTTTAATTCACTTGTTCCCCACTACCCTTGTCTTTTCATTATTTAATTGTTCAAACAGGTATGAGCACCTATTTCTTAATCCATTTCCTTTAGACCTTCCTCACCATCATGTTTTGTCCCCCATTAGCACTAAACAAATACATTAGTTTAATGTTAATTAAGTGTTTTACTGACAGCCCACTTAAACTAGCCATTTTTAAACTTCTCAATTCCCAAATTACCCTCCTAAAAGCCCCTGAAATTACTATCCTACCCAATCCCTTTCACTCTGCATTGAACCTTTCAACTCTAACCTATTCAAACCTACCAACTAACTAAGCTGAATCCAACAAACTACAACAGCTATAACCAATTCAAATCAGTTAGTAATTCAAGATGGCATTAAAATGAAGACTAAGGGTTCAGGGCAGCACATATTGAACTAACTATATTGGGGAACCAATCATATTTAGCTCAGCAACAGATGAACTGAAATCAACTAGACGAGCATATGCCTTAATCAGATTGGAATACAAAAGAAAAAACAGCCAGAAGAGCCTTAAGGGGATCGACAGATTCAGGATAACAAATGACCAATAAATTCAGTTCAATGAACTGAATATACCAACAGGCTCAGTTCTAAGTTCAAATATACCAACGAGCACATTTTAATACAAACTTTAGAACACAAACGAGGCAGGAAGGGAAACAGACAAGAATGAACCAAAAATTAGACTATTATCATGCTAATCTAACATTCAAGCATACCAGACTAATCGACGACACTTATTCAATCGATTACACAAATTATAGCATATAACAATCGACAACAAACAGAAGCAATGATAAAATTGGACCAAATAAAAGGTCTGATGGAGAAGAAGAAAGAACAATGAACAAGACTGGATTATAACTAACTAAACACAATTATCCATAACAAAATAGAACAAGAAAGGAGAAAAAGGTACCTTGACAAAACAGAAACTAGAGGAACCCAGGTCGAACCCTTGACTCGAACTTTTTGAGGTTGAACGGACCTTAATAGAGTGTTCTCCACTGAGAACACTTCGACTAAGGTCCATTGGACGCCCAAATTCCTCTATTTCGGACCAACTCCAGTTTTTGGTTTTTTAGGGTTCTTGGGGTTTGATTTGGGGTTCGAACGGTTCCGGTCTGATTCGAACCAAACCAACGGTGGTTTGGTGACGAGGGAGGTCAGAGAGATGTCCGGTATGAGTTTGGGATTGGTTGGGGTCCATAACGAGGGTGGTCAGGGGGTGCCGTGGGGTGAGTTTGGGACTGGTTGGGGTTGATTTCAAGTTTTGCTCGAATCTTCGATTGAAGATTCGAGAAGCTACAGGCTGATTCGAGCAAAACGGGCAAGGGATTCGTGGAGAGGGTGGTTAGGTGCTCTAGGGGTGTTAGTTTCATGGTCAGCGGCGTTGTTGCCGCCGGCTTTCAGGCGAAAGGGTTTCAGGGTGGCTAAGGTTTCAGGGGTTGTTTGGTTTGTCTCTGAAAGAGATGATGAATAGGGGGTATGGCTTAGGGGGTGCGAGGTGAGAGGTTGGATTTATATACGGAGGGGGTGGTTTAATCCTGGCCGTTGGATCAAGCACGATCAACGGCCTGGATCAATTCACTTAAAGGAAACGGTGACGTTTGGTTTCGTTGGGGGACTGGGTCGATCCGGGGGCAAATGGGTCGGGTTGTGGGGATTGTTCTGAGGCGTTGGATCAAATGAAATGAATGGCCTGGATCTATTGGCTATATACGACGTCGTTTGGATATATCTGGAGATGGACTGGACCGTTCGATCGAGTGAGATCAACGACCCAGATTTTTCATGCCCGAACGGCGTCGTTCCACCCGTCCCCAAGACTGGTTGGATTGGACCGGGTAAAAGGGTATTTGGACTGGGCCTGAACTGTCTTTTAAAATTGGCCCAGTCCGATTTTCTTCTCTTGTTTCTTCTTTTTCTTCTATTTTCTTTTTAATTCCTAATTACCAAAAATTTGTCAAATAAGTTGTAAAGCCAAAATCAACTCAAAAATACTAATTAATCCTTAATAACAATTATCACACAAGATTAAATACAAAGATAATCACACACTTTGACATTAAATGCTTAAAATGCGAAGTAAATTATTTTTTTGTGATTTTTCATTTTCTCAAAAAAACTAGGGTTAATTAATTCCTAATTGTGAAAAATAAAATCTTAAGTGCACATGCAACGTGTTTTTTTTTTTGTATTTTAATTAATTAAAACAGGCTAAGCGTTCACAGACAAAAACACAAATAATTGTCCCAAAATGCCACAAGAATTCTAAAAATTGTACAGCACGGAAATTTGTTTTATTTTTTTTCGATTTCTTTTGGAGTATTTTTCGTGAAGCAAAAATCACTTGCTCACAGCTGCCCCTCTTTATCCGAAAACACAAAGAGTTTTCGTGCAAAGATAAAGTGAGCGGATACGAGCGATTTTTGCCCGTTGGAATACTCTGTGTGAAGCATTTTTGAAAAGATTTAACCGAACCTTTGCTTCACAGGTTTCCTACATATCTCTGGCTAAAAGGGAATCAGGTTAATGTAGTTCGGAAAGTTTTGGTAGCTGGGACTACTATGGGATTGCATTTTTGCTGTTACTACTACTGCATGCTGTTGCTACTGCTTTTCGACCTCCTTATTACACCGTGCCAAAAGAAAACAAGAAGCTAGACTAAAACTAGGAATTACAAAATCTTATCTATCTCCGACTTGTTCTTGTAGTCTTCTTTCTGACTTCTGCGATGGGATTCATGCTGGGGGTATTTTGTTGTAACCCTCCGCATTACTGACCTCTGATTTAATCTTGAAATGTATTCCTCTGTTCTGCAGTCGGGCTCCTAACTTTAACAACTTAAAATTTAACAACCTCCATTCTACAGGCGGGCTCCTGACTTCAATAAACAATTTAAAGATAACATCTTCATCCTCCAGGCGGGCTCCTGACTTTGACTACAACTTGAGAATATAACAACCTCTATTTTTCAGGCGGGTTCCTGACTTCAACTGCAACTTGAAATGACAACAACCTCCATTCTCCAAGCGGGCTCCTGACTTCAATAACTTCTTAAAATATAACACCTCCATTCTCCAGGCGGGCTCCTGACTTCAACTTCAACTTAAAATGTAACCCCTCCGTTCTTCAGGCGGGTTCCTGACTTCTTCAACTTAAAATATAACAACCTCCGTTCTAGAGGCGGGCTCCTGACTTCAATAACTTCTTAAAATATAACACCTCCATTCTCCAGGCGGGCTCCTGACTTCAACTTCCACTTAAAATGTAATGCCTCCATTCTCCAGGCGGGTTCCTGACTTCATCAGCTTAAAATTTAACAACCTCCATTCTACAGGCGGGCTCCTGACTTCATCAACTTAAAATTTAACAACCTCCATTCTACAGGCGGGCTCCTGACTTCATCAACTTAAAATTTAACAACCTCCATTCTACATGAGGGCTCCTGACCTCAACTATTTCGTAAAATATAATACTTCCATTCTCCAGGCGAGCTCCTGACTTCAATAAACCTTAGAATATAACACCTCCATTCTCCAGGCGGGCTCCTGACTTCAACTATAATTTGAGATATAACACCTCCATTCTTCAGGCGGGATCCTTACTCCGACTGCAACTTAAAGATATAACACCTCTATTCTCCAGGCGGGCTCCTGACTGCAATAACTTCTTAAAATATAACACCTCCATTCTCTAGGCGGGCTCCTGACTTCAACAGCTTCTTAAAAATATAATACCCACATTCTCCAGGCGGGCTCCTGACTTCAATTATGACTTAAAATATATAACACCTCCATTCTTCAGGCGGGCTCCTGACTGCAATAACTTCTTAAAATATAACACCTCCATTCTCCAGGCGGGCTCCTGACTTCAACATCTTCTTAAAAATATAATACCTCCATTCTCCAGGCAGGCTCCTGACTTCAATTATGACTTAAAAAATATAACACCTCCATTCTCCAGGCGGGTTCCTGACTTCAAACTTCTTTTTAAACAATACGTTTTATTGCTGTTGTTCCTTCCTGCCTTCCGAACCATTTTCCTTCTAACTTGAATCATCTTCCTTCAGAACTGCTTCCCTCAAAACTGGTGTTTCATTCCTCTAAAAACCACTGGGGATAACACCGGTGTTTTATTCAAAAAATATGTTATTTCCCTCATTCAACGACTACTTCCCTTAAAGCTGGTGCTTTCCTTCCTCCGAAAGCTACTTCCCTTAAGACTTATGTTATCTTCCTTCCGAAATTGCTTCCTTTAGAACTTGTTTGTCCTTCTTCCGAGAACTGCTGGGGATACCATTTTTCCCCAAACTTGTGTTATCTTGCTTCTTCCCCAAGTGGGTACCGGACCTCCAGAAACCTTTCAAAATGAAAGAAAATTTTCTGCCCTAGTTTGACAATTTTTCTTGTATCATGATATCTTTTCATCATCTATACCATTTCATGTCTGTGCTTCAAATCAAAGAAAATTTTGTTAGTTTAAAACGTGGTGAATGGTCGTGCCAATCCTGCTGGGGATGGTTTTCTCTTTTCTCCTTTCCCTGCTTCGTGTTCCATTACATCACCAAAGCTTGTTGGGGATGAGATTATTTGTTGGGGATGATATTCCTGCTGGCGATCATATCCCTGCTGGGGATGGTTTTCCCCTTCTTCTTTCCCCGCTCCGTGTTGTCCGACACTCTTGGAACTTGGTCGATAATCTGCCAAGGATGCTCTTGTTTCTTGATGATTCTTTATTAACCAGTTGTTGCTTCCCACTTTTCTCCATATTCTCCCCGAAATTCTAGACCAATCCATCCTTTGGTCTTGCAACGAGCGTCTTTCTCATTCCATTGCATTATCTTTGGCCCGTCCTCTCCACATTGTGTTTTTACACAATCTTGGCAACTGGTAATAAGCTCTGAAAATCCTTTTCAAAAACAAACTGCTGGGGAGGTAAAGTCTTTAAACTAAGAATGAAAAAGTGATGATTTCAAAAGATAGAAAAAAAAGAAGTCTTTCTGAACAAATGCTAGGGAAAAGGAAAGAAAAGAACTTATCTGAATGATATAACTGATCCCAACGATCATGTCGTGCATTCTGGATTAATCAACCCAGTTTATTTGTATCAATCAATCTTTCGGACGGACTCATCTTGCTGGGGATAAACAGGCACTCAACTCTTTGCCAAATGTAGATCCTTTCCGCCAATCTTGTCTTGTCGCCTCATAGTGCCCTTCGAGGGGTTTTCACTACTAAGACTCTCTCATTTCTCTCAACTCTCATCGCCTTATGGCGCCTGTGAAGGTTTTCACCGATAAGACTCTCTCATTTTATTTCTCTCAACTTACGTTGCCTTATGGTGCCTGTGGAGGTTTTCACCGATAAGACTCTCTCATTTTATTTTATTTTTTCCAGCTGGGGATTGGAGTGTTACCGATATGACTCTCTCTGCTGGGCATTCTTCCGACTATCAATTCATTTCCAGCTTATGATCCTCTTCTCTGCTGGGGATCAGAGTGTTATTCCTGATTTCCATTTACATGACTTGGCACTTCTCGGTGACTGATCGGGAGGTCTTTTTTGGAAATCAATATGGGTTTTCGTGTATGGCTAAAAGAAAAGGGGTATCAAAAGGTTCAAAATAATTTAATGGGTAAAACATTACAACTTTTGGAATCAAACTTCCTTTCCAAAATTACAAACACAAACTTCTGCCCCAGTTTTTCTTTCTTGGGGATTTTTATTTTTTGTTACACTATGACCAAGCCGTGAGGCGCCTACGTATCCTTGTTTGAGGAATCAGGTCAAACGTAGTTCCCAATTCCTTTGTTTTTCTTGTGACTTTTCTTTTTGTCTTTATTATCATTATTTTTCTCTTCTCTTTTTCTTTCATTTTCATTACTGATTCCAAAAGAGGGGTATGAAAGAATAAATAAGGCTCAAAAGGGGAGGCAAAGGTTGAAGTGTTTGGATGGAATAACAAATTGCCTCCGTCATTTCATTCTCCGATACCATGCCAAATGCAAACAAACAACAATTACAATTAAAAGAAATCATACATAATATCTCTTAACTGCGTCAGAATTGATAGCCATGTCGACGCATTTCCCTTCGATATCTATTAAACATAAAGCGCCATTGGACAACACTCTGGTTACAATGCATGACCCTTGCCAATTCGGGGCGAACTTGCCCTTTGCCTCAGCCTGATGTGGGAGGATGCATTTCAACACTTGCTGGACCACTTCAAACTTCCGGGGACGCACATTTTTATTGTATGCTCTTGCCATTCTCTTTTGATATAACTGGCCATGACACACAGCTGCCAATCTCTTTTCATCAATCAAGCTCAACTGCTCCAATCGGGCTTTGACCCATTCATCATCATCAATCTCAGCTTCAGCGACAATCCGAAGGGATGGAATTTCAACTTCCGCCGGTATCACTGCTTCGGTTCCATATACCAACAAATAAGGAGTTGCACCTACTGAAGTACGAACAGTGGTGCGATAACCCAACAATGCAAATGGTAATTTTTCATGCCATTGCCTCGAACCTTCTATCATCTTCCAAAGTATCTTCTTTATGTTTTTGTTGGATGCCTCAACTGCTTCATTCACCTTGGGACGATATAGGGTGGAATTGCGGTGTGTAATCTTGAACTGTTGACATACTTCTTTCATCAGACTGCTGTTAAGATTAGCGCCATTATCCGTGATAATCACTTTGGGGATCCCAAATCTACAGATGATATGGGAATGAACAAAATCTAACATTGCCTTCTTGGTTACCGACTTGAAAGTTTTAGCTTCAACCCACTTAGTGAAATAATCGATGGTCACTAGAATGAACCTATGACCGTTGGTAGCTGCCGGCTCAATAGGTCAAATGACATCTATGCCCCAGACAACAAATGTCCATGGTGCTGACATTGTATGTAATTCTGTCGGCGGAGAATGAAACAGATCTCCGTGTATCTGACACTGATGGCATTTCCGCACAAAACTGATACAATCGTGCTCCATAGTGAGCCAACAGTACCCTACTCGAAGAATCTTCTTTGCCAATACATATCCGCTCATATGTGGCCCACAAACTCCAGCATGTACCTCTGTAATAACTGTCGTGGCTTGACTAGCATCTATACATCTCAGCAATCCCAAATCTGGTGTTCTTTTGTACAAAACTCCTCCACTGAGGAAAAATCCATTTGCCAATCGCCGAATGGCTCTCTTTTGATCTCCGGTGGCCTGCTCCGGGTATATCCCCATCCTGAGGTATTCCTTGACATCATAAAACCATGGTTCACCATCCAGTTCTTCCTCTAACATGTTGTAATAAGCATGCTGATCACGAACCTGGATATGCAATGGGTCAACATGAATTTTGTCCGGGTGGTGCAACATCGATGCTAAAGTGGCCAAAGCATCGGCAACCTCATTATGAACTCTTGGGATGTGTCTGAACTCCACTGATCGAAATCGTTTACTCAGATCAAGCAAGCATTGTCGATATGGTATGAGCTTCAAATCTTTTGTTTCCCATTCACCCTGAATCTGATGCACCAGGAGGTCCGAGTCTCCCAAGACCAAGACGTCCTGGACATCCATGTCTGCAGCTAGCCGTAGACCCAAAATGCATGCCTCATACTCATCCATGTTGTTGGTACAATAGAAACGCAGCTGAGCCGTAACAGGATAATGATGTCCTGTTTCAGAAATAAGTACTGCTCTTATTCCAACTCCCTTCGCATTTGCGGCTCCATCGAAAAAAGCTTCCATCCTGGTTCCTTGGTCATTTCCAACTCATCTATATGCATCACTTCTTCATCAGGAAAATACGTCCTCAAGGGCTCGTATTTTTCATCAACAGGATTCTCGGCCAAGTGATCAGCCAATGCTTGGGCCTTCGTGGTCGTCCTCATCACATAGACGATGTCGAATTATGTGAGTAATATCTGCCATTTCGCCAATTTCCCTGTGGGCATAGGCTTCTGGAAAATATACTTCAGTGGATCCATGCGTGAAATGAGATAAGTAGTATATGATGACAGATAATGCTTCAATTTCTGGGCCACCCAAGTTAGGGCACAACATGTCTTCTCGAGTTGAGTGTACTTAACCTCATAGCTTGTAAACTTCTTGCTGAGATAGTAGATGGCTTGCTCCTTCCTTCCCGTAATGTCGTGTTGCCCCAGTACGCAGCCAAACGAATTTTCCAGGACCGTCAGATAAAGAATTAATGGTCTTCCCGGCTTAGGTGGAACCAACACAGGTGGATTTGACAAATATCCTTTGATTTGTCAAATGCTTCCTGACATTCTGTCGTCCATTCTACCGCAGCATCTTTCTTCAGTAGCCGAAAAATGGGTTCACAGGTTGCTGCGAGTTGAGCAATAAACCTGCTGATATAATTCAACCTTCCCAACATACTCATTACCTCTGTCTTGTTCATCGGCGGTGGCAAATCTTGGATGGATTTGATCTTTGACGGGTCCAACTCAATGCCTCGCCGACTGACCATGAATCCCAACAGCTTTCCAGATGGAACATCAAATGCACATTTGGCCGGGTTGAGCTTAATATTGTACCTTCAAAGTCTTTGGAAAAACTTCATTAGGTCTGCTACGTGGTCTTCCTGATGCTTGGATTTTATGATCACATCGTCCACGTATACCTCAATTTCTTTGTGTATCATGTCATGAAACACAGTAGTCATTGCTCTCATGTACGTTGCCCCAGCGTTCTTCAAGCCAAAAGGCATTACCCGGTAGCAATAAGTCCCTCACGGCCTAATGAATGCCGTCTTTTCCGCATCTTCTTCATCCATCAGAATCTGATAATACCTAGCATAGCAATCTACAAAAGACCCGATCTCACATCCGGCATAATTATCGATCAAGATATGGATGTTGGGTAATGGAAAGTTGTCCTTGGGGCTTGCCCTATTCAAATTGCGGTAATCGACACACACTCTGATCTTCCCATCTTTCTTCGGCACTGGCACCACATTATCCAACCAATCAGGATATCGAGTGACCCGAATAACCTTTGCATGCAGCTGCTTGGTGACTTCTTCTTTAATCTTCACACTCATATATGTCTTGAATTTCCTCAATTTCTGCTTGACGGGAGGGCACGCCGGGTCAGTGGGCAATTTGTGAACCACTAGATCGGTGCTTAAGCCCGGCATGTCATCGTACGACTATGCAAAAACATCTTTGAATTCAATAAGTGCTTTGATTAGTTCTTCCCTGATATTCGGTGCAATGTGGATGCTTATTTTAGTTTCCCTGATATCATCTGCATCCTCTAAATTGATGGCTTCTGTGTCATTTAAGTTGGGCTTGGATTTCTCTTCAAACTGGCTTAACTCTCTATTTATCTCTTCGAAGGCTTCATCCTCATCGTATTCCGATTCATCATCATAATCGACCTCTTGTACAATTAGTTCGGAATCAGATTGATTTTTTAGACTGGGTTGAAGATCCGTTGTGCATGCCATGTCATTAGTGTAAGCACGTGATTTTTGCCCTATATGAGAATTACTCCCAAAAAATTCAAAAATAAAATAATTTTTCTTGGTGTGCAATTTTTGTGATATTTTGTGTAACTATTTGTATGTTTGTCTATGCATGTTTATTTGTTAAATTAATAAAAAATACAAAAATAGGCATCTTTTGCATTTTTAGCATTTAATGTCCAAATGAACAATTTTATGCTTAATTATTACTTAATTGTGCATTAATTGTTATTGGAAGTTAATTTGCGCTTTTATAACTTAATTTAGTTCTTAATAATAATTTAAGTACTTTTATAATTTAGTTTTAGAAAAATAAAAGAAGAAAAGAGAACAAAAATACAAAGAAAAATCGGATTGGGCCACTTCTTCAATTTCAAACCACAGGCCCAAATAATTGCCCAACTTTCCCCATGACCCGGTCCGTTTCAAACCGGGTCGATCCGGTCCGCTCCATTAACCCAACACCCCTTCTTCATTTTTGTCCAACACAAAACAAAACCGAAAAAATAAAAAATAAAAAGTGAATTATCACTATTAATAGTTTTATTTTTTGTTTTTTTTATATATAAAAAAAATCCGAAAATATTTTATTTTATTTATTATTTTTATTTTAAAATATATATATATATAGTAATTTCGGAAATGATTTTAAAAAAATAAAAAACAAAAAAAATAAAAAAGTAAAAGAATGTAGAAAATTTAAAAAAAGTAAAAAGTTTTAAAAAATTTAAAAGTAAAATAAGGTTGGAATTAAAAAATAAATATAAAGGTATCTGAAAATTTAAAAAATTTAAAGTAATTGAAAGTAGCATTTTTAAAAGAAAAAGAAAAGATAGTGGTTTGTTTTTTAAAGAAAAGTTAAATAAAGTGAGATTCTCTTTTAAAAAAATAAAAAGTGGGATTTTAAATAAGATAAAGTAATTAAAGTTGGAATTTTAAAAATAAAAGTAAATAAAGGTGGGATTTCTTTTTCTAAAAAAATAAAAGCAATTTGTAAGTGGGATTTCTTTTAATTAAAAAAATAATAAAATAATAAAAAAACAAATCTGAAAATTTCGAAAATTTTGCTATAAATAGAAGAGAAAATTTAGGAAGAAGGGGTGGAAAAAAAAGAGGAAAAACTAGATAGAGAGAAGAAAAAAAGAGGGGGCGGAGTGAGAAGTATACACCCGATATACATTCTGGATACACTGAATATACAGGGGCAGAATTCATTTTGGAGAGTTTTGAAGTTGAAAAAGAATAGTTACTGTTTCATTGCCTCGCTTAAGATCTGAAATAGTCAGAACCTTCCTGCCTTTTACTTCTTCTCTATACTTGGAGTCGTTTATAGTCTCCTGGGTTTTCTACTATTCCTACTGTTACTGGTCTATTCCTGTGTTGCTGGACTGTCGTTGTTGTGCTACATTGTTACTACTGTTGCTGCTTCTCAGCTTCATCTTCTCTTGTTTTCCAATACCAGGTACACGAATGTAATACTAGTTATTGCAAGCTAAAAATGTGGAAGCATGAATACATATGAAGAATCGAATTTTGAAGTTTTAATTTCGCTTTTTCTCTGTTCCTTTTATTGATTGTATTTAGGCTATTTTATGTATTATTGAATAATAATTGGAATAAGAGAAAATAACATAAGTTAGTCTTTAATGAATCGGCTTGGCAAAACGGGTTAATTCACTAGCTATGAAGGTTCTAAGATTATCAACAGTAGGTTAATTGTGAACAAGTACTTAAATTTAGCTAAGACATGAATTTGAACTAAATTTCGTGAATTAGGTATTAAGGCATGATTTGAGTTCAAACAAAATTAGAAGAACGTTTAAGTCTAATAAACTTTCTATTAAGCTTTAGTAATTATGGTTAAATCCAGTTTCAAATGGTTGTGAATAATTAATTCCAATAGTTTTTTTATATATATAACAATGCGAGCTTCAATCTAACTATATTTGATTCTTTTGAATATTAGTTGTCAAATTTTTATTTTATTTATAATTTCGAATTTTTTTAGTAAAATTCTTGTTCATCAATATTTGTATTAATATAGCAATTAGTATGCCATGCTTTCTTAAATAAAAAAAAGCTCGTAATTAATTAGGATTTTCTTTATTTATTTTAGAGACTAATTTTAATAGAAAAGATGTAGTCGCTTTAGGATTTGTCCATTTAAAATAAATGAGATGAGCCTCGCCTAGTAAAATATATAGATTGCGGGGCCCTCACAAATGTATGTGTTAATTACTTAGAACTCGGGATCGGCCGCTTAGCGAACTTCACGGCCTTTTCTCAAAATAACCCTGCGCTAGTCGCTTTAGGCGCGTATTTAATAATGTTATCTCCTTAAACTCGGGTGCACATTTATGTGACCCAAATCCAAATCTCAACGAAATCGAAATGTGTCTCTAATCACGGGTACATTGATTGTGACGTGGTCTGAGATGTATTTCCATGACATTGCAAATTCTTTTTAATAATGAATGAGACGAGCCTCGACAAACAAAAAATGCACAAGCTGCGGGGCCCTCTAAATGTATATATTAAAATACTTAGAATTCGAGGACAGGCCGTTTAGCGAATTTTACGGCCTTCCCCAAAATAACAAGACGCTAGTTGCTTTAGGCGCGCCTTTAATAATTTATTTTCCTTAACTCGGGTGCACATTTATGTGACCCAAATCCAAATCTCAACCGAGTCGAGATATGCCAAACAACTACGGGTGCATTGATGTAACGTGGTTCGAGATATGTTTCCACGACGTTGCAATTCTCGTAAAATAATAACAATAAGTAAGAAAGCGGTAAAAAGATAAAATTTTGCACATAAGTTCATATTTGTATAAAATCAGATAATCAAGCCGAATATAACAGTTGAGCGACCGTGCTAGAACCACGGAACTCGGGAATGCCTAACACCTTCTCCCGGGTTAACAGAATTCCTTATCCGGATTTCTGGTGCGCAGACTGTAATATGGAGTCATTCTTTTCCTCGATTCGGGATTAAAATTGGTGACTTGGGACACCCTAAATCTCCCAAGTGGCGACTCTGAAATAAATAAACGAATCCCGTTTCGATTGTCCTTTAATTGGAAAAAACTCCCTTGTACCCTCGCGGGTATGTAAAAAGGAGGTGTGACAGCTCTGGCGACTCTGCTGGGGAATACTTTGACCCAGAACCACTGGTTCAGGGTTAGAAATTCGAGCTTAGATAAATTGTTATATTTGGCTTTATCTGATTTTTACATGTTTTGAGCCTAATGTGCTAAATGTTGCCTTTACCGCTTTGATATTATCTGAACTGTATATAAACTGTGCCGAAACCTACTCTTCTTACCTCCGGGGATGTGCTTACTGGTTAAGACTCCCTATTCTGTTAGTGTCATACCCTAAATAAAAGAGGCTCGGAAAGTTTCTAAGCCGGTTGGCCTTTTGGTTCCCGGACAGGAGCTCCTTCCTCAACTCGAGTGGTCCGCTCGGGTACACTGTCTAGAACACCGACCCAGGTTTTGAACATAGAATAACGTGACTTCATGCCGGATCCCTAGTAGGAACGCTTATTTGCATCATGTTGCATTTGACTTAGGGGACTCAACACAGGGGTTGGGTCCGTCTAGGACTAGCAACCTGATATGAAAAGGCCATCCTGATGCATCCTATTTGTTTTCCGTGCATTTATTTGTCTCATGCCCGCATGCTGACCGGTGTTTGAATATTATGAATATTGTGAAATTGAAAAAAAGGAAATAGCGGTTAGGGAATTGATTGTTTATTTTTGAAAAAAACCAATACCCAAATACTGTCAAAACTCTGCCGAAATTTTGGAAAGAAAAAAAACGTCTTATTAGTTTGTTTTATTAAAAGCAAAGGAAAAATAGAAAAAAAATTGTTGTTCTGTTTTGTTTTTCAAAAAAAATATATATAGAAATATATAGTTTGTCTTGTCATAAAAATAAAAATTAAAAAGAGTCTTACTTTTTTAAAATGGGGTTTTATGAAAATTCAAAAAATAATAATAATAATAATAATAATAATAAAAAAAGAGTCTTTCATTATTTGTCACAAATATATACATGTATATATATATATATCCAAAAGTTTTTATTTCCAAAAAATATATATATGTCCTTATTTGTTGCAAAAATATTTGTCTTGCCAAAAAGTCTAGAAAGGTTTTTAGACCCCCAATTTTCAAAAACAAAAAAAAATCCAAAAATATTTTCCATTATTAACTTCTTTAGAAAGTCTTTTAACTATTTATTTTTTTTTAAAAAAATGTATAATAAGATAGAAAAAAATCCGAAAATATTTTTCTTCTTTCAAAATTGAAAAGAAAACTCAAAATTCAAAAAAAAATATTTTTTAGAAGCATTTCTTTTATTAAAGGTAAAATTCCGAAAAATATTTTCTTCTTCCTTTAGAATAAGAAAAAAAAACAAATGGAAATTAAAAAAATATATATATCTTAGAAGTCTTTCTTTTAAAAAGAAAATCAATCAAAAATATTTCCTTTCTCCTTTTAAAGTAGTTCTTTCACAAATTCAAAAAAGGAAGTTAGTTCATCTACTTATTCTTGATTGCCCGAACTACGCGGGTTTGATTCTCACCGGATGTGAGATACGTAGGCAACCCCCGCCGGGTCCAACCTCCCATTTTTTTGAAAATTAATAAAGTAGCAAAAACGCCAAAAGTGTATTTTTCTTTCATAGGGTCGGGTGACGCCATTTATATTAAAAACAGCCAAATGTTCCCAAAAGGAACCCGGAAGGCTGCCTTTGTACAAACGGCCACCTCTTGTTTTTTCACACAACCTTAAAAATCTTCGTCCCTGAAGTGCTGAGAGGTCGTGTTCAGAAATCCTCTTGAGGAAAGTGAGCATATGTTTTTTTGTTTTGATCAAAATAAGTTTTGTTTGTTAAAATCTTATTAATAAATGTGCAGAATGAGCACGACTCCAAATGAACCCTTTGCAATCATGAATAAAATTCCCCTCCAATTGCGGCTTTGGTGGAATGATTTAGGCAAAGAAGGGCATGACGAAATCAAGAAATATCTGAAAGGCCTCACGAGTTTGTTGGATATCAGGCCACGGGGAGATATCATAAGGGCACTAGTCCCTCACTGGGATCCTGCGCACAATGTCTTCCACTTCTCGGACTTTGAACTTACCCCAACTTTAGAAGAAATAGCAGGGTATATCGGCAGTGCTGAGGCTCCATTGAGGCATAAATACCTGGTTGCTCCAAGAGCTGTGGCAGTACACCGGTTTCTGGACTCATTAAAGATAGTCAGAACAATTCGTAACCCTGACTTGGCAAAAGGTTTTTGCACTGTGAGTTTCATATACCAAAGATATGGTCACATAGGAGGATTCGACAAACCAGAAAACCAGTTGTGCAGCAAAAGTAACCGTCGAAAGTGGGATGAACATAGACGGGTTGCTTTTATGATAACTTTCTTAGGGCTCTTAGTGTTCCCAAGAAAAGACGGGAATATCGACATAAAGATAGCGGGGGTCGTCAGTACTTTGCTCACACAGAAAGATAGCACGCTGGCGCCCATGATTGTATCCGATATATTCCGGGCTCTCACGTCCTGCAAGGCCGGAGGAAACTTTTTCGAAGGTTGCAACTTGTTGTTGCAAATGTGGATGACTGAACACCTATGTCACCGAGCTCAGTTTCTGAGCCATGGATCCGCTGACAGGACCTGCATAGAGGAGTTCTATACCAGAGTTAATGAGGCCTACCTACCTAAAGGAGTTTCGGCATGGACCTCATATTTCCGTGCCCTCAACGCCAGTCAAATACAGTGGACGCTGGGTTGGTTACCGATCGACGAAGTTATATACATGCCAGCAGCCAGGCCCCATTTTCTCTTAATGGTACTTAAGAGCATTCAACCTTATGCGCCGCATCGGGTTTTAAGGCAACTTGGGAGATGTCAAATAGTGCCAAAAGATGAGGATTTAAGGACCCAGGTGATTGAGATCAGTCCCGATGGCCAGTTTCCTGAAGCAAGGGTTCGCCAAATGTGGGGCCAATGCCAATACTTAGAGGCAAATACTTGTGTATTGAATCGGACAAAAGGGGAAGTTTCACCCGGATATCAGGCTTGGTACAAAGGGGAAACGTCATCCGCAAGGCCGACTAAAAGACCGCACCTGCAAGAGTTTGCCAGATCCTCACAAGAGCAGTGGGACTGGTTGGCCAAAGAGCGGGAATATCTTGCCGAGACAGGCAAACTGAAGCAACAAGTTCAGGATATGAAGTTTGAAAGCCAATTACAGTCCGCTACCCACAAGGGAGAAAAGAACAGATTAATCAGAGAAGGCGAGATCCTCAAAGCTCAGATCCGGAAGATGAAAAGGGAGGCCGACAACCAAATGAGAAGCCGGGCGGATAAAAGATTGATAGCAGGGTTAAAAAATCAGGTTGCGGAAAGCCAGGAAGACTTGGAAAGAGCCAAGGCTAGCACAACAAGATTACGAACCAAGTGGGCAAAAAGTACCATGGCCCGGAGGCAGCACCTGCAACAAGTCATAAGGGATTATGAAATGAGCATCGGGATATTAAGGAAAACGATCTCCACTCTGCATGATCGGATCAGCAAACAAGCACGAGATGCCCAGGCTGACAGAAGACGTTGTTACGATGCAATGGCCTGCATGGAAAGACAAATGGAGATGTTCCAGGATCAGCTTGCCGACAATGCGCAAGCACTAGGATTAAAAAACCGACAAATAAGGCAATTGTTCGTTGAAAGGGACAACATTCGAGGAAGGATCGACGAGATTGGGCACTACATCTACATGAGATGCCTAGCATGTGAGCAAATGCCTCGGAAAACCCTCCTTGTTTCCATCATGGGCTGCGTCCATCAGATCATGAATGAATTGAAAAGTTTGCAGAGAGACCTCACACCTAGAGTCGCGAAAAGGCCGAATGATGCCTCGTGGGCCCCTAAGTTGGGAAATTAATCTTCGGTCGAGTCCTGTTCAGGCTTTGTGCTTTCCCATGTGTTGTTTTCTTTTCTTTTAGCCAAATCAAGTTAAAAACTGTGGAGTCTGTACTGTTGCTATTCTTTATTGGAAGTAATTTGTAATAGCAAATTTTGATGATGAACTTAATGATTCCAAAAAGAATTTTGTGTGTCTTTACCTTATGGCAGAACTACGCCTGGTCTGATTCGCGCGGGGACGTGATACGTAGGCAATCCCCATAAGATTCGACCGCTTTTAAGAAAGAAAAAAAGGAGAAATAAAATAAAATACAGGGTTTCCCAAAGTACTTTAAAAAAGGGACAAATGAGTAAGCCGGGATGACGCATGTTGTTTGAAGCAAAGCATGTAGAAACGGTTAACTGCCTAGGAACATTGCATCCTCTATGTGTTGTGATCAAATCTGTTAAAATCTAACGCTAACAAAGTTTGTTGTTGTCTGTTTCCAGACAAGTTAGTTGTTAAAGAATTCTGGCAACACACTCTTACCAAACCAGATCCAAAGGACCAGTAGCAACAAGCATGACTACTTCAGAGAATAGTAACGAGGAAGAAAGGCCGATGAGCCAGTTGTTAAAAGAAGCAATGGAAAAGATTGAAAGGATGGGACTAGAGATGAATGCAATGCAGCTAGCTCTAGCCAAAGCACAAAAGAGCCCTGAGCCACTGGGGCACATGCCGGAATACCCTCACTCCGGCCCTTCAACAAGCCTCCCGAATCCCCGTTATCATCAGGAAAGAAGCCCACATGATTCCCAAGCTCCACCACCCCATCAACCTCTCCCAACACCAAATGTTCCCACTTTTATGGGACCCACATCAGCCACCCTGCAAAGATCAACCAGCGAGCCATTGTTTCAGGCTCCCGATACGCAATACTATCCCCCTGAGCCTACATTCCATGCCCCCGAACCACAGGCCTACAACCCGCACTTGGAGGTACCGGCAGAGATTGAAAAGCCGGTTAAAGCCCCTGAACAGGATGAGGTATTGAGGAAGTTCAAAAGCCTGGAGCAGTCCTTCAGGAACCTACACGGATTGGGCAACCAAGTCAGCGTGGCTTACAAAGATCTATGCCCTTTCCCGGACGTCCAACTCCCGGCTGGGTTCAAGATGCCTAAGTTTGATTTATATGAAGGGCACGGTGATCCCATGGCGCATTTGCGGGGATTCTGTAGCAAAATGAGAGGGGCAGGCGGCAAAGATGAGCTGCTGATAGCTTATTTCGGCCAAAGTCTGAGCGGATCTGCGCTAGAATGGTATACCAGGCAGGATTCCAGCAGATGGTACACTTGGGATGACCTGGCGCAGGCTTTCGCAGGTCATTTCCAATACAATCTCGAGATAGTCCCTGACCGTCTCACATTATTGAGGACCGGGAAGAAGCCCGGGGAAAGTTTTCGCGAGTACGGGTTCCGCTGGAGAGAGCAAGCAGCTAGAGTGGATCCTCCCATGAGAGAGGGAGAAATGGTGGACTACTTCTTGCAAACACTGGATCCAACCTACTTTGGTCACTTGGTGACAACAGTCGGAAAATCCTTCAACGAGGTAGTGAAGATAGGGGTCATGATAGAAGAGGGTCTGAGGTCTGACAAAATCCTGAATTACTCGGCACTCAAGGCTACGACCCAGGCTATTCAGAGTGGCACGGGAGGTGCGTTGGGAAGAAGAAAGAAATAAGAAATTGCCACGATTGAGGCAAGCAATTGGGCCAGGTCTGGCAAACCCCACTACAATAAACCTAGGCCCCACGGGCCAAACTACCCATACAGCCTACCACAGCACTACTATCCACACCGAGAACCACATTTCTCCATACACCAAGCCCAGACATACACTCAGCCTCCGGTTCGCCCGCAATGGCGCGCGCCGGCTCCCCAGAACACATATGCACCACCCCAAAACACCTATCCTCCACCAAGGGCATATAGAAACCCTCCAGGGGCAGGCTTTCGGGGAAATCCAGATGCTAGGAATGACAGGCTGCGGAAGCACAGAACTTTCACAGAGTTGGGAGAAACCTACACCGTTTTGTTCCACAAATTGAGGCAGTTGGGTTTGGTTAGTCCTGTCCAGACTCGAGAACCAAATCCCCCACCCCAGAATTTGGACCGATCAATAAGTTGTGAGTACTGCTCAGGGATGCTGGGGCATGATACCGAAAAGTGTTGGAAATTGAGGCATGCCATACAGGATCTTATTGATACCAATAAGATCGAGGTCCAGACACCGGAAGCTCCTAACATCAACCAGAACCCATTGCCAGCGCACCACGAGACTCACATGATTGAGTTGGTGTATGAGGGAGGAGAATTGAGAAAACCCTCACAAACAGTGATGATGATCCAGGCCGCTCCGAAAGAAGGACCGACCAGTGGAGGAACAGGGGTACAGTCCCAGGGAGAAGGCGTCAAGCCGGTAGTGATATTGGGGAAGAGACCGTCCGCCATAACAAGCAAACCCGAGCCAAACAAGTTGGTAATATCAGGGACTCCGCCCACACCTGCAGTTGTGTTAAAAGGGGTATACAGGGAACTGGTCACAATAAAGCCCGCAGTTCAGTTGCCGATGGTTGATAGTAAGGCTGTGCCTTGGAAATACGAGAGGGCAGTGGTGATGTACAAAGGAAAACAAGTGGAGGAAGTTAGTTGTGAAACGCAAGGACTGACTCGATCAGGTCGGTGTTTTACTCCGGTGGAGCTAAGAAGAACCAACCCCGCTACAACCAAGAAACCTGTGTCCGAAGAAGAGGTTGAGGAGTTCTTGAGGAAGATGAAAGTGCAGGACTACTCCGTGGTCGAGCAGCTGAGGAAAACACCAGCACAGATCTCGCTGCTATCATTACTGATCCATTCTGAGGAACATCGCCGGGC
Source organism: Nicotiana sylvestris (assembly GCF_000393655.2). Classification (NCBI taxonomy): domain Eukaryota; kingdom Viridiplantae; phylum Streptophyta; class Magnoliopsida; order Solanales; family Solanaceae; genus Nicotiana; species Nicotiana sylvestris. Next base: position 113,755,034 of record NC_091057.1, read on the forward strand.
CCTGATGAAAATACTGAACGAAGCTCATGTACCCAACGAGATTTCTGTAAACCACCTGGAAACCATTGCCAACAAGATTTTCGAAGTGAACAGGGTAACGTTCTCAGATGATGATCTGCCAGTGGAAGGTACGGAGCATAATAAAGCTCTCTATCTGACTGTCAAATGTGAAAACGCGGTAGTTACTCGGGTATTAGTGGATAACGGGTCAAGTGCCAATATTTGTCCATTATCCACCCCGAACCAGTTAAAGATCGACCACGGAAGAATCCACAAGAATAGCATTTGTGTCCGAGGATTTGACGGAAATGGAACAGCTACTGTAGGGGATGTTGTACTTGAATTGATCATCGGTCCTGTCCTGTTCACCATGGAGTTCCAGGTATTAGATGCCACAGTATCTTATAACCTTCTATTAGGACGACCATGGATTCATGTAGCCAAAGCAGTGCCCTCCACCCTACATCATATGGTGAAGTTCGAGTGGGATAGGCAGGAGGTCGTACTACACGGCGAGGACACGGCATGCACCATGGGTGGCGCCATTGTGCCCTTCATAGAGACCTATGATGACAAAGGTCCTTGGGTCTACCAGATTTTCGATACAGTGTCGGCAAATAAAATTTCTGAAGGAGAAATCATCCCGCACCCTAGGGTAGCCGCCGCGACAGTCATGATGGTCTCGGAAATGCTGGGTAATGGATTTGTGCCGGGAAAGGGCCTGGGAGTCGAGCTTCAGGGGATTGTCCAACCTGTCTCCCTGCCTAAAAATCTAGAAACTTTCGGATTGGGGTTCAAACCAACCGCAGCAGATGTAAAGCAAGCGCGGAAAATGAAGAAGAAAGTCTGGTATCTTCCCAAACCCGTGCCACGTCTCTCAAGATCTTTTGTCAGAGCAAGCGCCAAAAGGCCACCGGTCCCAAAGATTCTAGGACCATTGATTGGTATGGATGGGGACCTGAATCAGAGTTTCGAGCGGCTATTCGCTGATGTCAGTATGGTAGAAGCTGGAGAAGGTTCCAGCAGAGCAGAGATACAGTTTGTGGGGCCTGAGGCCAAAACCAACAATTGGACAGTTACTCCTCTTCCTGTCCGAGGGGAGTCTTGGTAGTAGGCTTTGATTTATGTTTTGTTTGTTTTGTTTTGTTCGGATTATTCCAGGGTGTAATCCAAATTTTACTTTTGTTTTGTAAAAGTGTGAACCCTTTTATCCCGCAAGTTTAATAAAGTTCTCTTCTTTTGTCCCATTTTAATTTTGTTTTGTTCTTTTTCTTTCTGAACAGTTCTCTTTTTACTGGTTCTAATGACATGGCATGCACAGCGGATCTTCGACCTAGTCTAATAAATCAATCTGAATCCGACTCAATGATGCAAGAGGTCGTTTGTGACGATGAATCTGAATATGACGAAGATAAAGCCTTCGAAGAGATAAACCGAGAACTGTGCCAATTTGAAGAAAAACCCAAACCTAACCTAAATGACACTGAGGCTGTGAATCTAGGAGACGCTGATAATGTCCGAGAAACCAAAATCAGCATCCATATTGAGCCGAATGTCAGGGAAGAATTGATCAAAACCCTCGTGGAATTCAAAGATGTTTTTGCATGGTCATATGATGATATGCCGGGATTAAGCACCAATTTAGTGGTTCACAAATTGCCCACTGACCCGGCATACCCTCCGGTCAAGCAAAAGCTAAGGAAATTTAAAACAGAAATGAGTGTAAAGATCAAAGAAGAGGTGATTAAGCAGTTGCAGGCGAAGGTCATTCGGGTCACTCGATATCCCGAGTGGTTGGCCAATGTGGTACCAGTTCCAAAGAAGGATGGGAAAAATCAGGGTGTGCGTCGACTATCGCAACCTCAACAAAGCAAGTCCCAAGGACAATTTTCCGTTGCCCAACATTCATATCCTGATCGATAATTGCGCTGGGCGCGAGATCGGATCCTTTGTGGATTGCTATGCGGGATATCATCAGATCCTAATGGACGAGGAAGATGCGGAAAAGACAGCATTTATCACGCCATGGGGAACTTACTGCTATCGGGTAATGCCGTTCGGACTGAAGAATGTCGGGGCAACGTACATGCGAGCAATGACTGCTGTGTTTCACGACATGATACACAAAGAAATTGAGGTGTACGTAGATGATGTGATCATAAAGTCTTGGCGTCAGGAAGACCATATAGCAGACCTAAGGAGATTCTTCCAAAGACTCCGAAGGTATGATATCAAGCTTAACCCGGCCAAATGCGCATTCGGGGTTCCGTCAGGAAAGCTGTTAGGATTCATCGTCAGTCGACGGGGGATTGAGTTAGACCCATCCAAAATCGAATCCATCCGAGATTTGCCACCGCCAAAGAACAAAACAGAGGTAATGAGTTTGCTGGGTAGACTCAATTACATCAGCAGGTTCATCGCTCAACTCACAGCAACTTGTGAGCCCATATTTCGGCTGCTGAGAAAGGATGCTGCGGTAAGTTGGACGGCAGAGTGTCAAGAGGCTTTCGACCAAATCAAAGGGTATCTGTCTAATCCACCCGTATTGGTCCCGCCTAAGCCAGGGAAGCCCTTGATTCTTTATCTGACGGTCCTGGAAAATTCATTTGGTTGTGTACTAGGGCAACATGATGACACAGGAAGGAAGGAGCAGGCAGCAGGCCATCTACTATCTTAGCAAGAAATTCATAGTATATGAAGTCAAGTACACTCAACTCGAGAAAACATGTTGCGCCCTAACTTGGGTAGCTCAGAAGTTGAAACACTACCTGTCGTCATATACTACTTATCTCATATCCCGTTTGGACCCATTGAAGTATATCTTTCAGAAACCTATGCCCACAGGAAGGTTGGCCAAATGGCAAATTCTGCTCACAGAGTTTGATATTGTCTATGTGACCAGGACAGCCATGAAAGCCCAGGCGCTGGCCGACCATTTGGCAGAGAATCCAGTTGATGAAAAATACGAGCCTTTAAGAACATATTTTCCCGACGAAGAGGTAATGCATACAAATGAGCTGGAGTTACCCGAGGAACCAGATTGGAAGCTTTTCTTCGATGGAGCTGCAAACGCGAAAGGGGTTGGAATAGGAGCAGTACTCATTTCTGAAACAGGACGCCATTACCCTGTTACGGCTCAACTACGCTTCTATTGCACCAACAATATGGCTGAGTATGAAGCTTGCATTTTGGGTCTGCGATTGGCTGCGGACATGGATGTCCAAGACGTTTTGGTCTTGGGAGACTCGGACCTCTTGGTACATCAGATTCAGGGTGAATGGGAAACACGGGATCTGAAACTCATACCCTATCGACAATGCTTGCACGATTTGAGCAAGCGATTTCGATCGGTGAAATTCAAACATATCCCGAGAATTCATAACGAGGTAGCGGATGCATTGGCCACCTTAGCATCAATGTTGCACCACCCTGACAAAATGTATGTTGATCCTTTGCACATCCAGGTCCGTGATCAGCACGCTTATTGCAACGCCGTAGAAAAGGAGGCAGATGGCGAGCCCTGGTTTCATGATATCAAGGAATACCTCAGAATGGGGATATATCCGGAACAGGCCACTGGAGACCAAAAAGAGCCCTTCGGCATTTGTCGAATGGTTTCTTCCTCAGCGGAGGAGTTTTGTACAAAAGAACCCCGGATTTGGGATTGTTGAGATGTATAGATGCCGGTCAAGCCACGACGGTTATGGCAGAGGTACATGCTGGAGTTTGCGGGCCACATATGAGCGGATATGTATTGGCAAGGAAGATCCTCAGGGCAGGGTATCATTGGCTCACCATGGAACACGACTGTATCACTTTCGTAAGGAAATGCCATCAGTGTCAGATACATGGAGATCTGATTCATTCTCCGCCAACAGAGTTACATACGATGTCAGCACCCTGGCCGTTTGTGGCATGGGGCATGGATGTCATTGGACCTATCGAGCCAGCAGCGTCCAACGGTCATAGGTTCATTTTAGTAACCATTGACTACTTCACCAAATGGGTTGAGGCTAAAACCTTCAAGTCGGTAACTAAAAAGGCGGTGGTGGATTTTGTGCACTCCCATATCATCTGCAGATTTGGGATCCCAAAAGTAATCATCACGGATAACGGTGCGAATCTTAACAGCAGCCTGATGAGAGAGGTATGCCAACAATTCAAGATTACACACCGCAATTCCACCCCATATCGTCCCAAGGCGAATGGAGCGGTCGAAGCAGCCAATAAAAACATCAAGAAGATACTGCGAAAGATGGTGGAAGGATCTAGACAATGGCACGAGAGATTACCCTTTGCTCTGTTGGGTTATCGCACTACCGTCCGGACCTCCATAGGTGCAACTCCTTATTTGTTGGTGTACGGAACTGAGGCCGTAATACCGGCGGAGGTCGAAATTCCGTCCCTCCGGATTGTCGCTGAAGCCGAGATTGATGATGATGAATGGGTCAGAGCTCGATTGGAACAGTTGAGCTTGATAGATGAGAAAAGATTGGCAGCAGTGTGCCATGGTCAGCTGTATCAGAAGAGAATGGCGAGAACATACAATAAGAAGGTACGCCCCAGGAAGTTTGAAGTAGGGCAGCAGGTGTTAAAGAAGATCCTCCCGCATCAGGTCGAGGCAAAAGGCAAGTTCGCCCCAAATTGGCAAGGGCCTTATATTGTGACCAGAGTATTGTCCAACGGTGCTGTGTGTTTGACAGATATCGAGGGGAGATGTGTCGACATGGCTATCAATTCTGATGCAGTCAAGAGATATTATGCGTAATTTCTTTAATTATGGCAATTATCGGTTCGTTTGTTTGTCCTTGGTGCTTATTGGATAATGAAATGACAGAGGCAGTTCTTTCTTCTATCCAAACACTTTTAACCCTTGTTTCCCCTTTTGAGCCTTAAGTTATTCTTTCATACCCCTCTTTTGGAATCACTAATGGAAAAGATATGAAAGAAAAAGAAAAAAAAGAGAAAAAATCATTAAAGGAAAATGAAAAAAAAGGAGAAAGAAAAGAAAAAGAAGATAAAAATCATAAGAAATACAAAACCGTGGGAACTACGTTTGACCTGATTCGTCGAAGAGGATACGTAGGCGCCTCACGGCTCGGTCATAGTGTGCATAATGTCCATAAGTATGCATAATAGGCACAGTGTGCATAACACACGTAGCTCAACCTAGAGTAAAAATAAAATCCCCCAAGCAAGAAAACTGGGGCAGAGGTTATGTTTTAAAAATTCCAACAAAGGTTAGATTCCAAAAGTTGTAGCAGATCACCCATCAAATTATTTCATTTTGATAGCCTTGCTTTAGCCCCACACCAAAACCAACATCGACGTCCAAAAGACCTCCCGATCAATATCCAAGAGGTGCCAAGTCATGCAAATAAAGCCGAGAATAATACGCCGATCCCCAGCAAAGAAGAGGATCATGAAATTGGAAATGAATTGATAGTCCAAAGGGATCTCCAGAAGAGAGAGTCACATCGACAACACCCCGATTCCTCGATGAAGAAATAAAATGAGAGAGTCTTATCGGTGAAAACCTTCATAGGCACCGAAAGGCGACATAAGATGAGAGATATAAAATGAGAGAGTCTTATCGGTGAAAACCTTCACAGGCACCATAAGGCGCCGGGAGTTGAGAGAAAAGAGAGAGTCTCATTAGTGAAAACCCCTCGAAGGGCACTATGAGGCGACAAGACAGATCAACAAAAGGGTCCACATTCGCAAAGAAATGGACACTCATTTATCCCCAGCAAGTAAGACCATCGGGCAAGTTGATTAATACAAATAGACTGGGTCGGGAATCTATGGTGCACGTCATGATCACGGGGACCAGTCATGTCATCCAGATAAGTTCTTCTGAATTTCTTTTCCCGCCAAGTATTGGTTCAGAAAGATTTTCTCCTTTTCTATCTTTTTATTTCTCTTTCTAAAAATTTGTCTTGAAAAGGATTTTTTAAAGCTTACTACCAGAGACCGAAGAGGGATTCATCCGATGCAGGGTAACCCCAACAGTCCTAAAGGCTAGCCCCAGGCAATGCAATGTTGTGCCCTGCAGTTTTGGAGGAAGTAAACTCCTAAAGGGAGTGTTTCCGGGAGTAAAAGCAGACTCCCACGGCATGTACTGTAAAGAGAAAGCAGAAAAGGGGATAAATTGAAAACCAATCCCCAGCAGGCCGGAAACCCCCAGCAAGCAACTTTGTCCACCAACCAGTTATGGGGGCACAGAGCAAGAAAAGGGAAAGAGAGGAAAAATCATCCACCGGAAAGGCACCTCCTCCCACCATGATTAAAACTAACTAAATCCTTTTGTCTGCTGCAGGAAAGCGAAGGATTGATGATGGCAGCAGGACGCGATGCCAGGGAAATCACCAAAACCGGGGCAGAAAATTTTCTGCCGATTGTCAAAAATTTTCTCGGAAGAACGAGGAAAAATGCGGGAATACTTTCAGTTCTAGGTCGCCCACCAGTAAAATGCGGGAATACTTTCAGCTCTAGGTCGCCCACCAGTAAAATGCGGGAATACTTTTCAGCTCTAGGTCGCCCACCAGTAAAATGCGGGAATACTTTTCAGCTCTAGGTCGCCCACCAGTAAAATGCAGGAATACTTTTCAGCTCTAGGTCGCCCACCAGTAAAATGCGGGAATACTTTTCAGTTCTAGGTCGCCCACCAGTAAAATACGGGAATACTTTCAGTTCTAGGTCGCCCACCAGTAAAATGCGGGAATACTTTTCAGTTCTAGGTCGCCCACCAGTAAAATGCGGGAATACTTTCAGCTCTAGGTCGCCCACTAGTAAAATGCGGGAATACTTTTCAGCTCTAGGTCGCCCACCAGTAAAATGCGGGAATACTTTTCAGCTCTAGGTCGCCCACCAGTAAAATGCGGGAATACTTTTCAGCTCTAGGTCGCCCACCAGTAAAATGCGGGAATACTTTCAGTTCTAGGTCGCCCACCAGTAAAATGCGGGAATACTTTTCAGCTCTAGGTCGCCCACCAGTAAAATGCGGGAATACTTTTCAGCTCTAGGTCGCCCACCAGTAAAATGCGGGAATACTTTCAGTTCTAGGTCGCCCACCAGTAAAATGCGGGAATACTTTTCAGCTCTAGGTCGCCCACCAGTAAAATGCGGGAATACTTTCAGTTCTAGGTCGCCCACCAGTAAAATGCGGGAATACTTTCAGTTCTAGGTCGCCCACCAGTAAAATGCGGGAATACTTTTCAGTTCTAGGTCGTCCACCAGTAAAATGCGGGAATACTTTTCAGTTCTAGGTCGCCCACCAGTAAAATGCGGGAATACTTTTCAGTTCTAGGTCGCCCACCAGTAAAATGCGGGAATACTTTTCAGCTCTAGGTCGCCCACCAGTAAAATGCGGGAATACTTTTCAGCTCTAGGTCGCCCACCAGTAAAATGCGGGAATACTTTCAGTTCTAGGTCGCCCACCAGTAAAATGCGGGAATACTTTTCAGTTCTAGGTCGCCCACCAGTAAAATGCGGGAATACTTTCAGTTCTAGGTCGCCCACCAGTAAAATGCGGGAATACCTTTCAGCTCTAGGTCGCCCACCAGTAAAATGCGGGAATACTTTCAGTTCTAGGTCGCCCACCAGTAAAATGCGGGAATACTTTCAGTTCTAGGTCGCCCACCAGTAAAATGCGGGAATACTTTTCAGTTCTAGGTCGCCCACCAGTAAAATGCGGGAATACTTTTCAGTTCTAGGTCGCCCACCAGTAAAATGCGGGAATACTTTTCAGTTCTAGGTCGCCCACCAGTAAAATGCGGGAATACTTTTCAGCTCTAGGTCGCCCACCAGTAAAATGCGGGAATACTTTTCAGTTCTAGGTCGCCCACCAGTAAAATGCGGGAATACTTTTCAGCTCTAGGTCGCCCACCAGTAAAATGCGGGAATACTTTCAGTTCTAGGTCGCCCACCAGTATAATGCGGGAATACATTTTCTGTCTCTTCATTTCTATTCTAGGTCGCCCACCAGTATAATGCGGGAATACATTTCTGTCTTTTCATTTCTGTTCTAGGTCGCCCACCAGTATAATGCGGGCATACATTTCATATTTTTGCATTCAGGCACCCACCTGTATAACAAGAGGAATACTTTTGAGTCTTATACTGCAAATCTTGAAATCAGTAACCCACCGGAAGGTAGAAGGTTACAACAGGAATCCCCAGCAGGAAACAATAAAAATCCCCAGCACCGGAAAGCAGAAAGTTGCAACAATAGGTCCCAACACAAGTTCAAACGCATGAGTCAAAAGGAAGAAAAGACGCGTCTTGAAAGAAGCGGCCTGTGAACATTAAATTATGCCCAGCATAACAGATCTGATGAAGAGAGTCGTATCCCCATAGGAACCGCCAAAAAGCTTAATGAAGGAAGTCATGTCCCCAGCGGACCAAACAAAATGATGAAAACTGGTATTCAGAAAAGCAAAGGGCCAGTGTCATCCCCAAATTCACGGAAGAAAAGCACCGGAGGAAACACAAGCCGACAAGAAAGGAAGGCAACAAGAACAAGTTGCAGTCTAGCCTAGCTTCTTGTTTTCTTTTAAGCACGGTGTAACAAAGAGATCGGTAAGCAGTGGTAATAGCATGCAACAACAGTAACATTGCAGTCCCACGGTAGTCCCAGCTACCAAAACTTCCCGAACTACATTGACCTGATTCCTGTTTAGCCCAGGATATGTAGGAAACCTTTGAAGCAAAGGTTCGGTCAAATCTTTTTCAAAAAAATGCTTCACACGGAGTACTCGGATGGGCAAAAATCGCTCGCTTTATCTTTGCACGAAAACCCTTCGTGTCTTCGGGCAAAGAGGGGCAGCTGTAAGCACGTGATTTTTGCCCTATATGAGAATTACTCCCAAAAAATTCAAAAATAAAATAATTTTTCTTGGTGTGCAATTTTTGTGATATTTTGTGTAACTATTTGTATGTTTGTCTATGCATGTTTATTTGTTAAATTAATAAAAAATACAAAAATAGGCATCTTTTGCATTTTTAGCATTTAATGTCCAAATGAACAATTTTATGCTTAATTATTACTTAATTGTGCGTTAATTGTTATTGGAAGTTAATTTGCGCTTTTATAACTTAATTTAGTTCTTAATAATAATTTAAGTACTTTTATAATTTAGTTTTAGAAAAATAAAAGAAGAAAAGAGAACAAAAATACAAAGAAAAATCGGATTGGGCCACTTCTTCAATTTCAAACCACAGGCCCAAATAATTGCCCAACTTTCCCCATGACCCGGTCCGTTTCAAACCGGGTCGATCCGGTCCGCTCCATTAACCCAACACCCCTTCTTCATTTTTGTCCAACACAAAACAAAACCGAAAAAATAAAAAATAAAAAGTGAATTATCACTATTAATAGTTTTATTTTTTGTTTTTTTATATATAAAAAAAACAAAAAATATATAAAAAAAATCCGAAAATATTTTATTTTATTTATTATTTTTATTTTAAAAAATATATATATATAGTAATTTCGGAAATGATTTTAAAAAAATAAAAAATAAAAAAATAAAAAAAAGTAAAAGAATGTAGAAAATTTAAAAAAAGTAAAAAGTTTTAAAAAATTTAAAAGTAAAATAAGGTTGGAATTAAAAAATAAATATAAAGGTATCTGAAAATTTAAAAAATTTAAAGTAATTGAAAGTAGCATTTTTAAAAGAAAAAGAAAAGATAGTGGTTTGTTTTTTAAAGAAAAGTTAAATAAAGTGAGATTCTCTTTTAAAAAAATAAAAAGTGGGATTTTAAATAAGATAAAGTAATTAAAGTTGGAATTTTAAAAATAAAAGTAAATAAAGGTGGGATTTCTTTTTCTAAAAAAATAAAAGCAATTTGTAAGTGGGATTTCTTTTAATTAAAAAAATAATAAAATAATAAAAAAACAAATCTGAAAATTTCGAAAATTTTGCTATAAATAGAAGAGAAAATTTAGGAAGAAGGGGTGGAAAAAAAAGAGGAAAAACTAGATAGAGAGAAGAAAAAAAGAGGGGGCGGAGTGAGAAGTATACACCCGATATACATTCTGGATACACTGAATATACAGGGGCAGAATTCATTTTGGAGAGTTTTGAAGTTGAAAAAGAATAGTTACTGTTTCATTGCCTCGCTTAAGATCTGAAATAGTCAGAACCTTCCTGCCTTTTACTTCTTCTCTATACTTGGAGTCGTTTATAGTCTCCTGGGTTTTCTACTATTCCTACTGTTACTGGTCTATTCCTGTGTTGCTGGACTGTCGTTGTTGTGCTACATTGTTACTACTGTTGCTGCTTCTCAGCTTCATCTTCTCTTGTTTTCCAATACCAGGTACACGAATGTAATACTAGTTATTGCAAGCTAAAAATGTGGAAGCATGAATACATATGAAGAATCGAATTTTGAAGTTTTAATTTCGCTTTTTCTCTGTTCCTTTTATTGATTGTATTTAGGCTATTTTATGTATTATTGAATAATAATTGGAATAAGAGAAAATAACATAAGTTAGTCTTTAATGAATCGGCTTGGCAAAACGGGTTAATTCACTAGCTATGAAGGTTCTAAGATTATCAACAGTAGGTTAATTGTGAACAAGTACTTAAATTTAGCTAAGGCATGAATTTGAACTAAATTTCGTGAATTAGGTATTAAGGCATGATTTGAGTTCAAACAAAATTAGAAGAACGTTTAAGTCTAATAAACTTTCTATTAAGCTTTAGTAATTATGGTTAAATCCAGTTTCAAATGGTTGTGAATAATTAATTCCAATAGTTTTTTTTATATATAACAATGCGAGCTTCAATCTAACTATATTTGATTCTTTTGAATATTAGTTGTCAAATTTTTATTTTATTTATAATTTCGAATTTTTTTAGTAAAATTCTTGTTCATCAATATTTGTATTAATATAGCAATTAGTATGCCATGCTTTCTTAAATAAAAAAAAGCTCGTAATTAATTAGGATTTTCTTTATTTATTTTAGAGACTAATTTTAATAGAAAAGATGTAGTCGCTTTAGGATTTGTCCATTTAAAATAAATGAGATGAGCCTCGCCTAGTAAAATATATAGATTGCGGGGCCCTCACAAATGTATGTGTTAATTACTTAGAACTCGGGATCGGCCGCTTAGCGAACTTCACGGCCTTTTCTCAAAATAACCCTGCGCTAGTCGCTTTAGGCGCGTATTTAATAATGTTATCTCCTTAAACTCGGGTGCACATTTATGTGACCCAAATCCAAATCTCAACGAAATCGAAATGTGTCTCTAATCACGGGTACATTGATTGTGACGTGGTCTGAGATGTATTTCCATGACATTGCAAATTCTTTTTAATAATGAATGAGACGAGCCTCGACAAACAAAAAATGCACAAGCTGCGGGGCCCTCTAAATGTATATATTAAAATACTTAGAATTCGAGGACAGGCCGTTTAGCGAATTTTACGGCCTTCCCCAAAATAACAAGACGCTAGTTGCTTTAGGCGCGCCTTTAATAATTTATTTTCCTTAACTCGGGTGCACATTTATGTGACCCAAATCCAAATCTCAACCGAGTCGAGATATGCCAAACAACTACGGGTGCATTGATGTAACGTGGTTCGAGATATGTTTCCACGACGTTGCAATTCTCGTAAAATAATAACAATAAGTAAGAAAGCGGTAAAAAGATAAAATTTTGCACATAAGTTCATATTTGTATAAAATCAGATAATCAAGCCGAATATAACAGTTGAGCGACCGTGCTAGAACCACGGAACTCGGGAATGCCTAACACCTTCTCCCGGGTTAACAGAATTCCTTATCCGGATTTCTGGTGCGCAGACTGTAATATGGAGTCATTCTTTTCCTCGATTCGGGATTAAAATTGGTGACTTGGGACACCCTAAATCTCCCAAGTGGCGACTCTGAAATAAATAAACGAATCCCGTTTCGATTGTCCTTTAATTGGAAAAAACTCCCTTGTACCCTCGCGGGTATGTAAAAAGGAGGTGTGACAATTAGAACCAACATAAAGAGAACTGTTCTTTAAGAGAAAAGAAGAAAACAAAATTAGAACAAAATAAGAAAAGAAAAGCTTTCACTTCATTAAAATACGGGATAACAGAGTTTCATACTTTGCCGAATACAAAACAAAACTGGATTACAACCCTGGAATAATCCAAAAACAAGAAAGAAAAATCAGAGCCCACTACCAAGACTCCCTCCGGGTAGGAACGGGAGTAGCCATCCAATTGTTGATATTTGCCCTAAGCCCCACAAATTGTACATCTAACCTACTGGACCCTTCTCCAGCTTCTATCATGTTGACATCGGCGAACAGCCTTTCAAAGCTATCATTCAAATCTCCATCTGGCCCAATCAGTGGTCCGAGAACTTTTGGGACCGACAACTTTCTGATACCTGCTCTAACAAATGATCTGGATAGGCGCGAGATTGGATTGGGAAGGACCCAGACTCTTTTCTTCAACTTGCGGGTCCGTCTCACATCCGCCGTAGTAGGCTTGAACCCCAACCCAAAGGTATCCAAATTTTTGGGCAAAGAAACCGGCTGAACAATACCCTGAAGAACAGCTCCTAAACCTTTACCTGGCACAAACCCGTTCTTCAATATCTCCGAGGCTACCATGACAATTGTCACACCTCATTTTTCCGTTACACCCCCGCTAAGGGACGTAAAGGGAGTTTTTCCAATTAAAGGACAATCGAAACAGGATTTATTTATTTATTTCAGAGTCTCCACTTGGGAGATTTATGGTGTCCCAAGTCACCGATTTAATCCCGAATCGAGGAAAAGAATGACTCTGTTTAACAGTCTGCGCACCAGAAATCCGGATAAGGAATTCTATTAACCCGGGAGAAAGTGTTAGGCATTCCCGAGTTCCATAGTTCTAGCACGGTCGTTCAACTGTCATATTCGGCTTAATTATCTGATTTTATACAATTATGAACCTATGTGCCAATTTTAATTGTTTACCGCTTTTGTTATTATTTATTCGAAGAATTGCAACGTCGTGAGAATGCCTCTCGAATTGCGCCACATAAATGTACCCGCAATTTTCGATACGTTCCAACTTTGTTGAGATTTGGATTTGGGTCACAAAAATGTGCACCCGGGTTTAGGAAGATAATGTTATTAAATACGCGCCTAAAGATACTAACGCGTTGTTATTTTTGAGAAAAAGCCGTAAAGTTTGCTATGCGGCCTGTCTCGAAATCTAAGCATTTAAAATAACTGTCTGTTGAGGGCCCCGCAGTTTGTGTATTCTTGTTTGTCGAGGCTCGTCTCATTCATTATTTTTAAAGGAATTTGCAATGTCATGGAAATGCATCTCGAACCACGTCACAATCGATGTACCCGTGATTAGCGACACATTTCGACTTTGTTGAGATTTGGATTTGGGTCACATAAATGTGCACCCAAATTTACAAAAATAACTTTATTAAAATATTGCCCTTAAAAGCCACTACGCATTTTTAACTTTGCGAGGCCATGAAAAATTCACTAAATGGCACACCACGATTTCTAAAGGATTAAAGTTAATTAAGTGAGGGCCATAATTGTTGGCTTGGCTAATATGGCACATCTCAAACCAATCGCAAGAGCCTAATTAATTAAGGAGAGCTTAAAGGAATTCTAATTATTTTAGGCTAATGTTCAAGCTAACTTAATAACTATTGGGCTTGTGTTAAATTGAAGCTAAGCGTTCAGCTGAAATGGCATTGGGCTGGCAGCTGGCCCAAATGAGTTGCAAGGCTATATATTCCTTGTTTCACAATGGCCTTATGGCTTAAACAATTATCGAAACGGCTCATTAACAGAATAATTCGGAACCAAAATAAGCACAACCAAACAAATATTATATGACATCATTCAAAATCTCAAGTTCGTTCGCCTCTGTTTTCGTCGTTATTTAGACATAAGCCTTTTTTGTAACAATAATCAACTAGTATTCAAGCATAAAGAAGTGGGTTGTTATATTTCCTTTTTAATGGATTTTGTTGCCTGGACTTCTGGAAAGAACATGGTATAGAAATAGAAGCAATAGATTGTACCCTTTGTCAATTAGCAATAAGAAATAAATCACAAACATATTTCAATCAGTCACCAAGGTAGAGCCATAATAGGAATCAAACTTCCAACTAATCAAGAAGGCCAAAAAAAACCTTATAACAATTGAGTTCTACCTTAAGATCACCAATAAACAGATACGCTAAACAATGGCTGAATACGTTCTAATGCCAACAATTACAAAATCATCTTTTAAGTAAACTCACTCCTAAAATACCGGCGCAGCAGTTATAACCACAAACTCTAACTCAAATCATGTTTAGGCGAGGCGAACTGACAACCTAGCAGCTCAAATTTGTAAACTAATAGCATGTCAACATGAGCATAGCAGTTTAGTTAGCTCTTAATTACAATTCGTATGTCTCCACTGTTCACATAATACAAAACACATATCCAATACCGACTAGGTATAATTAACTAACAATTCATCTAATTGTAAACAACAGGCAGCCTACAAATGAACACAAATCTGTGAATACTTCCATTTTTCAACTTTCAAAGAGCTATATCAAGGCGATTTCAAAAAGTGTACCTGGATTGGAAAAAAAACAGGACAAGAAGAAGAAGAAGAAGAAGAAGAGAGTTAGCAGCAGCAGTAGTAGCAAACAGAAGTTGCAACAGCAGTGCAGCAACAAATAACCAGCAGCTATAAACTTCCCCAAGTATAGAGCAGAAGTAAAAGGAAGAAAGTTCTAGCTATTTCAGATCCTAAGCCAAGCAAATAAAAAAATAGCTACTTTTTTTCAAGTTTTTCAGCTTTTTCAATTCAATCCCGTCTCCTCCTTTTCTAGAGACCTCATTCTGCCCTCTTATACAGACCTGCCCTCATTTCCACTTACTGGCTTACCCCCCTTTTCCACTAAAAATCTGAATTTTTCCACTTTAAAACCCACTAAGGAAAACTTTTCCTTATTTTCAGCCCCCCATTCTCTTTTGTTTCCCATTACCATATTAATTTAAAGACACTAATATCCCACTAACAAAACACTAACATTAAAATATTATCCTAACTATTTCATTCCCAAATCACCCCTGAAACCCCTTAATATTACTGCCCCTAATACAATTATTCAACTGTATTAAAAATTTTAATTCTAAAATATGTTCAAACTAATAATGATTTAAAACTAAATCTGACTAACAGCTATAGCCAATTCTCCTAAACTAACATTAAAAACTGAATTCAACTGAACATTTATTAAAAACTAATAGAATCAACATTTATTAAAAAAATCTGTTCAAAACTAACATTTATGGACTAACAGCTATAAATTCAAACTATACTGAATTTAAATCAAAACCAAACTAACATAACACAGAACTCAACAGAATCATAAAAACTGAAATTGAAACTGAACCAAAAAATGAACATGAATGCAGGTAACATGAATGCAGGTTCATTGTATGCCTATTGACAATGCCCTGAAGTTAAATGTCCACAGATCAAGCATACACAACAACCATTTAACGAACTTATTGGTTTACAAACAAGAACGAATTAATCGACGAGAACTAATTAACCGATTACCTATAACAATTGATAACAATCAATCTGAAAATAGATAATCAGGCAATTTCAATTGGCATTGACAAGAACAGAGGTTTAAAACAACTAATCGACGAACTTATTCGAATCGATTACACAACCTATAATTATTCACAACAAAGAACAGAAACAAATTCGACCAAATAAAAAGGTCTGATAGAGAAGGAAAGAATAATCGATAAAACTAAAAAATTCATATAACAATACTAAACACATAAACAGACACTTCAAACATCAGAAAATAGAATAAAAGAAAAAGGAACAATACCTTATATAGAACAAAGAACAGACGGACTTGAATCGACTCGAATTTGAACTTCTTTTGAGGTCAAATGGACCATAATCGAGTGTTCTCAACTGGGAACACTTCGACTAAGGTCAGTTAAACACCAAAAACCTCTTAAAATTCGGACAGAAACCAGTTTTGGTTTTTCTAGGGTTCTATTTTTTTCGATTTGGGGTTCGAGTGTTTCTAGCCAGATTCGAACCAAACCAACGGTGGTTTGGTGACTACGGAGGTCAGGGAGTGACTTGGTGTGAGTTTAAGGCGGATTGGGGTAGGTCCAGGCTTTGCTCGAATCTTCAAATGAAGATTCGAGAAGTTTGAGGATGATTCGAAACAAACGGGTACTGGATTTGGATTGGGGTGGTTAGGAGGTTCAGGGGTGTTATTTTGGTGGCCGGCGGCGTCGTTGCCACCGGGTTTCAGGCGAAGGAATGCCATGGCGGCTAGGGTTTTGAGGGAAGGGCTTCGTCTCTGAGACGATGATGAACATGGGTTTGGACTGGGGGGTGGCTGGGTATGAGGGTTTCATTTATATAGTGGGGGGTGGTATGATCTTGGTCGTTCGATCAAGAGAGATCGAGGGTCCAGATCAGTTTACTTAACTCAAACAGTGTCGTTTGGGGTAGTACTGGGGCAGTCCGGGTATTGGAGTGACGGGTCGGGGTCGGGTTTGGTCAAGGCTTTGGGACCATTTGATCAGTTGAGATCAACGGTCCCGATGGAAGTGCCTGAAACGGCGTCGTTTGGTTGAGGCTGGAGACAGGCTGGATTGGGGGGGTGACATTGGGCCTGGACTGTTTTCTTGTGAAGCTGGCCCAATCCGAAATTTTTCTTGTTTTCTTCTTTCTTTTATTTTCTTTTTCTTTTAAAAACTAAAATTCTAAGTTGAATTATAAATTAACTTAACTTTTTAAAATATTAATTAGATCTTAATAATAATTATCAAACATGATTAAGTACCAATTAAAATATAAGATCACACAACTAGACCTTAAATGCATAAAATGCAAAGTACATTATTTTTTGTGATTTTATTCTTAACTTAACAAATAAACAGGCACGAACGAATGCAAACAATACAAAAGTTCACAACAATTGAAAATAACACAAAATTTATTTTATTTTGAATTTTCTGGGAATAGTTCTCATAGGGCAAAAATCACGTGCTCACAGCTGCCCCTCTTTGTCTGAAAAAATAAAATGTTTTTGGGCAAAGATAAAGTGAGCAGATACGAGCGATTTTTGCTCGTTCGGCTACTCCGTGTGAAGCATTTTTTGAAAGATTTGACCGAACCTCTGCTTCAAAGGTTTCCTACATATCCATGGCTAAAAGGGAATCAGGTCAATGTAGTTTGGAAAATTTTGGTAGCTGGGACTACCATGGGACTGCCTTTTGCTGTTACTGCTGCTGCATGCTGTTGCTACTGCTTTTCGACCTCCTTATTACACCATTGCTGAAAGATAAAGAAGTTATACTAAGCTATGATCTATGCATTACAAAATTTTATTCTCAAACTTGGTCATGTGACTGGTGTTGCCTCGTTGCCTTGTGTTTCCTCTGATGTTACTTTTTCTTCTGACTTGACTTGTATTCTCCCTTGGTCGCCGATCTCGAACTGTTTATTTCCTTCTTGTGAGCTTCGCGTTATTTTCCTTCGAATCTTGAACTGCCTTCCTCTGCTGGGAATTTTTTGTTGCTTCCCGCTGGGTATTTTTTTTTGTTTCCCGCTGCTTTATCAATTACTTCTTAAAATATAACACCTCCATTCTCCAGGAGGGCTCCTGACTTCAATAACTTCTTCAAAATATAACACCTCCATTCTCCAGGCGGGCTCCTGATTTCAACAACTTCTTCAAAATAATTCATCCTTCATTCTCCAGGCGGGCTCCTGACTTCAACAACTTCTTAAAAATAATTCAGCCTCTATTCTCCAGGCTGGGCTCCTGACTTCATCAGCAACTTTGAAAATAAATCATCCTCCATTCTCCAGGCGGGCTCCTAACTTCATCAACAACTTTAAAATAATTCAGCCTCCATTCTCCAGGCGGGCTCCTGACTCCAACAACAACTTAAAAATAATTCAGCCTCCATTCTCCAGGCGGGCTCCTGACTTCATCAACAACTTAAAAATGTAACACCTCCATTCTCCAGGCGGGCTTCTGACTTCAACAACTTTTTTTAAAAATAATTCAGCCTCCATTCTCCAGGCGGGCTCCTGACTTCAATAACTTTTTTTAAAATGTAACACCTCCATTCTCCAGGCGGGCTCCTGACTTCAACAACTCCTTAAAAATAATTCAGCCTCCATTCTCCAGGCGGGCTCCTGACTCCTTTAACTTGAATCATCTTCTTTCAACTACTTCCCTCAAAAATGGTGTCTTATTCCTCCGAAAACTGCTGGGGATAACACCGGTGTTTTATTCAAAAATATGTCATTTTCCCACTTCAAAGACTACTTCCTTTAAAGCTGGCGCTTTCTTTCCACTGGAATTACTTCCCTCCAACTGGTGTTTTCACTTCTCTGAAACTTGCCGGGAATAACACTACTGGGGAATTATCTTTCTTCTTTAAGATTAGTTGCTTTCCTCCCTTTAACAATGGTGGGGATGGCACTGATTCACGGACCACTACCCTTAAAACTCGGGTTATCTTGCTTCTTCCAAGATTTCTTTCTTTAAAACTTGTATCGCTTTCTCTCGTATACTGCTGGGGATTTCACTTCCTCCAAAATTTGTGTTATCTTCCCTCTTCCCCAAGTGGCTATCTGATTTTCGAGAAACTTTTCACAATGAGAGAAAATTTTCTGCCCCAGTTTGATAATCTTCTTTTTGGCCATGTCTTCCTGCTGTCAATAATATTTCATTTTCCTGCTTCAAATCAAAGAAAAATTTGTTAGTTTAAAACGTAGTGAGTGGTCGTGCCACTTCTGCTGGGGATGATAATATTTCCTTTCCCTGCTTTATCACAAAACTTGCTGGGGATGATATTATTTGCTGGGGATGGTTTTTCTTTTCTCTTCCTTCCCCGCTATGTGTTGTCCGACCATTGCGGAACTTGGTCGAGAATCTGTCGGAGTCATTCCTGTATCTCGCAAATCTGCTGGGGATCCTCATAACCCTTTAACTGTTGCTTTTCCGGTTTTCTCCAATTTCCCCTTGAAATTTGGTCCTCTTGGGATCTAGACCCATTCATCATTTGGTCTTGCGACCAACTTCTTTTTGCTTTGTCGCCTTATCTTTGGCCTGTCCTATTCGCATTTTGTTTTGCACCATTTTGGCAATTGGTAGTAAGCTCTGAAAATCCTTTTTCAAAAACAAACTGCTGGGGAGGTAAAGTCTTTAAACTAAGAAATGAAAAAGTGATGATTTCAAAGAATAGAAAAAGAAGAAGTCTTTCTGAACAAATGCTGGGGAAAAAGAAAGACAAGAACTTATCTGAATGATATAACCGATCCCAACGATCATGTCGTGCATTCCGGATTAATCAACCCAGTCTATTCGTATCAATCAATCTTTCGACGGCCTCATCTTGCTGGGGATAAACAAGCACTCAACTCTTTGCCAAATGCGGACCCTTTCCGCCAATCTTGCCTTGTCGCCTCATAGTGCCCTTCGGGGGGGTTTCACTAATAAGACTCTCTCATTTCTCTCAACTCTCGTCGTCTTATGGTGCCTGTGAAGGTTTTCACCGATAAGACTCTCTCGTTTTATTTTTCTCATCTTCCGTCGCCTTATGGTGCCTGTGAAGGTTTTCACCGATAAGACTCTCTCATTTTATTTTATTTTCAGCTGGGGATCGGAGTGCTGCCGATATGACTCTCTCTGCCGGGGATTCTTTTCGGCTATCAATTCATTTCCAGTTTACGATCCTTTTCTCTGCTGGGGATCAGAGTTTCATTTCCGACTTCCGTTTGCTTGACTTGGCACTTCTTGGAGGCTGATCGGGAGGTCTTTTTTGGACATCAATATGGTTTTTTGTGTATGGCTAAAAGGAAAAGGGGTATCAAAAGGTTCAAAATAATTTTTATGGGTAAAACATTACAACTCTTGGAATCAACTTTCTTTCCCCACATTATAATCACAAACTTTTGCCCTAGTTTTTCTTGCTTGGGGATTTTTGTTTTTTGTTACACTATGTTACACTATGCACACTATGTTACGCTATGACCGAGCCATGAGGCGCCTACGTATCCTTTTTTGAGGAATCAGGTCAAACGTAGTTCCCAATTCCTTTGTTTTTCTTGTGACTTTTCTTTTGTCTTTATTATCATTATTTTTCTCTTCTCTTTTTCTTTCATTTTCATTACTGATTCCAAAAGAGGGGTATGAAAGAATAAATAAGGCTCAAAAGGGGAAGCAAAGGTTAAAGTGTTTGGATAGAAGAAAGAATTCATTTCATTCTCCGATAAATGCCAAGTACAAATAAACAAACAATAATTACAATTAAAAGAAATCATATATAATATCTCTTAACTGCGTCAGAATTGATAGCCATGTCGACGCATCTCCCTTCGATATCTGTTAAACAAAAAGCGCAATTGGACAACACTCTGGTTATAATGAATGGCCCTTGCCAGTTCGGGGCGAACTTGCCTTTTGCTTCGGCCTGATGTGGCAAGATTCGTTTCAGCACCTGCTGTCCTACTTCAAATTTTCTGGGGTGCACCTTCTTGTTGTAGGCTCTTGCCATTCTCCTTTGATACAGTTGGTCATGGCATACTGCTGCCAATTTTCTTTCATCAATCAAGTTCAACTGCTCCAATCGGGCTTTGGCCCATTCATCATCATCAATATCAGCCTCAGCGATAATCCGAAGGGATAGAATTTCAACTTCCGCCGGTATTACTGCTTCAGTTCCGTATACTAACAAATAAGGAGTTGCACCTACTGAAGTACGGACAGTAGTGCGATAACCCAACAATGCAAATGGTAATTTTTCATGACATTGTCTGGATCCTTCTACCATCTTCCTCGGTATCTTCTTTATGTTCTTGTTGGCTGCCTCAACTGCTCCATTCGCCTTGGGACGATATGGTGTGGAATTACGGTGTGTAATATTAAACTGCTGACATACCTCTTTTATCAAATTGCTGTTAAGATTAGCACCATTATCTGTGATGATCACAGATGATATGGGATTCCGAATCTACAGATGATATGGGAATGAACAAAATCTACCACTGCCTTCTTGGTTACCGACTTGAAAGTCTTAGCTTCAACCCATTTGGTGAAATAGTCGATGGTTACCAGAATGAACCTATGACCGTTGGTAGCCGCCGGTTCAATAGGTCCAATGACATCCATACCCCAAGCGACAAATGGCCATGGTGCTACATTGTATGCAATTCTGTCGGCGGAGAATGAATCAAATCTCCGTGTATCTGACACTGATGACATTTTCGCATGAAATTGATACAATCACGCTCCATAGTGAGCCAATAGTATCCTGCTCGAAGAATCTTCTTTGCCAACACATATCTGCTCATATGTGGCCCACAAATTCCAGCATGTACCTCTGTCATAACTGTCGTGGCTTGACTGGCATGTATACATCTCAGTAATCCCAAATCTGGGGTTCTTTTGTACAACACTCCTCCACTGAGGAAGAATCCATTTGCCAATCGCCGAATGGCTCTCTTTTGATCTCTAGTGGCCTGTTCCGGGTATATCCCCATCCTGAGGTATTCCTTGACATCATAAAACCATGGTTTGCCATCCATTTCTTCCTCTATCATGTTGCAATAAGCATGATGATCATGAACTTGAATATGCAATAGGTCAACATGAATTTTGTCTGGGTGATGCAACATCGATGCTAAAGTGGCCAAAGCATCGGCAACCTCATTATGAACTCTTGGGATGTGTCTGAACTCCACTGATCGAAATCGCTTGCTCAGATCGTGCAAACATTGTCGATATGGTATGAGCTTCAAATCCCTTGTTTCCCATTCACCCTGAATCTGATGCACCAGGAGGTCCGAGTCTCCCAAGACCAAGACGTCCTGGACATCCATGTCTGCAGCTAACCTTAAACCTAAAATGCATGCCTCATATTCAGCCATGTTATTGGTATAATAGAAACGTAGCAGAGCCGTAACAGGATAATGGTGTCCTGTTTCAAATATAAGTACCGCTCCTATTCCAACTCCTTTCGCATTCGCGGCTCCATCAAAGAAGAGCTTCCAACCTAGTTTTTCGGCCTGTTCTAGTTCATCAATGTGCATCGCCTCTTCATCGGGAAAATAAGTCCTCAGTGGCTCATACTCTTCATCGACTGGGTTCTTGGCCAAATGATCGGCCAATGCCTGAGCTTTCATCCCAGTCCGAGTCACATAGATTATGTCAAACTCTGTGAGCAAAATCTGCCATTTTGCAAGTCTGCCTGTCGGCATAGGCTTTTGAAAGATATACTTCAATGGATCCAAGCGTGAAATGAGGTAAGTAGTGTAGGATGACAAATAATGTTTCAACTTCTGTGCCACCCAAGTTAAGGCGCAACATGTCCTTTTCAGGTGAGTGTACTTAACCTCATAAGCTGTGAACTTCTTGCTAAGATAATAGATGTCCTGCTCCTTCCTGCCGGTGACGTCATGCTACCCCAGTACACATCCAAATAAATTTTCCAAAACTGTCAAGTAAAGAATCAAAGGCCTCCCTGGTTCTAGCGGAACCAGCACAGATGGGTTTGTCAAGTAACCTTTTATCTTGTCAAACGCTTCTTGGCACTCATCAGTCCACTTGATTGCAGCGTCCTTCCTCAACAACTTGAAAATAGGCTCATAAGTTGTCGTGAGCTGAGCAATAAACCTGCTGATGTAGTTCAGCCTTCCTAACAGACTCATCACTTCCGTCTTGTTCCTCGGAGGGGGAAAATCTTGTATGGCTTTGATCTTTGATGGGTCCAACTCGATGCCTCGCCGACTGACTATGAATCCCAACAGTTTTCCGGATGGAACACCAAATGCACACTTGGCGAGGTTGAGCTTGAGGTTGTACCTACGAAGCCTCTGGAAGAATTTCCTCAAATCCCTGACGTGGTCGGACGGATGCTTTGATTTTATGATCACATCATCTACATATACCTCAATCTCCTTGTGTATCATATCGTGAAACACATTAGTCATTGCCCTTATATAGGTTGCCCCAGCATTCTTTAAACCAAATGGCATTACCCGGTAGCAATAAGTTCCCCAGGGTGTGATGAATGTCGTCTTTTCTGCATCGTCTTCATCCATTAGAACCCGATGATACCCGGCATAGCAATCCACAAAAGATCCGATCTCATGCTTGGCGCAATTATCGATCAAAATATGGATATTGGGCAGTGGGAAGTTATCCTTCGGACTTGCTTTGTTGAGATTGCGGTAATCAATGCATACTCTGATCTTGCCATCCTTCTTTGGCACAGGAACGACATTAGCCAACCAAATAGGATATCGGGTGACCCGGATAACCTTTGCATCCAACTGTTTGGTAACCTCTTCTTTAATCTTCACACTTATATCAGTTTTGAATTTCCTAAACTTTTGCTTGACGGGAGGGAACGCTGGATCAGTGGGCAATTTGTGGACCACTAAATCAGTGCTTAACCCTGGCATGTCGTCATATGACCACGCAAAAACATATTTGTACTCAATGAGTGTTTTGATTAACTCTTCCCGGATTTTTGGCTCGATGTGGACACTTATTTTAGTCTCTCGGATATTGTCTGTGTCCCCTACATTGACGGCTTCTGTGTCATTCAGATTGGGTTTGGGTTTTTCTTTGAAGTAAATTAACTCCTTACTAATTTCTTCGAACGCTTCATCTTCATCATCATACTCTGATTCGTAATCGCAATCTACTTCTTGAACTATCATTTCGGAATCAGATTGATTTTTAAGACTGGGCTGAGAATTCCTTATGCACGCCATGTTATTAAGACCAGTATAAAGAGAACTGTACAGAAAACGAAAAGAAGAAAACCAAAATTAAAATAAAATAAGGAATGAAGAAGAAACTTTTTTATTTTATTGAATTACGGGATAACAAGGTTTCACACTTTGATGAACACAATAAAAATAAATCTGGATTACAACCCTGGAATAATCCAAAGACAAGAAAGAAAAATCAGAGCCCACTACCAAGACTCCCTTCGAGTAGGAAGAGGAGTAGTCATCCAATTATTGATATTGGTCATATGCCCCACAAACTGTATGTCTGCTTTACTGGAACCTTCTCCAGCTTCTATCATGTTGACATCAGTGAACAGCTTTTCAAAGCCTTCATTCAAATCTTCATCCGACCCAATCAGTGGTCCGAGAACTTTTGGACAGCAATTGCTTTTTGATGCTTGGCCTGACAAAAGATCTGGACAGGCGTGGGATTGGCTTGGGAAGGACCCAGACTCTTTTCTTCAACTTGCGGGCTCGTCTCACATCCGCCGCTGTAGGCTTGAACCCCAACCCAAAGGTGTCCAGATTTTTGGGCAAAGAAACCGGCTGAACAATACCTTGAAGATCAGCCCCTAAACATTTGCCTGGTACAAACCCGTTCTTCAACATCTTTGAGGCTACCATGACAGTCGCAGCTGCGATCCTGGGAAGTGGAAGGTCCTCGCCTTCAGAAATTTTACCCACTGAAACCGTATCGAACACCTGGTAAACCCACGGTCCCTTATCATCATCAGTCTCTATGAAGGGCACGATGGCATCACTTACAGTGTTTGCATTGTCTTCCTCATGTACTATGATCTCTTGCCTATCCTATTCAAATTTGACCATCTGATGTAATGTAGAAGGCACTGCTTTGGCGGCGTGGATCCAGGGTCATCCCAACAGAAGATTATACGACACCACCACATCTAACACTTGAAACTCCATGGTGAACTCAACTGGACCAATTGTTAACTCAAGTATGATGTCACCTACTGTGTCTGTACCACCACCATCAAACCCTCGAACATAGATGTTGTTCTTGTGAATCAGGTCACCATCGACCTTCAGTTTGTTCAATGTGACCAAAGGACATATATTGGCACTGGAGCCATTATCAATCAGTACTCGGGTGACTACCGAGTCTTCACACTTCACAGTCAAATAGAGGGCCCTATTATGTTCTGTACCTTCCACGGGCAACTCATTGTCTGAAAAAGTTACCCTGTTGACCTCAAAAATCTTGTTTGCTATTTTCTCCAGATGGTTCACAGAGATCTTATCCAGAACATGGGCTTCGTTCAGGAGTTTCATCAATACCTGGCGATGCTCATATGAATGGATCAACAAAGATAACAATGAGATGTGTGTCGGGGTCTTCCTCAACTGCTCCACAATGGAGTAATCTTGCGCCTTCATCTTCTTCAAAAACTCCTCTGCTTCTTCCTCCGTCACTGGCTTTTTTATTGTTATTGGATTGGCCCTTCTCAATTCTGCGGGAGCAAAACACCTTCCCGAACGAGTTAACTCCTGGGCCTCGCATACTTCTTCCACAACCTCCTTCCCCTTATGCATCACCGTCACTTGACTGTAACTCCATGGCACAACTTTCTAACTTGTTATCGGCAACTGCATTACTGGCCTGATAACAACTGGTCCTATGCATGCCTCCTTCACGGCTACTGGCTTGCTTGATATCCCTTACACCGTTACTTTGACCGGCTCTGGATTCTTGGCAACATCAGACGAACTCTTCCCTATCACCACCACTGGCTCGCCTTCTACCCTTTCCGATTATACTACCGCTTTTCCACTGATTAACTTTTCCTTTGGACTGGCACGGATCATCATTACCACTTGTGAGGGCTTCTTGAGTTTCCCTCCTTCGTGCACTAGTTCGATCATGTGGGTTTCATGGTGTGCCGACAACGGGTTCTGATTGTTGTTAGGTGCCTCTGGCTCCTGGACCTCGATCCTATTTGTGTCAATAAGATCTTGTATGACAGTCTTCAACTTCCAACACTTCTCAGTATCATGCCCGGGAGCCCCCGAACAATATTCACAGCTTACCGAGTGGTCCAGATTTTTGGGGAGGGGATTTGGCAATTTGGGCTCCACAGGACTCAATAGGCCTAACTGCCTCAATTTGTGAAACAGAGTAGTATAGGTTTCTCCCAGTGGAGTGAATGTTCTCTGCCTCTACACCCTTTCATTCCTGGAAGTCTGACTCCCACGGAAACCTGGTCCAAAAGGATTCCTGTAGGCCCTTGGTGGTGGATATGTATTTTGTGGAGGTGGATATGCATTTTGTGGGGGTGGATATATATTTTGTGGAGATGGATATGTATTCTGGGGAGCCAGCGCACGCCATTGTGGGCGAGCCGGAGGCTGGGTATAAGTTTGGGCGTGATGGACAGAGAAATGTGGCTCTTGTGGTGGGTAGTAGGGCAGTGGAAGGCCATATGGAATGTGTGGGTAATTTGAGTGATGGGGTCTAAGTTGGTAGTGAGGGGGGAACCTCTGGATCTGGACCAAGTACTTGTCTCGACTGTTGCGACATCTTCCCTTTTCATCTTTCCGAGCGCACCTCTCGTGTCACTCTGGATGGCCTGTGTGGTTGCTTTAATCGCCGAATAGCTCAGGATTTTGTTGGACTTAAGTACTTCTTCAATAATACCACCCAGTTTTACTACTTCGTTGAAATATTTGCCAACTGACGTCACCAAGTGACCAAAGTAAGTTGGCTCTAGAGTCTGTAGAAAGTAGTCCACCATTTCCCCCTCTCTCATCGGAGGATCAACTCTTGCTGCCTGTTCTTTTCACCGGAACCCAAATTCTCTAAAGCTCTCTCCCGGCTTCTTCTCAAGTTTCAGCAATGTGAGACGGTCAGGGACGATCTTAAGGTTATACTGGAAGTGACCTGCGAATGCTTGTGTTAGATCGTCCCAGGTGTACCACCTGCTCGGATCTTGTCTTGTGTACCATTCCAGTGCAGACCGCTTAGACTTTGACTAAAGTAAGCTATTAGCAGCTCATCTTTACCACCTGCTCCTCTCATCTTGCTGCAAAACCCTCGCAGATGTGCCATTGGATCACTGTGCCCCTCGTATAGATCAAACTTTGGCATCTTGAACCTTGCCGGCAGTTGAATGTCGGGGAATGTGCACAGATCTTTGTAGGCCACACTGACTTGGTTGCCTAACCCATGGATATTCCTGAAAGACTGCTCCAGGCTTTTAAATTTTCGAAGCACTTCGTCTTGCTCTGGGCTCTTAGCCGGCTTTTCAGCCTCTATCGGTATCTCGAAGTGAGTATTATAAGTATGAGGCTCGGGTGCTTTGAAGGTTAGTTTAGGGGGGTAATATTGGTTATCGTGAGCCTGAAACAACAGCTCGCTGGATGATCTTTGCAGCGTGGCTGGTGGGGGTGCCATGAAAACAGGAACATTTGGTGGAGGAGAGTTCTGATTGGGTTGTGAAGCTTGGGGATCATAGGCATTTCTTCCCTGATAGTATTGGTGACTGGGGAAGCTTGTCGAAGGGCTGGGGGCAGGGTATTCCGGCGTGTGTCCTGGTGGGAGAGTGGGAGTAACGGGAGGGCCAGGCGCTTTTTGTACCCTAGCTAAAGCCAACTGCATTTCTTTCATCTCCCGTCTCATCTTATCTATTTCCTCCTTCAGTATTTGATTCTCCGTCCTTTCATCCTCGACACTTTGGTCTGAACTAGTCATATTTTTTAGTACGGGCCCTTTGGATCTTGTTTGGTAATGGTAATCTGCCAGAACGTTCTAACAAACTAACTGGTTCGAAATCTCTAGAATAAACAACAAACTTGTTAGCGTTAGAGTTTAACACATATTGCAATTTCACGTTGGGGGATACAATGTTCCTAGGTAGTTTAACCATTTCTAACATGTCTTTGCTTCGACTGCATGCGTCATTCTGGCTTACTTTGTTTGTGCCTCGTTTAAGTGTTTCCGAAACTTTCTTTATCTCTCTTTTTATTTCTTTCTTTTCCTTTCTTTTATTCACTTAGCCTTTTTCTCTTTTCCTTTTTAATGGTGGTCGAATCTTATGTAGATTGCCTACGTATCATGTCCCCGCATAAATCAGACCGTGCGTAGTTCTGCCACAAGTGCGGAAAATAAAGACACCATTTTTGGATTTTTCAACCTTTACTAGCAAAACGTTTTATTACAAGGCAAAACATTTTTGAAAGGAAATTGACAGACTTGATACAGACTACAGACTTTATGCCAAAAAGGGAAATACAAACTCCGACGGACAACAGACTCTGAAGACAAGGAAAATACAGACTCAAACTATGAACACATTAAAGTTTCAAATTTGGGTGCCTGTGGGGCGTCATTCGGCCTCGCCACAGGTTTAGGTGTAAGGTTCCTTTCTAGCTGTTCCAATTCATACATGATTTGCTTCACAAATATCATCACCGCCGAGAATAAGGTAGTACGGGTCATGTTTTCACGCTCCCGACATTTCCTGGTGATAGCACGAGCAATAGTCAGAATCTTGTTCCTGGTTCGGTCTTTCTCTAGGAGTAGGCATTCTATTTGATCCCCTCTAGCCTTCAAAACCCGAGAATCATGCAGATGTTGTTTCCGTAACTACTGTATTTCATCTTCCATCAGATTATAGCAGTGTTTACTCTCAGTTTCAAAAGCCTTGGCTTGTTTAGCCGCCTCGTTCTCTAGGGTGGTCACC
This sequence comes from Nicotiana sylvestris, assembly GCF_000393655.2. Classification (NCBI taxonomy): domain Eukaryota; kingdom Viridiplantae; phylum Streptophyta; class Magnoliopsida; order Solanales; family Solanaceae; genus Nicotiana; species Nicotiana sylvestris. Next base: position 113,783,561 of record NC_091057.1, read on the forward strand.
TTCCTTTTTAGACTGACAATGCTCTTTTCATGATCTTTCCTTGCCTGCTATAAGTACTGTGTGCGCTCTTTCGTTCTCTTTGCCCATTGTGCCCAGAGTTGTGCTATGGTATCCTCAGATTTCTTCAAATCATCCCGGCACTTGCCGATTTCCTTTTTTAACCCTTTTATTAACCGCTCACCTGACCGACACCTTTGTTGTTTGTCAGCATCTCTCCTCATTTGTCGGATTTGGGCTTTCAACGCCTCATTTTCTTGAGCTAGTTTTCTCTTTTCTCCCTCATCTACAACGATATGCAAATCTTTCTTAAATTTCAAATCTATAACTTGCTTCTCCAACTTGCCTATTGTAACCCTGTATTTGTGCTCTTTAGCCAGCCAATCCCACTGTTCTTGCGACGCCTTGACGAATTCCTGAAGATGGGGTCTTTTAGTTGGCCTTTCGTGCTCAAGTTCCGTCATGTACCAAGCAAGGTATCCTGGCGCCACTTCGCCTTTGGCCTGATCCTGCACGCAAGTATTTGCTTTTAAATATTGGCATTCACTCCAGATCTGACGGACTCTTGCTTCAGGGAATTATCCATCAGGGCTAATCTCAATTACTTGAGCACTAAGATCTTCCTCCTGTGGCACTGTTTGGCATCTCCCGAGTTGTCTCAAAACTCAATATGGCGCATAAGACTGAATGCTCTTGAGCCCCATCAATAAAAAGTAGGTCCTAGCTGCCGGCATATGGATGACCTCGTCAACGGGCAACCATCCTAGTGTCCATTGTATTTGGCTGGCGGTGAGGGTCCGAAAGAATGATGTCCACGTCGTAACTCCCTCGGGTAGACTGACCCCCTTGATTCTTGTGTAGAACTCTTCTATGCAAGCTTTCTTCGAGGAACCATAACTCATGAGCTGGGAACGGTGGCAGAGATGCTCAGTCATCCATATTTGTAACAACAAGTTACACCCCTCGAAAAAGTTCCCTCTGGCTTTGCAGGCTGTGAGAGCTCGGAAGATATCAGATACTATCATAGGCGCAAGAGTGTTTTCATCTTGAGTGAGCAAGGTACTGATGACCCCGGCTATTTTCAGATCAATGTTTCTGTCTTTCCTTGGAAATACCAAAAGGCCCAAAAAGGTTATCATAAAAGCCACTCGTCTATGCTCGTCCCACTTCTGATGGTTACTTTTGCTGCATAACTTGTTACCCGGGTTGTTGAATCCTCCGACATGACCGTATCTGTCGTATATAAAGCACGGATTACAAAAACCTGCGGCTAAATCTGGGTTATGGAACTTCCTGGGTATCTTTAACGAATCTAAAAACCGATGCACAGTGACAGCTCTTGGAGCAACCAGGTATTTTTGCCTCAACGGAACTTCAACATTTTTGATGTACCCGGCTATTTCCTCCAAAGTCGGAGTGAGTTCAAAATCGGAGAAGTGGAAGACATTGTGTGTCGGGTCACAACAAGTGACCAAAGCTCTTATGATATCCCCCCGAGACTGGATTTGCAATAAACCAGTAAGACCTTTTAGATATTTCTTGACCTCATCTTGCCCTTCACCACCTAAATCATCCCACCATAGCCGCAACTTGAAAGGGATTTTAGTTATTATTGAAAAAGGTTTGTTTTGCATCGTGCTCATCCTGCACATTTATTAAGGTGATTAAAAAAATAAAATTTATTTTACCCAACAAATTGACTATTTTTAATTTTTCACCGATTAAAAGGAAGACCCGGTTCCGCACACGGCTTTTCAGCACTTCGGGAACAAAGATTTTAAGCTAGGTGAGTCAACCGGTCAAAAGTCCAGAAATGACTAAAAGTGGCCGTTTACGCAAAGTCAGCCTTCCGGCGTCCCTTTCGGGAACATTCGGCTATTTTTGCCAAAAACGACGTTACTCGATTTATTGTTGACTGTTTTCTCTTCTTTTTTTTTCAAATTGAAATAAAAAGACCCGGTTGAAAACACGGCCTTTCAGCGCTTCCGGGAGGAAGATTTTAAGACTGTGCCCGCAAACCATTTAAAAAAATGACTTAGGGCGGCTGTTCTTGCGAAAATAGTCTTCCGGTGCCCTTTTGGGGACATTCGGCTTATTTTAAGCAAGAATGGCGTCACTCGACTTATTTATGACAAAGATTTTGACATTTTTGTAAAAGGGAGGTTGGACCCGATAAGGGTTGCCTACGTATCCCGCACCCTGTGAGAATCAAACCGGCGTAGTTCGAGCAGATAAAACAAACTTCTTTTGAAAACAAGACTCTTTCCAATGACAAATAAAACCATTTCTCATAAACAAAACCCCTTTTTTTTCTTTTTTTCTTTTTTTTCATTTTCTCAAAAATACGACAGAGTTTCGACGCTATTTGGACATTGATTTTTTTCAAAACAGTCGATTAACTACCTCTATATCTCTTTCCTCAAAGTATTCAAAAGTCGGTTAGCATGCGAGTCCGAAACAAACAAATGCACAGGTAGCAAGTTGGATGCATCAGGATGGTCTTTTGTCGTTTTGGTACACCTGTCCTAGACAAACCCAACCCCTGTATTGAGCCTCCAAAGTCAAATGCACATGATGCAAACAAATGTTCCTACTAGGGATCCGGCATGAAGCTGAGTTATTCTAGATTCGTAACCTGGGTATTTGTTCTAGACTGTGTACCCGAGCGGACAACTCGAGTCGAGGATGGGGCTACGTACCGGGGACCCGCGAGATCGTCCGGCTTTGTAACTTGTCTGGCCTCTTTCTTATTTCAGGGTATGACACTAACAGAATAGGGAGTCTCAACCAACAAGCACATCCCCGGAGGTAAGAAGAGAAGGGTTTCGGCACAGTTTATATACAGTTCAGACAATATCAAAGCGGTAAAAGCGGAATTTAGCACATTAGGCCCAAACATGTAAAAATAAGATAATAAACAAAGCCAATTATAACAATTATTCCAAGCTCAAATTCATGAACCCTGAACTAGAGATTCTGGGTTACAGTCCCCAGCAGAGTCGCCAGAGCTGTCACACCTCCTTTTTCATCCTGCGCCCGCAAAGGCGCAGAGGGAGTTTTTTCAATTAAAGGACAATCGAAACGAGATTTATTTATTTATTTCAGAGTCGCCACTTAGGAGATTTATGGTGTCCCAAGTCACCGGTTGAATCCCGAATCGAGGAAAAGATTGACTCTGTATTACAGTCCGCGAACCAGAAATCCAAGTAAGGAATTCTGTTAACCCGGGAGAAGGTGTTAGGCATTCCCGAGTTCCGTGGTTCTAGCACGGTCGCTCAACTGTCATATTCGGCTTATTTATCTGATTTTAATACATGTTGAACCTATGTGCAAATTTTAACTGTGTACCGCTTTTATTATTATTATTATTATTTTTTTACCGAGAATTGCAACATCGTGAAAATACATTTCGAACCACGTCACATCAATGCAACCGTGGTTATTGACATATTTCAACTCTGTTGAGATTTGGATTTGGGTCACATATATATGCACCCGAGTTTAAGAAGATAACATTATTAAATACGCGCCTAAAACGACTAGCATATCATTATTTTGGGTAGGGCCGTGAAATTTTGCTAAACGGCCCATCCCGAAGTCTAAGTAATTTTACCAACACGTATAGAGGGCCCCGCAGCTTGTGTATTTTTGTTTGTCGAGGCTCGTCTCATTCATTATTTTTAAAAGGAATTTGCAACGTCGTGGAAATGCATCTTGAACCACGTCACAATCAATGTACCTGTGATTAGCGACACATTTCGACTTTGTGGAGATTTGGATTTGGGTCACATAAATGTGCACCCGAGTTTAAGAGAGTAAATTATTTAAAGCGCGCCGGAAGTGACTTGCGCGTTATTATCTTTTGGGGAAGGCCGTGAAATTCGCTAAACGGCCCGTCCCTAAGTCTAAGTATTTTAAAACAAATATTTATTTAGGGCCCCGCAATTTTTGTATTTTTTATTCAGCGAGGCTCATCTCATTTTTATTCAAGGATATCCTAAAGCGACTTTGATTTTCTATTTATTGGTCTCTAAGAATAAAGAAAAATCCTAATCAATTAGCATTATTTAGGAGCTATTACTTTTGAACCTATGACTTCCAACTAAGTCAAACTCTCAGCGGTTTTGGGGCCTCAGGGTCTGCCTAGGAACGAAATGGCCAACCTGCCTTGACAAGTTGCTACGAGTATGAAGTCTGGGCTGTCTGAGAAGGACACTGAAGCCCCAAACTGTCCGCTTAGTAGACTGTTAAGCCTTTAATTGTTAAATCAGACCAAGTTTTAATTCGAGTTAAATACACATACACTGAGATGCTACAAATTATTCAACATGCACTCGATGATTATGAAGATTACCTCACTTGCTTATCTATTAGTGCGTTCCTAATTATCACTATAAAGGGAAATCCGACGGGAAGCATGATTGGATTTGAGCAACAGTAATTACTAACTCAAACTAACAATATTAAACCAACACTCAATACTTAAAGGAATCATGAATTTAGAAATGGATTACTGAAGACTATTAGAACTGCTTATCGCCCTAGCGTCTGTTGATTATTAATTCAATGTCCAATTGCAAAACTATTCCTCATACATATCCAAATTGCACTACATTTATAACAACAGCTAGACCAAAATAAACTGCTAACTCCGGATTCAACACACTTCTCTAATTAGTTTAACAATCCTTAAGCTAACAATCCTAGATTCACCATTCAAAATAGCCCTATTTTTATTACAATAGGCACTCAATCACTATACAGAGAACTACCTAACATAACAAAATTATCAAAATAGAACTACGACAGATATTCAACTTCAGTTTCATTTCATGTTTCCAACAGATGGAGCTACATCGACATAGGCTCAAAATATATACCTGGAAGTTGAAGTATAAACCAAAAATGAGGGGGTCAGTCAAACAGCAACAGCAACAGGAATCAGCAACAGTTTTCAACAGGTATCAGCAACCAGAACTCAAATAGCAACAACAAACCAGTCTCAACCCAGAAGTGAACTCAACACACTTAAATTTTACCCCGAAATGAATTGTAGAACAACAAAACAGCAGATACCCAAACAGACCTGACTGTACCACACTACCCTCAAAACTAAACCAAAAAAAAACCTTATGGAAGTTTTGACCACACTAAACCAGACTGCCTTTCAAAAGAACTCTCAGAAACTCCCTATTTTCAGACTTGCTTTTTTTCTCTTCTAAAATTTGCCCAAATGAAAAGCCAGACCAGACCCAAAATCTTGAAAAAGAACTGATTTTTTGCTCCCAAAACCAGCCCCTTATACTCTGTCCAAAAAACTTCCTCTTCTGTCTAAAAATGACTCTATATATAACCCCCCAAAATAGGCCTGCCCCCTCTGCCTTATTAGATTTTCTGCCCATGATATTCCTCCACCACTACTACATGTTTTGTTCTCTTTTTAATTCACTTGTTCCCCACTACCCTTGTCTTTTCATTATTTAATTGTTCAAACAGGTATGGGCACCTATTTCTTAATCCATTTCATTTAGATTTTCCACACTATCATGTTTTGTCCCCCATTAGCACTAAACAAATGCATTAGTTTAATGTTAATTAAGTGTTTTACTGACAGCCCACTTAAACTAGCCATTTTTAAACTTCTCAATTCCCAAATTACCCTCCTAAAAGCCCTTGAAATTACTATCCTACCCAATCCTTTTCACTCTGCATTGAACCTTTCAACTCTAACCTATTCAAACCTACCAACTAACTAAGCTGAATCCAACAAACTACTACAACTATAACCAATTCAAATCAGTTAGTAATTCAAGATGGCATTACAATGAAGACTAAGGGTTCAGGGCAGCACATATTGAACTAACTATATTGGGGAACCAATCATATTTAGCTCAGCAACAGATGAACTGAAATCAACTAGACGAGCATATGCCTTAATCAGATTGGAATACTAAAGAAAAAATAGCCAGAAGAGCCTTAAGGGGATCGACAAATTCAAGATAACAAATGACCAATAAATTCAGTTCAATGAACTGAATATACCAACAGGCTCAGTTCTAAGTTCAAATTTACCAACAAGCTCATTTTAATACAAACTTTAGAACACAAACGAGGCAGGAGGGGAAACAGACAAGAATGAACCAAAAATTAGACTACTATCATGCTAATCTAACATTCAAGCATACCAAACTAATCGACGATACTTATTCAATCGATTACACAAATTATAGCATATAACAATCGACAACAAACAGAAGCAATGATAAAATTGGACCAAATAAAAAGTCTGATGGAGAAGAAGAAAGAACAATGAACAAGACTGGATTATAACTAACTAAATACAATTATCCATAACAAAATAGAACAAGAAAGGAGAAAAAGGTACCTTGACAAAATAGAAACTAGACGAACCCAGGTCGAACCCTTGACTCAAATTTTTTGAGGTCGAACGGACCTTAATCGAGTGTTCTCCACTGAGAACACTTCGACTAAGGTTCATTGGACACCCAAATTCCTCTAATTCGGACCAACTCCAGTCTTTGGTTTTCTAGGGTTCTTGGGGTTTGATTTGGGGTTCGAACGGTTTCGGTCTGATTCGAACCAAACCAACGGTGGTTTGGTGATGAGGGAGGTCAGGGAGATGTCTGGTATGAGTTTGGGACTGATTGGGCTAGATTTAGGTTCTGCTCGAATCTTCGATTGAAGATTCGAGAAACTACAGGCTGATTCGAGGCAAACGGTCAACGGATCCGTAACGAGGGTGGTCAGGGGGTGTCGTGGGGTGAGTTTGGGACTGGTTGGGGTGGGTTTCAAGTTTTGCTCGAATCTTCGAGAAGCTACAGGATGATTCGAGCAAAATGGGTAAGGGATTCGTGGAGAGGGTGGTTAGGTGCTTTAGGGGTGTTAGTTTCATGGTCATCGGCATTGTTGCCGCCGGCTTTCAGGCGAAAGGGTTTCAGGGCGGCTAGGGTTTCGAGGGTTGTTTGGTTTGTCTCTGAAAGAGATGATGAACAGGGGGTATGGCTTAGGGGGTGCGAGGTGTTGGATTTATATACGGAGGGGGTGGTTTAATCCTGGCCGTTGGATCAAGCACGATCAACGGCCTGGATCAATTCACTTAAAGGAAATGGTGACGTTTGGTTTCGTTGGGGGACTGGGTCGATCCGGGGGCAAATGGGTCGGGTTGTGGGGATTGTTCTGAGGCGTTGGATCAAATGAAATGAATGGCCTGGATCTATTGGCTATATACGACGTCGTTTGGATATATCTGGAGATAGACAGGACCGTTCGATCGAGTGAGATCAACGGCCCAGATTTTTCATGCCCGAATGGTGTCGTTCCACCCGTCCCCAAGACTGGTTGGATTGGACCGGGTAAAAGGGTATTTGGACTGGTCCTGAACTGTCTTTTAAAATTGGCCCAGTCCGATTTTTTTCTCTTGTTTCTTCTTTTTCTTCTATTTTCTTTTTAATTCCTAATTACCAAAAAATTGTCAAATAAGTTGTAAAGCCAAAATCAACTCAAAAATACTAATTAACCCTTAATAATAATTATCACACAAGATTTAATACAAAGATAATCACACACTTTGACATTAAATGCTAAAAATACGAAGTAAATTATTTTTTTGCGATTTTTCATTTTCGCAAAACCAAACTAGGGTTAATTAATTCCTAATTGTGAAAAATAAAAATCCTAAGTGCACATGCAACGTATTTTTTTTTTGTATTTTAATTAATTAAAACAGGCTAAGCGTTCACAGACAAAAACACAAATAATTATCCCAAAATGCCACACGAATTCTAAAAATTGTACAGCACGGAAATTTGTTTTATTTTTTTTCGATTTCTTTTGGAGTAATTTTCGTGAAGCAAAAATCACGTGCTCACACCTGTTAGCTAAAAGTTCTGCAAAAGAGAAAACCATGAGAGAATATTTCCAGTGAACTTATTAGAAGTGACATTTATAAATTCTAATCTGTGCAAATTAGTAACTCTTGTGGCAGAATTCCATGGAAATGGTTGCTACTGATATCGAGGGAGCCTAGAAAAAACAGATTTCCCAAGTGAGGATGGATGATTCCTATTAGTCTCATGTTGTAAATATCCAAGGCTCTGACTCTTTAATTGTTGGAATGTTGGACCGGAATCGTGTACAAAAGAACCCTAAACCCAATTTTGGATATGAAGGAGACAATACTGTCGAAGAAGAAGAAAGAGAGAGACAAGTACTGTGTGCAATAGGTCTACAAGATAACAAGACCCAATAAGTATTCTGAAGACCCAAATGCATTGGGTATAACAAAGTTCTGGGCCAACTGGGCTAGTGTACAGAAAAACAAAGTGAAGGCCTAATACAAACACAAGTCTGGTCCTATTGTTACAGATCCGATCCAATATATTTAGCATAATTGGATATAGCTGAAAGACATGTAATCCTTCCAGCATGATCATGTCCAAATGCACTTTACAATTATGTATGCACTTTACAACTATGTAATATCTGTACACATTATGTGCACTTATGACTAGGACAACAAATAAAATATTAGACACTTGTAACTAGTATAGATGTAGCTTATATTTTTTATTTATTGAATACTTGTATAAATAGATACATTGTATAGAATATTAGACAGCAAATGAGAGAAGGATTTTTTTTCTAAATTCCTACATGGTATCAGAGCAGTAGCTATCCGAAACCCAACCTACATTTTTTTCAGCCTTCTCTTCCTCTTTAAAATGGCACCAAATTCCACAGATAATTCTTCAAACGTTTCTGCAGCTCGCACAATTACTCAACCAGCTGTTGTGGATTCCACTCACCTCTATTACCTTCATCCATCATATTCACCAGGAATGGTTCTTGTCAACTCAATATTTGATGGGAAGGAATATGGAGGAATGCGTAAAGCCATAGTCATTGCACTCTCTGCCAAGAATAAGCTTGGTTTTATTGATGGAACATATTCTGAACCTGATGCTTCTTCCACTGACTTCAACCAATGTAATCGTTGCAATGATATGGTTATATCGTGGATCTTGAATTCTCTATCTAAGGACATAGCTGAAAGTATCCTTTATTCAAAAACTGCAAATGCAATTTGGAAAGAACTTGAGGTTAGATTCAGACATGGTGCTTAACTTTATCAGCTGCAAAAGGAGTTGAGTGACCTAGTGCAAGGGACCTCTGATATAGCAGGATACTATACAAAGGTAAAAAAGATTTGGGATGAGTTAGATACCTTGAATAGTTGTGTGCACTGCACCTGTGAATGTAATTGTGGAGGAAAGTCAAGAGCTTTAAAGTCTTTTCAAGATGGTAGGCTAATCCAATTTCTCATGGGACTTAATGATGCATACACAGTTGTAAGGAATAATATTTTGATGCTTACCCTTCTCCCAAGTATCAATCAAGCCTATTCACTTCTCATTCAAGATGAGAAGCAAAGAGAATTCATGTTGCACAAAACCCAGTTGAGAATGCTTTTCTGGCACAAAATCAACCAACCTATTTTCAGAAATATGCTAATGGAGAAGGAAAGCTGAAAGCAAATCTTGAAGGAAAGAAGAATAACCTGGTGTGCAACTATTGTAAGAAGACCGGACATTCCATTGATAAATGCTATAGAATCATTGGTTTTCCCTCCACCTTCAAATTTACCAAATCCAAAAGGTATCAAGGAGGACCTCACATCAATGCAGCACGCATGTATGAAGAAAACACAAGTCAATCAGTCAACATAATGGAAGGAAATGCAGCAGGGAAAGTCATCACTCAAGAGTAATTCAGTCAGCTTTACCAACTTCTTCAGCAGGTGAAAGTTGGACAACAAGGTGAACAGTTTTCTGATGCAAATGCTAGTGCCAACTGTGCTGGTAAAATAATCAATACTCCTAATCTATATTGTCTTTCTTGTCTTCCTTACATGAATTCTACCTCCTAGATAATAGATTCAGGAGCTTCAGAACACATGACTTTTGATTATTCCATTTTATTAAATGTGAAAGCTCTAAGAAAATCTTTATACGTGAATCTCCCAAATTCATACAAATTCAAGGTCAATCAAGTTGGTAGTGTGCATGTTCTGCCATATTTAATCCTAAACAATGTGTTATATGTTCCAGATTTTAGGTTTAATCTAATTTCGGTTCACAAACTCACTAAACAACTCACTTGTACCTTGCTCTTCTCATCTTTTGGCACATTCTTGCAGGGCCCATCACTGAAGAGGCCAGTGGTAGTTAGTGATGTCAAGTTCTGGCCTACTTTATGGAAATCAATCAATTTTTCAGTCTTATTCAGCTTGTAACAACCTCCAGAAAGACATTGTCTCTCATTCAGTTTCTTGTTCTGCTAGGGTCAACTCTAATGTAAGCTTGTGGCACAAAAGGTTGGGGCATATGCCTCTGTCCAGTATGCAAAATATAACCAATTTTCAATTTCCTTCTATTGTCAAGTTTAATCATCCTTGTGATATATGTTGTAATGCTAGGCAGGCGAAATTACCTTTTTAGTCAAGCAATATCAACACAAATTTAATTTTTCAACTAATTCATGTCGATACTTGGGGACCTTACAAAATCCCTACTCATGATGGTTATAAATATTTCTTGACCATAGTAGATGACTATAGTAGGGGAACTTGGACTTATCTTTTAAGAACAAAAAGCATTGTTTTCCAGTTTTGAAATCCTTTCTAGCAATGGTAGAAAGACAATTTGCAACTAAAGTTAAAATCATTCGTTCAGATAATGCTTTGGAATTAGGTTCAGGATCCATTCTTTCAAGTTTTTTCTCTTCTAATGGAATCCTTCATCAAACCTCTTATGTTGCTACACCACAACAAAATGGAGTGGTCGAACGAAAACATAAACATCTTCTAGAAACATGTGGTGCTCTATTATTCCAATCTAATCTCCCCACTATGTATTGGAATGATTGTTTGTTAACTGCTACTTTTTTAATAAATCGTTTTCCCTCTAGAGTTCTTAATTTTAAAACACCTTTTAAAATTCTTTTTGGGAAAGTTCCAGCTTATGCTTTTCTAAGATATTTCGGTTGTCTATGTTATGCCTCTACTCTACCTCATCACAGGTCAAAACTTGAATCTAGATCAGTGAAGTGTGTTTTTTTAGGATATCCTTTTGGAAATAAAGGATACAAACTGTTGGATCTTAAATCTAAAACTATTTTTATCTCTAGAAATGTAGTTTTTTATTTTAGGATATATTCCTTTTTTTCCCCTCTTTCACTTGAACCTCCCATTTTTCCTAAAGAATTTTCCACTGTACAAGACCAAACTCATACTTTCCCTCAGTCTGATAACCAACCTTCTTCATAATCAGATCTTAATCCTCCTCCCCTTCTATCCATAACATCACCTAGAATAGCTCCTACTTCATCTCCTACATCTAGGTTCAATTCATCTCCATCTTCTATTCCTCTTCAACCTAAACTAAGGAGATCTACTAGGGAACACAATCCCCCATCTTATCCGACAGATTATGTATGCAATGCCGTATATTTGATTGATCTAACCAATTCTTGCTTTGCAACACCAGTCTCACCTACTACTATGACTTTCGCTGACCTCTCTCCATCCAATCAATCTCTTCTAAACTCTATCTCTCATATCATTGAACCTACAAGTTTCTCTCAAGCAGTTTTACATCCCAGTTGGCAGGATGCAATGGCAAAAGAACGTCAAGCTTTGGAGACCAACCAAACCTGGGAAGTGGTTGAACTACCAAGAGGCAAGAAACCTTTACCGTATAAATGGATCTATAAGGTTAAATATAGATCCGATGGAAGTATTGAAAGGTTCAAAGCTCGACTAGTTATACGAGGAGACACACAAAGGGAAGGAATAGACTACAATGAGACTTTTAGCCCAGTGGTGAAAATGACTACTGTTAGATGCATTTTAGCCATTGCAGTCAAAATGCATTGGAAATTATTTCAATTAGATGTCAATAATGCTTTTCTTCATGGTTATCAACACGAAGAAGTATACATGAGATTTCCACTAGGTATGGTTTCACCTTCTACTAATCATGTGTGCGGAATAAAAAAGTCCTTATATGGACTCAAACAGTCTTCACGACAGTGGTACGCAAGACTCACAGGTGCGCTCAATTTCAAAGGCTATTCCCATTCTCTTAATGACTATTCTTTATTTTCCAAAAAGACAACTTCTGGAATTTCTATTGTGGCTGTTTATGTCGATGACATACTTCTCACGGGTGACGACCCTACAGAACTTTCTAATCTAAAGGATTTCCTCAATTCCGAATTCAAATCAAAGATCTTGGAGAAGCTAATTATTTTCTCGGAATGGAAATAATACGAGAAAAACAGGGACTAATTATCAGTCAAAGAAAGTTCATCTTAGAGATTCTTTCTGAGTTTGGTGTTCTCGGTTCACGGCCAGCTTCCTCTCCACTGGATCCTAGTTGCAAGATTCGAGCAGATGTTGGTGAACCTATTCACGATCCAACCATCTACAGGCAACTCTTGGGCAAACTCAATTTTTTAACCCATACTCGCCCTGACCTCTCATTTGCAGTTCAACATCTGAACCAATATATGCAAAGCCCACGTCGACCTCATTTTGATGTTGAGCTACATTGTCTAAGATATTTGCTATCTTCACCCGAAGTTGGGCTCTTTATGAAATCAGACCCTTCTCTTTCATTAATGGCTTTTTGCGACTCGGATTGGGGATCTTGTCCGGAATCTAGTCGTTCAGTCAGTGGATTCTATATCAATCTCGGCGGCTCTCCTATTTCATGGAAATCAAAGAAACAATCTTCAATCTCACTCTCTTCTACCGAGGCCGAGTATCGTTCTATGAAGAAGGTCGTTGCTGAACTAACATGACTTGTACACCTTCTCACGGATCTCTCGTTTTCCCCAAGCTTACCAGTTTCTCTGCATTCAGATAGCCAGGCCGCTATTCACATAGCAAAAAACCCTGTCTTCCACGAACGAACAAAACACGTGGAAATCGATTGTCACTTCATCCGTCAACAGTACCTCGCCGAACTGATCTCCTTATCTTTTGTTCCGTCAAAATCCCAGTTAGCCAATGTCTTCACCAAACCTCTTTCTGGACCTCTACACAGCGTGATCGTTTCCAAGTTGGGGTTGATTTCTCGCCCCTCCAACTTGATGAGGGGTGTTGGAATGTTGGACCAGAATCGTGTACAAAAGAACCCTAAACCCAATTTTGGATGTGAAGGAGACGATACTGTCGAAGAAGAAGAAAGAGAGAGACAAGTACTATGTGCAATAGGTCTACAAGATAACAAGACCCAATAAGTATTCTGAAGACCCAAATCATTGGGTATAACAAAGTTCTAGGCCAACTGGGCCAGTGTACAGAACAACAAAGTGAAGGCCCAATACAAACACAAGTCTGGTCCTATTGTTACAGATCTGGTCCAATATATTTAGCATAATTGGATACAGCTGAAAGACACTTAATCATTCCAGCATAATCATGTCCAAATGCACTTTACAACTATGTAATATCTGTACACATTATGTGCACTTATGACTAGGACAACAAATAAAATATTAGACACTTGTAACTAGTATAGTTGTAGCTTATATTTTTTATTTATTGAATACTTATATAAATAGATACATTGTACAGAATATTAGACAGCAAATGAGAGAAGGATTTTTTTCTAAATTCCTACATTAATAGCGAAATCCGCATATATGTTACGCCAATCCACTTGCAAACTGAAGTGGTTGAGCTGCAGTTGCTTGTCAAGGTATTGTAAGTATCAGACGCAACTAGGATTTCAAAGCAAGAAGAGCAGCTTCAACAGTTTTGAGGTTGACTTCTGCATTGGCTGATAATATCAGAAAATGGTACCATATTGAAACTTGTTTATGTTGGAATAGAGAAAGCGTACCAGCACTAAGGCATATATCCCCATTACTACTAAGTGCCTTTTTTGTTTTCTGTAAAGAATTCAAATAGTTGTCCACTTTAAGATCAATCAAGAGAAATAGAGGAAGGTGACTGACAATGATGATATTAGTTTGAATTCATTAGCATTTTCCATGTTGAAAGATAATGGACTGATTGTCATTCTTGAATTCATTTGCATTTTCCACGAAAATTCCTCAACATATAAAAATCGAAAACATAGAAACAAGCCAAATGATAGTCGATACTGATTGCTAATTTCTTCTTAATTTAATGCCATTTCAAAGACCAAAGTCACCCTTTTGGACAAAATTACATGGCCTTTTCCATTTATTGGTTATACCTCAATATGAACTCAGAATGGGTAACTTTGCTGAAAATGCCCTGAGCCTTACAAGTGTATCTATGTATGTCTAACTTAATCAAACCTAGCGAGTTGTTATACCGGACTGCTTAAGCAAAGACTGATTAAGTAGTAATTATTAGTATCAAATTTTCCTTCTTTTACAAATAAAGATTAACATCATGAACAGAAACAGCTAAGGAAAAGGAGATCCTACAAGTCAAATTATAGGATAGAGAAGTTGAGATATAGACAATCAGTTCTTGAATTTTGAGCCTTTTAAAAAGGCAAAATACATAACTAACCACCTTACCCATGACCCAAATCCCCCTTACACACTTTCTGTGGATGATAATAATATTACATACGCAACCTTTCTAAAGTGTAGCTAGTACACACCACTTTTTTCTTGACTAGCTTTTCAAAATATGTGTAAGGTCACGCGCCAATAAGGTCGTGACACGTGTCCTAACTCAAGAAAAAAAAAGAAAATACTAAATTTACACCAATTGATAATATTTAAAAGAAAACAAACAAAAAAAGAAACAAAGCCCCCTCTCCCACGTTTCTCATCTTCTTCTGAACACCATACCCATCGACCTCTTCCTCTAAACTCCAACAGTCATGGCAAATCCCCACCGGAACAAAATATTAACATGAATCAAGAACCTATCCATATAATTGAAGCACCTAAACTTATCAAATTTTGAAATTTCTACTTATCAAAATTAAAATCAAAATCTGCAACTGTAGATTCAAAATCTGCAACCAAAATCAAAGTCAAACTTATTTTATCCCTTTATTCCGGTCACACGCTCCTCTCATTATAAAAGGAAAAAAGAAAAAACTTGAAAATAATTAGTTTATCGGCAAGCTTTTCGAGTAGAGAAAACGATCGAAGTAATTATCCAATGAGATTGAGTGAACAATACCTTGAGAAAAGAAAATGGAGGCCGGAAAGAAAAAAGATAAAAAGAAAAGAATAATGTAGGCCATCAGATCGACTTTATTAAATCTGAGTCGTTGGAATAAAGCTGCAGATGGGCATGTTGACAAAATATGTATAGATCTGACGCGCTCACTTTATTTGTTAAACACGCGCGCCTCATCTGACAAAAGTAGTGTGTCTTAGACACACTTTAGAAAGATTGCGTGTGTAAAATTATTTTTGTTTGCAGAAAGTATGTAAGGGGGATTTGGGTCCTAGGTCAGGTTACAACTTATGTATTTTGCCTTTTAAAAATCATAAACTAGCAGTGAACATGTCAATGAGTAGTAATGATAATATTAAAGAATTACTGTATATCAGAAATCTCCAGCTTTCATAATCCTGGAATTCTTATAGTCTCTTCACAACATTTTTATCAGAGGAAGACTTGAGATAGAAATACAACAACAATAATAGCAACAACAAATCCCGTGAAAACACGAGATAGATCACAAAGGACTGCATCATCACCAAATTAGGCCTATTTACAAAGGGTGTTGGGAGATTTTTTCTCGGTGATGAATCTAATATCCCCTCCTTTTGTCTTCTTCTTATTATCTTGAGCCGAGGGTCTTTCGGAAATAGCCTCTCTATCCCTTCAGGGTAGGAGTAAGGTCTCCGGACACACTACCCTCCTCAGACCCCACTTGTGAAATTTTACTGGTTTGTTGTTACTGTTGTTGGGAGATTTTTATCAGTACCATTAGACGTTGAATAAAGATGACATATTAAGTTAAAACCCACTTTAGATTTAGTTCGATTACCTAAGAAATTACAAAAATAGTCCTAGTACTATTGGTAAGCCTAGAAGTAGCATACTATTATACATTAACCTACAACCCTTAACCTCGACTTTCACACCTTCCTATCGTGGGTCATATCCTCGGTAAGCTGAAGCAATGACATGTCCTATTTAATTATCTCTCCCCAATACTTCTTAGGCCTACCCCTTCCCTTCTTCAGACCTGCCATGGACAACCGCTCATAACTGCTGACCGGAGCATCTATGTCTGTCATCTTCACATGCCTGAACCATCTCAACCTCGATTCCTCCAACTTGTCCTCCACATATGTCACTCCTACCTTGTCCCTAATAACTTCATTCTCAATTCCGTCTTTCTTGGTATGCCCAAACGTGCATCTCAACATCTTCATTTCAGCTACTTTCATCTTCTAGATATGAGACTTCTTGATGGACCAACACTCAATCCGTACAACATAATCGATCTAACCATCACTCTGTAAAACTGCCCTTAAGTCTAGGTGACACATTCTTATCACACAAAACTCTCGAGGCGAGCCTCCCAGTTGCTTTGAATAATAGACCCAAGATACTTTACAATGCTTGAGTATAAATATTAAAAAAAGCTTGACTGATCGGTGAGGAATAGATGACCACCAGACACGTTTGTTTTGTATTTCATCTTTTTTTCACTATTTAGATAAATGATTATCAGATTGATTGTATTAATCCAAATAATAATTACTCGAGCCAAAAAAGAAAAAAGAAAACGCTAATGGAAAACCAATATAAAAAAAGCTTAACCGAGAGTAATCTTACTGATCATTTTTCACATGTCATGTTTGCTACTTGTGCTTTGAATATTTATTAGTAATATCTCGTACGTATAGCTTATTATTCTGTTTAAAAATATGCCTCCATTCGGTCCCAATTATTAGCCTTTTTAGTCAATTGAATTTGTATTCAAATACTTGATAGTTCAAAAAAATAATAAGTCTTTTCCCTTCAAATGATCTACCTCTAATATTCGAATTAGTGGAGTGTTAATTAAGTAATATTCTTAAGAAGAGATAAAAAGTAGCTTAGAAAAATATTTTTGTGATGATTCAGATAGTAAATATCTTTTTTAAGCGGCGTGCTAAAAACTTAAATGCATATACTATGGACCGAAAGTAGTACGCAAAAAGGCTATAATATACAAACAAAAAATATAAAATGACAAACTTACTATTAAGTTCACCAAACACTCGGTATTCGATAAAAACTTACTTGCAGTTCACGTTCATAGCATCAAACTAATAGAATCATGAATTAATTTATTACTTTCATGGTTAATTAATGCATATTATTATTTTATTAAATCACTTAACCATAGTGAATCTACTTGGTTTGATATAAATATATTACCTGGCTATACCCTTAAGAAATATATGACAAATTATAGAAGGTGTTTACGAGCTTAATAAGAAATACTACAATTTGTACAATAACTCAGACCAGTGGTGGATCCACCCTTCTAGGTGAGGGCGGCATGGCACCCGTTAGGTTGGCAAAAAATTTATATACGTATGCTGAAATTTTCTTAAACAAAGTTAAATAATTAATCTTGCCACCTGCAGTCTCAAACTCGACAAAGATGCCATGGTTGTCATGACGTTCTGCAAGGTTTGATTGCGTGTAGGGCTCATGTTCCAAGGTAAATACTTATCCGTACAGCCAATCCAATAAATATACGACATATGTATTTAAAGATATATTTAACACTAAACTATAGTTAATTGATACATATTCTCATACTAATTTATCACTTAACCATGGTTAAAAAAGGGTAGCCCGATGCACAAAACATCTTTTGTTCACACATGATCCGAGAAGGACCGCGCTCAAAGGGTGTAATGTAGACATAGTAAATTAGTACAATTTGATGTAAATACTCGGTGTGGGTAAATAAAAGTATTGCTTTTAATCTCAAATATCTAAGTCTTTTTCTTTTAAATCTGAAAAACTTGGGTCTCGATGAAAATTTTGGATTGAGATCAAATTCCTATTTTATAATTTATTTTGTTTACCATATCATAATTTTGTACTTGTCTATGGTTGTGTAAAGTTTAAAACTGTTTACTTTTAAATTGTAAGGAAAATTTCATACGTATTGTACAAAAAAGCCATAAAATTTTTGGTTTTGAGTTTTGGGGACTTGTAAATTATCGAAATTTACGTTTGCTTATGGAGTGTTGTTTAACTATTGAAGATGCTTTTACTATTTTTCTTATTCTGAATTGGTGTAGTTCTCTTATCCAATTGTGTTGTTTTACTTGTGAAATTTTTCTTTAATAGAGACGGTGTGATTCTCTAAATAAAAAATATTACTATTAATTTTACATGTGACAATTTATTTTCAATTTATGGGTTGCTCTGATGGTAAGCAACCCCCACTTCCAACCGAGAGGTTGTGAGTTCGAGTCTCCCCAAGAGCAAGGTGGGAAGTTCTTGGAGGGAAGGATGACGGGGGTCTATCTCTCTCTACCCAAGAGCAAGATGGGTTGCTCTGATGGTAAGCAACCCCCACTTCCAACCGAGAGGTTGTTGTTGTATAATTCCACCAGTGAAAATGTTAATTTTACTTGTATTATTAATAATAGAAATGTGATATATTGTACAAAATGTTGATTCTATTTGTTTTTTGATAGGGCTGGACATCGATCGGTTCGGTTCGGTTCGGTTATGAGTATTATCGGTTTAACATATCGATTATCGGTTTATAAATTTGATAAATCGATAAGATATCGATTATCGGGTATCGGTTAATCGGTTATCGATCATTGTCGGTTCGGTTATCTGTTTACCCGATAAGATAACTCAATCTAGAGTTAAGCAAAAAAGAAAAGATAATTCACTGGAGTTAAGCAAAAAAAAAGAAGAACTGAAACCTACAGCAGAACCGAACAATTTCAGACCCCAAAAAAGAAAGGAAAGGATGAGCTCTTGAAATTTATTTTTCTTAGAAGTCAAACCTACCCTAACCAAAAATCTAATGAACTTAATCAAATCCCATGAGCACGTTAAGTTTTTGAATTTACTTTATTTGCTAGTCAATCCTAAAAGATTTTTAAAACACTTAATTCATTAAATCGATCACATAAGAAAAGTCACAAAGAAACGCTAAACAAACAATTGATTTCAACATTGTTATCTTCAAGATTACAATTTTTTACAACTAAAAACACAATCGGACACATAAATAGGAAAGAATGAAGTGAACCCCTAATATATGTATATACTTAGGGATAAAGTAGTAATTTCATTGATTCTTATTGGGTTATCGATTAATTCATTAACAAAATCGGCAAACCGAGGCCTGAACCGATAACTCAATAGTAAAAAAATTTCAAGCAGTTAACGAACCGTTAACTCAATAATCCAATACCGATAGCTTAATAAATAATTAATGGTTTAGGTTATCAGTTTTACCCGATATATGTCTGGCCCTATTTTTTGATGTATAAAATATGTAATTTTCATATTTGTAAATAAAAAATCTATTAAGTTGACTTGAATAAACTTGGAAGAGATGGAAGGAACCGAATATACATTCATTATAATCAATGCATTAAAGTAAATATGTCCGCCACCTTCAATTCCTAGATACGGCTCCGTCTCAAATCCAAAAATTAAATCACGAAAAAGAGTGAATATTCACATCCGCCGTGTGGGGCAACTCAACAGATTCTAAGAATAAACTTCCCTTCAAATTAATCGTCTTGTGAAAATCGGTTTGGAATCGTGAAGAAAGAATCCATCGTTTTTGTTGAACAAAGGTACCTGAAAGAAGGGGAAGATCCATAGCTGGGTTTTCTTTTCTTTTTGAAAAGACAAAAAACTCCTCGGGTTAAAGTGCTGCTAGCGTCTTTATTGGGGGCATTTAAGGAAAACAAAAGCTTTTTAGGTGTTTCTGAGGTCATGAATCTAAAATTCCTTTGAATTGATTAGAGGATTGGGTTTCATGTTCTTATGCCTTGTAGTTGCTGACTCATTTAATTGCAGAGAAGACATAAAAAATGGTAAATTCTCTGGCTTTCACATCTCCAGCAACCCTTATCAGATCCAAAATTGGGACTTTAACTAGGGCAAATGAGGCATCTATTCCGAGACGATTATTCAGAGTTGAGGCTTTGCAAGATAATGGCGGAGGGCCTCGGCGACTGGTTGATATTATTCGTGTCGCGCCAGAGATTTCAAGAAATTATTTTAAAAGCCCATCAAGGAGGGCACTATTTGGAGGTATATCATTGCTGGGTGGATTTTATGTGGCTCAGACAATTTCTCTATCTTTTGGTGCTTTAGGAGTCAATGATGTCATTGCTGCTGTAGTCTGCGTCTTAATTACCGAGTATGTGACGCGGTTTTATTACAGTCGGCCTAAAGTGACTTTTCCAATTGCTCTTTTGAATAACTTCAAGATGGGTTTTACTTATGGTCTGTTCATTGATGCTTTCAAACTTGCCAGCTGAACTAATTGCCCCAGTTTTGCAGCAGTAAGTTTTTACCTTGTAGTTTCCCCCCTATTGTTGTATATCTCTTATGAAAGATCAACATATTGATGGAAATTAAAGCATTATGTAATGTCACCATTTTAAAGCGGTGCAACGGTTAGGGGCAGATCCAAGATTTAAACTTTATGGGCAATGTCACCGAACCCACTGACTATTTGAGTTACATGGTCTAGTAGATTTCATAATACATATACAGGGTCTAAGCCGTAGCTTCTATACTGCATTCATCCTGGCCCTAATGGCTAATTGTGCACCCATTACTGCAAAATAGTTCTACTACAACATCCTTTTCTTTTTGCTAATCAACATCTGTTTCGAAAAAGATTGTAGGAAAAAAGTAACAGAGCCGGGTCTTGTGAAGTCTACTGGTCAGTAGATAGGTCCATCAAGATTTTGCGGAACTTGTGGTCGTTCTCAGGTGTACTGCATTGTTTGAGAAGCTGGAAGAACCTGCTTTGGATATCCATTAGTTGTGTTAGTCTCACCCTCTGGAATTTCAATATAAGACAGGTCCAAAACCTCAAGGCTTGACAATTTGGAAAAGAGGGCCATAGAAACCTTCATTTCTTAGAGTCAAAACTTGAATCCTGTTCAAGAAACCAACCACAATGGTAGCTACCCATTGAAGCTGTTATAATCTAGTTTGCCGCTGCCTCGTCGTCATAAATTGACCAACTCTTTTGGCAAATCCTCATGCAAAAAGTTGACACTCGTATCATGAGAAATAAGAAAATATAGTTTTCCTAATTCGTTAGGAATGGTACCTCCAAGACCCATCACCCATGTTAGAAACATCTATTTTACTTGCTCTCTTGTGGCGAGCGCTGCAAGTGATTCCAAACCAGTGGCAAACTGGAATAAAAGTAGACCAATTTTTTGCCAAGACACCTTGAGGGTCTGAAGTGATTTGAGCCTTCAGGGTAAGAGGGGAGAATTGATTAGTGGTGATATTGGTTTTTGCCATGGCTAAGCAAACCAGTTGGCCAAAGACCAACGGTTCAAGAAAAAAGAGGTGCATGGTTCTCAGTGAGCATATCTCTGGTTTTTGAGTTATGAGATTAATGAAGATACCGCTAACATACTGAACCACAAAGAGAGTGAAGCTTTTGTATGTGATTATAGGAGCTGTCATGCTGTCTTTGTCAGTGAGAAGACAAATTTGTTCTGCAAATGACAGAAACTATTGAAAATTGAAATAAAGAAACTTTTTGATCTGTTGAGAGTCAATATTGGAGGATTAACAAATGTACGAAACCTAAGCCAAATGATGTAGAAACGAACCCAAAGTTGTTTCTGATTTTTTATGCTTGTTACTAACTGCTACTTGGTCTAAGTCAATGTTGGAATTTTTACTGGAAATTGCTTTCTTCTTGGAGTCAGTGGATTTTAGTTGCCAAGTGTTAGTGATTGGGCGGGTGATCTAAGTACTTGGGAAAGGAGTTTTTCATTCTTTTAGTTTTTTTCACCAATTAGGACCCACCTTAAATATTTGGGTTTTAAGTCTCAATTTCAATTGTGACTTGTGAGAGTGGAAAATCTGGACTGTATCTGTGCTTTCAATCTGCAGTCAAGCTATTAATTGGAACAACTCCATCCAACTTGGTAACCAAAAGAGCCTATAGCTTGTAGTTCAACATTTTACACTGCTCTTCGTCGACTCTTGAAGCTGATTCTACATAATATGATCATCAATATTATACAAGGCATTCTTCTATGCCAACTTCAGTACACACTTACACATAAACCTTAAACACGCACCAGAGAAAAGCACAATGAACGAGAAAAGTCCAAATCTCGCGCCAAATATTGGTTGTCATCTCAATTGGTGTCACCGAGTAGGAAAAGGCGGCACTACATGTTCAAAATTAAAGGGGATCAAACTATAGTTGGCTCATTCATTATGGTTACAAACGCAAAAATATACTAATAGTAACAGAGACTTGAGTTATTTTCATATTTTTCCTTTGATAAATGAAACTCTTAAATTTTTTAACTTTAATTTTTTTTCTTAGTTTCATTGGACTTTGTTTTTGCCTTCTTAAATTAAGACTCTTTAAAAAGATGTCCTTCAATTTAGTTTTACTACAAGGGATATATTTGTTTGGGAAAAAAAAGCTCATTTTCTACATTTATATATGGTATATACAAGA
Organism: Nicotiana sylvestris; assembly: GCF_000393655.2. Lineage (NCBI taxonomy): Eukaryota > Viridiplantae > Streptophyta > Magnoliopsida > Solanales > Solanaceae > Nicotiana > Nicotiana sylvestris. Next base: position 113,806,279 of record NC_091057.1, read on the forward strand.
AAATAATTATTTTTATCCAGACGACATAGAATATCGATGAAAAAACTGGATACTTACCATCACATAAACCTTGCTAATTTCTTTTTTTTTTAACCTTGCTACATCATTTGCGAAGAAATTCCAGCTTGATCTTCTTGATATTTGCCAGGACATCTTTCATGTTCAGCCTCTCATTAAGAGATTCAACGGTATAATTCAAAGCCAACTCCAAAATAGAGGACATAATGCACCTTTTTCTTGAAATCAATCTCTTCTGGTCCCAATAAGGCGACATTAAAAATATCCTCTGGTGTTGCAGGTATTGAATTACAGACCTAACTCCTCATGCTCAAATTTTCTTGAAACATTTCATCATATGGCTTTTTTCTTGTGAATGTTTCCATGAGCATTATGCCGTAGCTGTACACATCACATCTTCTAGAAACTAATCCTACTGATCCATACTCTGATCCAATTTTACTAGAGTAAATTAGTTTCTTAACAAATTAAATAAATAAACGAAAGTAATATCTTTGTATTTGGAAGATATTAAAAATAAAAAAGTTAAATCTATCTTGCGTAGATAAATTTTAAATAAAAAAAAATTGAAGGTAGAACGGGAATGAACCAAGCGTTAGACAGTCAAATGACACAAAAAAACTTGCAGTTTTCATTTTTATTTTTTATAATTGTCGTAGATGCATGAATATAGAGTTTGACATTGTCAAATTTCCACATTCTCAATACCCTTTTTTTCATGCAAAATCTGTGATATGTTACATTAAAACTAGCAAATAAGATATTTATGCTTGGCAAGCCAAAAAAAAAACCTATTTAAAAGTCTTGTACTTTTAAGCCAAAAGATATGTTAATTACTACTATGTTATTTCGATAAATAACTTATATTCATTCAAGATAATTTTATCTATTCAATTTAAAACTTAAAAATGAAATGGAAGATATGATAATTTGTATTGGAAATGAAAAGTCTTGCAATAATCTATTGTTTAATACCAACATATTTAATGGCATTTTGGTCATTTTAATAGAGAAAATGCTTATAAGCACTTTTCTAACAAACACATCAACTGTTTGTTTCAGTCTCAGCACTTCTATCTAACCGTGTAATTTCTTGTTCATGAAATCAGTTTCAGCACTTAAAAAATATTTTTCAGCACTTGGTGCTTAAAAGCTACATTCCTATTTTAGCTTAAGCCAAATGAGCTCTATATTTCGATGTTTTCAATATCATTTTTTCATGAATCTGTGATATATTACATAAAACTAGGGAAAAAAAGATTACGTACTATTTGATACATTAGCACTTTATATTCGATAATAAAAGACAAAAAAGAAAGTTACCTGGTGCAATATAGCCCATCGTTGCAAGTGTATTGGTATGAGCAATAGATTCCCCTTCTCCTAATAACTTGGTCAGGCCAAAGTCACTCACATGTCCAACCAGCCTTTCGTCTAGCAAGACGTTACTAGGCTTCAAGTCGCGATGTACAACGACTGCTGCATAACCATGACTCATGATGGAGATATTCCAAAGCTGATGCATTATGTCTAATCTTTGGATCATATTCAAGAAGTAATCATCAGAATGTAACAATTGTTCTAGGCTTCCATTGGGCATGTACTCTAGAAGAAATGCTTTAAAATCCATGTTAGTACAACTGCTCATAACTTTGGTAAGATTTCTATGGCGAAGTTTCCAACATTATTCAGTTGCTCAACTAACAAAATGTGAACTGTTGCAGAATTTTACTCTACTACTGGTTGGCAAATTAATTGCAGAAGAGGTCTAAATGATTGGGAGATGGATGACATATGTCAGTTATTACATCAATTGGATGTTGTTGCTGTGGAAGAAAACAAGAGGGATTCGTTGATTTGGATTGCAAGTAGGGATAAGAAGTTCTCAGTCAAGAGTTGTTACAATTTACTACAACAGCAGATAGGACACTGGGAATCTGATTGGCCATGGAAAATACTCTGGAAGACTAAAGCACATGTAAAGGTGGCATGTTTCGGGTGGATTACTACTATGGGAGCTTGTTTGACCCAAGATAATCTGCAGAAAAGAGGCTTTGCACTAAGTAATAGATGTTATCTATGTGAAAGAGACCAGGAAACTACAAATCACCTTCTTCTACATTGTGAAATCTCAAGGCAGTGTTGGGATCTTTTCTTGAATATCTGTGGAGTATCCTGGGTAATGCCCCACAATGTTAGGAGTTTGCTGGAGAGCTGGCAGAGTCAAAGAATAGCTAAAAGACAGCAGCAATTTTGGAATACCATTCCTCTATGCATCTTTTGGACTTTATGGCTGGAAAGAAACAAGCGATGCTTTGAAGGACAAAGAAGACATATCTCTAGAATTAAGAACAATTGTCTGCATAATTTGTATTTCTGGTGTAAGAGCAGTATTATGGAGAATGTAGACCAATATTTAGACTTTATTGAGATGCTTGGAATGTTATTGTAACTGGCTATTCTGGAGCCTTCTTTCATGTAATTTTGTGTCACATTCAGTATCAAAACTCTTAAATGCACCTTCAATCTGTAAATTAAACACTCTGATTGCCAAAACTATCCCATTCGCAAAGATGCCCTTGTAAACAGAATTGAAACCTCCATGTCCTAGCAAGTTGCATTGGCTGAACCCCTGAGTTGCCCTTTCAATTTCAATGTATGAACACTTGATGTAGATTCTTCTTGTTTATTGTCTCCCATATTTGACACAAATATTATTTAATAGCTGACGACACAAATCAAGATTATTTCCTTTCTGATGTAGAAGATCAGACTAAGCTGCAACCACAGAGCATACTCAGACAGAACCTTGACTCAGTTACCAAGATAAATCTTTTCTGATGTGGAAGATCAGACTATGCTGCAACCACAGAGCATACTTAGACAGTACCTTGGCTCTGATACCAATTGTTGCGGAAGCCAAATGTATATAGTGTGAATAAGTCACAACTACTATACCAAAAATTATGACAGCCACCAAATAATAAATAAGACAATAAAGCAACAATAAAAGGAACACCAGAATTTACGAGGTTCGGCTAATTTTGCCTACTCCTCGGACACAACCAATATTTTATTCCACTCCAAAAATACAAGTGAAATAATACTAAAGAGAGAAGATACAAATGCCTTAAACAGATGAGAAGGCAAATGAGAGGTGTGTTTAAATCCTAAACATTAAGCCTTCTTTTATAGGGGGAAAATCCCCCCAACTTTTGTTTTCCCACCGATGTGGGACAAACATTTTGCCAATTTCAACAAATCTCCACCTTGGCAAAATTCCACATCTTCAATTTTCTCTCAATAACAAATTTTGATTGTGTCTTCATCTTCAATCTTCAGTTTTCAACAATGTTGATCAAATCCAAACAATGTTGAAACTTGACCGCAGTCACCACCTTTGTCAGCATATCAGCAGGATTCTCCGTAGTATGAATTTTCTTCACCGTGACTCCACCTTCTTCTATGATTTCTCGTACGAAATGATACCGAACATCAATGTGCTTCGTCCTTGCATGATAAACTTGGTTCTTCGCTAATTGAATAGCACTTTGACTATCACAAAAAATTGTGATACCTTTTTGTTCAACACCAAGCTCCTTTAGCAATCCTTGAAGCCAAATTGCCTCCTTCACAGCCTCTGTAATAGCCATGTACTCTGCCTCTGTTGTAGACAAAGCAACTGTTGACTGCAAAGTAGACTTCCAACTAACTGGTGCCTTTGCAAAAGTAAACACATAACTAGTAGTTGATCTTCGTTTGTCCAGATCACCCGCAAAATCTGAATCACAATATCCAACTACAGACTGATTGTCTTCCTGCTCAAAAACTAACCCGACATCTACAGTATTATGAATATACCGTAGAATCCACTTCACAGCTTGCCAATGCTCCTTCCCTGGATTGTGCATATATCTGCTAATAACTCCAACAGCTTGTGAAATGTCAGGCCTTGTGCAAACCATTGCATACATCAAGCTACCAACAGCATTTGCGTATGGTACCTTTGACATATACTCTCGTTCAGCTTCATCCATTGGCGACATAGTAGTACTTAGCTTAAAATGGGAAGCAAGTGGAGTACTAACTGGCTTAGTCTTGTCATCTATGCCAAAACGTTGAAGTACTCTCTTCAAATATTCCTTTTGAGATAAACAGAGTTTCTTTGAACGTCTATCTCTAATTATCTCCATGCCAAGAATTTTCTTTGCCTCACCCAAATCCTTCATCTCGAACTCCTTCTTCAGTTGAATCTTCAACTTATCAATTTCTTCCAAATTCTTGGAAGCTATCAACATATCATCAACATATAGGAGAAGATATACAAAGGAACCATCTTTAAGCTTGTGCAAATACACACAATGATCGTATTTGCTTCTCTTGTACCCTTGCCGCAACATAAACTCGTCAAATCGCTTGTACCATTGTCTAGAAGATTGTTTCAATCCGTACAACGAATTTTTCAAGTTTGCACACCATATTTTCTTTTCCAGCAACTTTGAATCCTTCTGGCTGAGTCATGTAGATTTCCTCCTCCAAGTTTCCATGTAAAAATGCAGTTTTTACATCCATCTGAACTAGTTCCAAATCCAATTGTGCTACCAAAGCCAACATAATTCTAATGGAGGAATGTTTTACAACTGGAGAAAACACTTCATTGTAATCAATTCCCTCCTTTTGAGCATATCCTTTGGCCACCAATCTTGCTTTGTAGCGAACATCTACTTGGTTAGGAAATCCTTCTTTCTTTGCAAATACCCATTTGCACCCAATTGCTTTCTTTCCCTTCGGGAGATTGGCCAATCTCCGTGTATGATTCTGATGAAGGGACTGTATTTCATCATTCATGGCAATCCTCCACTTATCTTCTTCTGAACTTTGGACAGCATCTTTATAAGTAGTAGGAACATCATCAGCTACAATTGAGGTTGCACAAGCAACCGTCTCTATGAGTCGAACATGTTTCGTTATTGTTCTTTTTGGCCTGCTGGTTGCTATTGATTCAAGTTGTTGTTGAGGTTCCTGAGTTGGAATCTCCTCTACTGGCTCTCCTTCCAGAGGGTAATCTTCATTTGTTTCCTCCTCTACTTCTTGTGTAGGAAAAATAAATTTTCCCTCAAACTCCACCTGCTTAGAAGCACCTTCATTTTGTTTGGTATCTTCTGTTACCTTATTTACCTTAGCAGATTCATCAAAGGTAACATCCCTGCTGAATATTACTTTCTTTGTCATAGGACACCATAAGCGATATCCTTTGACTCCAGAAGTAATTCCCATAAAAATAGTCTTCTTTGCCCTTGGATCCAATTTTGACTCTGTCACATGATAATATGCAGTTGAGCCAAACACGTGCAAAGAGTCATAATCTACAGCAGGCTTTCCATACCATTTTTCAAATGGTGTCTTGCCATCAATAGCAGCAGATGGTAGACGATTAATGAGGTGACATGCATATGTAATTGCCTCAGCCCAAAATTCTTTGCCCAAGCCAGCATTGGACAACATACACCGTACCTTCTCCAGCAAGGTCCGGTTCATACGTTCTGCCACTCCATTCTGTTGTGGTGTATGTCTAACAGTGAAGTGTCGGACGATGCCATCATTTTCACAGACCTTATTGAAATGATCATTTTTGTATTCACCTCCATTGTCTGTGCGAATACACTTGATCCTCCTGCCTGTTTGATTCTCCACCATCGTCTTCCATTTGAGAAAAATTCCCAGCACTTCATCTTTGTTTTTCATTGTATACACCCACACTCTTCGGGAAAAATCATCAACAAAGGTTACAAAATAGTGCTTCCCACCCAATGAAGGTGTTTTGGAAGGACCCCAAACATCAGAGTGTACATAATCCAAAATGCCTTTAGTATTATGGATCGTTGTACCAAATTTAACCCTTGTCTGTTTCCCTTTGACACAATGCTCACAAAACTCCAAGTTGCAAGCCTTTACTCCTTTTAACAATCCTTGATCTGATAGAGTTTTCAAGGATTTTCCTCCAGCATGTCCCAAGCGCATGTGCCATAGCTTGGTTGCTTCTGCCTCTTTGTCGTCACTGGATGTCACTGTCGCTGTCCCAATAACTGTACTGCCACGATAGCGGTACATATTATTATTCTTCCGATTAGCCTTCATTACCACTAGTGCACCAGAGCATACTCTTATCACTCCATTTTCTGCAATGATTTTAAACCCTTTTGATTCTAGGGCTCCTACAGAGATGAGATTCTTCTTCAAATCCGGTACAAATCGAACATCTGTTAATGTTCTGATCATTCCATCATGGTTCCTTAATCGTATTGAACCAATGCCATATGAGGTAAGAGGGCTGTTATCCGCTGTGTGGATGACTCCATATTCTCCTTCTTGAAATTCCACAAACCAGTCCCTATTGGGACACATATGATAGCTACAAGCCGAGTCCATCAACCATATGTCTGATGATGTTGATGACTCTGTTGTAACTAATGAGAAGTCTGAATTATCACAATCAGCTACATTTGAATCCATAATGGCCTTTCCATTGTTATGTTTGGCCTTATTCTTCAACTTCGGACAGTCTTTCTTCCAGTGCCCTTTTTCTCGACAAAAGGCACATTCATCTTTGCTGGGTCTGGATCTTGACTTGGATCTTCCCTTCTTTGTCCTCGTTTGATTTTGAGGACGACCCCTCACAAATAGTGCTTCTCCTTCTCCGCCCTTCTGTTTTTCTCGCTTTCTTTGTTCATAGCTGTACAAAGCCGAACAAACTTCTCTGAGAGAAACTTCGTCATTTCCATGGAGTAGAGTAGTTTCAAGGTGCTCGTACTCATCAGGAAGTGACGCCAACAACATCAAGGCCAAGTCACCATCATCATAAGTTGTATCCATATTTTGCAAATCTGTGACCAACTTATTGAAACTGGTGATATGTTCATTCATCGTGGTACCAGGAACATAGGTGAAGTGAAACAGTCTCTTCTTCATGTACAATTTATTTTGACTGTTTTTCTTCAAAAATTTATCCTCCAGTGCTTTCCATAATTTACTTGCAGAAGTTTCCTTTGTGTATGGATATTTCTGCTCTCTAGCAAGGTAGGATCGAATGGTACCGCAAGCAACACGGTTGATAATTCTCCAATCTTCTTCTCCAATAACATCTGGTTTCTTTTCTTCAATGGCCAGATCTAGCCCTTGTTGAAAAAGGACATCTAGAACCTCGCCTTGCCACATCCCAAAATGTCCGGACCCGTCAAATATTTCGACCGCAAATTTCGCATTTGACACAATTCTTGTCATAAGCGAAGATGCCAATGATGACGTATTGTTGACACTTGATGTAGATTCTTCTTGTTTATTGTCTCCCATCTTTGACACAAATATTATTTAATAGCTGACGACACAAATCAAGATTATTTCCTTTCTGGTGTGGAAGATCAGACTAAGCTGCAACCACAGAGCATACTCAGACAGAACCTTGACTCAGTTACCAAGATAAATCTTTTCTGATGTGGAAGATCAGACTATGCTGCAACCACAGAGCATACTTAGACAGTACCTTGGCTCTGATACCAATTGTTGCGGAAGCCAAATGTATATAGTGTGAATAAGTCACAACTACTATACCAAAAATTATGACAGCCACCAAATAATAAATAAGACAATAAAGCAACAATAAAGGGAACACCAGAATTTACGAGGTTCGGCTAATTTTGCCTACTCCTCGGACACAACCAATATTTTATTCCACTCCAAAAATACAAGTGAAATAATACTAAAGAGAGAAGATACAAATGCCTTAAACAGATGAGAAGGCAAATGAGAGGTGTGTTTCAATCCTAAACATTAGGCCTTCTTTTATAGGGGAAAAATCCCCCCCAAACTTAACTCCCAACCAATGTGGGACTTTGGCATTTTGCCAAACTTCAACAAATCTCCACCTTGGCAAAATTCCACATTTTCAATTCTCTCTCAATAACAAATTTTGGTTGTGTCTTCATCTTCAATCTTCAGTGTTCAACAATGTTGATCAAATCCAAACAATGTTGAAACTTGACCGCAGTCACCACCTTTGTCAGCATATCAGCAGGATTCTCTGTAGTATGAATTTTCTTCACCGTGACTCCACCTTCTTCTATGATTTCTCGTACGAAATGATACCGAACATCAATGTGCTTCGTCCTTGCATGATAAACTTGGTTCTTCGCTAATTGAATAGCACTTTGACTATCACAAAAAATTGTGATACCTTTTTGTTCAACACCAAGCTCCTTTAGCAATCCTTGAAGCCAAATTGCCTCTTTCACAGCATCTGTAATAGCCATGTACTCTGCCTCTGTTGTAGACAAAGCAACTGTTGACTGCAAAGTAGACTTCCAACTAACTGGTGCCTTTGCAAAAGTAAACACATAACCAGTAGTTGATCTTCGTTTGTCCATATCACCCGCAAAATCTGAGTCACAATATCCAACTACAGACTGATTGTCTTCCTGCTCAAAAACTAACCCGACATCTACAGTATTATGAATATACCGTAGAATCCACTTCACAGCTTGCCAATGCTCCTTCCCTGGATTGTGCATATATCTGCTAATAACTCCAACAGCTTGTGAAATGTCAGGCCTTGTGCAAACCATTGCATACATCAAGCTACCAACAACATTTGCGTATGGTACCTTTGACATATACTCTCGTTCAGCTTCATCCATTGGCGACATAGTAGTACTTAGCTTAAAATGGGAAGCAAGTGGAGTACTAACTGGCTTAGTCTTGTCATCTATGCCAAAACGTTGAAGTACTCTCTTCAAATATTCCTTTTGAGATAAACATATTGAAGAGCTCTTCCGCTATGGAGCCACTTAGTTCATTAAATTGCAAATAAAGTTTCTCCAACTTGTGAAGGTTCCCAATCTCTTTGGGCATAACACCTAAGATTTAGATTAATGTTATTTTTAATTTTGTTTCCATGAAACCATTCAGAAAGAGTATATCTGGATGGCCAACCAACAACACATTGCTCGAAACTTACCTGTTAAATTGTTGGTCTTGAAATTAAGTATTCATAGCGATGCCATGTTACTTATGCTGCGCGGTATGGGTTTAGGGATGACAAATGGGGCGGGCAGGCCAAACCACATTTTCAGAAAATAGTAAATGGGGCAGGGCAGGGCGGGTCAAAACATATTTTCAGAAAACATAGTAAATGGGGCAGGGCAGGATTTTAGCTGCAAACTCACTTGTGTGCAGACTGCCTAAGAAATTTACTAAACTGTCTTCCATAAGTTAGCAAAGCTAGCTACTAAAGCTGCCCAGACATACACAAACATACTCACTGTGTGCAACCAAAAATCCTACGCTTAAGCAACTGTCTCAAATCCCGTTTGCATCCAATATTCTCATCTTTTGTCAAAAAGCATCAACTCTTTGTTGGCTCTGTTGAGATTCAATATAGGCCATAATATCGTCTGCCACGTACTTTACATCTCATCTTCGTTAGTCGTTAGCTTGTTTTACTGTCTCAACAGATGCGTCTGATCCATCTGTCAGATTGTATTACAGTTTCACTTATGTTTAGACTACTACCTACCACATGAATTGATGAATTGACTATTCTTCTTGAAACCTTGCTACGACATTGGATGTAGAATTGAAACAAGTAAAGGGTGAGATTAGCCCCTGCTTTTCAAAACAATTAAAAACAAAACTAACAAGAATCAACAAAATGTATGCATAGAGTAAAATCATTTTTTTGTGTTATAGATAACGCCAAATGGAAAAATGATTACTCCTCACTACAAAGTTGACAACCTCCAGAATTTCATACACAGACTACAAAACCCAACAGTGTTTATTACTCATAAAAGTAGACAGACGTTACCATTATTCATCAATCAATATGCACAAACAACTCTTTCAATGGGAAGTTGAAAAGGTAAAAGAAATGATAAACATACTGCAAAATAAAAGTTAAAGAGAAAAAAATGAAAAAGGTCTAAATGGGGCAGGGCTTAATAGGGCGGGGTGGGGCAAGGCATGGCAAAATTCTGACAAAAGGCTAAGCAGGGCAGGGCAGGGGGGTCAAAATTTTAGCGGGTCAAGGCTTGCCCTGCCTTTCCCTATTTACATCCCTAATGTCGTTGTTCTCCAAATGCAATTGCTGCAAATTTCGTAAATTACCAATCTTTGCTGGAATTTTGCCTGCAAATTAGTTTTACACAAAGCAACCAACTTGAAGTATTTAGCTTCTTGTCGACGTATGTTGTTGCTCAAATGTTAATTCTCAGATGAAAACTTTGAAACATGCCCATACTAGAAGGCTTTTGAATATGGATAAGCTTTACTTTTACCTTGCTACCTTACATTTTACCTATTTAGAGTGTAGTTTTCTTTTTCATAATTTCTTGCAAATCAAGGACTCTTCTCTCATTCACGTATATAATAAGATTTGTGCATGTGTTGCATTACTCTTAGTTATTCTTAAAACCACATCTAAAGTTCAGGTTTAAAAAAATGTGATTATCCATTTTTGTTTTTGAAAATGTTGGGATATATACTATTAACCATGAGTTTGGTTTAGATATAGTATTTATTATGAAATAATTGTTTATTCAGTTTTAATAAAGTTTTAAATAGATCATATAATAGTCTGTGTCCTTTGCTTATTTAGTAGATGATTTAGTGTATAGAGTTTAGCTTATACACGGAAGATTAAATCATCGGTTCTTATAAGTATAAAGTTTGAGTTCACAATCTAATGATGGAACTGGACAAACCATCAGGAATGATTGTAGCACAAGATTAAATATAATTAATCTTGATTATGGGAATGGTTTAATTCCAACTTCTTGTGCTAGTACATTTTGTATGTATTGAACGGACCAGGTAGAGATAAGTATTTTATACTGACTTAATAAAATAAACTCTCTAGCCATTAAATGTACTTATACTCTTAATCTTGATATAATTATTATTAGCTGTGTATATTATTATTGTTTTGATTTATTAAAAGGCGAGATTCTTTCGTGGGTCAATATGCCTGGTAAATTGGATAATAATAATATACATTGGCGAAGTAATAGTTAGTTGATGGAATCCATGTCTCGGTTTAGAGATTGATGATATACCTTTATGAAAGCTTATAAGTTTGCATGTGTAAACCCGGCCGGTGGATTTTGTATCCGACACATGAAATAAGTTAAGCGAAAGTCTAAAGGAAATAATCAATAAATTAAATCGTTAGTAATTTAATTTACTTGATTAGTATCTGAATCTTAGTATAGGGAGTTAAATAAGATTTAATGGATGAATTTCGAAATTGGATAAGGAGTGCAATTACGAATTTTTAGTGGAATAATTCGTAATTAATTATGGTAGATATTAATTTCGAAAATTAGAAATTAATTCCATAATTGAAGCCTTGTTAATTAAATTTTGTGGTCCCTACTGTGCCTAAATAATAGGAAATAAATGAATCATTTTTCTGGTGGAAAAGAAAACCCAACAGGTTTTGGAAAAGGGTCTTAACCCTTAAAACTTGTGCTATAAATACATAAGGTTTTCCACCTAGAGGGATGAGTAGATGGTGGCTGAAATTTTCAGCCAAGTTTTCCTAGAAATTTCGCCCACACGAAATTGCTATTTTCGGGTATTATTTGGGTAACACAGTAGAAGACCGTGGAACGTTCGAGGATCACGATTGTGCGGGTGATGGAGATTCCATTGAGAAGTTATGGAACTAAAGGCTCACGTGGTAGAAGAGATATGTTCACGCTTCAAGAGGTAACCCGTGAAATCCCGTTTATGCTAGTTGTCTAAATTACATGTGATTTTGATACTGGGATTGCTTCCGCTGCATATAATAATCCATCAATTGGTATCAGAGCTCACTCACATCTAATTAGATAACTAAGTTTTTCATGAAACAAGAATATGGTGTTTATGTGCATTTTTTGAATTACATATATATGTGGTTTTCTGAAAAACTGCACTGCTGTTTTGTGAATTAACTGTGCATAATTTATGGATTATTCTTATAATCATGAGATATATGTTTTCTTATTGATATTTGATTGAGATTATCTGAATTTTTTGGGGTAAACCCTAGAAAAACGCAAAACCTGTTTTTGACCGAATAGCCGGAATTTTCGGAGGTCAGCGAACTTGACGGACTCCGATTGAGCTGAAATTTGGTGGGTCCGTCGGAAACGCCGTGGTGAGAAAAACTCACTGCTTTTGCAGTGAATCATGGTATTTTTCGGCGTTTTGAAGTCGTTTGGACTGTGTTTTGGACGTTTTTCTATTTTCTGGAAATTATTTCTTAATAATTTTAATTCTTTTTTAATTCAATGGTGTTGGGGATGACTCCCCATGGTCCCCATGATTAAATACTAGTCATATAATAGGTTTACACATTGACTATTAGCAAATAAACGTGTTGTTGTATTAAATTCAATAATAGAGGTGTAAGATTTTATTGACTAGGTCTTACAAGGTATAATTCATATTGTGTAATGATATAATTATTTTGTAAGAAAGTAAAATTCTCTATTTGATATCCTGGATGACTAATGATTGGAGCGTTTGGCATGTTTGTGCATAAAAAATTTCTCAAATTTAAGTTTATATTTTCATGCCCTACGTGATTACTAGTTTGGATTTTCGATGAAGAATTTTGTTCTCTGATTGGAGGTTCTAATTAAGTGAAATATGACGGTATGTTGTATGAGTTTTATAATGTTGGTATGACTTTTAAGCTATGGTCTACCATAAAATAATTTTATGAGCTAAATATATATTCACTTGTAAATTGAGAATTTTATGAGTAATAAATAGTTACCACTGAAGTGGTTTGTTTATTTGAACTCATGAAAAATTCTTAGTAAATTTGTACATGTGAAATTATATCTATTCATGGATTGAGCATTATGATTAATAAGTAGGATCCACAAAATGGTCTATTTATTTGAGTCATTGAAATATGTTTAATATACCATGTGAAAATTATCCTTGAGAAATCTACATTAATGGTGGAGGTTCATAACTAGAAAAAGAGTATTTATCTTTGGGTACTAGTGAAACTAACTCCACCCATGAGAAGAGATATTGGGGTTTTCACTGAACGGGAGAAAATATAATATCTCAGGTTCTTATGTATTTAATAAAAGGATAATTTATTGCAAAAGGAGATATTATATATCCTAGAAATAGGAAGAAAATAATATATGCCTTCAGCTCATAGTGTAATTATAAGGAGAATGGAAATCAATATCATATTTATTTTAATTCATGAAACTACTTAAAACGGTTATTCTCCGAGTTTGGTTACAGGCTAGTGGTCATGAATTTGACGGACTCCGATTAACCTGAAACTTGGTGGGTTCATCGAAAACGATCTAGTGAAAAAAAACTCCTTGCTATGCAGTGAATCATGTTGTTTTTTGGCATTTTGAGGTCGTTTAGATGGGTTTTCAAGCAGTTTATTAAATTGAATTTGTTATAAATATGAAAAATTATTCTTTATATATCGGCTATATTTGTGTTAAATCTGAAACATGATGATTTAACTTGATATGATATATAGCAAGAATGCAAATCACATGGATTTAATCCTGACTACGCCAAAAAAATAATTTATTCGAATTTGGTCTAGTTTTTGGCGATCATGAATTTCATGATCTCCGAATTACCTGAAATTCGGTATGATCATTGGAAACGGTCATTTAAGAAGAACTCACTGCTATGCAGTGAATCACATCGTATTTTGACGATTTGGGATCGTTTAGGTGAGTTTTTTGGAGGTTTGACGGATTAAAATGTGATTTACATACGAAAAGTCATTCTTTCTATCATTTTATATGTCTAATCTGGAACATGATAACACATGTTGATTTGACATGAATTGGTATATGATAAAAAAAATGTAGGTCATATTTTAAATTCTTAAAAAAATGCTTAAAATGATAATTTTCCAAATTTGGTCGCAATTTTTGATTGATATGAAATTTGGTAGATTTATCAGAAATAGTCCAGTCAACAATAATCACCACTATACAGTGTGAAATATTAATTTTAGTATTTTAAGACTGTTTAAATGGGTATTGAGCATTTATTTTTAATATGGAACTTAATCCTCAGAGAAAAGTTCGTGGTTGTGATAAAGTGGTGATGGGAATAAACCCCTATGGTCTTATTTTTTTTATTTATAGTGAGATAATAAATTTATGCGTTGACATTAGGTCTTCCTCCATATCGGATAAATTTATTATGAACTCACTGGCTATAGTTACTAGTTATTGATAACCAGTATTAACTCTCCATCTGAGCTTAAAGGGTTGAATCAATTTTGTAACTACAATACAATCATGATTAAGTGGTGATAGAAATATATTTCTATGGTCTTCCACTATTAATTTCAAGTGAGTAATAAATTTATGCGTTGACTTTAGGTCTTCCTCCATATCGGATAAATTTATTGTAAGCTCACTAGGTGAAATACTAGTAATTGATATCGTGTACTTACTCTCCATCTGAGTATACATGTTGGATCAATGAAACTAGAGCTATTAAAAATGATGTTCACTTGACTTAAATTAACAGTATACTCTCCATCTGAGTTGGGTCTGTTTTAATTATTGGAGTGAATAATCTGGCATTGCATATGTATGTTGCATGAGTAGTTCTTTCCCATCGAAATTGCTATTCAAGATGCATGACATATATGTGTAGTGTGTTTTAAAATTTTTGTATTAAAAAGTTATATACAATTGACTGAAAATAATAGTATGCTCTCCATCTGAGTTGGTTCTATTTATTTTTGGATTGTATAATTCTTGCATTATATAATATACTTTGCATGAATAATTCTTTTCCCATCGAAATTTATTATTCCAGATGCATGTATGTATATAAATATTGAATGCAGTCTGAATTTTACTATTCAGTGTTTTGACTTATTATGATCTATTTAATATTTTTATCTCAACTCCACAATGATTTTATGCAATTTGTCGTATTACTTGTTAAAATTTTCTTTTAGTGATAAGGCATTAATTTTAAGGATGCAATATATGTACTTTTGTTAGAAGGAATTTAATTCCGGTTTCTGGGCAAAATAAGAGATGGATATTTGTTTTATTTTTCGAATAACTCTTGAGTTATTGAGCTTAATAAACACTTTATCTCTTGTGGTACATGAATGCATGACCTTGTTATTATATATTGATGTCTCTCCTGAACAGAACAATATTAGTCTACCTCATAAGAGAATATGTTCTTCAAAATTGAGTAAAACTTATCTGTGCACTTTTATCTAAGTCATATTAATCTGGATAGGATTTCAAGTTGGTCAAGTATGGACCTTAAGGTTCATTGAAAGTAGAGGCACTACCAACTTGTGGATCCTGTTTGGAAGGAAATTTGACTAAAAGATGTTTCCCTTTAAAAGGAAATAAAACTAGTGATAAGCTAGAATGAATCCTTTCTGATTTGTATGGTTAAATGAACATACTCGTAAGAGATAGATTTTGAGTATTTTATGACGTTCATAAATGATTACTCAAAATATTAATATATTTATTTGATGCACTGTAAGTCTTAATGAATTAAGTAATTCAAGGTTTTTAAGACTTGAAATAGAGAAGCACCAAAGAAATATATTAAGTTACTACAATTTGATTGTAGTGGCGAGCATCTCTCTAAAGAGTTTTTTAGTTACATATCAGAATAGGGATTACATCTCAATTGACTACACCGTAAACTCCATAATAGAGTCGTGTAGTAGAAAGAAGAAATAAGTCTCTTTTGGATATGGATAGACTAATGACGTGTTATTCAGATTTGCCTTATTTATTTTTGGAATATTTCCTGGAAACTTCAAATTACATTCTGAATTTAGTTCCTTCTAAGCTAGTACCTGGGACATCTATAGAACTGTGGACTGAATGTAAGCTTGGTCTGTGGCATGTTCAGATATAGGATTATCCCGCATATGTGCTGAAAGGGAAAGCAGATATGTAAGTTGGAACTAAGGATGGATAGGTGCATGTTTATCGAATATCCAAGAAAACGAATGAAGCTTTATTTTATTGTCCTAAAGAAAATAAGGCAATTGTTAAAACAAATGCATTTTTCTAGATAAGGACTGTTTAATAAAACATGTTCCTAGAAGTAAACTATTTTTACAGGAACTGGGCAAAGAAATAACTAGATGTTCAAGAACATCAAAACCCACACGTCAGAATTGACGTTCCATTGCATTTAAGTAGTGGGAGAACGTTAATAGACATAATATGCCTTTATCGAGTGGGAGTGATGTTTGAACATTGAACACTATAGTAAGAAGTCACTAATATTTCAATGTCGTGAGGTAACGAAGGTAATATTAGTGGTACTTCGTCTTAGTGGGAGAAAGCTAAAGAAAATTATAGTTCGGTGTTCATTCTTGGGATAGTTTCGGTAACAGGATCTCTGAAGAGTTTAATACCAAACTAGATAATTACGACAAAGTACTACTGGACAAATATTGCATCAGATATAACTTGGCAAGATTCTTTAACAAAACCTTATTTGGTGAAGACTTTTAATAGTCATGTAAAAGAATGCCTGAGAAAGTTGTAGATGCATGGTTATGAGTCTAAGTGGGAGATTGTTGGGGCATATACTATTAACCATGCATTTGGATATAGTATATTCTAATAATTATCATGGTTAAAAGTCTAAGTGGGAGATTGTTGGGATATATACTATTAACCATGAGTTTGGTTTAGATATAGTATTTATTATGAAATAATTGTTTATTCAGTTTTAATAAAGTTTTAAATAGATCATATAATAGTCTGTGTCCTTTGCTTATATAGTAGATGATTTAGTGTATAGAGTTTAGCTTATACACGGAAGATTAAATCATCGGTTCTTATAAGTATAAAGTTTGAGTTCACAATCTAATGATGGAACTGGACAAACCATCAGGAATGATTGTAGCACAAGATTAAATATAATTAATCTTGATTATGGGAACGGTTTAATTCCAACTTCTTGTGCTAGTACATTTTGTATGTATTGAACGGACCAGGTAGAGATAAGTATTTTATACTGACTTAATAAAATAAACTCTTTAGCCATTAAATGTACTTATACTCTTAATCTTGATATAATTATTATTAGCTGTGTATATTATTATTGTTTTGATTTATTAAAAGGCGAGATTCTTTCGTGGGTCAATATGCTTGGTAAATTGGATAATAATAATATACATTGGCGAAGTAATAGTTAGTTGATGGAATCCATATCTCGGTTTAGAGATTGATGATATACCTTTATAAAAGCTTATAAGTTTGCATGTGTAAACCCGGCCGGTGGATTTTGTATCCGACACATGAAATAAGTTAAGCGAAAGTCTAAAGGAAATAATCAATAAATTAAATCGTCAGTAATTTAATTTACTTGATTAGTATCTGAATCTTAATATGGGGAGTTAAATAAGATTTAATGGATGAATTTCGAAATTGGATAAGGAGTGCAATTACGGATTTTTAGTGGAATAATTCGTAATTAATTATGGTAGATATTAATTTCGAAAATTAGAAATTAATTCCATAATTGAAGCCTTGTTAATTAAATTTTGTGGTCCCTACTGTGCCTAAATAATAGGAAATAAATGAATCATTTTTCTGGTGGAAAAGAAAACCCAACAGGTTTTGGAAAAGGGTCTTAACCCTTAAAACTTGTGCTATAAATACATAAGGTTTTCCACCTAGAGGGATGAGTAGATGGTGGCTGAAATTTTCAGCCAAGTTTTCCTAGAAATTTCGCCCACACGAAATTGCTATTTTCGGGTATTATTTGGGTAACACAGTAGAAGACCGTGGAACGTTCGAGGATCACGATTGTGCGGGTGATGGAGATTCCATTGAGAAGTTATGGAACTGAAGGCTCACGTGGTAGAAGAGATATGTTCACGCTTCAAGAGGTAACCCGTGAAATCCCGTTTATGCTAGTTGTCTAAATTACATGTGATTTTGATACTGGGATTGCTTCCGCTGCATATAATAATCCATCAGAAAAAATATGGAAATAGCTGAGTATGGGTTTATAAATTAGATGATTACATGCGTTCAAGTTTTAATTTCGGAAATTAAGCCGAAGAGAGCATATTCTAAAGGATAGACTTAGTTCAAGTCCATAGAATCTAAAAAAGAAAGCTATTGAAAAAGTTGTTCCACGTGAGATAAGTTTAAATGCATTAACATAGTTAATGATGATACATAAAACAGGGGTGACAAATGGGGTGTTTGTGTTAGATGTTGGGTGGGTCAAGATGGGCTGAGTAAATAAATGGCTTATGCCCCATCATGCGAGATTTTTACATGGTTGCTCCCTTTTTAAAAATTATTCTCATAAATGATAGTAATCTTTGTTTATTCCAAAATTGGCACATTTTTTTTTACTTTTTTTAGCACTTTCACGTTAGTAACTCATTAACTAAGGGATCCCTCTACATCAATACACTTTTATTACATTTCTTTTTCCCTCTCTCTTCCATAATTTTTTCTTCTCTTCCATAAATAACATTTACCCAAATATATCAAAGATTCTGAAAAAAGAATATCTAAAAGGTAATCTCCTCTTTAACAAGGTTGCACAATGGGAATTTTAGTATTTTTTTTTCTTTAAGTTTTAAGGTTTCTAATTGTTTGGACATTTAGATCTATAATCATGTATGAAGTAATGTAACTTAAATTCAGTAAATATTTATAAAACGTACATTGTATAACCATATTTTTTTATTTAATAATTTGATATTCTATTACATTTTAGTATAATAGTTACAGATTCATCGTATCTTTCTGGAATAAATTTAAAGATTTATGTTATTTTTTAAATATAATTTATTATAATAAATTTAAAAATCCTTTATGCCATGATTTTCTCTTCCTTTTTACTAGTTTCTCTCCCCGCCAACTTTAAACGTGAAGTACTCATGAGTCATTTTTATACTTTATATATAATAGTAATATTATATAATATTTACACAACTACAATGTGCTCTAAATATATAATAATTATATAATAAATATGTGGTATATTTTATATTATAAAATTTAATATTCCGAATGTACGCCGTATATATTTATCATATTGAAAAAAAATTATATACTATGTATATCCAAATAAATATTATTTTATACTAATATTATTTAATTTATACTTCATAATATACTTATTAATAAATAAATATTAATGTATTATACAAATTATATAATATGTATAATAGGTAAATATTATAAAGATCACTTATTCATTGGAGTATGCACTATTATACAAGCATTCACAGTTATACCACCAAAAAAAACGTTATCATAATTGAAATAGAGAGAAAGTACCAATAAAACCATAATTAATGACAATTCCATTATTATATGGAACGCTGAAACCCTTTGGTTTTATATTTAAGAAAATGAACACTTTAGATGCGTGATTGTAGGTAGAGGGTTAAAGCTTCATGGCCCATGCTATGAATATAATTATTTAGTTGCCTTGTATGCAAAATACTTATTGCTGTTACGTTTGTGAAATTTTTTCTTAAAATTTGTCTATTTATGTTTTTTGCCCAATTAAATATCAGTCCCAAAAATAGTTGGGTCGGATATATGTAGGGGGTGTCAAAAGTAACCCAAACCCATTTGACCCGCTTATCCCGCCGAAGTTTTTATGAGTTTGGGCTAGAACAGTTTTGAAGATAAGCTAGTTTGGGTTATTCCAAGTTAATCCATCTTAAATCATCAGCACAGATGGACCCATGATGATGCCCAACCTTGACCTATGAAAATGCTCTATCTTAGAGTTATACCTAGACACATGTTATAGCTTCAATCTCTTGTTCACTATATAGATATAGAGATACGTACTTGGCTATGCTAAAAGAAAAGAAAAATCTGCAGATCTTGAATACCAGTTGGTCCGGCCATATTATTACCCAAAAAAAAATAAAAAATAGTTGTTTAGATATATGGTTCGTAGCCGTAGGTATGATTCTATATAGAAACTTCATCTTAGTGCCAATTATTCAGTTTCTGTGAAAATTTAAAAACACTTCTACAATAATTTTTCAATTTTTGCAAAATTTTTCTAAATGAAATTCGGTTGATTTTTTTGGTTTTTTTTTCCTCAATTTTTCCACCTATCTTTTGAAACAAACGTCAATTATAATCCAACAGTTAAAACAAATGCTAATAAGTAATGATACAATTGATGAAACTTGACCGATAGATTAAGTTATGAAATTCACCCTTCTCTATCAGATTTTCATCATTAGTTATTTTCGATAATACCTGTTAATGATAATGTTTTGACATTGTAATTCTTTTTGTTCATTACTAATTACTCTGGGATTCTTCCACATCATTATTTATAGTGGCATTTGTAGGCTTTCATCACCCTATGGTGAGAATATTGTATAGATTTGTTTAAAAATTGAGAATAGTGTAAAGATTTGGGTCAAGTTGGGTGGGTTGGGTTAGACCCAATATTTAACTCATCTTGACCAAACTCATCTAAAAGCAAATGATCTTGTTGTATTGAAAAAGGTGTTCCCATAGTGGTTATTTTAAAAATAATTCTATGTTTCACGGAAGTTATTTTTTAAAGGTTGAAGGTTATCCAACCAAACACCATGTACGTCCTATCACCTACCTAGGACTATAAATAGAGCAGGGCTGGGGCTATTATTATGAGGGCAGAGCAACACGACTTGTTGAATTAAAATGCAATGTTACTCCTATTAACGTCACAATTTTCTATAAATAACGTATTTATGAATGCTAAAAAAGCATGCTAAATGCAATTTGAGAAAAGTACTGCATGTACCTTGCAACGAGGGTATGATGGGGCAAACTTTCGGAAAGACTTAAAGAAGACGTTATTTTCGAATGTTGTATGATGTGTGACTTGACTGTCCATCTTTATGAGAGTCTTTGGAATAATCTTGAAGCTCGGGCCCTCATGTTATCCAATAGCATATTCATCTTGGTCCACAAAATATCACTTCCATTATTATATTTATTAACAGAAAAAACACATAGTGACTTAAAAAATCAAGATGAAGAATTAATAATCAAGTTTGATCAAACCCAGAAGAGCACACTGGTTGGTGGATTACTATGTAAGATATTGCAACATCAAATTTTTACAGGTGCTCACTCTAGTGAATGGTGATACTTTACCTTCTGAACTTGGTGGAGATAAAGTTTTCATTTTTCTTCAATATTAGTTCAAAAAGTGTGCGGTATATAAGTGAATTTAAAAATTATTTTTTAATAACATAAGCTTAGATAGAAGAGATAAATTTTTCTTTGCTTGGAGCCAAGACTTCATTCCCCTACTAACACATAGCACAACAAAAAAAAGAACTATAAAATAAGTTCATACCATAGAAATTGTTTTTAAATCTCTGGCCATAGAAATTGATTTAAAGGAAAAGAAAAGTATTTTTTTTATTGAGTGTCACCCCTTTCAAGGAGGAAGATATGTATTCAATCCAATTTTGATATTGATTTGCTTTTCCTGAGCCATGTTATATATTTAATATTTAGCTAACTAAGAAGTTGGTTTTAAGCAAGACGGAAAAGTTTTATATAGAACCAATGATCAATTCTTTTTTCCTATTTTGATTAACTCTTGAAAGCGAAAGAAACGAAAGGGGGAAAAAACGTTTGTTAAACGTCGTACCCTTTAATTGAAAATTTACTTAAGAAACTTTTGATTGTGGAAAAAAAAAATACCTTCTCTAATCATATAGAATGCCATGTCATATATCTTAGGCCCTGTTTTATATAAATATACAGATTAGTACAAAAAGTGTTTAGCTCAAGTCTTGATGCTTTGAGTAGATAAATTAGAATGCCAATAAGTTTTTAAGTTAGTAGAGATAAAGTTTCCAATACTAGACCATATTAAAATGCATTGTTGAGCGCTCTTGATCCTTCAAATAAATTCGAATGCGAAAGCTCTTTTTTTTCCTCCAAAGTTCACTTCGACTAGAAATTAAGACATTATTTCTCATTCTCTTTGATAGCATAAAAAATTATTAGTGTATGGATTTTTTCTTTTACCTACGACTTTCGATGTGCTTCCCTTCTTGGCTCCTGCCTCACGTTTGACATGTCTCTTCGTTATTATACTTTTTTCCCCTTAAAATTTATATGTCACTTAAAATAAAGGTTTCATCTGCACTTCGATTATAAAACCACTAAACAAAAAATTTGAAGAAACACAAATTCATCTACTTTATGTAATACAATATCTATTCCTCCAAAATATTAGGAGCTTAATAATGAAAAATACCGGTGTAGCAGCACTAGAAAAAGTTGTTGGAAATTAGACGTTGAAGAAAAAGTATAACTTCATAAAAATTATGATGATCTTAATTAGCTAACTCAATTAGAGATCCCACCACGTCGTTGTATATCATCAAGTAACTGTGACAAATGCACATAAACTGATCAATTCTTACTACAGATAGCGACTCCAAGAACATATCTTAGACCATAATGAGGCCAGTCATTAAACATTTGAATCCCTAATTATCAGTGATTTAGATAGAGAACTATCCTAGGAATGATTATGAAACACATACAAGAAAAAGCACAATATAGCATGTTGGAATTGCTACATTTAGCTAATATGCCTGTTAGCTCTATCTAGCCTTTTCTCCGATAGAATTGAAGCCTTAGCTTCCTTTTCTCCTTTCATTGATATATAGGGGACAGGCTTGAAGCCCTTAATCGATACAAGGCTCTCAGTATAGTAGGAAACTGAATGAATAAAACATATTCCCATTATCCTCCTTTGTTTTGCTCTCAGGTTGAACAAGAACGGTTGATTTGGAGCATTTCCAAATACTATATCTCCATTGTTCAAACCCCAATGTCTAGTAGAATCGAAACCCATGCCAAATGTGAATTTTTTTCCCCCATAGACCCTCTCCACGGCTACCACCTTCAATCACCCAAACCTCAAGATACTTCTTAAATTCATTGTGAGAAGAGTATGCAAGTGACCCATGATAGTTCATGGACATAGAACTGTACAGGAATAATGCTGAACACCTCACTCCTCAAATCAAACGAGGCAAGAACAGTTTTACGAGGTTCATTCCTGTTTCTAACAACCCAATAAGTAAACCCTTTAACAATTGCATCACAGATGCAGGTAGTCACATTTAATCGAACATCAGGATTAACTTCTCTCCAAGATTCCAATTTGGTCGAATAAACCTCAACTATAGTCGCTTGACTTCCTTTATAGTAGTTTAGATAACCTTATAATCATCAGAATTCTGTTCATACCCAAAACTCACACAACATTTGCGCGTCTTTTGCAGCTTAATATTGTGCATGGGGAGCAGCTTGGTTTGATGTATCAACGGGTTCCATAGGCAAATCAATTTACAAACACTTGTGCTTAGACAGACTAAGGCATTGATTGAACCTACAACAAAATAATCAGATCTATATATAGGGTTCAGTAAGCTTTATGAAGCAGCTTGGATTTCGTACAGGGATCAAACCATTAGTTTCCCTAGTCTGAACAAGGATATAGCGGTCATCAGGGTCTGAACTCTGAACTAAATACCTTAAGGTGCACAGAGATGAACCAGGGGGCCGAAAGCAGAGTGCGCCGGCATTTACATATGCACTTTAATAGCAATAGAGTTTTAACTGTTAATCTTAAGAAAATATCCACAATAATTTCTTCTGCAGGAACCGAAATATTGGATTCTTGTCTTCTATTCTGCATATTCTCATAAAAGAAAAGGCGAGATAATGGAAGTCATGATAGAGTAGCTAGAATGTAAAAATTGGTGGAGGATCAACGAGTCTAGCTAGAATGTAAAATTGGTGGAGGATCAACGAGTCTAGGGTCTGGCAGGATCACTGGCCAGTAGTCATTCTTTAGGTGCACCGCTGAAGCGTTAAATGTGCTTCTATTTAGCAAATAGAGTTTGACTGAGATAAAACAGAATCAAAAGGAGCTCTGGCCCGCAACGAAACTAAAATGAAATTAGAGTGTGGTGAGATGGTTAGACTACATCAAAGGTCTTGGCCTCTTGGGTCAAGTCATAAAGATAGATTATCTCTCGTTATAGAGTGTTTTATCTCACCTAGTGGATTCGCTTACTATGAATTCCAATTAGTCGAATTAATTGACTCATAGTGTCAAATGATTAAATGGTTAAGAAAAGAAAAAGTGAAGAAGAAGCTAGTGGAAGACTTTAAGCGTGATTGAGTACTTGGCATCTTTCTGGTACCAAAATTTCAAAATTGGATGGCACCACCAAAGGCCAATGGAACACCTTAAGCAACTGCGTATTTTTGCTATAGAGAAGAATCCTCATCTCAAAACTCAAGTGAAAAGTTGGCTGGATTATATATAATATATAATCTAGAGGAAGATATCTTTATATCCACAAAAGAAGTCAATATTGATGGATTCAAGGTTCAAGCTAAGTTAGACAGAGATTTCCCACTAAGCTGAGGAAAATAACCATGGATTGGCCACTGTCCTAAAAGTTGATTCTAATTTGCGAGAGGTTTCCACTAGCAAATATAATTAGATGGTAAGACTTTACTTTGAGACGGCAAAAGTTTGACATTTCTCGTATGAGGCATCAGATTCACTATGACACTGCTTGAAATTCAGTCCTTTTGAAAGACTACTAGTTTTGTTTCTAAAAAGTAATGTAGTAATGGTTAAGTATATAATGGAATGTTAATTAAATTCGTAAACAATATGATAAACAAACATTTCTATTAAACACTATGAAATAAACATTTGTATTAAATCTGAATGTCCCACTATTAATCTGAAGTTTACATGAGTAATTATTTCAGATTACTTTTATAAATTAGTTTTTAAAAAATAAAAGTTTGTCTGGAAAGAATATTTAAAGAGTACTTGGTCGAACACTACTATATACAAAAACTGGGCAGAAGTTTTAGTCATCCATTGACAGGTAGTATTTCATCCATCTCAATTTGTTCGATGTGCTTATTTGATCCATTATCTCATCAAACTTGACGAATTCAACTTATTAAATTAAAACTTAACTATTCAAAAACTACATAAAGGTATTATAAGTTTAAACTATACTGGTATTAAAATGTTAAAAAAAAATAGAAAGAATTACAAGAAAATACATATGACTTCACACCGTAACAAAAAATGGCCAATGTTTTTAAGTTTTACCCCACCTAGCCCACATTGTACATATTTTGAAAGTACTTGCAAATTCAAAACCTGTGTTCTTACAACTATTGCTTCTAAAAGCTATGGAGTTAATTCTTCGTTCTCACAACCATTGCTTTTACTCTCTCTTCTTCTTACATCTTCTACATATGCTTCAAGGGGCCGTGTATTTTCTGTTTCTCCTCTTGCGTCACCTACTTGCAATGTAAAAAAATTGAAGAGTAGAAGTACATCATTGAAGACCATTCAAAGCTTTGCTTTTGAAAATGGGGTATTTTTTGAATTTGTTAGTTGTTATTGGGTGTTGTTCCAATTGATTGAAAATATCAAAAGAATTTCAACATTCAAATTTGAAGTGATTTGGAGTAGATTTGAGCAAGATTTGAGTTAAATTTCAGAAAAGACGCAAGGAAGAAGACGAAGTCAGATTTTTTGTATAATTATGTATAATCTTGTATAGTAATGTATATGAGTGTAGAAACACACCTTATACACTATTATACACTTTTATACACCTTTATACAAGCATCTGTAGACGAACTTCTTCCACGATTTTCAGTTGCAATTCTTGTTCAAAACCAGTCCAAATCTCTATTAAATGACTTCAAATTTCATATACAACATCCTTATACTATTTCTAACATGTCTAAATAACATCCACTCCAAATTTCTCATAAAATAAAATTAGGAATTTAAATTCACATATTTAAGCTTGTTAAAAATCTAATTTTCACCAGCCAAATGTATTTGGTTTGTTGAATTAGTATTTGAGTCAGAGTTACTGGTTCAAAAATTAATTTAAAAGCTTGAGGAATCTTTTTTAGAAATTAAATAGTAATTTTGAGAACCTATTTGAGTTGGATGTTGAATCTTAGCCTATTATTTTTGGGCTAGTTGGTTGTAAATTGAAATATGAGCTATAAAATTAAAAAGTATGGAGCTCAATTGTTCTAGGGGAAATTGCATCTATACCTGCTTTTTATTTGATTTTATATCTTACAATCGATGAGAAGATTGTAAGATAACTTTTCATTTCTTTCCTGAGCATTGGAATAATACGTTAAGTAGCATAGACATAAAATCACCCATTGGTCTGGTGACAGAGTAGACTCATTATGAAATAACTTAGAATAGTCAAGTAGTTTTTTAATGGAATTGTATTCCCTTAGAGTTACTGTCAAGTGATTTTATATGTACAATTGACCAAAATGGGAGCTTAGAGCATTTGTTCCGTCGATTTAGAAAAAGCCCATGCATATGGGAACGAAAGGTGAATGGAGGGGTGCTCCAACTTGTTATTCTAGATGTCGGAAGTTTAAAGATTGGATTGAGGAATGTAAACTCATTTGACAAATAGCCCATGCAGGACTTGTTCGGAACTATTGGAATGGAAAAACATGATTAAAAAAAAAAGAGAACGAGAAAATTAAACAAATGTGACCATATAGCCATGCTACATGGTAATTTCATTAACCTGTTGGACAATATAACCATGCTATCTCTAACCTCCTACCAACTCCATTTAAGTTCACATAATGAACTTGGTGTGAAATTTAAACTGCTATACTGAGAGGTAAGACTACCTGAAGAAGCATCATAGACATGTATCCTTGAGAGGAAACTTAATATTGAAAGAAACTGTGCATTAATTTCTTCTCCTGATATTTGACAAAAACATGTAAACAGTCTAATTATGAGTAGAAATGAAAGAACGAACTCAAGGTTATAAGTAAAGAATTCTGAAATACCTGAAGTTCTTGGCTTGAAACAGCATGAGGTTGAAAGTCGGGTGATAGCATCTCTCTCCACCACAGCAAAGGTATGTGTGAATCCCATAACAAGCTATACCAACATAACTCTATAAAGATGGTTGTCAAGGACTAATTATCACATAGTTGACAACTTCACATAAATCAATTATTTTCACAACCAAACATCCATTTATTAATAAATCCAGCTGCATAAATCAATAATAACTAAATGGTTTCTCCTGGAGCAGGAAACTAACTGAATAGAACTTAATCTAAAGAAAAAAAAGGATAATAACACTATTCCAACTACACATTAGATCCCATTATTTTAGTTTACAGATAACAAAGAATTACACAATTAAACATGAAGCACTATCATATTTTTTTGGGGTATAGCAGGAAAAGTTAACACAGTCCATAGCAACGTTAAGCAAAAGCTAGACAATCAAAGAATTAGCCAACAAATAGTTTGGATTACCTAGCAAATGAAAAGGTCTATGGGGTGATAGGCTAATCTTCAGTAGCTCTATCTTCTAAAAACATAATATCAACACCTCCAACACCACATTTATCCTTCATGTCAAGAACAAAATTACCATTTGACATTTTCTTCAATGTGCTCTTAATCACTACCCTGAACTTTTATTCCTCCTCTTTTGGCCAATACAAATACCCTCAGTTCCTTTCACTACTAACAAAACAAACTGAAACAACAAAATAACAATAACCCTTAAAGAAAAAACAAATAAATACCCAAAAACTACCAATGTTCGCGCTTCTGCTACCAAGAAAATAACAACCCAACTTTTATGAGTAACATAGAATTACTACTCAATTTTGCTAGAGAAAGAGATAGACAGAGAGAGATTGGAGAGTGCTGTCAAGACCGCGAATCAAAAAATAGTTTATTAATTTTTTCGGAGGCCGACAGAAGTTAAGCATTGGACTGAAAACCCTGAATCCCGCTGACTCCTCACGTCAAATTGTAATTGTATGAATTTCTTTTCGTTCCTATAGATTTTCAACTGGGTCAGAGAAATTGTAGGTGAAATATGTGAAAATCCTATGTGAAATCGTTGACATTGTCATTATCGCTAAATGTACATACCACGGAAAAGGAATTTGAGTTTAAGATTGGAGTATATACTTGATGGAGTCACATTTTCTGATTAGGGCTTTTGTGTTGCTATCAGATGGGTTGCAATTTGTGATTTAAACAGTTAGATTCGTGAGATTTGAGCAGAGAGGAAATTGAGTGGGGAACATTTCTAGAGAGAAACGAGGAAGGAGAAGAAGACCTAACCAGCCTCTGTTTTTTTCTTTTCATCTAATATTAGGAGTACATTTTTTATATGTTTTTATTAGTGTTAGAAGCGACTGAGTCGCCACATAAAGACCTTCAGAGGCGACACTATAAAAGTCGCTACAAAACTTTGAAGCCAAAATTTCGATTTTAGCGGGAATGAAAAATTCAGTGTTTAGCTGAACGTATTAGAAGCGACCTGAGAAAAGTCGCCACTAAATGTTTACCTTCTGCAGCGACCTTTTTATAGTCGCCACAAAAAGACTAGCATTTGTTGCAACAAATCAAGTCGCCACTAAATATTGCCACAATAAGTCTGATTTCTTATAGTGTAAGCACTTAGTGAAAATGTCAGCTAACTAGGAATCAGTAGGAATCAACCTCAGTATGCTTTGTCCTCTTGTGGAAAACAGGATATTTTGCTATATGAATAACAACCTGATTATCGCAGAAAACTGGAAGAGGAGTAGACACATGTAAACCCAAATCAGACAATAAACGAACCAACCAGGATAATTCAGCAACCACCTTGTTCATAGCCCGATATTCTGCTTTAGCAGAGGATAAGGAAACCACATGCTATTTTTGGATTTCCAACTAATAAGACTGCCACCTAAAATGTACAAAAATCACTAACCGAACGATGGGAATCGGGGCAGGCAGCCCAATTGCTATCACAATAGCCAACCAAAGAGAAATCAACACAATTATTTAGAAAAATCCCAACATCAAAAGTTCCCTTTAAGTAACCTTAGAACATGCAAGGCTACAGTCATGTAAGGGACCCTAGGGGACTGAAGAAATTGGCTAAGGCGTTGAACATCAAAGCAAAGATCAGGGTGAGTGTGGGTAAGAAAATTGAGCTTGCCAATGAGGCTTCTATATGTATCAGGTCTAGGTAAAAGATCACTAACATCAGAGTGCAACTTTACAATTAAATCCAATGGACAAACAACAGAAGACAGTTCAGTACAATTGAAAAGAGCTAGTAAATCAGAGATAAACCTCCTTTGATGCAATAAAACTCCTGAAGAATGATAATGAAGCTCAATACCCAAGAAATAATAAGAAGGCCCAAATCTTTAATTTTAAACTGATCATCCCGAAAACTTTTCAATGCAGCAATCTCAACCAAATCATCCCCAGTTAGTATGATGTCATCGACATACACAGCAAGAAACACAATGGATTGTGTTGATTTCTTGACAAACAAGGAATAATCATTCAAAGAATAGTTATAGCCTCTAGAACAAAAGGCGTGTGACAATTTCACATACCTTTGTCTAGAAGCTTGCCGCAAACTGTACAAAGATTTATTCAATTTGCACACCAAATGGGGAACAGAAGCAGAAGAAGTATAGGTAACAAACAATCCTTGAGGAAGCTTCATATACATTTCTTCATCTAAGTCACCATGTAAAAATGTATTATTAACATCTAATTGGAATAGGGACCACTTTTGTTTGACTGCATAAGATATAAGGCATCATATAGTACACATTTTAACCATAGGAGAAAAGGTCTCATAAAAGTCAATACCCTCTACCTGAGTATTACCCCTTATGACTAACCTTGCTTTATATCGCTCCACACTCACATCAGCTCTACATTTAATTTTATATACCTATTTACAACCAATTGGTTTCTTCCCTTTGGGAAGTTCAACAGTGTCCCAAGTCTTATTAGTTTCCAATGCCTCAAACTCCTTCCTCATAGCATCTTGCCAAGCTGGACTGGCAGCAGCCGGAGCATAAGAGTTAGACTCAACTGTTGCAAGAGGGGCAATAGAAGTAGAGCTAGTAGAGGAGCAAGAAACAAAAGGAAGAAGGTTGACCACATAGTCTTGAAGATAAGAAGGAAGATTATGAGATCTGGTAGATTTTCTGACTATAGGTAGAGTTGAAACATTAGATGGGACAAGACAAGATGGACCAGAAATAGGAGAGGAAGAATCAGAAGCAAGGGGAGGAGAAGAAGAAGAGGAGGAAGAAGAAGTATCAGACAGGGCAGAAGGAAGATTGATTGGAGGTTCATCAAAATAAGTAGGTGGAAAGGAAGGAAGAGAGGAAGGAGAAGAGACAGAAGAATTTAGTTGAAAGGGAAAGATATACTCGTGGAAGACGACATCCCTAGAGATAAAAACAGACTTGGTTTGAAATTATAGAGTTTGGACCCTTTTTTGCCGAAAGGATAACCAATAAAAACACACGGGATAGCCCTAGGTTGAAACTTAACTCTGTGGCATTTGGGTACTATTGCATAACATAACCAACCAAAAGACTTCAGATGACTATAAGAAGGAGTTTTGCCATATAAAATTTCAAACGGGGTCTTGTTAGAGACAACAGGTGAGGGAAATCTATTTATCAGGTAAGTAGTTGTGAGGACACAATCCCCCAAAACGTTGTTGGAATTTTAGATTGGAATAATAAAACTCTAGATGTTTCTAGTAGATGTCTGTGTTTTCTTTCAACAATACCATTTTGTTGAGGTGTGTATGGACATGTAGTTTGGTGTAGAATTCCATTGTCAGAAAAAAAAATGGCAAGATAAGAATGAGAAACCAAGCTCCAGGGCATTATCACTTCTAATTGTCTGTACATAAAGGTTAAATTGTGTTTTAACCATGGCAATGAATTCTTTAAGCAAAGTAAATGCATTGCTTTTGGAACTCATTAAGTGTTCAAGTAGTTCTACTAAAATCATCCACAATTGTTAAAAAATATCTAGCACCAGAATAAGTTTGGGTATGATAAGGCCCCCATGTATCAATGTGAACAAGCTGAAACAAAGAAGTAGACGTAGATGTGCTATCAGGAAAAGACAATCTAGTTTGTCTATCTAGAGGACAAATGGGACAAGTAATAGACTGCTTAACAGACAATTCACAAGCAACAGAAGGCATGCATTTCATTTTCACAAAAGGAATGTGGCCCATTTTATGATGCTAAAGTACATCAACGTCATTTATATGTTGCTTAGAAGAAACAGAAGAGGCAGAAGAAGAAGATACACTCTCATTTAAGTTGCATATAGGCTTATTCAAAGAGGAAACATGACTATCATATATAGACTGCAGAACTGTCACGACCCCAAACTGGCCCGATCGTGATGGTGCCTCTCGTGAAGACAAGGCCAGCGACACAACACTCATATTAACCCTTTAAGCATTAAGAGTCATTTTTTAAGTCTTTAATTTAACAATGTTTCATAATAAAATCCTGAAATAACAGTGCAGAATAAAAATACCAGCCCGACATCGGGGTGTCACTGGTCATGAGCAACTATCAAGGTCTGAATACAACAAAAGTCTAGAAATATACTAAATACAGTAAAAACAATGAGGGGAAGGAAGTGATGCTGTGAACGTCATGTAGCCACCTTGCTAACTCTGATGACTCCGCGACTGAGCTATCAACACCCGATACCGGGTTCGGATATACCTGAATCTGCACATGAGGTGCAGAGAGTAATGTGAGTACTCCAACCCAGTAAGTAATAAGAGTAAATAAAGGCTGAGCAGTAGGAAACAATGAATCCACATTCACTTTAGGCTCAATAAACACAACAGGCCTTCAAATCATAATACGAGTCAATCTTCCCTTTTAAAATCCAGCTTTTAGTAAAAATCATTTTAAAATACTTTCCAGCAGTTTCGGTAGGGGTTCAATACTATTTAAGATAATAATAGAGATTAAAGCCATAATCAGCCCCTCGGGCAAAACATAATATGTAAAACAGCCCCTCGGGCAAAACAGTAATCATAAACACTTCATAACTTAAAAATATCAGTAGAAATAACCAATGCCAAATCAGTGATTAATTTCTGAACATCTCATAAACCCTAGTTTAAATAAAAGTTTTTTTACAATATTTGTTCAACTTTCCGACAGAGGCTCAGTATAAAGATGAGTGGAAACAATCGATAAATCAACATATTTGATAGAAATTCACTTTAAAGAGGAGTGAAATCAATAAGTCCATAAACAAGCCTCTCAGGCAAAACACCACTCATATGCATGTATATATCTATCGCCTCTCGGTCTAGCCTCTCTGTCACTCGTGACTCAACTCTTACCAATTAGTGCTCGCACTCAGCATTCACGCTCAATTGGTACCATATAGTAATCGCTGCGGCGTGCAGCCCGATCCGTATATCTCTCACAATAATTGAAATCAAAGTAACCGCTGCGGCGTCAGCCCGATCCATGCATCGCTGTGGCACACAGCCCGATCCATATAAATAGTCGACTGCGCTCACTGGGGGTGTGTAGACTCCGGAGGGGCTCCTACAGCCCAAGCGCTATATTACTGCGGCACGCAACCCGATCCATATAAGTATCGCTGCGCCATGCAACTCGATCCATATACATATATATATATACATTGCTGCGACGTGCAGCCCGATCCATAGATATATAATCCTCACAACTACGCCCTCGACCTCTCTCAGTCATTAACCTCACTATCAGACTCTCAGTCTATCTCAGTCATCAATCTCACAATCAGACCCTCGGTCTATCTCAGGGTAAAGCAAATAACCTACACCACACAAATCTGAAAGGATATAACCAATACGCCATTCACCGAGCAATACCCAATTTTTCTTCCCGGTCGACTTCCACTATGAAACCCTAATAGAACTGCACCATAGGTGCCTATGACCAACAAATCACATCTCCTCGCAACACAGAAATGGTAACTCATAGGCCCCCTTAATTGCTAATAGCTCAAAACAACCGAATCACATCTTTCGCCAACAACAACTCGAAGTCAACAAAATCGTCTCGATGCTGGACACATACCCATATAGGTCTACCAATGGACCACACATCAACTCCAATTACACATAACCGATAAATAATCCTACGAAGGTCCACAATGGCTGGATCATAGCACATACTAATATCTGGCTAACTTACCCACATTTGATATCCACAACCACAAGCTAACCTGTATATGAGAACTTCCAGTCTCCAAGTCCGTAAAACACACGAATTACCATATCTGATCCCAATTCCGCCACTCTCATATATAACTCACCTCTCGTACACAATCATCCCACGAGAGATACTCTAAGATTCTTCGGTGCTGCCAAGCAAACTCGAATATCAACAGCCGATCTAACAAGAAGCGCCACAATACTACCGAAGTACCATCAACTTAACCACATTGCCTCTTTTTGAAATATATACCCTCGTCAAATTACCTCAATTAGAGTTACCATTTCCTTAATCATCTGAAGATCATTTCTCAAATCATCTGAAATTCATTTTTCTAATTATATAAAACTGCCCGTGACGCCTAAGAATCTATGATCTTCCATTCCAATCTGAGCCGTGACCTTACACACGCAAATCTCAATCTAATACAACATACCGCATAAGTCGTACTTCTCCAGGAATAACCGTGAGAATTTCATATGCCTTCTGAGCCACAAACATCTACGTACTCACTAGTCAAGAACTTTTCATTGGTCCCATCTAGAAAAAAGTCACTATAATCCAATGCTCTGCATGCCCATAGAAAAAAATATACATCTCCAAACCACGGCAAAAGCCATTAAGAACTCTCTGTGTTCCCCTTGCACAAATCTGACTTATCAGGACTGAATCCTTCTAACTAGATCGAGCTAAGCAAGACATCAAAACCTAAGAGCATCATCGCAAAATACCTGAAAGAACTCATTGCCTCGAACACACACAAGGGATTAATCATATCCTTACCAACCCGACTCGGTCTACTATCAAGCTACTCCATCTATCTAAATTTCCTTCTGATTCATTTTCAATTTGATACTCCCTCTTGCTGTAGCACCACATTCCAAAACACTTTACTCTGAATAACTTCCTGCAATTTAAATCCGTTACCTTTACCTTCCTAATACTGATACATAGAATCTCATAATTAACATAGAAATACCACAAATCTTGAACTCTTCCAGTGAAACTCGGTTTCTAACCACATATATGACTTTAAGATACCCAATTGTTACATGAAGCATATTGAACACATTTCTCGAGAGTTATTCACTCTATTCAGACTACACTTAACCTGATCCACAGAATCGAACAACCAGTGCCTCATTGGCACTTCTGACACTGCAACACATAGCATTTTCTTAGTCAAAATTTCCTTTACTCGAGCCATCCTTGGGCTCAATCTCCGCAACCAGAACTGATTCACCACACACCTCAACTCGGAACCAACATAGCACATAACCGAGCAATCAGCTAATCAATTGCAAACTCCCCCACTTGGCTCGAAACCATAGATCAGAATACACTCAATAACTCATAACACGTATACTCTATTGATGCCACAATACCATAGTGAGATTAAACTCAAATCCTTAATAAGCTTGTGTAAACACAAATAATCTAGTACTTTAAATCTTTGGCAAATCTCGCAACAGTTAAGCCCACTCTCTTAAGGGACCCAAAATTTCAAATTTCAACACTTACATTTCACTTGCACACGAGGTCTTCTAACATTCACATAAGGATCACACCACTTCAGAACACTCCACAGGAGATAACCCGCCTGCTTTGCCTCAATATAAACTTTCTGTATATCTTCCACCATCATACACATTACACAATCACTTAATTTTCCTGAGTCTAAACTCATACCACAACATGAAATTTACTTCACTCCAACTAGAAGACATGAAAAGATTCTTCACGCACCTATAACTCGGGACTACACATCCAATCACAATAGAAATCAAACACTTAATAGTTCATCTATCATCCTGCAGACCTTCCTCGTCACTTCCAAGTCATATAGATACATCTCGCAGTACTAACATACTCGTCACATAGCTATCCAGTCGTCATTCCCACTAATAGGGACAATACCTAACATATAAGTTCAAAACACTTGCTCACACAATCAGCACCTCAGTGCTCCAGCCCTAGGCAAAGATCCGGCCTCAAGTCCTTCAGACTGGCCCAACATCAACTCACAGAGATCACATCTCGCCCCTGGATCAGGGGATCATAAGCTAACAACGCACATCTGATACTGAGCGCTCATGCGCGCATGCGAACACGTGGAAGAAATTTAAAGAGTTACTTCCCAAGCTGAATCAAGGACGCACGATAAGAATTCCAAGAATGTGAACTTTTTCCTAAAGGTTCTGCAGCCTCTCGAGGATAAATAGAGACGTCTCCGTACTGATCCGCAAGACTCTACTAAACCTGCTCGTGACTCGTGAGACCTATGTAACTTAGGCTCTGATACCAACTTGTCACGACCCCAAACCGGCCCGGTCGTGATGGCGTCTCTCGTGAAGACAAGTCCAGCCAACACAACACTCACATTAACCCTTTAAGCATTAAGAGTCATTTTTAAGTCTTTAATTTAACAATGTTTCATAATAAAATCCTAAAATAACAGTGCGGAATAAAAACACCAGCCCGACATCTGGATGTCACTGGTCATGAGCAACTATCAAGGTCTGAATACAACAAAAGCCTAAAAATGTACTAAATACAGTAACAACAATGAGGGGAAGGAAGCGGTGCTGCAAACGTCATGCAGCCACCTTGCTAACTCTGATGACTCCGCGGTTGAGCTATCAACATCCGATACCGGGTTCCGATATACCTAAATTTGCACACGAGGTGCAGGGAGTAATATGAGTACTCCAACCCAGTAAGTAATAAGAGTAAATAAAGGCTGAGCAGTAGGAAACAATGAATCCACATTCACGTTAGGCTCAATAAACACAACTGGCCTTCAAATTATAATACGAGTCAATCTTCCCTTTTAAAATCCAGCTTTTAGTAAAAATCATTTTGAAATACTTTCCAGTAGTTTCTGTAGGGGTTCAATACCATTTAAGATAATAATAGAGATTAAAGCCATAATCGGCCCATCGGGCAAAACATAGTTTGTAAAACAGCACCTCGGGCAAAACTGTAATCATAAACACTTCATAACTTAAAAATCTCAGTGGAAATAACTAATGCCAAATCAGTGATTATTTTCTGAACATCTCATAAACCCTAGTTTAAATAAAAGTTGTTTTAAAACATTTGTTCAACTTTCCGACAGAGGCTCAATATAAAGATGAGTGAAAACAGTCGATAAATCAACATATTCGATAGAAATTCACTTTAAAGAGGAGTGAAATCAATAAGTCCATAAACAGGCCTCTCAGGCAAAACACCACTCATATGCATGTATATATCTATCGCCCCTCGGGCTAGCCTCTCTATCACTCGTGACTCAACTCTTACCAATCAGTACTCACACTCAAAATTCACGCTCAATTGGTACCATATAGTAATCGTTGTGGCGTGCAGCCCGATTCGTATATCTCCCACAATAACTGAAATCAAAGTAACCACTGCGGCGTGCAGCCCGATCCATGTATCGCTGTGGCGCACAACTCGATCCATATAAATAGTCGACTGCACTCACTGGGGGTGTGCAGACTCTGGAGGGGCTCCTACAGCCCAAGCGCTATATTGCTACGGCGCGCAACCCGATCCATATAAGTATCGCTGCGCCGTGCAGCCCGATCTATATACATATATATATATACATTGCTGCAGCGTGCAACCCGATCCATAGATATATAATCCTCACAACTAGGCCCTCGACCTCTCTCAGTCATTAACCTCACCATCAGACTCTTAGTCTATCTCAGTCATCAATCTCACAATCAGACCCTTGGTCTATCTCATTAAAACAGGGAACTCAGCCCAAAACAATTTCCACATGTTAAGAATATAGTGATAAAGCCAGATTTGAGCAGTAAATAGGTAAAACATGACTGAGAATATGCTTTCAAACAAATAGAGTGAGGAAAGATAGTAAAAATGCCCCTAAGGGTCTCAACAAGTCGGCACAAAGCCCCAAACATGGCATACAACCCAAAAATATAATAATGTCAAATAATTAACTATCAAATACACATTAAAATATTCGTTCGGGATGGACTAGGTCACAATCCCCAGTGGTGCTCTACCCCACGATCGTCATCCAGCATGCAAGTCACCTCAAAGTAACACAACGACGTATAATCCAGGGTTTCAAACCCTCAGGACAGTATTTACAATCATTACTTACCTCGATCGGTCCAAAATCTAGCTCGTGATGCCTCGACCACACGAATCGACCTCCGGATGATCCAAATCTAGCCACAATCAGTACATAATCATTAAAATATGCTAAGGGAGCGAAGCCCACTCGAAAATATCCAATTTAACATCAAAATCCCGAAATTTCTCAAACCCGTCCCATGGGCCCACGCTTTGGAATTCAACAAAACTCACAAAATCCGACAACCCATTCAACCACGAGTCCAACCATACCAAAATTACTAAATTCCGATAACAATTCGGCCTCCAAATCTTCAAATCTTATTTTCAAATCCCTAGGTCCAAATCCCCAATTTACACCTCAAAAACATGTAATCTAGTCGGATTATTCGATGATAATTCAATATTATGGAGTAGAAATGATCACAAGTGACTTACCTCAAGATTTCCCATGATTTCTTGCTCAAAAATCGCCCCAAGCCGTGTTCTTTCACCAGAAAAACGTGAAAATGAGCAAAAAAAACCAGAACAACATTAGTAACCCGATTCTGGTCGCTAAAAGACCCATTCCCGTCGCTAAAAGTCCCAAATCTGGTCTCTAAAGGTGTGCACTAGATCCTGGTGCACCAACAATATTTATTTTCACTAAAAAGGCTCTAACTCCACCATATCAACTCGAAATTCGATGATTCTTGTTCCTATGAGTCACAAATAATGATACGAACATAGTCCTTCAATCGAAACTCAATTCGGAGCTCGTTTGCTTAGTGCGATATCCATTTCGCTCGTTAAACAATTAACTCATGTTTCACGTCAAAAACTCAATCGCGTCTTGATGAAATTAGACCAAACTTTCCAGATCACTCCTATAATTCATTATTGAAATTTTGGAAGTCTCAAAATCAAATTTCGATCTCTAAAACTAAAAATGGACCTTTGGAGCATTACATGCTTATGCTCAAAACGGCAAAAATCTTCCAAAAACTCTTCCAAAACTTATCCTAGCCTCATGGGACCCCGACCAAACTTGCCAACATAATTCATAACATCATTAAAACCTGTTCCAATCGTCAAAACACCTCAAACAACATCAGAATACCCAAAACTCATCGAATTCAAGGCTAAGTTTCCAAAAACTTCCGAAATACACTTTCGATCAAAAACCCGACCAAACGATGTCCGAATAACCTGAAATTTTGCACACGCATCACAAATGACATAACAAAGCTGCATCAAGCCTCGGAATTCCATTCCGACCCTCGGATCAAAATCTCACCTATCAACCGGAATTCGCCAAAATACTAACTTTGCCAATTCGAGCCAAATCCTTCCACGGACTTCCAAAATGCATTCCGATTGCGCTCCTAAGTCATAAATCACCTAACGGAGCTAACCAAATCATAAAAATTCCGATCCGAGATCATATAAAAACAAGTTAACTCTTGGTCAAACCTTTCAAATTCAAAGCTTTCATCTGAGACTGCTCTTTCAAATTCATTCCAAATTTTCCTGAAAACCAAAACCAACGATCTACATTAGTCATAATACATTACACGGGGAAATTCATGCCCGAGAACTGGCAATCAAAGTACAAAAACGCAAAACGACCGGTCGGGTCGTTACAAGAACATTATTCAAAGTAGAACTAGGTACATCAGGCACATTATGCATAATAGTGTTCAAAGTTGAAACAGAAGAAGATGGATGAGATAAGGTGGGAAGTTGATGAAGCTTCTATAGACCCTGGTCCAGTCTACCAAGAACCAGAAGCTTCTTCCTGAAAAGGTCCTGTACCAAACATGAACAAGAAGTAAAGATAACTCTACTATGAAATTGTTGAATTAGTCTATGTACAGAAATGAGATTGTACTTGAAAGCAGGAATGTAAAGCACATGATATAAGACAAAAGAAGAATTCAAAGTGAGCGATCCTGTACATGTGACCTTCACTTTGTATCCATTGGGCAAAGTGACAAGATAAGGGACAGAAAGTGGTGTAATATCACAAAGGAGGTCTTTATCAGAAGTCATGTGGTCAGTTCCTCCGGAATCCACTATCCAAATACTTTTAGCTACACTAGTTAACATGCAAGCAGAATAAGCAACACCATTAAACCCAGGCAGAGTAGGAATACTACCAACAAAGTTAGCGGATCCCACAAAGTTGGGTTGAGGACTGGAATCAACAAGAGTTGCATGTTGCAACAAAGTCATGAGTTGAGAATATTGTTATTTAGTAAGGTCAAGTATGACAACATCCTGACCAATGGAGACAAAAGTTGGGGCAGACTCAGAGTTCCTAGAAGTTGAGGACTTAGCATTTGCAGCTGTTCCAAATTTTCTGCTCTTGGTAAACTTGAAATTTTGGGGAAACCCATTCAATTTATAGCATTTATCAATAGTATGTCTATTCTTCTTACAATACTTGCAGAATAAAGCTTTGTTCTGGTCAGAAACCACTCTCTGATTTGTTGAATCAAAATTAACCTTCTGAATATATTGCCTTTGGGGCTGATATTGAGGAGGAAACTTATTAGTTGCATTTGCATTAAGAGAGGCTATGTTAGGTGTAAAACGGGCATTGAGAATCACTTGTCTCTGCTTTTCATCTTGCAAGAGAATGTTATATACATTGTCAAGTGAATGAGGTGGGTTCATCATGAGTATATTGCTTTTGACAGTAATGTAAGTTTTATTCAGACCCATTAAAAATTAGCGAACTTTGTTTTCTTCATCTTCCTTTAGTAAATGATCTTTTGGAGCACATGTATATGTGTTTGCATGATTTGAACCCATAATTCCCAACTGCTCCCAAAGTTTCTTTAGCTTGTTGAAATATGATGCTATAGCAAGAGGACCCTGACATGCAGAAGCTAATTCCTTGTTTATTTCAAATTTTTTGTTCCATTAATTGTCCCATATATACTATTCAATTGTTTCCAAATACTCTCAACAATATCAGAATACTGAACACTCTCAGCAATTTCAGGTGTGAGGGAGCTGGTTAACCAGGATATAACCATGTTGTTACACCTGTCCAACCACTGTTTGGATTCAGGGGAACCCACAGAAGGTTTGGGATAGGTACCATCAATGAAAGAGATTTTATTTCTGGCTGACAAAGACACGATAATTCTTCTCCTCCACCCACCAAAACCAGAACCAAAAAAGGAAACAACGACCAGAGACATTCCCGGTATATCAGAGGAATGAAGAAATAACCGACTAAAGGCACGAGGAGTATAATCAGAATCACTAGCACTGCTACTATCACTATTTGTCATGATTGAAAAATTACGAAAAATATAAATGCAGCACACTAGAAGGATTATCGCCAAATTAATATGTTCATCAGTTTCTATGCAAGCAAAATATTATCAAGAGAACAAGAACAAGTAATATCATAAGAGGAACTCAGCTTGTAGACTGGATCGACATCAACAAAGAGTATGAAAATAGAATAGCTTTACCAGCCTTTTTCGCAACTAGAGAAGAACGGCCTTGACAATGAAGATACCACAACACCGAAATTACACCTCGGAACAGGAGGAGGAACGCCATCGAGCCAGAAACCCTAGTTTTGAAGCTTCTCTTTAAAATTGGAAAAATTCATACAAGAATCACTCGATCTGGCTCCAAATAGATAGATTATACCGTGAAATGAAAGAAAAATCCCATCAAAAAGTGAAAATTGGTGCTAATATAAAACATCGGCGAAATCAAACTTGAACAAAACTGGGCGAGGGTACCATCAGTGGATTCAGAGACGCAAGATCTACAACATTCCTTATTTTGATACCATGAAAAGCCTAGATTTGTAGCGAAATTGAAGAAGATTATGCTAGGGCTTGAGAGAAAAAGAGAGCATCGAGATAATCTGATATCTTCTTTGTATCGTCCAAAACTACAAAGAAGGTTCCAAATATTATCTTTATACAATGGGCAAAATTGGAAAAACACAGCTATCTTAATTATGGGCTAGACCTGGTCCTAATCTCCTATGGGCTAGGCCCAATACACATAAATAATCCAAAGATAAAAATAGATCTGCTGCACGGCCTCATGTGACACCAATAATTCCTAAATTTCTAGGTGATTTACAAGACCTTTAAATGTTCGCCATTGAAAACAATAGTTTCAGTGGGTTCATTCCTTCTTCTTTCTCAAACATGAAGAATTTCGGATTCTTGAATCTGAGGTACAACAATCTGGAAGGAAATATTCCTATAGGAATAGCCACTCTTCAGAATTTGAAATGGTTGAGTTGTGGATTCAATAAGCTGAATGGCCCTGATATGCTCGCCATATTCAACATCTCGATATTGGAATATTTGGATCGCAGAAATGCTGGTTTAATTAGTGATCTTCCATTTGATTTGTGTCATCACCTTCCAAGATTGCAAAGGCTTGGACTTAACTTCAACATGTTAAGTGGAGAGATACCAAGAAGTATCTCAGAATGCTCGGAACTTCAAGTCCTATTGCTGTTGCAAAATAACCTGATTGGAGCACCTCCAAGAGAACTTGGGAAATTACAGCTGCTGCAAATCTTAGCTCTTGGGTTTAACAAGTTACAAGGTAATGTATATATATATATTGTTGAAGATGTAAAATTGTCCCACATCGGTTGGGAAGTAGAGTTGGGGGGGGATTTTCCCCTATAAAAGAAGGACTAATGTTTAGGATTTAAATACACCTCTCATTTGCCTTCTTATCTTCTTAAGGCATTTGTATCTTCTCTCTTTAGTATAATTTCACTTGTATTTTTGGAGTGGAATAAAATATTGGTTGTGTCCGAGGAGTAGGCAAAATTGGTCGAACCTCGTAAATTTTGGTGTTCCTTTTATCGTTGCTTTAATGTCTTATTTATTATTTGGTGGCTGTCATAATTTTTGGTATAGTAGTTGTGACTTATTCACACTATATACATTTGGCTTTCGCAACAATTGGTATCAAAGCCAAGGTACTGTCTAAGTATGCTCTGTGGTTGCAGCATAGTCTGATCTTCCACATCAGAAAAGATTTATCTTGGTAACTGAGTCAAGGTTCTGTCTGAGTATGCTATGTGGTTGCAGCTTAGTCTGATCTTCTACATCAGAAAGGAAATAATCTTGATTTGTGTCGTCAGCTATTAAATAATATTTGTGTCAAATATGGGAGATAATAAACAAGAAGAATCTACATCAAGTGTCAACAATACGTCATCATTGACATCTTCGCTTATGACAATAATTGTGTCAAATGCGAAATTTGTGGTAGAAATTTTTGATTGGTCCGGGCATTTTGGGATGTGGCAAGGCGAGGTTCTAGATGTCCTTTTTTAACAAGGGTTAGATCTTGCCATTGAAGAAAAGAGACCAGATGTTATTGGAGAAGAAGATTGGAAAATTATCAACCGTGTTGCTTGTGGTACCATTCGATCCTACCTTGCTAGAGAGCAGAAATATCCATACACAAAGGAAACTTCTGCAAGTAAATTATGAAAAGCATTGGAGGATAAATTTTTGAAGAAAAACAGTCAAAATAAATTGTACATGAAGAAGAGACTGTTTCACTTCACCTATGTTTCTGGTACCACGATGAATGAACATATCACCAGTTTCAATAAGTTGGTCACAGATTTGCAAAATATGGATACAACTTATGATGATGGTGACTTGGCCTTGATGTTGTTGGCGTCACTTCCTGATGAGTACGAGCACCTTGAAACTACTCTACTCCATGGAAATGACGAAGTTTCTCTCAGAGAAGTTTGTTCGGCTTTGTACAGCTATGAACAAAGAAAGCGAGAAAAACAGAAGGGCGGAGAAGGAGAAGCACTATTTGTGAGGGGTCATCCTCAAAATCAAACGAGGACAAAGAAGGGAAGATCCAAGTCAAGATCCAGACCCAGCAAAGATGAATGTGCCTTTTGTCGAGAAAAAGGGCACTGGAAGAAAGACTGTCCGAAGTTGAAGAATAAGGCCAAACATAACAATGGAAAGGCCATTATGGATTCAAATGTAGCTGATTGTGATGATTCAGACTTCTCATTAGTTACAACAGAGTCATCAACATCATCAGACATATGGTTGATGGACTCGGCTTGTAGCTATCATATGTGTCCCAACAGGGACTGGTTCGTGGATTTTCAAAAGGGAAAATATGGAGTCATCCACACAGCAGACAACAACCCTCTTACCTCATATGGAATTGGTTCAATACGATTAAGGAACCATGATGGAATCAGAACATTAACAGATGTTCAATATGTACCGGATTTGAAGAAGAATCTCATCTCTGTAGGAGCCCTCGAATCAAAAGGGTTCAAAATCATTGCAGAAAATGGAGTGATGAGAGTATGCTCCGGTGCACTAGTGGAATGAAGGCTAATCGGAAGAATAATAATATGTACCGCTATCGTGGCAGTACAGTTATTGGGACAACGACAGTGACATCCAGTGACAACAAAGAGGCAGAAGCAACCAAGCTATGGCA
Organism: Nicotiana sylvestris; assembly: GCF_000393655.2. Lineage (NCBI taxonomy): Eukaryota > Viridiplantae > Streptophyta > Magnoliopsida > Solanales > Solanaceae > Nicotiana > Nicotiana sylvestris. Next base: position 113,850,105 of record NC_091057.1, read on the forward strand.
CATGCGCTTGGGACATGCTGGAGGAAAATTCTTGAAAACTCTATGAGATCAATGATTGTTAAAAGGAGTAAAGGCTTGCAACTTGGAGTTTTGTGAGCATTGTGTCAAAGGGAAACAGACAAGGGTTAACTTTTGGTACAACAATCCATAATACTAAAGGCAATTTGGATTATGTACACTCTGATGTTTGGGGTCCTTCCAAAACACCTTCATTGGGTGGGAAGAACTATTTTGTAACCTTTGTTAATGATTTTTTCCGAAGAGTGTGGGTGTATACAATGAAGAGCAAAGATGAAGTGTTGGGAATTTTTCTCAAATGGAAGACGATAGTGGAGAATCAAACAGGTAAGAGGATTAAGTGTATTCGCACAGACAATGGAGGTGAATACAAAAATGATCATTTCAATAAGGTCTGTGAAAATGATGGCATCGTCCGACACTTCACTGTCAGACATACACCACAACAGAATGGAGTGGCAGAACGTATGAACCGGACCTTGCTGGAGAAGGTACGGTGTATGTTGTCCAATGCTGGCTTAGGCAAAATTTTTGGGCTGAGGCAGTTACATATGCATGCCACCTCATTAATCGCTTACCATCTGCTGTTGTTGATGGCAAGACACCATTTAAAAAATGGTATGGAAAGCCTGTTGTAGATTATGACTCTTTGCACGTGTTTGGCTCAACTGCATATTATCATGTGACAGAGTCAAAATTGGATCCAAGGGCAAAGAAGGCTATTTTTATGGGAATTACTTCTGGAGTCAAAGGATATCGCTTATGGTGTCCTATGACAAAGAAAGTAATATTCAGCAGGGATGTTACCTTTGATGAATCTGCTATGGTAAATAAGGTAACAGAAGATACCAAACAAAATGAAGGTGCTTCTAAGCAGGTGGAGTTTGAGGGAAAATTTATTTTTCCTACACAAGAAGCAGAGGAGGAAACAAATGAAGATTACCCTCTGGAAGGAGAGCCAGTAGAGGAGATTCCAACTCAGGAACCTCAACAACAACTTGAATCAATAGCAACCAGCAGGCCAAAAAGAACAATAACGAAACCTGTTCGTCTCATAGAGACGGTTGCTTGTGCAACCTCAATTGTAGCTGATGATGTTCCTACCACTTATAAAGACGCTGTCCAAAGTTCAGAAGAAGATAAGTGGAGGATTGCCATGAATGATGAAATACAGTCCCTTCATCAGAATCATACATGGAGATTGGCCAATCTCCCGAAGGGAAAGAAAGCAATTGGGTGTGGGTATTTGCAAAGAAGGAAGGATTTCCTAACCAAGTAGGTGTTCGCTACAAAGCAAGATTGGTGGCCAAAGGATATGCTCAAAAGGAGGGAATTGATTACAATGAAGTGTTTTCTCCAGTTGTAAAACATTCCTCCATTAGAATTATGTTGGCTTTGGTAGCACAATTGGATTTGGAACTAGTTCAGATGGATGTAAAAACTGCGTTTTTACATGGAAACTTGGAGGAGAAAATCTACATGACTCAGCCAGAAGGATTCAAAGTAGTTGGAAAAGAAAATATGGTGTGCAAACTTGAAAAATCGTTGTACGGATTGAAACAATCTTCTAGATAATGGTACAAGCGATTTGACAAGTTTATGTTGCGGCAAGGGTACAAGAGAAGCAAATACGACCATTGTGTGTATTTGCACAAGCTTAAAGATGGTTCCTTTGTATATCTTCTCCTATATGTTGATGATATGTTGATAGCTTCCAAGAATTCGGAAGAAATTGATAAGTTAAAGATTCAACTGAAGAAGGAGTTCGAGATGAAGGATTTGGGTGAGGCAAAGAAAATTCTTGGCATGGAGATAATAAGAGATAGAAGTTCAAAGAAACTCTGTTTATCTCAGAAAGAATATTTGAAAAGAGTACTACAACGTTTTGGCATAAATAAAAAGACTAAGCCAGTTAGTACTCCACTTGCTCCCCATTTTAAGCTAAGTACTACTATGTCGCCAAAGAATGAAGCTGAATGAGAGTATATGTCTGTAAGTACGTGATTTTTGCCCTATGTGAGAATTACTCCCAAAAATTCAAAATAAAACAATTTTCCTTTTGTGTGCATTTTTGAGAATTTCGTGGCATTTTTGGATAATTATTTGTATTTGTCCGTGCATGTTTATTTGTTAAATTAATAAAAATACAAAAATATCGCATTTGCATTTAGGATTTAATTTTACAATTAGAAGTAATTAAGTTTGTTTTACAAGAATGAAAATTACAAAAATATGCATCGTTTGCATTTTTAGCATTCAATGTCAAATTGTGCAATTTTTTTTTAATTGATGTTTAATTATGTATGATAATTGTTGCTAGGAATTAATTAGTATTTTTGATAAGTTAATTTAGTTTATAACTTAATTTAGAATTTTAGTTTTATTAATTAGAAAGTAAAAGAAAAGAGAGTAAAAAATATAAAGAAAATCGGAATTGGGCCTCTTCTTCAATTTTGAACCTAGGCCCAAAACACCTCTACCCAACCCAAAACCCCTTAACCCAAGCTCAACCGCCCCCCCATCAGACCACACGACCCCCCCTCACTCTTTCTCTCATTTTTGTTTCATTTTCTACTCACTACCTAAAAACCCTAAAGACACCCCATCTCTTTCTCCTAGCCGCCGGACCCATGCACCCCCCTCTCTTCATCTTCTTCGTTCACCCCCCCACGAAACCCCACAGACCTCCCCTTCTCCGCTCACCACTATCCAGCCCCCTCCCCGTCTATTTTTCTTTTCCGTCGTCGGACCACCCAAGCCAACCTACTATCACGCCGGACAGACCCTCAACCAGCAGCGGTGACCGTGGTCCGCCATTGACGAGCAGCAGCGCTGCTGCGTCGACCAGTCACGCTGCCTCGTCGTCCACCACCAGCAGCTTCATCTCATCGTCGAGGTTGTCCACCAGCAACAACGTTAACCATCGTCGAGGTCGTCCACCAGTAGCAACTTCGTCGACCAACCACGAACAGCCATCGACGACCAACTCCCCATGGCTGCTGCTCCTTTTTCTTCTTCGTCCCCAGCTCAACCATGAACGACCACCCAACGTCCATACTCAGCTGCTGTCTCGTCGTTCTTCAGGTTCAATCCATCGAGGTCGTCGTTTGTCATTCTGAGTTCGTCGAGGTTAAAAAGAGAAGGTGGGTTTTTTTTCGTTGAGTCGAGATCCGGTACGTCGAGGTTGTTGTCCGAGTTTCTGTTCCGTTGCGGTCATTTCCAGTTAGTTGGTTTAAGTTTCATTTCTGACCGTATTTTGTTTGATATTCTCGGATCTAAAATCAGTATATGTTTGATTCTTTTCTTGTTCGTTGTTTATCATTTCTTGATTATTTCTTCTGTTTGTTTTATGTTCTTGTTTAGTTTTAATATAGAAATGTTTAGTTTAATCATGTTGTTAGATTTAATTTAAAGTTCAATTGATTATTGAGTTTAGTGATTTGAATCTACTTATTTGTTATGTTCAATTTATTACTGTTATTGAATCTGAAAGTATGTTTGTTGTTAAAAAATATTGTTCAGTCAAAATGATTTCAGTTGTCTCTTTATTGTTCATCATATGGTTTGGTTCCCTGAATCCTGAGTCTTTGTTATGATATTTGACATAATCTGAGTTTCTAACTTAAATTTGTTGATGAAATTTGATTAAGAATTGGTTATAACTGCTGTACTTTGGTTAATTGATTAGGTGAATTGTAATTTCAGTAGTTTTAGGGGCATTTTTGGGATTTTAAATGAGTCTTAAAAATAATTAATTTGAGTGCTCCGTCTACTAGGTACTAATAATATTAAATTAATACATTTTTTAATGCGTAGTGGGGGACAAGACATAATGGTGGGAATTAATATATTTTTAATACGCAGTGGGGGACAAGACATAATGGTGGGTATTAATACATTGTTTAAAATAGTGAGGGACAAAGCATGCGGTAGTGGGGAATAATGGAATTAAATAAAGAAAAGATATGTGTTAGTGGGAACTAATATATTTGTTTAATATAGTGGGGGACAAAACATTAAATAGTGGGAAGTTAAAGGGGGATGGGTAGAAGATGGTGGGATTTAATTTAATTGCTTCAAGTTTTGCTATAAATAAGGGAGCTGAACACAAGTTAGGGAAAAAAAAAGACGGATTTTGAGAGAGAGAGGAGAAGACTGAAAATTAAAAGAGAAAAGCTGAGGAAATTGAAAAAATAACTATTGTTTTCATTGCCTGGTTTAGGATCTGAAATAGCTAGAATTTTCTTCCTTTTACTTCTGCTATATACTTGGAGAAGTATAAAACTGCTGGTTATTTTTTGTTGCACTGCCGTTGTAACTTCTGAATGCTACTGCTGCTGTTGGTTACTACTGATACCTCATTTTTCTGCTTCCTTCTTTTATTTCCAGGTACATTTTTTCTACCCACTGTAAAACCTTCTGTGATATGGGAATCTGAAGCATGTCGGCCATTTAATCTCATTAGAAGAGTTTAATTCTGTCTTTATTTCAAGTTTTAGTTTGAACAGTTTGCATTTGAATGTTGGTCAGTGATAATGCTTCTAGAGGCTGAGTTTGGTTTAAAATAGATATGGGATTCGATTTTGGTCGAATATTCTGTAATCTAAAACCAGCATTGTGTGAATGGACATGGTCATAATGTTAAAATCTGTTTAAAAAGTCAGGACAACATGTTTGCTTAGTTAGGTCAGTAATGGAGTTCTGTATATAATTTTTGATAGTCATTTGCTCAATTAGATATTGAATGATCAAATATCACTAGATATGGTAGTTTCTGCGTAGGAGCAACGTGATTAGTTGCGTTGTTGCGAAATTGAAATGGCTAAATTCCATTCCCTTTTGTTAATCATTGAAATTGGAATATAATCCTGCTTTCATAATCAAACCATTATTAGGTTTGATTCGTTTGGCTTTTAAGTTTGAATGGAAATCTGAAGCATGTTGAATTACGATCCTCCAGTTCTACTGCAATGGGTTTGTCGTAATTTCGAAATTTGGTTGATATATGTTTGTTTAAGTTATTTTGATGGCTATTCTCTTTTAAGGGTTTTAGATATAAACTAGTAATCATTTTAAGCCAGCAATAATCGACGTATTTGGATTGTTCTCTTGGTACGTAAAAATTGAATAAATACAATTTGCCTCCTCTGTATTCATTTAATCATTTGCTAATATTCATAATTTTGCTACAATATCATGTAGCGTCTATCTTTAATTGGAAAATAAGCTGTTTGAAAAATGTGAATTTCGTTAAATTGAATTCCCTTTGCTTTACTAATCGATAGGCTGCTTTGTTAGCGTTTACTTTAGTTAGGTCATTTGTTAATCTTAGGAAGATACAAAATTGGATTGAGATTAAAATAAATATGATCTATTGGTTCGAGCCATTTCGTGTAGGCATTGGTAAGGCAATCAAGTCATAAAGCTAGCATATTTTTCCCATTTAGCAAAAATAGTCACTCATGAACATCCTTAGTTCGTTTTGGCTGAGTAAAATAACTCGAGGTGTGTCATGCTGAATAATATCCCAAAACTCATGGCCCCCCATTTAATTAGTTTTAACTCTTTAGAAATTGAGATTTGCCATTTTGTTGAATAATCTATGGCCCTCAGATAATTAATACTAACTCTTTTATAATCGTGATGCGCCGCGCCAAATAAAAATGACAAATGCGTGGCCCTCATATAATTATTTCTTTCAAAAAATACTTAAAATTTGAAGCATGCCATTTAGCTAATTTTCAGGGCCCTCGCAAAGTTAATAATGCGTTAGTTGCTTTAGGCACGTTTAATATACTGTCATGGTTGTGGACACGTTCGCGTGACATGATTACAATTCTAAAGACAATTCGGAGTATGCGTTCGCGCAACTTCTGGCAAGTCTTCTCAATAAAAATGGGTTTTCGAAGGTTATTAAATTAATTTAGCTCATATAGTCCGAGGCACGCCACCTACCATTTAATCATACAAAAAATGACAAATATTCATAGTTTGTTTTAAGCACGCACAACTTTGGCCAAATTTATTTTTATAATAAAAATGTTATTATGTATACGTACGCGTGACATGATTCCTTACATAAAAAAAAGTAAAAATAAAACGAATATAAGTACGCGTAATTCGTTTCAAGACAATTCTATAATTACAAATAATCAAGTTAAAGTGGTGATAAAAGTTAAAAATACGCAATAAGTTTAAAATGTATTAAAAGTCAGATTAATAAGCCGAATATGACAGTTGAGGGACCATGCTAGAACCACGGAACTCGGGAATGCCTAACTCCTTCTCCCGGGTTAACAGAATTCCTTATTCGGATTTCTGGTGCGCAGACTGTTAAACAGAGTCATTCTTCTCCTTGATTCGAGATTCAACCGGTGACTTGGGACACCACAAATCTCCCAAGTGGCGACTCTGAACCTTCAAATAAAATACCGTTTCGATTGTCCTTTAATTGGCAAAACTCTCTTTACGCCCCTTAGCGGGGGTGCAGCGGAAAAAGGAGGTGTGACAATGTCAAATGTACCATACACAAATGCTGTTGGTAGCTTGATGTATGCAATGGTTTGTACGAGACCTGACATTTCATAAGCTGTTGGAGTTATTAGCAGATATATGCATAATCCAGGAAAGGAGCATTGACAAGCTGTGAAGTGGATTCTACGGTATATTCATAATACTGTAGATGTTGGGTTAGTTTTTGAGCAGGAATGCAATCAGTATGTAATTGGATATTGTGACTCAGGTTTTGCGGGTGATCTGGACAAACGAAGATCAACTACTGGTTATGTGTTTACTTTTCCAAAGGCATCAGTTAGTTGGAAGTCTACTTTGCAGTCAACAGTTGCTTTGTCTACAACAGAAGCAGAGTACATGGCTATTACAGAGGCTGTAAAGGAGGCAATTTGGCTTCAAGGATTGCTAAAGGAGCTTGGTGTTGAACAAAAAAGTATCACATTTTTTTGTGATAGTCAAAGTGCTATTCAATTAGCAAAGAACCAAGTTTATCATGCAAGGACGAAGCATATTGATGTTCGGTATCATTTTGTACGAGAAATCATTGAAGAAAGTGGAGTCACGGTGAAGAAAATTCATACTACAGAGAATCCTGCTGATATGCTGACAAAAGTGGTGACTACGATCAAGTTTCAACATTGTTTGGATTTGATCAACATTGTTGAACACTGAAGATTGAAGATGAAGACACAACCAAAATTTGTTATTGAGAGAGAATTGAAGATGTGAAATTTTGCCAAGGTGGAGATTTGTTGAAGATGTCAAATTGTCCCACATCGGTTGGGAAGTAGAGTTGGGGGGGATTTTCCCCTATAAAAGAAGGCGTAATGTTTAGGATTTAAATACACCTCTCATTTGCCTTCTTATCTTCTTATGACATTTGTATCTTCTCTCTTTAGTATTATTTCACTTGTATTTTTGGAGTGGAATTAAATATTGGTTGTGTCCGAGGAGTAGGCAAAATTGGCCGAACCTCGTAAATTTTGGTGTTCCTTTTATTGTTGCTTTATTGTCTTATTTATTATTTGGTGGCTGTCATAATTTTTGGTATAGTAGTTGTGACTTATTCACACTATATACATTTGGCTTCCGCAACATATATATATATACACACACACATACATACCAATTATCCCCGGAAATAACTCAACTTGTAGCATTGAGTACAGCGGCAACTCTAGTCTTATTTCGAGCTAAAATATTTCTAATCCTGCAACATTACCTAAATCAGTTCTTGTATGCCCATAGTATAAGTTCATGATTTGTTTTTAATCTTTCTGCTTAACAATTTGACAAGCACAATTCCTGATGAGATTGGTCATCTTTATAACTTGAAGCAATTGGGAATGGAAAAAAATAAATTAACGGGCTCAATTCCTTTAACCTTATTCAATATTTCATCACTTCAAGTTTTATCAATGTGGGACAACAAGCTTGAAGGACCTCTAACAAGACAGGTCGAAAATTTGACTATGCTTAACATACTTGATCTGGGAGTCAATAACCTGACAGGTATTGAATAATATTTAATCTGACAAGATAATAGAATTCTAGTTCTTCAAATACTTCTATTGATAATAATCTTACTGAATTTTGCAGGTGCATTTCCAGATGAGATCGGTAACCTTCAATAGTTGTTGAACCTTAATTTGGATTTCAATAGCTTTAGTGGGTCGATACCTGTTAGTATCTTCAATATGTCAAGTCTTGTATCTATTTCACTCACAGAGAACCACATTTCAGGTAATCTTCCCTCTACTATAGGGCGTGGATTACCCAATCTTGAATGAATTTTTCTAGGTGCAAACAACAAAAATGGCTTTTTACCTAGTTCTATCTCAAATTTGTCTAAACTTACCATTCTCGAACTCAGTGCAAATAAACTCACAGGTTCAGTTCCTGACTCTCTAGGAAACTTAAGACATTGAAATTCTCAACTTGTAAGGCAACTCCTTTACTAGTGAATCTTCACCACTGAGCTTTATTACTCCTTTGGCCACTTGTATACACTTAAGAGAATTGATATTGTCTCTCAATCCCCTAAATCCAATGCTTCCTAAGTCCATTGGCAATCTTTCTTCTCTTTAAATATTTGAGGCAGATGGATGTAACATTAGGGGCCATGTTCCCATTGAAATAGGAAATTTGAGAAATTTATCTTATTTGAAGCTGGAAGACAATGACTTGACTAGCATTTTCCTAAGACAATAAGTTCTTTGAAAAAGCTATAACAGTTTTTACTTGGAGCAAACAGAATAAGTGGTCCTTTCCCAAATGGTTTGTGCAAGCTATCCAACTTGGGTTTGTTAAATCTTTCACAAAATCAAATGCAAGAAAATATTCCTAGTTTCTTGGGGAATGTGACTTTCCTAAGGGAGGTTTATCTTGATTCCAACAACTTCACCAATGGCATACCTTCAAGTCTGTGGAACCTCAAAGACATCTTGAAGCTAAACTTATCTTCTAATATCTTCAATGGCTCTTTACCACTTGAAGTTGGAAACCTCAAGGCTGCAATAATTCTGGATCTTTCCTGGAACCAAATCTCAAGCAACATTCCTAAAACAATAGGAAGTCTACAGAAACTGGCTCAACTATCTTTGGCCCATAACAGGATTGAAGGATCAATTCCTGAGACATTTGGAGAACTGATAAATTTGGAAGCATCGGATCTTTCATATAATAATATGTCCAGTGTTATTCCAAAGTCATTAGAGGCACTTAAGCAACTGGACTCCTTTAATGTCTCATTCAATAGGTTACACGGGGAAATTCCGAATGGAGGACCTTTTGCTGATCTCCCTTATCAGTCTTTCGTGTCAAACGAAGGATTATGTGGTAACCCTAAAATGCATGTCCAGGATTGTTATGGTAAATCAAAGAAAAGAATAGTGATATTTATCGTCATTGTCTCTTCTGTTATTGCTTTAGTAGGCCTTGCTTCAGTAATAGTTTTTGTGTTGATGAGACGTCACGATAAAACAATCAAAGCTGATGATGAGTGGTTGCCAGATGTAGCACAACAAAGATTTTCCTATTATGATCTTCAAAGAGCAACTCAGGACTTTAACGGAAATAACTTGCTAGGTAGTAGAAGTTTGGTTCTGTTTCCAAAGGAGCATTAACAGATGAGATGATAGTAGCTGTTAAAGTTTTCAATGTGCATATGGAAGGTACATTTTAAACCTTTGATAGAGAATGTGAAATTTTGCGGAATCTTGTCACATAAATCTCACCAAGATCATTAGCAGCTGTTGTAAGTTGGATTTTAAAGCATTGGTACTTGAGTACATGCCCAATTAGAGCTTAGACAAGTTTCTATATTCTCGAGATTATCCTTTAAAACATAAAGCAAAGATTGAATATCATGGTTGATGTTGCATCTGCTTTGGAATATCTCCATCATGGTTACCCGATACCTATTATTCACTATGATCTGAATCCTAGTAACATCTTACTTGATAAAGACATGGTGGGACACCTGAGTGACTTTGGCATTGCAAATCTCTTAACAAAAGAAGAATAAATTGCTTATACTACAACCTTTGCCACAATTGATTACATTGCCCCAGATGAGTTTTTTATTTAAGGTGTAACAAGATTTTTGATTAACACATTATAAGTTAATTATTGACATTTACTTTTCATTTTCAGAGTATGGAGTGGAAGTCCTTATATACAAGAGGCCTGATGTTTATAGTTATGGTACCATGTTGCTCGAAACTTTTACAAAGAAAAAACCTAATGATGAAATGTTCACGGGAGATTTGAATTTGAGAAGTTGTGTGCATTGTTTGTTGGGATAAAATAATAATCTCGCCAAGGAATAATATCCACGACAAATAATAATAACACAAGAGAATAACAAAGATACCAAATCTTTTAACGGGGTAAAATACAATATCCGAACGGAATAATATTTTCACTATAATATTACAACTTAGTATTGTTAAGAGACTACTACAACTTCGAAAGAAATAACACTCTTTATTTTAAACACCTCACTACAATATTACTTACTCTCACTAATTATCTCATAGACTACAATCTGGATTACTCTCTCTATGCTCTATTGCGCTCTGATTTTGGTGTATTTGAAATGAAGAATGAAAGCTTCTATTTATAGGAAAAGTTTCCAGATTTAGCTTTCTAAAATCATATTTACATCTTTCCAAATCAGATTTGTCTTTTGCAAAATCTGATTTGCAAATTGCACGTTTAAGCCAACTGTTGTCTTCTTTTTCTTTTTCTTTTATTTCTTTTTTATTTAAATGAGTCCCACAAATCTCTCCCTTAATTTTGATTTTTCTTCTTCATTCCAAGTCTTGATCTCAATCTCTGGAAGTCATCAAACTTGATAGGCTTCGTAATAATATCAACAACTTGATCATGAGACTTCACATATTTGAGCTCGACTTTCTTCTTGGCAATGCATTCTCTGATGAAGTGATACCTTGTATCAATATGCTTGCTTCGATCATGATATACTGGATTCTTCGCGAGTGCCTGTGCGGATTTGTTGTCAATACAAATCTCTGTAGCTTCAATTTGTGGTAAATTGAGCTCCTTCAATAATCTTCTCAGCCAAATAGCATGACAGGTACAGGATGTTGCTGCTATATATTCAGCTTCACAAGTCGAGAGAGTAACAATTGGTTGTTTTTTTGAACTCCAAGAAATAACAGAATCACCCAAGAAAAATACAAAATCAATTGTACTTTTTCTATCATCAATATCTTTGGCATAATCACTATTACAAAATCCCATAAGGTTGAAATCACTAGAAGAAGAATAAATAGCCCAAAGTCAATCATACCTTTTAGGTAGCAAAGAATTCTTCTAGCAACTTTCAAATGAGTGGAGGTTGGAGCTTCCATGAAGTGGCTTACTACTCCAACTACAAAGAGTATATCTGGCCTAGTACAAGTCAAGTACCTCAAACTTCCCACAAGACTTTTGAAAAATGTGGGATCCACTTTTTCTCCTTAATCAAACTTGGACAATTTTGTCCCACTCTCCATCAGTGTGTTCACGGGGTTGCAATCGAGCATGTTAAACTTCTTCAATATCTCTTTTATATAGCTTTCTTGAGAGATAAAAATTCCATCCTCCATCTGCTTCACTTCTAGGCCAAAGTAGTATGACATGAGCCTTACGTCTGTCATCTCGAACTCACGAGACATATCTTTCTTAAGAGCTTCAAACAAACTTGGGTCATTACCCGTGAAAATAAGATCATCAACAAAAAGACAAACAAGCAATATATCCCCATTAGTATGAACTTTAAGGTAAAGAGCATATTCATGGAGACAGCGAGTAAACCCATTGTCTTGAAAATACTTGTCAATGCAACTATTTCATGCTCGCGGGGCTTGCTTCAATCTATATAAAGCTTTCTTCAACCGTAACACTTTATCTTCATGGTTTTTGACCATGAAGCCCAATGGTTGTTCAACATAGACTTCTTCTTCAAGATAGACATTCAAGAAGGCTGACTTGACATCTAGTTGATGGATCTTCCACTTCATTTGCGCCTCCAAAGAGATCAACAAATGAATCGTCTCCATGCAGGCAATAGGTGCATAGACTTCTTTATAGTCAATGCCTTGCATTTGCTGGTAGCCTTTAGCCACAAGTCGTGCTTTGTATCTCTCTACATCTCCATCAGCATTCTTCTTTGTCTTGTATACCCATTTCACTCCAATTGCTCGATGAACCTTGGGAAGAGTTGTTAACTCCCAAGTGTTGTTCTTCTCTATTGACTCAATCTCCTCCTCCATGGCTTGTCTCCACCTTTTATTTGTAACAGTTTCATCAAAGTTCATTGGTTCATGTCAGCAAAGAGACAACATAAAAAATCAAAATTAGTAACTTCTTCTGTGTCTTTATAGAGCTCTTGAATATTCCTTGTCCTTTGCGGCTGTTCATTTCAACTTTCTTGAGAAGATGGAGATGCAACATTGGTTGGAGAAGGAGGTGGAGTTGTATCCTGCACAGGTTCCACGGTCTTTGGTTCTTCTTCATCACCAAAGTATGGAAGAAAATCATATGAAGTTTCTTCCCGAGCTTCCTAATCCCATGACAATTCTTCATCAAATTCAACATCACGACTTATCACCACCTTGCCACTGCTTGGGTTGTATAATTTGTAGCCTTTTGAACTCGTATCATAGCCAACAAATACATGCTTGACACTTCGATCGTCAAGCTTTGCTCTCCTTTGATATGGCACATGCGCATAGGCTATGCTCCCAAATATTCTCAAGTGCTTGACACTTGGATTTCTTCCACTCCATGCTTCTTTAGAGGTTTGATATCTAACATTCCTTGTTGGAGACCTGTTTTTTAAATAAACTGCATAAGAAACAGCTTCGGCCCAAATTCCTTGGGCATACTTTTAGCTTTCAACATATATCTAGCCATAATAAGAATTATTCGATTCTTTCTCTTTGCAACTCCATTTTGTTGGGGTGAATAAGGTACCGTTAGAGTGCGACGAGTTCCATGAGATTAACAGAAGTCATTAAATTCTTTTGAAATAAATTTACCTCCTCTATCGGACTTTAAAGCTTTAATTTCATAGCCACTTTCTTTCCCTACAAGTACTTTGAAATTTTTAAAAGCAGCAAAAGCTTTAGACTTTTGATTCAAGAAATAAACCCAAGTCTTTCTACTAAAGTCAGCAATGAAGAGCAGGAAGTATTTACTTTTACCAAAGGAAGGTAGATTAATTGGTTCACACACATCAGTATGGACAAGTTGAAGCGGTTTGGTTGATCTTGACATGGCCTCCTTTGGAAAACTCCTCCTTGCATGTTTTCCAAGAAGACAAGCTTCACACAATTGATTGGTATGGCTGATTGATGGTATCCCATGCACCATGTTCTTTTCTCCCATTGTTTTTAGCGCTATCCCTTCGATTTGAATCTTTGAGGTATATCCAAAGGACACATTACCTCTCACCGTTTTATTGATTTCCACAAACTTTTCTTTGCATCCACCCATATTATTGCTTGCTCCATTGTCCAAATACCACGAGCTGCAATCATCTATGTCTTCTTCCTTGAGTGCCATCAACAATGTTGACTCAACTTCTTCTTTCTTGTCGTCAACAAGGTTAGCTTTTTCTTCAATATTGCTACGACATTCCCAAGAGTAATGGCCAAATTTATGACAATTATAACACTCAATTTTTGATTTGTCATATCTTTGTCCATTATTTTCTTGGTAGTAGCCACGTCCTCTTCCTCCTCTTTGTCCATGACCACGATCTCTGAATGTTTGGTGCATTTTAACTTCATTGTTGAAGTTATTACCGTTACTTCTTCCTCTTCCATGACCGCCACGGACTTTGCCTCGTGTGTTTCCTCAATAACTCTTTTCACCTCCATAATCCTTGAAGGATGCCTGAGTTTTAAGAAGTTTCTCCAATGACACTTCTTGTCTCCTTTTGATCTTTTCTTCATGGGCCTGTAAAGAACCCTCCAGTTGCTCCACCGTCATAGAGTCTAAATCTTTTGACTCCTCAATAGCACACACCACAAAATCAAATTTAGGTGCTAAAGTGCGAAATATTTTTTCTCTCACACGGACATCTTCTATGTCCTCCCCATATATTCTTTGTTGATTTACAACAACCTTCACTTTTAAACAATAATTCGAAATGCATTCGGATTCTTTCATTTTTAAAACTTCAAAATCAACCCTTAGAGTTTGAAGTTTTACCTTCCTCACCTTGTAAACTCCTTGGAGAGAATTTTATAAAATCTCCCAAGCTTCCTTTGAGGTGGTAGCATCGGCCACCTTCTCAAACATGGCATCATCCAAACATTGGTGGATGAGCGTGAATGCTTGTTGATCGTTCTTCCTTGTCTTTGCCAAGACATCTTTTTCATTTTGAGGCAGAGCTTCCTCATTATCGGGTTTTGCATTCCCTCTGTCTACGATTTCCCACACATCCTGAGAGCTAAGAATGACTTTCATACGTAGACACCATTTCTCATAATTATCTTTTGTGAGACGGGGGTACTGAAAAGACAACGGACCATTATTCGTCATGGCTCTGATACCATGTTGTTGGGATAAAATAATAATCCCGCCAAGGAATAATATCCACGACAAATAACAATAACACAAGAGAATAACAAAGACACCATCTTTTAACGGGGTAAAATACAATATCCGAGCGGAGCAATATTTTTACTATAATGTTAAAACTTAGTAGTGTCAAGAGACTATTACAACTTCGAAAGAAATAACACTCTTTATTTTAAACACTTCACTACAATATTACTCACAGCCTACAATCTGTGGATTACTCTCTCTACGCTCTATTGCGTTCTCTAATTTTGGTGTGTTTGAAATGAAGAACGAAAGCTTCTAGTTATAGGAAAAGTTTCCAGATTTGGCTTTCTAAAATCATATTTTCATCTTTCCAAATCAGATTTGTCTTTTGCAAAATCTGATTTGCAAATTGCACGTTTAAGCCAACTGTTGTCTTATTTTTCTTTTTTATTTAAATGGGTCCCATATAGTTCACTTCCTGATAAGCTGGATCAAATCATAGATGCCGACTTAGTAACACTAGATGAAGAAAAGATAAGTGAAAAGTTGCAATGTGTGGAATCAGTTATGGAATTAGCCATGAATTGCACAGCTAAATCACCTGGTGAAAGGATGAACATGACTGATGTTGTAGCAGCATTGAAAAAAATCAAAGATCGGCTTTCTTCCCATTATTGAACGACATAATGAATTGACAACAGGTACTCTCCAAATCCTATTTGCGAAGAGAAAAACAATTTATGAAGTTCACTGGCATTAACTATCACTAATTGTTTCTCGAATATAATGCTATTGCAAACGATTGTGTAACATTAGGAAGTTAAAGGCATGGAAGCTCATTTACTTCATTGGAACTTGGAGACTATTGTTACTAAAAGCCGCTGATAGCTTGTGTACCTTTTTATTTTTTGTTAATGATTAATATTAGCTTTAAGAATTTAAGCTTATCCTCCATTTTCATTACTAAAGCATTTTCCTTTTCCTCATTCTTTACCAATCTTATATACTAGCTACTCCATCACATCACATGTTAATTATACTTGTCTCTCTTCTGTAACAAAGAGATCGAGCTTTTCCATTATCTGATTTTTCTAAGTATATATCCTTCCAATTAAATATACAAATGAATCCAATATATCTCCCACGTTATTACATTTTTTAACAAGAACATATCTTAGGCAGAATAGGAGTTGAATTTGAAGAAATCAGAAAAACAGAGGTAGTAGTAGAGTGATAAGATATTCATCTCGCATAATAATTGTCGTATTGCTAGGAATACACACTTAGTTTTTCTGAGCCTTCTTCTACTCCAATGTTCTGTTGTTGCGGTGAGTCTTATGTACAATGCATTGCTACAGTAAGGATCAATAGAATTCCATGCTTCTTTTAAGCAACATATATAGTATCCCCATGAAGCCATTTAGGTTTCTCGTCCTTGTTTGACTAAAAAGTATTAGACCCTTTTATTTAAACCAATTTAATAAAAAGATTTGGGGCAAATTTTAGCAAATGATAATTAACTCTAGATCTGAAATAAATGCTAGAAATGAACAAGCACAACTAAACATAAATTTTGATTACAACAGCGATTGACTCTCACAATGTAAGAAATAGATAATTGCTTCAATAATATCAAATAATAATAAAGAATACATAAAGGAAAAGAATCACCATGCTCAAACAAGACCGCCCTCCATCCATTTGATAAAATAGAAATATAGATGCATATCGAGATTCTAAGCTCTTGTCTCTTTTCTCTTTCAGGAGCCTAAGGTTTGGGAGCATCTTTATATTTTTAGGGATGTGTATGTTGTTGTATGTGTATGTGCCCTCCCCCTTACCCAGCGGTCCTTAACCGGGGTACCTAAGTTCTTGGAATATCCCATAGAATATTCCTCTAGAATATCTAAGTGTTGAACTGGCCGTTCAGACCAAATTGAGTGCTCGACCTCGACCGTAGCTAAATCACTTGCCAGCATATCGCTTGCTACACGCGACTTCGACTTGGTTGCTTCTTGGTTGCTCTTCATTATGTAGAATTCCTTCGATCAAATTTTGACCCATATAGTTAGTCCCTCCGCCCATTGGGGTTTCCTTTGGGCGAGCGCGGTGGGCGGACTTCGCCAGTTGCACCTTATGAGAAATCTGAGCACATTGGCCAAAGAGTGACCCTTCATATCGAGATGATGATGTGATGTTTCGGGAGCCGTACCTGACCGTTCTGTCAATTTGAAATGACATCAATCTGTCATGCGTCATTAAGGCGCACGTTCCCTATACGTTATGTCGTTTCCCGTGCCTCATGTGCTTTGGAATTATCGTGATGGCGTTTGTTTTTCCCGCTCAAGATGTTTGTATTATTATAAATAGAGGCGAGAACTCTCCATTTGAGGTTGTTGTGTTTTCTACATATTATTCAAAAGACTCTAGGCTTCTCTTTCCTCATTCGTCAGATTCTTATGGTTCCATATTTCTTCTTTCAAAGTTCTTGCCGTTGTTACTCCATCTATCCTAGCTCATATTACCTACATAACCGAAAAACATGGCTAGCTCACCTTCTACTTCCGATAGAGTCACCGGTACCGTTGCATCAGAAACGGATGTGCCCTCCCATGAAGAAGGGATGTCCATTGTGAAAGATGAGAATTTTCCCACCGTGGATGAGATCATTCTACGCTCGGGGAATGCCAGGATTGATTTCAAGCATTTACATGATGCCGATCCTGAGCCCATTGTTTCTGTAATGGACGTTGCGGCACTTAATGCGCTTAAGGCCAAGTGAAGGATTCTTGATCATGTTGAACTCGTTCCCGCGGATAATGACGTCGTGCAGGTACATCCCCCGGGGTACTGCGCATTTTATGCGTACCCATTTGTCATTGGTTACACACTTCCCCTTCCTTACCTGGCGGAAGACTTTTGTCGTTATTATGGGGTGTGCCCGGCTCAGCTCTCCCCATATATACACAGACGTTTCCTCATGCTCACAAAGTACACGGGACTGGCTAGTCGGGGGATTTCTCTTAGCCACTTGCTTTACCTCTTCGTACCCATTTTTTACAGGGGTACTATGATACATCTTCATCACCACCGGACCAAGGGATTGGTGGTGAAGATGGACGACAAGACCAATTGCCGCTTTTGAGAGAGCTTTTTCTTTGTGAGGACGGAGCATGTGGTGTAGAATCCTAATGGATTTCCTGAGGAGTGGAATTTGCGCCCATATATATATATATATATATATATATATATATATATATATATATAGAAAGAGACTTTTCATTGTCCCCTTCCAGTGAACTGATTGTTCTTTTTCCTTCTATTTCACAACCGAGAAGGCACCTCCCCCGCTAGTCGTTAATATTTGTGAGTGGATGAGCCAGGTTTTTCCCTATACGATGGGGATTCATGAATAGTCACCGTTCCATGAGAGATTCGGGTATAGACCTTCAGTTGGTGAGCCATATCGTATTGCTTTTAGTTGCTTTGCCCTTTGCTCTGTGTTTTTCTCTTTGGTTCAAGCTTGCTTCTTTTGTAGGTCGACGGGGCACGAGGAGGGCGAGACTCCTGTGCCTGATTTCCGTTAGTCAAGTCTCTCGACCGGACCTACACCTATTGCGGCTGCATGTGAGAGCATTCAAACGACCGCTACTTTACAGACTACGGACCCTCCCATGCTCGACCATCGTGAGGATGCTCATCAGGCTGAGGCTCCACTCTCGTGGTTCATTTGGTGGATGAGTTATCTCAGGATGACGACGAAAAGACTCCATTAAAGAGGCGAAGAATAAGGGTTGATAGAGTACCCAGGATCGGGGGGCCTTCGAGGAGCAAACTCGTGTTGGTAGTGCCTGAGTCTACTAGTGATGCTAATTTAGATGAGGAGACCGTATCCCCCTCGAGCGTTGAGGTGGTACCCGTTTCTAGCGTGGAAGAATCTACCATAGTAGAGGGGCAAAACTCGAAGGTCGCTGCAATTATTCTGCGTGGTCCATCGACTTCGTAATAGGCCCATCCTCCCCTTCAGCCAACGAGAGGGAAAAGGGCGTATTCATAGATGACTACGAATCCGGTTCGGATATTGACCCCAAGGACATAAGCATGTTTGAGGTGGGATTCACTCGGGTAGAGGCAGGACAGATGAATCCTCCCGAGTGATCGAGATTTCCCCGAGTGTGACTTGTTGGAGGACACGGTGAACCCGATGCCTCAATTTGTCCTTCTTTGTTCTGCTACTAAAAACAGGTCCCTTCAGGAGATCAGTGATGCCGACCTATCACGGGGCGTAGCCAAAATGGCTTTGAGGGTGAGTTTGTTGCTTTTTTCGTTTTACGTCTCCTACTCTTATTAATTTTTTCTTTCTGTTCTCTTTTCTTTATTCAGACCTTTATTTTGGAGATGGAGAGTATCCACCGCGAGGAGAGGCGGGATGCCATTTTTCAGAAAATGGTTTCAAAATAACACCGATTCTATGACAAGTGTTGTGAGATGCATGCGCGACTCAGGGCGGGCGACAATCCTCAGTCCCTTCGAGAGGAGTTGGAATGGAAGGACGAGGACCTGATATGGTCCATGAGCAGATGCAACAAACTCGAGGGGCTTCTTAGGGCTAAGGAAGAAAAGCTTGAGGTGGGCAAGGGTATTGCAGCTGAGTGTGTTGACCTTCAGGCAAAGGTAGTGGCCCTACGGGCGGAGCTTGAGCAGAGTGACATTAGGGTCGCCAGTTTAAGTGTTGAATTGGCAGAGAAGGTGACTGAATTAGAAGGGAAGGAGACCAAGTTGGAGAGGGTAGAAGGAGCTGGAGTAGCGGCCTTGGCGAAGGCTGCGGAGCTGGAAGGTACTATCCGCATTCTTAGGTCCGAACGTGTCACTGAGATGGAGATGGCCGTTCTGAGGGAGGCGCGTCTTGATAAGAAGATTGGCGAGCTTGAGAGGGACGCATCGATCTTGGGGGATCAAGTTACTACTCTTGAGGCGGAGAAGGCGCAATTGTTGGCTTCGACTCCTTCTGCGCCTGCCTCTGTTGACGTTCCTCGCCCTTTCTACGAGATATGGGTTCACGTTGAGGCTCGGCCGGATATATATAAAGGCTTGTTGGCAACAAGGAATGTATTTGAGGTCATTTTCGTAGAGGCGCGAGCTAAATCGCGTGAGGCCCGACTTGCTTGTGGTTATGATCCCGCGTTACCGGAGGCCGGTAGAGTTGATGAGGTCGAGGATGGGCTTTCCTTTGATGATGAACATTCTGATAGGAAGGATGATGGTGGAGGTGAAGCTGCTGAACCAAGCGGAGATGGAAATGATGGCGTGGATGAGGATAATGCTGAACGAAGCTCTTGTATTTAATTTTTTCTCATGTACTTATTTTTTTTTACTTAGTTGGTTGGGTGGGGGCCCCTTCTTAGTCCTTTGTAAGGCGCTATTTTTTTTAAAAATAAAATAGTTGATTTGTCCTTGATTGTATGCCTTTGGCCGTCCCTTCTTTTTTTCTTTTCGAATTTCTTGGATTTTCTCGTAATAAGTCACTGACTTTTGGTAGTTAACTCGAGTAAGGTCATATTTGACCTGCTAATTCGATCGAGGTCGAATTTTATCTTGTTAATTCGAGAGAGGTCAGATTTGATCTGTTAATTTGAGCGAGGTCGAATGTAGACTTAGAAAATAATTCAAGTGAGACTGAATGTATATTTCCTTTGCGTTGGCGTGGTTGTGTACATTTGGCATCGTGTAGGAGTGTCATACTGCTTTGTTTATTCATTAGAGAATATTACATGTTTTTGTTCAATCCGTGTGTACATTCGAGGAGTCCCAGTATGTCTAGTCCCTTTATCGCTCGGCCTAGAGAAGTAGTCGATAGGCGGGGCAATGAATGTCTTGCTCAAGCATCGGGACGTCTTAATGTACAGACGATATCAAATTTAGCTAGTTGTACCGTTGCATAGTTGCTTTGGCGAACGCATAGGTGAGTTTTATGCATTTGTGTTCTATCTGCATGCTGGAGAGATTCGTATGTTTTCCGGGCCGGTGACTAGGTCCCAGTCTACACAGGTCTTTCCCTTTATGGCATTAAGCACCAACCTGTTGGAGAGATTAGTATATTTTCCGGGCTGATGACCCAGTCCCAGTCTATACATGTATTTCCCTTTATGGTGTTAAGCATCAACTCGTTGGGGGGGGACTTTACTCGACCGTTGCCTGCAAGATGGTATGGTACAGAATATTTTTCTGGTGCGTTGTTTTGATGGCGTTTGTTCCTTATTCGTGCATCAAGGAGAATGTTCCTGTTCCTATCCCTATCCAAAAGAAAAATAACAAGTTAAACCCAAATGAAATCGTTTGTTACCTTTGCCTGATTGGTTGGCGCAGGGAGAGGGTCGAGGGTCGCTATAGAATGACTCGTTTCGCCCCGTACTCGAATGTTGGCTTTAGATTTGATCTCAACCTCGTGCTTAGATTCACCGTTAGTCAAGTCTGGGCACCTTATGGGCTGATAACTTACTTTGCCCGTTGGGATCTCGAGTTCGAGTCTCTGTCCGATCGAGTCCTAGGTGCACAAGAATAAGGGAAACATAAGTTATACTCAATATATACAGGCATGACAAACTTGTTATTTCAAAGAATTACACAATAGGCGATCGTCCCTTCCCAAGAGAAGGGGCAGTGTGCATAAAGTATAGATTAGTATCTAACGTAAACATAACCAGTAGGATTGTGGACGTGCTCAGTGCGTAGTGTCCATGATCCTACTTTGACAACTCGTACTCACGACGTACCAAACCTATCACTATAGCAAGACGTGACTTTCGTATAGATATCAAACATAATTTCGATTTCATGCAAAGATCTGACCTAGGTTGGTTCGGCTATTTCAAAAGCTTGCCTACAAATTTCTCAAGTTGGTGTTTGTAATGAGAGGGGGAGGCTACGACAAAAAGGAAATGGAACTCTGACTGGCATTAAATCTAGAGGAAACTAAAATTTTGACTAGAAAATTCCCCACACACGATGCCAAATTGTTTGACTAAAAAGTGTTAGGCCCTTTTGTCACGATCCGGATTTCCCACCCTCGGGAGTCGTGATGGTGCCTACTAATGAGATCTAGGCAAGTCGATCCTTAACTGCTTACTTTATTAACAATTACTTCTTTTAACAATTATTAGCGATAGCATGAGAATAATGGAATTGAATAAATATGCGGAAGACTTAAATTTAAAGAAAACTGAACAATAATGCGAGAATCAACATATTCCTCTACCCAAGAACCAGTGTCACATTACTCACGAACTTCTAAGAGTGATAAATACAACCGTTTGAAAGAAAATATAAACTGTTTGCCTCGAATATATGAGATAACAGATGGAAATAAAAGATAGAGGAGACGCCGGGCCTGCGAACGCCTGCAAGGCTACCTCAGTGTCTCACTGGACTGAAGGCTGGCTCCCACGCTACTGTTGCTGTCCAAGACCAGGATCTGTGCAAAAGAGCACAGAGTGTAGTATCAGCACAACCGACCCCATGTGCTGGTAAGTGTCTGGCCTAACCCCGGCGAGGTAGTGACGAGGCTAGGACCAGACTCCAGATAAACCTGTGCAGTTATATAATATATGGTGGAAAGTAAACAAGTAATAAGCAGTAAAGCTGAGGAAGGGGAACATGCTTCGGGGAAGACAAATCAACCTAGCAACACTAACTAGATATAAGAAAGAACAATACAGTATCTATAATAATGCAATAACACTACTGTTGCGGCGCGCAACCCGATCCAATATAATAACTGTTGCGACATGCAACCCGATCCGATATAATAACTGTTGCGGCGTGCAATCCGATCCAATATAATAACTGTTGCGGCTTGCAACCCGATCCAATATAATAACTGTTACGGCGTGCAACCCGATGCAATATAATAACTTGTGGTAGGTGTACCACCCGCTCCCATTTCATCACATCTTGTAGTAGGCGTACCACCCGCTCCCATTACATTACATCTTGTGGTAGGCGTATCACCCGCTCCCATTTTACTTCATCACACAATCATAAGAGATCCCGGTAAGGGAACATAAGAAATATAAAAACTTCCCGGCAAGGGAACATAAGAAATATAATAACTTTCCGTCAAGGGAGAATCAGCTATAACCAATCTCACTTTGCTAGTACTCAGTTCAATTGATGGAAATACTTAATCATAGAGGATCATTAATTAAAGTATACAAGGTGTCATTTAAAAACACAACAACTTTCAAATTTAAGACCCACGGTCATGCTTGACACCAACGTATAGATACTCGTCACCTTGCCTATACGTCGTACTCAACATGAAGCAAGTAGCAAATATGACTCAACTCCTAATCCCTCAAGCTAGGGTTAAACCAAACACTTACCTCGATGCCTTGAACACCACTCAAGTCTCAATTATAGCTTTACCTCTTGATTCCACCACCAATCCGCTCGAATCTAGTCATAAGTTACTTAATCACATTAATAATTACTAAATATATCAATCCCAACGCATGAAAATAAATTTTACAAGGTTTTTCCCAAAAGGTCAAAAATACCCCCGAACCCACGTGGTCGAAGCTCGAGGTTCGGACCAAAACCCGGTTACTCATTCTCCCACGAATCCAAATATATGATTTGTTTTGAAATCGGACCCCAAATTGAGGTCCAACTTCTCAATTTGTAGAAAACCTAGGTACTACCCAAAACACCCAATTTTCCCATGAAAATCTTTGATTTGAAGTTGAAATCATGTTAAAAGATGTCAAGGAATAAAGAAATTAAATTAGAAATCACTTACCAATCGTTTGGAGAAGAAAAGTTGTTTGGAAAATCGCCTCTTAGGTTTTGGGTTTTTGAAAAGTGGAAAAATGACTGAAAATCCCGGGTTTATATACTTTTGCTGGGGGCTGGCGTAGACCGCGCAGAAATGTACTGCGGCCGTGCCGAGGGAGGGAAGAAGTGGGCTCTCTCTGAACCCACCCAGCGCGGACCGCACTGATTTGGTGCGCGGCCGACCCCTCTGCACCCCACCACGCGGACAACACAGAAAAGCACCGCGGCCGCATGGCTGCCAACGCGGACCACGCGGAAATGGCCGCGGCCGCAGCCGCAATGGGGCCTGCAACACTTGAACCTGCATATTTTTAAGTCTAAGACCTCCCGAGCCCCACTCAAAACTCACCCGAGCCCTCGGGGCTCCAAACCAAACATACATATGATCTCGAAAACACCTTACGGACTTACTTGTGCGATCAAATCGCCAAAAATAACATCATATACATAGGATCAAGCCTCAAAACACATGATTTTCTTTCAACTTTCATAAAACTCAAATTCCCCATTTTTAGTCCAAAACACGTCATATGACGTCCGTTTTTAGCCAAACTTTACAGATAGTGCTTAAAACATATTTAAGACTCGTACCGGGCGTCGGAACCAAAATACGAGCCCGATACCACAGTTTTCTGATCAATTTTCTTCTTCATTTTCCTTAATTAATTTCAGAAAACAATTTCACACAAAAATTCATTTCTCGGGCTTGGGACCTCGGAATTTGATTCCGGGCACACGCCCAAGTCCCATATTTTTCTACGGACCCTCCGGGACCGTCGAATCACATGTCCGGGTCTATTTACCCAAAATGTTGACCGAAGTCAACTTTAACAATATTAATATCCAAATTCATCAAATTTTTTTTGCATAATTTGCATATTTCAACATAAAAGCTTTCCGGCTACGCGCCCAGATTGCGCACGAAAATCGAGGCAACTAAAAGCAAGGCTTTCAAAGCCTAGGAAGCATGGAAAAGGAAGGAATCCGGTGATGACCCCTTTGGGTCGTCACATCCTCCACCTACAAAACAACCGTTCGTCCTCGAACGGACAAAAGAAAGAAGTACCTGAGTCATAAAATAGATGAGGATAATGGCTCCGTATATCAGACTCGGACTCCCAGGTCGATGCCTCAGGAGGCTGACCTCTCCACTGAACACGTACTGAAGGAAAACTCTTCGACCTCAACCGTTAAACCTGCCGGTCTAAAATAGCCACCGGCTCCTCCTCATAAGATAGATCCTTGTCCAATCGGACAGTGCTGAAATCTAACACGTGGGCTGGATCATCGTGATGCCTCCGAAGCATGGATACATGAAAAACTGAATGCACGGCTGACAAGCTAGGCGGCAAAGCAAGTCTATAGGCCACCTCTCCCACATGCTCAAGAATCTCAAATGGGCCAATGAACCTATGGCTAAGCTTTCCCTTCTTCTCGAATTGGATCACGCCCTTCATAGGCGACACATGGAGCAACACTCGCTCACCAACCATGAAAGCAATATCTCGGACCTTGCGGTCTGCATAACTCTTCTTCCTAGACTGAGCTGTCTGAAGTCTATCCTGAATGATCTTGACCTTATCCAAGGCCTCCTGAACTAGGTCTGTACCCAATAACTGAGCCTCTCCTGGCTCAAACCATCCGACTGGGGACCGACACCGCCTACCATACAACGCCTCATACGGAGCCATCTGAATGCTGGACTGGTAGCTGTTGTTGTAGGAAAACACTACTAAAGGCAAGAACTGGTCCCACGAGCCTCCGAAATCAATGACGCAGGCTCAGAGCATATCCTCTAATATCTGAATAGTCCTCTCGGACTGACCATCCATCTGGGGATGAAATGCTGTACTCAACTGAACCTGGGTGCCCAACTCTTGCTGAACCGCTCTCCAGAAATGCGAGGTAAACTGCGGACCCCGGTCCGAAATGATAGATATAGGCACCCCATGAAGGCGAACGATCTCCCTGATATAAATCTCAGCTAATCTCTCGGATGAATAGGTGGTGGCAACCAGAACAAAATGCGCTGAGGTCAGCCTATCCACAGTAACCCAAACCGCATCAAACTTCTTCCGAGTCATTGGAAGTCCAGTAACAAAATCCATAGTAATCCTCTCCCACTTCCACTCGGGAAGCTCAATCCTCTGAAATAAACTACCGGGCCTCTAATGCTCGTACTTAACTTGCTGACAGTTCAAACAACTAGCCACATATGCAACAATGTCTTTCTTTATTCTGCACCACCAATAGCGTTGCCTCAAATCCTGATACATCTTCGCGGAGCCCGGATGAATAGAATACCGAGAACTATGGGACTCCGCTAAAATCAACTCCCGAATACCGTCAACATTGGGCATACAAACTCGCCCCTGCAGTCTCAATACTCTATCATCTCCCAAGGTCACTTTTTTGGCACCTCCATGCTGCACCGTGTCTCTTAGGACACACAAATGGGGATCATCGTACTGCCGCTCACGGATACGCTCCCATAACGACGATCGAGAGATCGTGCAAGCTAACACCCTTCTAGGCTCAGAAAT
Organism: Nicotiana sylvestris; assembly: GCF_000393655.2. Lineage (NCBI taxonomy): Eukaryota > Viridiplantae > Streptophyta > Magnoliopsida > Solanales > Solanaceae > Nicotiana > Nicotiana sylvestris. Next base: position 113,876,075 of record NC_091057.1, read on the forward strand.
GTCCAACCTCACTAATCGATTGGCTAAGGCCTGAACGTCCAAAGCAAGCGGTCTCTGGGTGACCGGAATATAAGCAAGACTACCCATGCTGGCGGACTTCCTACTCAATGCATCGGCCACCACGTTGGCCTTTCCGGGGTGGTATAAAATAGAAACATCATAGTCTTTCAACAACTCCAACCACCTCCTCTGCCTGAAATTCAACTCCTTCTGCTTGAACAAGTACTGAAGGCTCTTGTGATCCGTGTACACCTCATATGTCACACCATATAAATAATGCCTCTAAATCTTCAAAGCATGAACGATGGCTACCAACTCTAGATCATGGACTGGATAATTCTTCTCGTGGATCTTCAATTGTCTCGAAGCATATGCTATGACTCTGCCATCCTGCATCAATACTACACCAAGCCCAATACGGGAAGCATCACAATAAACGGTATAAGGCCTTGATCCTGTGGGCAAAACCAATACCGGTGCCGTAGTCAGAGCTGTCTTGAGCTTTTGGAAGCTCGTCTCGCACTCATCTAACCACCTGAACTGGGCACCCTTCTGGGTCAATCTGGTCATCGGGGCTACAATAGATGAAAACCCCTCCATGAACCGGCGGTAGTAACCTGCTAACCCCAAGAAACTCCAGATCTCTATGGTTGATGCTGGTCGAGGCCAGTTCTTAACTGCCTCAATCTTCTTCGGGTCCACCTGAATACCCTTTGCTGAAACAACGTGACCCAGGAATTCAACAGAACTCAACTAGAACTCGCACTTCGAAAACTTGGCGTATAACTGACTATCCTTCAGAGTCTGAAGAACCACTCTGAGGTGCTGCTCATACTCCTCCTGACTGCGGGAGTATATCGGAATATCATCAATGAAAATAATCACGAACAAATCCAAATAGGGCCTGAACACTCGGTTCATCAATTCCATAAATGTTGCTGGGGCATTGGTCAACCCAAATGACATGAGCAAAAACTCATAATGCCCATACCGAGTGCGAAATGCTATCTTAGGGACATCAGACGCCCTAATCCTCAGCTGATGATAACCAGATCTCAAATCTATCTTCGAGAACAACCTCGCACCCTGAAGCTGGTCGAATAAATCATCAATCCTCGGCAGCGGATACTTGTTCTTTATCGTCACCTTGTTCAACTGTCGGTAATCAATACACATCCTGATTGACCCATCCTTTTTCTTCACAAATAACACGGCGCACCCCAAGCCGACACACTGGGTCTAATGAAACCCTTATCAAGAAAATCATGAAGCTGCTCCTTTAACTCTTTCAATTATGGGGGGGCCATGCGATACGGCGGAATGGAAATAGGTTGAGTGCCTGGAGCCAGATCAATACAGAAATCAATGTCCCTGTCGGGCAGCATACCCGGCAGGTCTGAAGGGAAAACCTCGGGGAACTCCCGAACAATAGGAATAGAATCAATGGAAGGAACTTCCACGCTGGAGTCGCGAACATACGCCAGATATGCTAGACACCCCTTCTCGACCATGCGACAAGCCTTAACATATGAAATAACACTGCGGGTGGCATGACCTGGGGTCCCTCTCCACTCAATTCGGGGCAAGTCTGGCAAAGCCAAGGTCACGGTCTTGGCATGACAATCCAAAATAGCATAGTGCTGGGACAACCAATCCATCCCCAATATAACATCGAAGTCCACCATATCTAAGAGCAATAAGTCAACACGGGTCTCAAGACTCTCAAATACTACTACACAGGAACGATGCACTCGGTCGACCACTATAGAATCACCCACCGGTGTAGATACATATACAGGAACACCCAAGGCATCGCTAGGCATAACCAAGTAGGGTGCAAAATAGGATGACACATATGAATACGTAGATCCAGGGTCAAATAGAACTGAAGCACCTCTATCACAGACCAGAATAGTACCTGTGATGACAGCATCGGAAGACTCAGCCTCTGGCCTAGCTGGAAAAGCATAACACCGGGGCTGGACCCCACCTCCCTGAGCTATGTCTCTGGGACGGTCGACTACTGGCTGACCCCTACCTCTGGTGGTCTGAGCTCTACCTCTATGCTCCCTACCTCCACCTCTATGGCCTCTACCCCCGCCTCTAGCTGGCTGGGCAGCCTGCGGAGCCTCTGGTGTATGGATCATAGCTCGAGGACCCTACTGTTGTGGCTGTGTACCCCTCAATCTCAGGCAAGCTCTCCTGATGTGACCATACTCACCACACTTGTAGCACCCACCTGACTGCTGCAGCCGAGAGGGCTGAGACTGAACCTGTCGACCTGAATAACCTCCTCGAAAGCTCTGAAGCGGTGGTGCACTAATAGGCTGCTGATCAGAATAGTGCTGCTAAGAACCACTACCTCCCGAAGTACTATGTGAGACCTGGAGTGCTGACTGAAAGGGCCTAGGGGGATGGCCTCTACCATATGAATCCCTACCTCCAGAAGAGGTACCACTAAACCTACCAGAATGACGAGGCCTCTTATCCGACCCATGACCACCTCCCTGTGACAGAACCATCTCAACTCTGCAGGCCACATTGGCCGCCTCCTGAAATGTGATCTCGCTCTCGGCCTCCTTGTCCATCTGAAGGCGAATCGGCTGAATAAGACCATCAATAAACCTTCTCACCCTCTCTCTCTCTCGGTGGGAAGTATGATGAGAGCATGGCGAGCTAGATCGATGAACCTGGTCTCATACTGGGTAATAGTCATGGAACCCCGCTGGAGGCGCACAAACTGCCTCTTATAGGCCTCTCTCTGAGTAATGGGGAGAAACTTCTCCAAAAACAATATCGTAAACTGCCCCCAAGTCAAAGATGGTGATCTGGCTGGTCTCGCTAAACAATAATCCCTCCACCAAGTCTTGGCGGATCCAGACAAGCGAAATGTAGCAAAATCAACCCCATTGGTCTCAACAATACCCATGTTCCTGAGAACCTCGTGGCAGCTGTCTAGATAATTCTGGGGATCCTCAGTAGATGCTCCGCTAAAAGTAGAAGTGAAGAGCTTGGTGAATCTGTCCAGTCTCCACAGAGCATCGGCAGATATAGCCGCTCTATCGCCGGTCTGAGCTATGACACCCGGCTGAACTACTCCAAGTGTCTGGGGAGTTACCTGCTCCGGAGTACATGTAGCATGAGTCTGAGCCCCTCCTCCAGCCTAAACAAAGTGGCTGGTGCTACTGGAAGCAAACCCGCTCGGGTGACACTCTCCATAAGGCCTACCAATCGGACCAGAGCGTCCTGAAGAACTAGAGTGGCAATGAACCACCCGGGAACCTGAGCTGGGCCCACCGGAACAGCTGGGGCCGGAACCTCCTCCTCAAAATCAACCTGAGGCTCCGTCGCTGGTGCTGCTGTTCGGAGCTGAGCTCTGCCTCTACCTCGGCCTCGGCCTCGCCCTCTGCCCCTAGTGGAAACTGCTGCCGGGGGCTCGGGCTACTGAGCGGTAGATGAGGAAGTGCATGTTCTTGCCATCTACGAAATAACGGAGTAGAAATTCAATCAGTATTGGGGAAACAGAACCGTACGACAAGAAAAAACAAGGTGAAATTTTTCCTAACTCTGTAGCCTCTGGGAGATAAATACAGACGTCTCCGTACCGATCCCTCAGACTCTACTGAGTTTGTCTGTGAGTTCTGAGACCTATGTAACCTAGAGCTCTGATACCAACTTGTCACGACCCGGATTTCCCACCCTCGGGAGTCGTGATGGCGCCTACTAATAAGAGCTAGGCAAGCCGATCCTTAACTGCTTACTTTATTAACAATTACTTCTTTTAACAATTATCAGCGATAGCATGAGAATAACAGAATTGAATAAATATGCGGAAGACTTAAATTTAAAGAAAACTGAACAATAATGCGAGAATCAACATATTCCTCTACCCAAGAACCGGTGTCACATTACTCACGAACTTCTAAGAGTGCTAAATACAACTGTTTGAAAGAAAATATAAACTGTTTGCCTCGAATATATGAGATAACAGATGGAAATAAAAGATAGAGGAGACGCCGGGCCTGCGAACGCCTGCAAGGCTACCTCAGTGTCTCACTGGACTGAAGGCTGGCTCCCGCGCTACTACTGCTGTCCAAGACCGGGGTATCTGCACATAAGTGCAGAGTGTAGCATCAGCACAACCGACCCCATGTGCTGGTAAGTGTCTGGCCTAACCCCGGCGAGGTAGTGACGAGGCTAGGACCAGACTCCAGATAAACCTGTGCAGTTATATAATATATGGCGAAAAGTAAACAAGTAATAAGCAGTAAAGCTGAGGAAGGGGAACATGCTTCGGGGAAGACAAATCAACCTAGCAGCACTAAATAGATATAAGAAAGAACAATACAGTATCTATAATAATGCAATAACACTACTGTTGCGGCGCGCAACCCGATCCCTTTTCATTTAACACTGTTGCGGTGTGCAACCCGGTCCAATATAATAACTGTTGCGGCATGCAACCCGATTCGATATAATAACTGTTGCGACGTACAACCCGATCCAATATAATAACTATTGCAGCGTGCAACCCGATCCAATATAATAACTCTTGCGGCGTGCAACCCGATCCAATATAATAACTTGTGGTAGGCGTACCACCCGCTCCCATTTCATTACATCTTGTGGTAGGCGTACCACCTGCTTCCATTACATAATATCTTGTGGTAGGCATACCACCCGCTCCCATTTCATTATATTGTGGTAGGCGTACCACCCGCTCCCATTTTAGTTCATCACATAATCACAAGAGATCCCGGCAAGGGAACATAAGAAATATAAAAACTTCCCGGCAAGGGAACATAAGAAATATAATAACTTTCCGTCAAGGGAGAATCAGCTATAACCAATCTCACTTTGCTAGTACTCAGTTCAATTGATGGAAATACTTAATCATAGAGGATCATTAATTAAAGTATACAAGGTGTCATTTAAAAACACAACAACTTTCAAATTTAAGACCCACGGTCATGCTTGACACCAACGTATAGATACTCGTCACCTTGCCTATACGTCGTACTCAACAAGAAGCAAGTAGCAAATATGACTCAACTCCTAATCCCTCAAGGTAGGGTTAGACCGAACACTTACCTCGATGCCTTGAACACTACTCAAGTCTCAATTATAGCTTTACCTTTTGATTCCACCACCAATCCACTCGAATCTAGTCATAAGTTACTTAATCACATTAATAATTACTAAATGAATCAATCCCAACTCATGAAAATAAATTTTACAAGATTTTTCCCAAAAGGTCAAAAATACCCCCGGACCCACGTGGTCGAAACTCGAAGTTCGGACCAAAACCCGGTTACCTATTCTCCCACGAATCCAAATATATGATTTGTTTTGAAATCGGACCCCAAATTGAGGTCCAACTTCTCAATTTGTAGAAAATCTAGGTACTACCCAAAACAGCCAATTTCCCCATTAAAATCTTTGATTTAAAGTTGAAATCATGTTAAAAGATGTCTAGGAACAAAGAAATTAAGTTAGAAATCACTTACCAATCGTTTTGGAGAAGAAAAGTTGTTTGGAAAATCGCCTCTTAGGTTTTGGGTTTTTGAAAAGTGGAAAAATGACTGAAAATCCCGGGTTTATATACTTTTGCTGGGGGCTGGCGTAGACCGCACAGAAATGTACCGCGGCCGCGCTGAGGGAGGGAAGAAGTGGGCTCTCTCTGAACCCACCCAGCGCGGACCACACTGATTTGGTGCGCGGCCGCGCTGGTTGACCTGACTATCGACCCCTCTGAACCCCACCACGCAGATCGCACAGAAAAGCACCGTGGCCGCGTGGCTGCCAGCGCGGACCGCGCGGAAATGGCCGCGGCCGCACTGGGGCCTGCAACACCTGAACCTGCATTTTTTTAAGTCTAAGACCTCCCAAGCCCCATTCAAAACTCACCCGAGCCCTCAGGGCTCCAAACCAAACATACATATGATCTTGAAAACACCTTACGGACTTACTTGTGCGATAAAATCGCCAAAAATAACATCATATACATAGGATCAAGCCTCAAAACACATGATTTTCTTTCAACTTTCATAAAACTCAAATTTCCCATTTTAAGTCCGAAACACGTCATATGACGTTTGTTTTTAGCCAAACTTTACAGATATTGCTTAAAACATCTTTAAGACTCGTATCGGGCGTCGGAACCAAAATACGAGCCCGATACCACAGTTTTCTGATCAATTTTCTTCTTCATTTTCCTTAATTAATTTCAGAAAACAATTTCACACAAAAATTCATTTCTCGGGCTTGGGACCTCGGAATTTGATTCCGGGCATATGCCCAAGTCCCATATTTTTCTACGGTCATCACAGGTCCAGGTCTGTTTACCCAAAATGTTGACCGAAGTCAACTTTAACAATATTAATATCAAAATTCATCAAATTCTTTTCACATAATTCGCATATTTCAACATAAAAGCTTTCCGTCTATGCGTCCGGACTGCGCACGCAAATCGAGGCAACTAAAAGCAAGGCTTTCAAAGCCTAGGAAGCATGGAAAAGGAAGGAATCCGGTGATGACCCCTTTGGGTCGTCACGCTTTTGGTTTAACCAATTTAATAAAAAGATTTGGGGCAAATTTTAGCCAGAGATAATTAACTCTAGATCTGAAATAAATGATAGGAATGAACAAGCACAACTAAACATAAAGTTTGATTACAACAACGATTGACTCTCACAATGTAAGAAATAGATAATTGCTTCAATAATATCAAATGATAATGAAGAACACATAAAGGAAAAGAATCACTATGCTCAAACAAGACCGCCCTCCGTCCATTTGATAAAACAGAATTATTAGATGCATATCGAGATTCTAAGCTCTCGTCTCTTTTCTCTGTCAGGAGCCTGAGGTTCGGAAGCATCTTTATCATTTTTAGGGATGTGTATGTTGTTGTATGTGTATGTGCCCCCCCCCCCCTTATGTCATACTTTCTCATGATATTTATACCAAACACTACTAGAATTCCGGAAAAAAGCGACCAAACTTTAGCGACCAAAGTTGGTCTGTCAAGAAAAGCGACCAAAGTTGGTCGCTAAATTGGCGAAAATAATAAAATAATTATTTGATATACATTAGCGACCAAGGTTGGTCGCTAATTTCGTCAAAATATTGACCGGACTGGTCAGACTTGCTTGGTCAAAGGTATACTGAGATTAGCGACCAATGTTGGTCGCTACAGGGGGACCCACTTATAAAATTATAATATTATTTAGAAAAAATTATAAAATATAAATAAATATAATTTAAAATTAGGGACCAAAGTTGGTCGCTAATTAAGGGGTAAGCAGATGGCGACCAACTTTGGTCGCTAAAATGTGTCCCAATTATAAAATTTTAATAATTATATTTTTATTTATAAAAATTATAAAATATAAAAAAAATATAATTCAAATTTAGCAACCAAAGTTGGTCGCTTAAAAAAATAGAGACAAACTTTGGTCGCTAATCTGGGACCCGGTTCTAATGTTTAACAATTATATTATTATTTTAAATATTATATAAAATATAAATAAATCTGATTTAAATTTAGCGACCAACTTTGGTCGCTAATTTAAATTTATGTATATTTAGCGACCAAAGTTGGTCTCTTTTCAGGTCAACAATGGTCAAAATTAAAAATTCCTTTTATATTTACTATCTAAATAATATAAATGTAACCCGTTAACTCTTTTGTAATACAAAGGATGAATAGACTAAAATATAATCTAACATGCTATATATGCAGTTAAGCAGTACTACGAAGCGTGCGTGTGTGTCTATATATATATATTTATAAGAATATGAAGCGCTCAGAACACAGGGACGGATTCTTTTAGGTATTGATACACTCGACTTATAACCTACTCATATGCATGTATATATATTAACAATAAATTAAAACGTCTCGACTTATATATATATATATATATATACTATGCACTATACTATATATATAGTATAGTTTATTATACATCAAGGTATATTCGATATATATAGTATAATATAGTTTATAGTATATACGCTCTCTCTCTCTCTCTCTCTCTATATATATATATATATATATATATATATATATATAAGAACATGAAGCGCTCGGAACATAGGGACAGGTTCTTTTAGGGATTGATATACTTGTAAATTAATTTATCGACTTATAACCCATTCATATGCATATATATATATATATATGTATATATATATATATCGATATAATATTAGCTAATGCACTAATACTTAGTGCATAGTATAGTATAGTATATATATACTAAGTGTATTATATATACTAAATGTATAGTATAGTGTATTATATATCAAGGTATATTCGTTATATATAGTATAATATAGTATATAGTATATATATATATATATATATATATAGTATAATATAGTATATAGTATATAAGAACATGAAGCGCTTATATACTATATACTATATTATACTATATATATCGAATATACCTTGATATATAATACACTTAGTATATATACTATACTATACTATACTATGCACTAAGTATTAGTGCATTAGCTAATATTATATCGAATATAGCTTTATATATATATATATATATATATATATATATATATATATATATATATATATAGTTTATAATTGAATTAAAATTCTAAATTTATACCACATATGTACATAATTTTAAATTGATTTAAAAGTAATTTAATTTTTTTTAGAAATAGCGACCAACGGTCAAACGGTCAAAAATTAGCGACCAACTTTGGTCGCTATTTTGGTCAAAAAGTCAAAGCTTATTTAGCTACCAAATTAGCAACCAAAGTTGGTCGCTATTTTTAATTCCAGTGTCAAAACCGGTTTTCCCCTCCCATTCTTTCAAAAAATCTCCCCAAAATCTCGCTTTTCTCTCTTACACTCAAACCCCCCCGACTCCCAGCAGCAGCGACGCCACCCACGCCACCGACGACCACCGACGACAGCAGCTCCACCGCCGGCGACCTCCATTCCCAAGGTAGGTTTCTCTCTCCTTTATTTATTTTTTTCGAAATACACTGATTTTGTTTAATTTCTCCATGTTAGGGTTCAAATTTATATATTATTTGTTCAACCATGTTAGGGTTCAAAGTTAATTTCTCCATGTTAGGGTTCAAAGTTAGCTCAATCATGTTAGGGTTCAAAGTTATATATTATTTACAATTTTTAGGGTTCTTATTAATACATTTAGTCCAAAATATTTAGTTGTACGTACTAATTTGGGGAAGAAATTGTTTGAAGAGAAGAAACCCTAAAAGTTGCATCTTTAGGATTGTGTATTGGAATTTTAGTTTATAAATTGAAATTTTAGGATATGACTTGAACTTTTGTGGATATGAGTTGAACCTGTAGGATATAAATTAAAATTTTGGTTTATGTATTGGAATTTTAGTTTATAAATTGAAATTTTAGGATATGACTTGAACTTTTGTAGATATGAATTGAATCTTTAGGATATGAATTGAAATTTTTGTTTATGTATTGGAATTTTACTTTATAAATTAGGAATTTTAGGATATGAATTGAACTTTTGTGGATATGAGTTGAACCTTTAGGATATGAATTGAAATTTTGGTTTATGTATTAGAATTTTAGTTTATAAATTGAAATTTTAGGATATGACTTGAACTTTTGTGGATATGAGTTGAACCTTTAGGATATGAATTGAAATTTTGGTTTATGTATTGGAATTTTAGTTTATAAATTGAAATTTTAGGATATGACTTGAACTTTTGTGGATATGAATTGAACCTTTAGGATATGAATTGAAATTTTGGTTTATGTATTGGAATTTTAGTTTATAAATTGAAATTTTAGGATATGACTTGAACTTTTGTGGATATGAGTTGAACCTTTAGGATATGAATTGAAATTTTGGTTTATGTATTGGAATTTTAGTTTATAAATTGAAATTTTAGGATATGACTTGAACTTTTGTGGATATGAGTTGAACCTTTAGGATATGAATTGAAATTTTGGTTTATGTATTGGAATTTTAGTTTATAAATTGAAATTTTAGGATTTGACTTGAACTTTTGTGGATATGAGTTGAACCTTTAGGATATGAATTGAAATTTTGGTTTATGTATTGGAATTTTAGTTTATAAATTGAAATTTTAGGATATGACTTGAACTTTTGTGGATATGAGTTGAACCTTTAGGATATGAATTAAAAGTTTGGTTTATTTATTGGAATTTCACGTTCATGCAGAGTTCAACATCCTTTTCTACCAAGAAAAACCTTTTGCCTTTAATTCTTTTTATTAGTATTTCCATACTTTTGTCACTCAAATCATTGTCTGAATCCGAAGAAATAAATTAAGCTTGTACGGATCAGACTTGGAAGAAAGTTGAGAATAAAATTTCCTTTCGTCTTTGTCATCATAGAGTCTTATGATCCCCGTTTTATAGGAACTGCCACGACCAACGGAAAACATTCCATCACCATCTACCTTGTCACTCTCAATTAAACTTCTTTTCCTCTTGGAAAATGAAGTAGAGAATTCCTCTATAACCTCTTTTATCTACTTAGGAAATGTTAAATTCCTACCTACACCATCACTATTTGAAACACATGCCATTGCCTTCTCATTATCATTGTCGCTAATGAGAACAACAATTGATCAAAGACACACCCTGTCAGGTACTGTATCCAAGTTATTCTCTGTATCCAAGTTCATCCTGAGTAATAGTACCACGAGGATAATCACCAAAGCCACCAGACAGCTTTATGATACTTATGAAGCAAGATGAGCTATTCAATGAAACTCGTATTGTAAAGAAGAAGAAATAGGCTGATTCAGAAAGGTGGGTCAAAGGTCGAGCCTCGACTATACATGTAAGTTTTTTACTTTTCATTAAGTATTTTGATTTACTTTTATATAAATTCTGAAATACTAATTCAATATAATTTTTCTTATAGGTTCGCTTCACAGCTGATGTGGGGGAATTCATACGCAGTCAGCCACCTAATGAGTCGGGCAAAGCAATCCAACTTTCGGACAAGGATGCTGAAAGAACACTCCTTGAGTACTTTATATACTTTGAACTAGACAATAGAACCAGTTTTGAATGGGCTTGTAATAAGCGTTAACATAGTTTTGTTAGCTTAATGTGTTAGTTATATTGAACTTTATACTTTGTTGCTTTTAATTGTTGTTGTTATTGTTGGCATAAAATGCCTGTTTAGGATTTTTGGTAAGCTGGCAGGTGGTGTAGCTGCCAAAACAGGCAGTTTCTGCCAAAAATATACAAAGAAAAGCGACCAACTTTGGTCTCTAGTTGGCCGCTTTTCACTTTAAAAAAAAAATTCTGGGCAATAGCGACCAACCTTGGTCGCTATTTAACCCAGATTTCTCAAAAAAGCGACCAACTTTGGTCGCTATTCCATTTAAAAAAAAACAATTTCTGAAAATATTGCGACCAAAGTTGGTCGCTTATCATTTTAAAAAAATTAATTCTTGCAGTTGGCGACCAATATTGGTTGCTTATTTTAAAAAAAAATATAAAAATTAATAATAAAGCAACCAACTTTAGTCTCTATTTTTCAGATTTTAAAATATAATATTTTCTTGCAGACCAAAGTTGGTCGCTTTTTTATGATTAATAATAAATAAAAAAAAACGTAATTTACATGTGGAGACCGACGTTGGTCGCCAAATTTATATTATTAAAATAATATAGCGACCAACGTTGGTCGCTACTTTCTTTCCAGGAATATTTGGTCCTTTTACCTTAGAGACCAAAGTTGGTCGCTAATTAGCGACCAACTTTGGTCCCTAAGGTAAAGGGACCAGCTTAATATCGACCAACCTATTTTGGTAGCTATTTGGTCGCTTGGCCAATAAGCGACCAACTTTGGTCGCTTTTTGTGGTCGCTTTTTTCCGAATTTCTAGTAGTGAAACACCTTTCTTACCCAGCGGTACTTAACCGGGGTACCTAAGTTCTTGGAATATCCCATAGAATATTCCTCTAGAATATCTAAGTGTTGAACTGGCCGTTCGGACCGAATTGAGTGCTCAACCTTGACCGTAGGTAAATGACTTGCCGGCATATTGCTTCCTACACGCGACTTCGGCTTGGTTGCTTCTTGATTGCTCTTCCTTAAGTAAAATTCCTTCAATCAGATTTGGACCAACCTCTCTTTTTTTTTTTTTTTTTTCCTCTTTGGAAGGCATTCCAACCCAATACTTGAGGTAATGACTAGTATTTATTTGAAGAGAGGGGAATGTGATGTTCTCTGTAATAACGGTAGTCAACAATATCATCATACGTATGAGACATCCAAATTTGAGAACGGAGACTTCTAAAATACTTTTGCACATTAATATCAAATAACTACAATTCAATTTCAAGTTAATCAGAGAAGGTTATATGAAACTTATGTATCGATTTCCTTTTCGACCAGGTCCAATTCATTTCAACGTTTCTGCACAACAATATAAATTGCAAAGATAGACAAACCTCTTGAATCAACTTTAAGGGTTCACCTTGATATAAGATAAAAACAATCAATTCAAGAGTATATAATTATGAGTTCGAGTCGTGGAAGCAACCACTAATACTTGCAATAGCGGGCTGCCCAATTCAAGAGTCATGAAATCACTTATTGCACATCAAATATTTGAAGGGGAGTGAAAAATGAAGTTATACTTTTGACAGAAGAAAATTAAATTTACAAATTCGATGACCATCAGGAAATGGGAATACGAGTGGTATTAGGCAATCTTCTTCCATGAACGAATGAGCTGAAAAGATGCAAAGCTCTAGATGGCTGTGCGTAGGGAACCATATGAGCAGCTCCTCTTACTGTTGCAAATGTGAGTTTATCACCATATTCAATTTGCCATCCTCCTACTTGCCCTTTGTGAAACCATGCTCCATATGCTACTGTTGTCTTCATCTTTAAATCATTAGCTAATTCTCGCACCAATGTTCTTGACCCTATTAGTGGTACCACTGAGTCTTGATCTCCACTGTCATATACAATAGCTTAGAATCATGCGAATGACAACAAACGAGAATTACATCCAAGATTTAAACTTAATGAATATAAGATTTTGCGTACTATATGACAATGGGCGGGCAGAGGGCAATTTTATTATCTCATCTAGCCAAATGCAGATCTAAGATTTTCAGTATATGGGTGTACTACTTAAAAAAGGGGAAAATTGTTTTAAGCGGGAATTGATCTCTATTCCTTTTCGTAAATAACTTAACCTTTAACTATATATGTGCATGTTGGCCCAAGTGAAGTTGGTTTTGAAGATTGACAAAGGAACTCAAGCATGAACCAGGTTCATCCACAATCTACACAGACACATGTAGATTCAAGCATAAGGGATGTACGTGAGGGAGATAAGACTAACTTGTTATATCTGATATTTCCTGAAAAGGTTGCATAATTAATAAAGAGAAAGACTCCTTACTCAAAGAAAACACTATCCAAGATAAAGAAGGAGTTAGAAGTTGAGGTTAACTAGAACTCTTCCATCAAGGAAGAGCATAGCGTTGGAACTCTAGTTATTTCTTATTCTACTAACTTTATAAATTGCAGGATGTTCTCACTTTACAGGCACAGACAAAAGATGAAGTTAAACGTGAGTTGAGAGAAAATAACAAGGCATTTTGTAAGCAATTCTTGTGTGATTCAAGTGTGTGAACCTAAAGCTACATGAACCGGATAGAAGAACCAGTTCCAAGTGTGTGTCGTTTATTCTAGTTCAATTGTAGTAGGTGTTTTCAAATTGTATCTTTCAACTTTATCAAGAAGCAATTGTATTAGGTACTCTGAGTATTCAAGTTAAAGTTAACTTGAAGTTGTCGCAACAGTTAGAGGTTGGTTGCCACAACGAGATTAGAGGTAATCCTTCGGTTTACAAAGAGTTTTTGTAAATGTTATCTTGGCTCAGTGATTTAGTGAACTGTTGGGGAAAAACCTGCTGAGTAGTAGGCCATGGTTTTTTCACCTTTTTAACCAGGTGTTTTCCACATAAAAATACTTGTGTTCTTTAATTTTTGCATTTATTATTTCTGCAATAGTAGTTTAAGGAACACATAAAAGAACCAGGTCCTTTTATAATCGGTGCACGCGAAAATTGGACGCCACACAAATTATTTCCCCCCTCCCCCCTCCCCCCACATAAAATATCTAATTTTGAGGAGAGACCATGAGTTGACTTGCCCCATAATCTATCCCTATAATTATACCCCTAATCTAGTTTCTTATTGTCTCAAATAAATACCGGTAACTTATAGTATAATATTATATGTATTAATATTATGGATTCATATCCTATGCAACATTATATGCAGGTGAGGATTTTCTTTGGAAAAGTCAAATTCGCGCAACCCCATTGTCATTCCTAATGATCATTGTAGTGCAAGGGAAATAACATGTTTAATTACCTGAATATCCAAAGAGGAACATCATGTTGAATAATGTTTTTGAGAGACGGAAGCATATCAGTGTCACCATCTGATTGAGAGTAATTCAGCACACTGTCTCATACAAACACCACCAAAAGGAAGATTGTATTAACTAAAAACCTGAAATATATATATGGTATTAATTCTGTCTATTTTAGTATAATTATTTTCAATATTAAAGATATCAAAACAATTAAGATTACATACTCACTGCACATGGTCCATTCGTAAGGTAGATTAGTGCGATTAGCATGAAGAGCTTTCTGAACCTCAGGTAGGTTGAAATAGAAGTATCTTTCAGATGTCATGCATACATCTACTCCCACACTCATCTTTGTAACCTAAATTCCAACAAAATAACAAAATCAAATGTTACAAACATCTAAAAATATTCAAAGAGCTAATATACATATGCCCACTGTAATATTGGATAAAGTTTAATGACCGTACAAGTTCAATAACTTAAGACATATGTTTCCTACTTGTTTGTGTAAACGCAGCTCTTGCTGAACGATAGAAGGATAACAGACATCCAAAATAACGTCGTAGACGTTAATATAGTCAGAAATTACTTTATATGCTTCATCAATAGCTTGGTTGCATGAGATTGGCTCATTATGAGGAACTGGGAATTCATAATCATCAAAATTGCAGTGTTCTTTAATTCTCAAATATAATTCATCTGATATCATTCCATGTGACCAGTAATATTCGTACACTGCTGGAACATCTCTGTCAAGTCTCAAAAGTGGATTTCCAATCTGTAGAAATTGAAAATAGAAATTACTTCTAATTTAGGAGGGCTGATTTTAATATATAGAGCAAAAATTAGAGGAAATACTGTATATGGTTTTGAGTGTTCTTACAGCTACTCCCTTTAGGTTAAACTTAAAATCCTTGGACTGCTTGTTGTAGTCTAGTATGACATTTGCCAACTGTGGTATATAATGTCCTATCATATCACCAGAATAAATATGGACTAGTAAGCAAAATAATTAAAAAAAAAAAATTGCACATGTTCGGTAAAAAATAAAAATAATGAATATATTGCACATGAAAGGACAGCCCGATGCACTAAGCTCCCGCTATGCGCGAGGTCTGGGAAGGGCCGGATCACAAGAGTCTATTGTACGCAGCCTTACCCAGCATTTTTACAAGAGGCTGTTTCTACGGCTTGAACTCGTGACCTCCTGGTCATATGGAAGCAACTTTACCAGTTACGCTAAGGCTCCCCTTCCTTAAAAAGGGGTACACTAAGCGCTCCTGTTATGTGCCTGGGGAAAGAGCCGGACCACAAGGGTCTATAGTACACAGCTTACCCAGCATATCTCAGCAAAACTGCAAATGCTCAGCCTTACCCTGAATATATTGCACATGCTCAGCAAAAAATTAAAATAAGGTATTGCACATGTGATATGTATCTCGTACCTGCATAACTTTCACCTGTAAGGAACAAAGGTTTAGATTTTAATTCTGAAAACTTTTCGTACCATCTGAGCATGAAAGTGAGCATATCCTTAGCTGGAAAAAACAACAACAAAATGAGAACATTATTATTATTATTTTCCGTTAACCATATTTTTCACCAAATTAAAGGAGAAAATGTAAGAGGTCAAAGTGATATATATACCAGTGGGGTCATCTCCGCAAGTATAATCACTAGATGTGTTTGAATAAGACCATCCAACACCAGCAGGAGATTCAATAAATAGAAGATTTGATGCTGTATCAATCAAAACAAACAAATATTGCAGAAATTATAGTGGTAAGAATTAAATACTGATCTTTTTCTTTCTTGGTATTTTGTAGTATAAAAATTAAGGTAATGTAATATTATACCTTTATTCCAAGATTTAGTATTTCTTCTAAGACCACGGCCATCACCTCTAGGAAAGAAGGGTCCTAATTCTGTAAAGGCACCCCCTCCAATTGACGAACATCCTGGACCTGAAAATAATCAAGTTATTAAAGACTAGACGAAATTAAGAAATACCCCTTCATATACGAAATTATTAGAAGATCCCTTTTAAAAGCTTCTAATTCAAATGTTGAGTAATGACATCGATTGGTTCATTGTATGAGAGTCATCATTGCTACCAATACTAGTGAATTTAATTTTAAAATCATTTGACATAATAAAATACACCAACCACGGTGTAGTTTGATTAGATGAGGCCCTTTAATTTGCGTATAATTAAACACACACACACACACACATATATATATATATATATATATATTTCGTTTGTGGAGGACTAATACAAAATGATATACATATACGGAGTATCTCTTAAGATTTTTTAATTCTTTTTTTCTTCTGTTTCTAAACAAGGTACAACAACTTTTGGGGTACTCCAAATTATTTTCTAAAATATATATTTGAGAAAGATATATATTCTAGTCACTTCCAACTTCACTATAAATGTTTGATCAAATTAACTCTAAAAAGGAAAGATAAAAATAGAAATTGAATAATAATCAGTTTGTACTTTATAGTGATGAAGGTTATGTCCTCAAGCAAGCAAGAGACTAATTGTTGATGAGAGAATTAAATTCAGTTTGCAGCAAATATGTACCTAGTGTTTTAAATGATAATTCTACAACATAGATCGAAGTGGAATTGTAAAGAATTGATCTATCTGAGATATAGAAAGAAAATATAATACAACGTAACTCCCAACTTGCAAGACAAAATTCTTTGACTATTATAGATTAATTAATATTAGCCAAATGACTTTCAAAATGGTACTTCGTTCCAGTTGCCATCTAACCTCAGTACAAGACAATATCTATCTAATATTCTTAATAGGTTTCGCTCTGACTATAGGTTACGAGTTCGGGCCATGATTGGTTACCTATATCATATAGTATTAAATACCTACGCTAATATAGCTTGACTACATCATATCCATATTCCCAGAAGATGTGTGAACGCATAATACTTCGTCCATTAAAGTATCTTTTTTTTTTTTAAAGATGAGTTAATAAGGTTCAATAGTTTTTCTTGTTTTTGGTTTTATTATATATAAGATGCTTTAAAAATGATCACAAGTTTTGAAGAGATAACTCATTAAACAGATTGGTCCCAACCCTGTAAATATCACCAACCAACCAAGTTATTAAGGTGTACGTCCACTAGTACAGTCCAGAGTATATATCGTCAACATATATATAAGGTAGTGATTAATGGAAAAGTCGAAAGTTGAATGCTCTTACATATTATTCCCCACATAGTTATTAGTCTTTCAGTGTGCCATTAAAAAATGAGGGGGAAAAGTGGGTCAAGGAGGGAAACTGTTGCTTCAACGTGAAGGAAATAAAGGCTATCATACATGCAGATCAACTAGACCTAAAATCACCATTAAAAGATTTAGATTTCTTTTCCAAATAAACAAGAAAAAGAAAAAGAAACTAATCGCCTATTACCATACAAGCAAAATAAAACTCCATTAAGCAAGAGACAAAAATACACATATAATTAAATGAATGTTTTTTAACAAGGATTTCATAGTTAATGATTTTCGATCAATATTATTACTCATGCTGAAATTTACAAACATCGAATCTTTGAAAATCAAAGAAAATTTCCGACTTTGATAAAAATAAATTTACTTTTGTCCTTTCACTTGACATAAACTCCAACTAATTCTCAAAGACTCCAACTAAATCAAGAATATTAGAACAACAACAACACTCACAATTATACTTTAGTACCAAAAAAATTAAGAGAAAGAAGAAAAAGCAAACCTCCATTTAGCCAAAGAGTAAGAGGAAGTTTATCAGCATCTTTCTCAGCTTCAACAAAGTAATAAAACAAACTTCTCCCTGCCTTTTCATCTACATCTACATATCCAGCATATTGTCTAAACCCAACTTTTGGTTGCCCTGGTAAATTTTCCACCAGATCTTCTATTGGATGTCCATTAACATTAATATTCCCAATATTCAAGATAATAATAAACCCAAATGCTATAAGAAAAAGTGGATGATGAAAGCCCATTTGCATCTCCTTCTGTAAGTATGGTGTAAGTTGAAGCGGAAAGATAAGGAAAATATATAAAGAGATACCAATGGCAGAAAAGGAAACCCCTTTTAACTATTATATTGAGAGAAAAATTAATAACCCATGCATGCACATAAAGAATGGCTTTTTTGAAGAACTTAAAGTAAAGATAAAGTCAGAGTAATAAGAAAATTTAAAAGAGTTTTTATGACTTTGAAATTCTATTGATGATAGAGGGCACGTGAATTCGGGAATTGCTTTCGCTTTCAAATATTTAAATTAGTATGATATATTCATATATAGCTGTATTTTTGCTTTTTTGAAATGAATTCCCTTTTGTTTACAAAAGGAAAAAAGTCTTCCAGATTGGAAATAAATCTGTGTTTTTAACGGTCTTTTTTCTTTCATTTTGTTTATTCTTTTTTTGAACGTACTGAAAAGGTATGCTGGTTTTTAAATAGAAAAATAAGATTTCATGCATCCGGCTTCCCGAATTCTCTTTGGTCAAATCAGTTCTTTCTTAAATCAGCTACTCCTATTTTCTACTAGTAGTTTTTTGGTATATATACCATATTCGAGCCTACTAATTTGTGTAATAAATTTAAGATATGGAGTATGCTTAAGGATAATAATTTTTTTACACTATTAGTAAGATCTAATTTATCATAATATCTTAACCATTTATTCTAAGTATGTACAAATTCGAAGCTTTGTTCGTCCTTGTAATTTAATCATTAATTAATTGAAAATGTGCATTTTCGATACATTTTCAGATGAAAATTACAAATTATTGAATTAATTAGTATTAAGTCATGTTAAATTTGTAATATTGTATTGGGAAAAATTGCATTTATATAAAGATGAAGTGTCGGGACACGTGGACTGGTCAAATAGTCAAAGAATTATAATTAGTCAAGAGGCACGAGCAGCAATAGAAACGAGCAAGGACAAAGGAAGGGGCAAGGGTGGCCATTCAAGGGATTCAGTGTCCATACCTATTTAAGTCATTTATATCCAAGAATCAAAAGGAATGGATCTGACCATAGTAAAGAGCGCAGATACAGAATTTGACAGACATTAAATATTGGATACGTTAGAGAATTTGTATTGATTATAATGATTATGTAACATAGCATTCAATGTCTTTAATTATTCGTAATAGCCTCATTATGATTTGGGGAAAATGCATATCTTCAAGATATCTATAAAAGGGAGGTATCTGATCAATTGTAAGGACACGAGATATTATTGGAATATACTTTGGTGTACTTGTTTTTCTCCTGATTATACTCTGGTTACCCCAAATTACCTTCTTTTACATATTCTTTTGATTATCAGTAACCCGTGTTCTTCTAAATTCTAGCTTTGACTGAAATTCCATTTTTTGGTTAAACAAATTGGTTCTGTTGCCGGGAATCCGATAATCTATTTTCTTTTTACTTAACCTTCCTTGTTGCATCAATTATGTCGAATAACAATGACAACACTCAAGGAAACCAAGAGAACCAGCAAAATCAGGGAGATCCACAGAATATTAACACTCAAGTTCCTACTCCTTAAGACTCTCCACGACAATCTCGTGAGGGTTCTCCTAATGGGTCTCAAATAAACGAGTATGCTCAATTTGAAAATGTTGAAGCTGCTGGTGAAGCTTTGCAGAAGTTAATTGCTGCTCAGGTCAATAAAGCTGTTGAGGCACTTGTTAACCAGTTACCTGTTGCAACACCCACACCTACTCCAAATAATAACACTGTGAAAAACCCTCATTCCGGGCTTGTTAACTCAGGCAGCGGTGGAACTCCCAGTAAATCGCAGGAGAGAGAACTAGGTAATGTAATTAATTCTGATTTACAAAATTTAGTACTAACCTTGCAGAAACAGCTCAAGGAGCAAAGTGACCGCATAAAGCAGATACCCGGGGTACCACCCATAATCAAAGGGGCAGATATGGATAGATATTCGCAACAACCCTGGAAGCCAAGTGCTGCTCCACTCCCAATTCCAAAAAAGTTCAAAATGCCTGATATTCCAAAGTATGATGGAACAACAGACCCACGAGATCACGTGACTGCATTCACAACGGGCGTAAAAGGCAGCGATTTGACTAAACAGGAGATTAAATTGGTATTAGTCAAAATAATTGGTGAAGCACACACCAAAGGAGCACTAACATGGTATTCTCTTTTACCTGAAAATTCTATAAATTCTTTTGCTGAGCTTGCAGATTCTTTCATCAAAGCACACTCAGGAGCCCAAAAAGTGGAAAAAAGAATGGAGGATATTCTCAAAAAGAAGAAAATATACGTTCAATACGGGCGGAGACCAAAAAACGATCCGGTAAAAATAGGTACGAGCCTTATATGGGACCTGCGGGAAAAGACTCACGGTCAAAGCAGGATAATCAAAGGCACGATCACAGATCAAGAAATAGAGAATCAGGTTCTTCATCAAGATTCAGGAACGAGCGAAACAACTATGAGTCACGAGATGATGATAAAATTTAAAAGCGAGATTCGGTGGTTACAACTTCAACATCAGCACCTCTAAGCTCGTAGCTGTTTTGAAAAGCATGGGAGATAAGGTTCGATGGCCAAAGGAAATGAGATTGAATCCAAACAGGCGCAACCCTGACCATTGGTGCGAGTTTCATAATGACCATGGGCATAAAACAACAGATTCTAGATTTTTACAAAGTGAAGTTGATCATTTATTAAAACAGTGATATCTTACTGAGTTTTTCAGTGAGAAAGGCAACAAAGCTTACATGAAGAACAGGTAGGAGCCTCCAAAACCACCTTTTCCCAAAAGAACTGTTAACGTTATAAGTGGGGGTGAAGATATCAATGGTATATCATATACTGCAGCTAACAAAATTTCCAAAGTAACTATTACCCAAGGGAAACGTGTGCGGCATGTTTTAGAGGAAGACAATATTACATTCAATGATGCAGATGCAGATGGCGTATTAACCCCTCATAACGATGCACTGGTAATATCTTTAATTGTACATGATACTAATGTGAAATAAGTTTTGATTGATCCAGGTAGTTCCGTGAACATTATTTTGCTAAGAGTATTACGGGAGATGCAAGCTGAAGATAGATTAATACCAAAGGCGCATACTCTATCGGGATTTGATAATTCCAGTGTTGTCACGAAAGGAGAGGTAATACTCACCATATTTGCTGAAGGGGTCATCAAAGATACAAAGTTCCAGGTAGTAGACATGGAGATGACTTACAATATGATTCTTGGGAGACCATGGATCCACGAAATGGATGTTGTTCCTTCAACCTTGCATCAAGTTATTAAATTTCCATCGCCATGGGGAATCTGTCAAATTCGTGGAGATCAACATATATCGAGGGATATCAACTCCGTTGCAGATACAAGCACGAGAAGTGAAGGTAAATAGCAATCATAGAAGGCATTTGAGGACATCATAACACAAACCTCAACTGAACAAGGGCAAACCGATGTAGACTCAAGGCCTGATATCATCCAAGAACCAGAAGAGAATGAAAATATCAAAACAACGATAGAGGAATTAGAGCCTGTCGTGTTATTTGCTCGATGGCCTGACAAAAAAGTCTATGTTGGAGCCAATCTTAACCAAGGTATGAAAGGTAAGTTAATTGAATTTTTGAAAACTAACGTGGACTGCTTTGCTTGGTCCTACTCCGACATGACAGGAATACCACCGGAGGTGATGACACGTAAACTAAATGAAGATCCACCATACCCTCCTGTGAAGCAAAAGAAAAGAAAGCAAGGAACTTTCAAGAATCAGGTGATTCAAGAAGAAGTCCAAAAATTGCTAAAAATTGGTTCTATTCGAGAGGTAAAATATCCTAACTAGTTAGCTAACACTGTTGTAGTTCCAAAGAAGAACGGTAAGTGACGGGTTTGTGTAGATTACACAGATCTTAACAAAGCCCGCCCTAAAGATTCTTTTCCACTACCACATATAGATCAATTGATTGATGCAACTGCAGGTCACGAAGTATTAAGTTTTTTAGATGCATATTCAGGTTATAATCAGATTAAAATAGATCCGGGAGATGAAGAAAAACTTTATTCATAATAGACAGGGGGACTTACTGTTATAAAGTAATGCCCTTTGGTCTAAAGAATGCAGGTGAAACGTATCAAAGGTTAGTTACCAAAATGTTTTAAGAGCATTTAGGAAAGTCCATGGAGGTATATATAGATGATATGCTTGTTAAAACTCAGTACTCAAAAGATCACATATCACACTTATCTGACACATTTTCGATTTTGCGCAAATTTAATATGAAACTAAATCCCGAAAAATGTGCATTTGGCGTTGCTTCAGGTAAGTTTTTGGGTTTTCTTGTTTCTAACGGTGGTATTGAAGTGAATCCTACACAGATTAAAGCCATTGAGGAAATTCCTGACATTCTTTCAAACTAGAAAAAAGTTCAAAGATTAACAGGAAGAATTGCAGCCTTGGGAAGATTCATTTCTAGATCATCAGAGAAGTGTTTTAAATTCTTCTCAGCTCTTAAGAATCAGGATCATTTTGAATGGAATCAGGAATGTCAACAGGCACTTAGGAATTTGAAAACGTACTTATCAAATCCACCTTTGCTGGCAAAACCAAAGGCTGGGGAGAAACTACTCATTTACCTTGCTGCTTCAGAAGTGGCGGTAAGCGCTGTTTTGGTCCGAGAAGAACAAGGTAAACAATCCCTTATCTATTACTTAAGTAAATCTTTGTTAGATGCGGAGACGAGGTATCCTCAGTTAGAAAAACTTGCATTTGCGTTAATCATGGCATCTAGAAAGTTAAGAACTTACTTTCAGTGTCATCCTATCGTTGTAGTAATTACCTACCCTTTACGTAACATATTACATAAGCATGAGTTATCAGGTAGGTTAGCTAAGTGGGCAATAGAGTTAAGTGAATACGAAATTGCATACCAACCTAGAACCGCTATAAAATCACAAGTATTAGCTGATTCTGTGGCTGATTTTAGCCAGGGAATGCAGTGAGAAACAGAAAAAGAATTGCAGGTGTTCAATGGAGCTAATCGAGCAACTTGGACTTTATTCACTGAAGGCTCGTCAAACGTAAAAAGAGCAGGTTTAGGGGTCGTATTAGTACCACCTATGGGTGAAACCATTCAGCAAGCTATCAAATGTCATTCCATAACTAACAATGAGGCAGAATATGAGGCTATGATTGCAGGTTTAGAACTGGCATGGGAACTTGGCATAAATCAGATTATAATCAAGAGTGATTCACAACTTGTAGTTAATCAGATGTAGGGGACTTATACAGCCAGGGAAGAAAGGATGCAGCAGTACTTGGAAAAGGTACGGGAATTGATAAAACAATTTCAAAATTGGAAAGTTAGACAAATACCTAGGGACGAAAATCTTGAAGCAGACGCCCTAGCTAATCTCGCATATGCGGCTGACATGGCAAATGATGCAAATGCCTTAATGATACATTTATTTCATTCAGTTCTTGATCCTGATGTAAATGAGGTAAATTTTAGTAATTTAACCTGGGATTGGAGGAATGAAATTGTTGCTTTTTTGTAGTACGGTACCGTCCCTGATGATAAGAAAAAAACTTATGCGCTCGAAAAAAGGCTGCTCGATACTGCTTAAAACAAGGTAATCTATATCGTAAAATGTTCGGTGGTCCCTTAGCGAGATGCCTTGGACCTTCGCAAATAGAGTATGTAATGAGAGAAATACACGAGGGACATTGCGGGAATCACGCAGGTGGAAGGTCACTGGTAAGAACCTTAATTAGGGCAAGTTATTACTGGCCTAAAATGGAAGAAGAAGCAGAAAGTTTTGTGGCCAAATGTGATAAATATCAAAGGTACGGTAACAATATGCATAGACCTGCAGAGTTATTATATCCGGTCATTGCGCCGTGACCATTTATAAAATGGGGAATGGATATCATGGGTCCATTACCACAAGCAAAAGGACAGGTAAAGTTTCTGCTTGTTCTCACTGATTATTTTTCTAAATGGGTAGAGGCAGGAGCATTCAAACAGGTGCGAGAAAAGGAAGTCAGAGATTTTATTTGGCGGAATATCATATGTCGATTCGGCATACCAAAGGATATCATATGTGATAATGGCTCTCAATTTATAGGAGCTCTAATCACGAAATTCCTTCAAAGTTGGCAAACTAAAAGGATTACGTCTACGCCTTATCATCCGGTGGGTAATGGGCAAGCAGAATCAACAAATAAAGTCATTATCAACAATTTAAAGAAACAATTAGAAGAGTCAAAAGGAAATTGGCCAGAAGTGTTACCTGGTGTTTTATGGGCATACCGTACAACGACGAAAACAAGTATATGAGAAATACCGTTTTCATTAGTTTATGGAACTGAAGCTTTAATTCCAGTTGAGATAGGAGAATCGAGTACACGATTCACACAGGAGACACAAGAATCTAATGACGAGGAGATGCGGGTCAATCTAGATTTACTCGAAGCAAGGAGAAAAGCTGCACTAATAAGAATGGCAGCACAGAAGCAGGTCATAGAATGATACTACAATAGAAAAGCATGCCTCAGGTTCTTCAAAATTGGGGACTTCGTGCTTAAAAAGATTTTTCGATCTACAAAGGTAGCTAACATAGGGAAATTAAGTCCAACATGGGAAGGACCCTACAGAGTTCGTGATGTTGCAGGAAAAGGAGCATATGAACTGGAAACAATGGATGGCAAGACCACATTCACATTAGAATGTTATTCATTTGCAAAGATACTATTTCTAAGGAAAACCCATGGTCAGGTATACCATTTTAAATTTCATTTTTGAATTATTAAAATTTTACTAACGATTTTAGATGATAGGCAAAAAGCTAACCCGTACTAAATGATGAGTCACGACCTATAAGGCACACGGAGTAACCAAAAATTTATGGCCTAGGGTTACAATTATTCTGATAGAAATAAAAATGGGTTATGCAATCTTCATCTATAATCGTCCCTCCGAGTCCTGTATGTTTTTCCTTTTCAGGAAAAGGACCAAATGAGAGGAACTATCAAGTGCTCGAGGCTTCATACTTCAACACTCAAATACTTGGGGGACTACATAATATACATAGACATGTGTATAAAGAAGGCAAAAAAGATTAAAGGGTCATGTGCATAGTAAAAGTCACGAGATGGAGCCACGAGCTATTAAAGAGTCAAGTACAGAGTAAAAGTCACGAGATAGAGCCACGAGCTAAGGCTAAAGAAAAAACCTCACTATAGTTAGGGTAAAGGCCATATACTAAAATGGGTTATAAGGAAAAACCCTATATCTATTATTCCTCTTTGTAAAAATCTGTTACAAGAAAAACAATTACGAGAAAGTTATAGATGTACTTCAAATACATGTAAAGCATAATAAGTTCCAATAACAACTTGTCAAAGTTATTTCAAAGAAACATGTGTGTTCCTATTTCTTTTATCGTATGTTAACACCATTATAAAGTTGATACGTCTTCTTCATTAAGTGTCGAAATATAAAAGGGCCCTCTTTTATAAAATTCATCTTCAAATTAATTAGTCATGAGGATAACAGAAGCACTTTCGAAGAATAAAATGCAAATTATTCTGTAAGTCCTTAAAAATAAAGGCAGGAATAAAGAAAACAAAAGTTTATAATAGTAACATGAAGAACTTCTTAATATGTAAAAATCTAAGACTAAGGACAAACTTAATCATAAAACTACGAGATTGTTTATATAGATTTGTGACGACCCGACCCGTCGTCTTATGAGTTACTGTCTTGTTCATCCCATTTTCTGCTTCCTCATGTTTCATTATCGGTATTGGGTGCATTAGAATTTATTTGGAGTGATTTTGATAAGAAATGAGACATTTAGTCTCTTTTAAGAAGGTTTAAGTTGGAAAAGTCAACCGGACGTTGACTTATGAGTTAGAGGGCTCAGATGTGAATTTCGACGGTTCGGTTAGTTCCGGGAGGTGATTTGTGACTTAGGATCAGGACCGAAAGTAATTTTGGAGGTCCGGTGTTGAATTAGGCTTGAATTGGCGAAGTTAGTATTTTGGCGAATTCCGGTTGATAGGTGAGATTTTGATCCGAGTGTCGGAATGAAATTTTGAGAGTTTCTGTAGCTTCATTGTGTCATTTGGGATATGTGTGCAAAATTTCATGTCATTCAGACATCGTTTGGTCGGGTTTTTGATCGAATGTGTGTTTTAGAAGTTTTAAAAGAACTTAGGCTTGAATTCGATATAATTTGATGATTTTGGCGTTAGTTGACGTGTTTTGACGATTGGAGCAAGTTTGGATAATGTTTTAAGACATGTTGGTGCTTTTAGTTGAGATCTCGGGGGCCTCGGGTGTATTTCGGAAGGTTAACGGATCGATTTAGGCACGAAAAAAATAAAGTTGCTGCATTTTTTTACAGCACTGTGAACAGTGGTTATGAACAGTGCCCATGAATAGTATCCATGCAAAGTGCCCTGTGACAGTATCCGTGAATAGTGCCGTGAATAGTACCCCTTAACAGTATTCGTGAATAGTGCCGTGAACAGTACCCCCGTGAACAGTATCCATGAATAGTGCCGTGAATAGTCCCCCATAACAGTATCCGTGAACAGTGCCCGTAACAGTATTCGTGAATAGTACCCCGTGAACAAAAACACGGGTGAACAGTACAGTGGTGAATAGTACACACGGGGTGAACATTACTTCCGAAAAATTCTGGGCAGAATGTTTATATTTCATTCGCGAAAAACACCTCATTTCTCCACCATTTTTAGTCATTTTGAGAGCTTTTGGATGGGGATTGAAGGGAGTTTAATCGATTGGAGGTAAGTTTTATGAGTTAAATACATGATTTTATTGAAGAATTATTCTAGAAATTCATGAAAACATAGCCAAATTATAAGAAATTAGGGCTTGAGATTGAAATTCTAAATTTGGGATTTGAGGGGTCAAATGGACTCCTATTCTTGTGAATTTGGTATGTATAGACTCGTGGCGAGATAAGGAACATTTTGATGTAAAAATTTCTGGATTTCAAGACGTGGGCCCGGGGCTCGGGTTTTGCAAATTTCGTGATTTTTGATATTTTTCGAGTCTTTTCGATTGGGTTATATTCCCTTAGCCTATTGTGATGTATTCGTTGTGGTTTTGGCCAGATTTGACGCGCGAGGAGGTCCATACGAAAGGAAAGGGCATCACTGAGTAGTATTTGGTCGGCTAGAGGTGAGTAATAGATGTAAATGATGTCCTGAGGGTTTGAAACCCCGGAATTTCACATCGTAACGCTATATTGAGGTGACTTGCACGTCGGATAACGGGCGTGGAGAAGAGCACCGTTGGGAATTGTGACTTGGTCCGTCCCGAGAGATATTTTACTACATTTTTAGTTGAGACATATACTTTATTATTGTGAATTGGGCTTGTTGCCATGCTTGGGGCCTTGTGCCGACCTGTAGAACCCTTAGGGGATTTTTGACTAGTTTTCCTCACTTATTTTGTTAAAGAATTTATATCCTCAGTCATGTTTCCAATTGTAGGCTTCTTGCCAATTATTTGAATCCTTCAGGGATTGATATTACTGCTTTCGCATATTTTGCATATCATTTGACCTCAGTCCAAGGTTTTAAATACTGTTTTGCAAACTCAGCCATCTTTCTAAGATTTGAAAACTTAAATGATATTTCTAAATGATATTTCGGGCTGAGAACTACTGTTTTACAAATGCCCAAGGGGCTTATGATGATTTCTGGACTAAGCATGGATCGGGCAGCGCGCCGTAGCAGGAACTTGAAACAATGGTAACAATAGCACTATATGATGTAAATTGGTCAGGTAACAATGACTGGCCAGGATTTGATTGATGCCACGAGATGGCTTGATATTGCGCTTGCACTGTAGGAGCCTCTCCGGAGTCTGTACACACCCCTAGTAAGCGTTGTCGACGATAAATAAATATGGATGGCTCGGGCTGCACGCCGCAGTGGGTACCAGAGGGTACCGTCATATGCATTGCATTGCATCATGCATTTATTCTTTAACTGCATTATCTGCCATAATAATTATGTGCTCTTATTTCATTGACTGGTTGCTTTATACTGTTCTAAGCCTGAGGGGCTGATACTGTTCTGAGATACTGAGCCGGAGGGGCAGATTTCTACTTATTATTTTGATACTGAGCACGAGGGGCAGATTTCTAATTATTATTTTGATACTGAGCCCGAGGGGCAGATTTCTACTTATTATTTTGATACTAAGCTCGAGGGGCAGATTTCTAGTTATTATTTTGATACTGAGCCCGAGTGGCAGATTTCTACTTGTTGTTTTGATATTGAGCCCGAGGGGCAGATTTCTACTCGTCATTTTATTGCCAAATTACCTGTTTTACTGGTTTAAAAGAAATTTCACATGATGTTTCACTGAATTGTTATTTTAAATGATTTCACTACTTCTGTATAGAATGTTGTGTGCCTTAACGTGTTTTCTTACCTTCAGTCATTATTTATATTTATTACTTACTGGGTCGGAGTACTCACATTACTCCCTGCACCATGTGTGCAGGTGCAGGTATTCTTGAGGCATAAAGCGAGTTTTCTGCTGTTCAGTTTTCATTGGAGTTATCGAGGTAGCTGCATGGCGTTCGCAGACCCGTTTTCTCCCTTATCTTCTGTTATTTATGATATCTTCAGACTTTGTTCCTAATTCCATACTTTGTAGAATTTTAGTATACTCTGTAGTAGCTCATGACTTGTGACACCCCGATTAGGGCTGAGTTGGGTTGGATTTTCGTATTTTATCTATACTTTCCGCTATTAGATATTATTAAACCATGTTTATACTATAATTATGTTAATTAATTATCTTAAAAGGATGAATTGGGTTGAATGGCTGGCATTGTCTTCATGAGAGGCGCCATCACGACCATGTTCGGGAATTGGGTCGTGACAAGTTGGTATCAGAGCCTAGGTTAATTGGTCTCGCGAGTCATGAGCCGGTTTAGCAGAGTCTCGCGGATCGGTACGGAGACATCTGTATTTATCCTCGAGAGGTTGTAGAACCTTTAGGAAAATTCACATTCTTGAATTCTTATCGTGCGTCCTTGATTCAACTTGAAAAGTAACTCTTACGATTCCTTCCACTTGTTCGTATGCGTGAACGAGCACTCAGTATTCGATTTACCTTGATGGCTTGTAATTCCCCAATAGAAGGGCGAGACGTGATCTCGGTGAGTTTGATGTTAGGCCAGTCTGGGGGACTTGAGGTCGGATCTTGCCTATGGCTTGAGCACTGAGGTTCTGATTGTGCGAGCAAATGTTTTGAACCTTTATGTTCGGTATTGTCCCTATTAGTGGGAATCATGGCTGGATAGTTACGTAAGGAGTATGATAGTACTGCGAGATGTATCTATATGACTTGGAAGTGACGAGAAAGGTCTACTGGATGATAGATGAACTATTAAGTGTATGATTTCCATTGTGATATGGTGTGTAGTCCCAAGTTATGGGTGCGTGAAGAATCTTTTTATGTCTCCTATTTGGAGTGAAGTAAATTTCATGTTACAGTATGAGTTTATACTCAGGAAGATTAAGTGATTGTGTAATGTGTATGGCAGTGGAAGGTATACAAAAAATAATAACTAAAGGTAAAGCTAGTGGGTAATTGGCTTATGAGGGGAATCTATTTGTCATACTAGTTAGATAAGTCTGGGAGCTGAGATCGCTTCTGTAAATGTATTATGAAGAAATCATTGAGTCAAGGAGACCACCTTGAGGGTCGAAAATATTAAAGAAAGTATATGTTCTTACTCGGTTGAATAGACCAATAATGGAGGATTGAAAGGTATTTTCTATGTGTTATGATTCAAATAGGTGCAACGCATGTCCATGTATAAATTTTGATAATATAATGCATGTAATATTGAGATTAATGTTGTTGATATACATTGTGATGCTTTTTCAAGTTGTGGACGTGTTGTTAGGATGGTTTTGGTGATTCTCTGGCAGGTGGATAGGCCCAATTACGAAGGAAACTCTGCCGAAAATTTTGAAAAATTTGGGACTTAGTAAAAAAAATTGTCGCCTAAAGAGTGGGCTTAACTGTTGTGTGAGTGAATGCAAAAATTGTAGAAGAGTTAAAATTTCCGATGATTCGTGTTTCCACAAGCTTATGAAGGAGTGAGTTTAATCTCACCATGGTATTACGGCAGCAATAGAGTATATATGTTGTGATCTATGGCTTCGAGCCAAGTTGTGGAGCTTGCTATTGGTTAGTGGATTGTATGGTTATGTACTATGTTAGTTCCGATTTGATGCATGCTGGTGAATCAGTTCTGGTTGTGGAAATTAGGCCGAGAATGGCACGAGTGAAGGAAATTTTTTGACAAGATGTCATGAGCTCGGATGAGCAGGAGATAAGTTTCGATGTTTATGGTAAGTTGGAATTGTCTTCAGCTTCACCTAAGATCGGTGTTTTGTAAAAGGGTTTTGCGTCCCGGTTAATGACTCTTGATCGCTCTTCAGCGTTAGTGCGATCGATGGTTTGGAGGTACGCTCTAGATATTGTTGTGGTAGGTTATGGGAGTGTGTCCCACGTGAAGATTATATAAGTGTGGCATGTGATCACTTGATTGATTAAAGATGTAAACCAAGTATGAAGTTTGTGATTGTGTCGTTAAATTAAAGATTCATGCCTGGAGGGCACTTGGCATATTGGGTTGTGAACTGGGAAGGATTACCTCGATTGTGATGATTGTTCTTGTGTGTTATGAGAAAAATGGGAGTTATTATGGACCTTTTAAAGGTTATCAGACTAGTTCAGTGTGATCAAAATCGGATTGAAGTCGACGGATAGATTTAATGTGAATAATGCCTCTATATCAGGCCAGATGTGTGCATTTTAGTAACGCGGTCCTCATGGAGGAGTAGTTAGGTTGATTGTTTCATTGTTAGATATTTCGCGTAGTGATACATTGCGCCGTGTGAGTTGTGAGACGACTTGAGAAATTGCTATGTGTTGAGAATCTATGTAGGAATGACGTTATATGAGCATCTTGGCTCTTGAAATTCAGATTGTACATCGCACCTCAGTTATGCTTGAGTTTTGTAGCTTATAACGCTATATTTCCCTCGGAGAAATTATTATACACTTAGAATGCTTACGACCGATACTCGGTATTTTGTTGTAATGAGCAAATTTGGCTCGATGTGCATCTCCTTATGTGATATCTATGTGTGGATCGGGTGGCGCGCCGCCATGGGTATGTTATCTGGATCGGGTTGCACGCCGCAACAGTGTGATGTTGAGTATAGTTTTCTATATGCTATTTTGTATGACTTGCTTCCTGTTTTCTAAGGAAAGTCTGTATTAGTGTGTGAGATTGGTAATTCCTTCCAGAGTTTGTTTTCCTTTTGTATCGCGTTCGAATTGGTAGCTTATTGTCATATTGAGGCGTCATATGCGACTTTTGATTATGACTGGGGTGGCTTATTGCCTGAGCAGTTCGTACTATGTGAGACGATATCATTGAATTTGAGATTAGTGTAATCTGAGTATATGAAGTAAATTAAGGAGCTAAGACCATGATTTTGCTCAAAATGAGGTGATAGTTCTTGCCAGGAGTATAGAACCAACGAATTGTTGTCTTGACAGTGGTCATGAATTTATGCATACCTCATCCGTCATGTCAATATTGTAAGAGTTAGAACAATACCTATGTACATCATGCAGAACATGAGATGTTAAGCGATTTTCTTCTAGCTGATTAGAGAAAAAAAGCTTCAGATGATTAGGGCGAATGATCTTCGGATGATTGGGAAAATAGTATTGCTAATTGAAAGTGACTTGACGAGAGTATATGTCTCATAAAAAGGTAATGTTATTAAACTAATTATATTTCGGTAGTATTGCGGCATGTTCTTGTTGGGTCCGCTGATGGTACTGATGAGCTTGAGGTACAACTCTTTCGTTTGAGTCATTTTTCATGACTTGAGTATGTTCAGGCTGTTTCTTATTAGTGCGCGTATTATGAAAGTTGTGGCTTAGGCCTGTATTGAGGTGTCATATCACCAGAGAGTGCGATTCGAGGTGATCATTGGGGTCATTGATGAATACAAATGGATTTGATTTCAGCATATTTGATGGGTAAATATCGAGGTTCGGTTTTAAATAAAAAATTGTTACTATAATTGCTAGAGGAGAAATGGCCTCATGAATGGTTGGTCTGAGCAATGGTTATGATTTATTGCGTGTTTCAATTATCATTGGCAGTATATGAGAGTGTTGGAATGAGACATTGGCTAATAAGAGATTTCTATCGATATTTGGTTGTTGTGGGCAGCTATTGTGACTGGAAGTTATTGCTGCATTTGTTTGAGTTATTGGTATATCATACAATTGCACCTAAGGTTGCAGGCATGGTCTATTACAGCTGGTTCAAACTTATTCTGAATGTAGGTGTGAGGTTCTGATCTTGTGTATGATTCCGAAAAGGTGAAATGTGGCTCTATGATTTATGGGCTAGACTAGATTGGGTGATCTTAGTTACAACGCGTTATCGGACCCATGTGAGATAGGGTGACGTGGGATCATCCCCGGGTTTATGCTTGATAAGGTCATTCAGCTTTTGGTTGGCTTCTAAGACAACTCTGGGTACGCTCGAGGACGAGCGTTTGTTTAAGTTGGGGAGAATGTGACGACCCGACCCGTCGTGTCATGAGTTACTGTCTCGTTCGTCCCATTTTCTGCTTCCTCATGTTTCATTATCGGCATTGGGTGCATTAGAATTTATTTGGAGCGATTTTGATAAGAAATGAGACATTTAGTCTCTTTTAAGAAGGTTTAAGTTGGAAAAGTCTACCGGACGTTGACTTATGAGTTAGAGGGCTCGGATGTGAATTTCGACTGTTCGGTTAGTTCTGGCAGGTTATTTGTGACTTAGGAGCAGGACCGGAAGTAATTTTGGAGGTTCAGTGTTGAATTAGGCTTGAATTGGCGAAGTTAGTATTTTGGCGAATTCCGGTTGATAGGTGAGATTTTGATCCGGGTGTCAGAATGAAATTCCAAGAGTTGTTGTAGCTTCATTGTGTCATTTGGAATATGTGTGCAAAATTTCAGGTCATTCGGACGTCGTTTGGTCGGGTTTTTGATCGAATGTGTGTTTTAAAAGTTTTAAAAGAACTTAGGCTTGAATTCGATATATTTTGATGATTTTGGCGTTAGTTGAGGTGTTTAGACGATTAGAGCAAGTTTGGATAATGTTTTAAGACATGTTGGTGCTTTTAGTTGAGGTCTCGGGGGCCTCGGGTGTATTTCGGAAGGTTAACGGATCGATTTAGGCACGGAAAAAATAAAGCTGCTGCATTTTTTTACAGCACTGTGAACAGTAGTTATGAACAATACTCATGAACAGTGCCTCGTAACAGTATCCGTGAATAATGCCGTGAACAGTACCCCGTAACAGTATCCGTGAATAGTGCCGTGAACAGTACCCTATAACAGTATCCGTGAATAGTGTCGTGAACAGTACCCCCGTAACATTATCCGTGCACAGTACCCGTAACAGTATCCGTGAAAAGTACCCCTGTGAAAAGTACCCGTGAACAGTACACGGGTGAACAGTAACACGGGTGAACAGTAATTCCGAAAAATTCTGGGCAGAATGTTTACAATTCATTCGCGAAAAACACTCAATTTCTCTACCATTTTTAGTCATTTTGAGAGCTTTTGGACGGGGATTGAAGGGAGTTTCAACTAAGATCGATTGAAGGTAAGTTTTATGAGTTAAATACATGATTTTATTGAAGAATCATTCTAGAAATCCATGAAAACATAGCCAAATTATAAGAAATTAGGGCTTGAGATTGAAATTCTAAATTTGGGATTTGAGGGGTCAAATGGACTCCGATTCTTGTGAATTTGGTATGTATAGACTCGTGGCGAGATAAGATTTTGATGTAAAAATTTCTGGATTTCAAGACGTGGGCCCGAGGCTCGGGTTTTGCAAATTTCGTGATTTTTGATATTTTTCGAGTCTTTTCGATTAGGTTATATTCCCTTAGCCTATTGTAATGTATTCGTTGTGGTTTTGGCCCGATTCGACGCGCAAGGAGATCGATACGAAAGGAAAGGGCATCGCGGAGTAGTATTTGGCCAGCTAGAGGTGAGTAATAGATGTAAATGATGTCCTGAGGGTTTGAAATCTTGGAATTTCACATCGTAACGCTATATTGAGGTGACTTGCACGCCGGATAACGGGCGTGGGGTAGAGCACCGCTGGGGATTGTGACTAAGTCCGTCCCGAGAGATATTTTACTACATTTTTGGTTGAGACGTATACTTTATTATTGTGAATTGGGCTTGTTGCCATGCCTGGGGCCTTGTGCCCACTTGTAGAACCCTTAGGGGATTTTTGACTGGTTTTCCTCACTTATTTTGTTAAAGAATTTATATCCTCAGTCATGTTTCCAATTGTAGGCTTCTTGCCAATTATTTGAATCCTTCAGGGATTGATATCACTGCTTTCACATATTTTGCATATCATTTGACCTCAGTCCAAGGTTTTAAATATTGTTTTGCAAACTCAGCCATCTTTCTAAGATTTCAAAACTTAAATGATATTTATAAATGATATTTCGGGCTGAGAACTACTATTTTACAAATGCCCAAGGGGCTTATGATGATTTCTGGACTGAGCATGGATCGGGCTGCGCGCCGCAGTAGGAACTTGAAACAATGGTAATAATGGCACTATATGATGTAAATGGGTCAGGTAACAATGACTGGCCAGGATTTGATTGATGCCACGAGATGGCTTGATATTGCGCTTGGGTTGTAGGAGCCTCTCCGGAGTCTGTACACACCCCCAGTAAGCGCCGTCGACGATAAATAAATATGGATGGCTCGGGCTGCACGCCGCAGTGGGTACCAGAGGGTACTGTCATATGCATTGCATTGCACTCATGCATTTATTCTTTATCTGCATTATCTGCCATAATAAATATGTGCTCTTATTTCATTGACTGGTTGCTTTATACTGTTCTGAGCCTGATGGGCTGATACTATTCTGAGATACTGAGCCCGAGGGGCAGATTTCTACTTATTATTTTGATACTAAGCCCGAGGGGCAGATTTCTAATTATTATTTTGATACTGAGCCCGAGGGGCAGATTTCTACTTATTATTTTGATACTGAGCTTGAGGGGCAGATTTCTAGTTATTATTTTGATACTGAGCCCGAGGGGCAGATTTCTACTTGTTGTTTTGATATTGAGCCTGAGGGGCAGATTTCTACTCGTCATTTTACTGCCAAATTACCTGTTTTACTGGTTTAAAAGAAATTTCACTTGTTGTTTCACTGAATTGTTATTTTAAATGATTTCATTACTTATGTATAGAATGTTGTGTGCCTTAACGTGTTTTCTTACCTTAAGTCATTATTTATATTTATTACTTATTGGGTCGGAGTACTCACATTACTCCCTGCACCATGTGTGCAGGTGCAGGTATTCTTGAGGCATAGAGCGAGTTTTCTGCTGTTCAGTTTTCATTGGAGTTATTGAGGTAGCTGCATGGCGTTCGCAGACCCGTTTTCTCCCTTATCTTCTGTTATTTATGATATCTTCAGACTTTGTTCCTAATTCCATACTTTGTAGAATTTTAGTATACTCTGTAGTAGCTCATGACTTGTGACACCCCGATTAGGGCTGAGTTGGGTTGGATTTTCGTATTTTATCTATACTTTCCGCTATTAGATATTATTAAACCATGTTTATACTATAATTGTGTTAATTAATTATCTTAAAAGGATGAATTGGGTTGAATGGCTGGCCTTGTCTTCATGAGAGGCGCCATCACGACCATGTTCGGGAATTGGGTCGTGACAAGTTGGTATCAGAGCCTAGGTTAATTGGTCTCGCGAGTCATGAGCCGGTTTAGCAGAGTCTCGCGGATCGGTACAGAGACATCTGTATTTATCCTCGAGAGGTTGTAGAACCTTTAGGATAATTCACATTCTTGAATTCTTATCGTGCGTCCTTGATTCAACTTGAAAAGTAACTCTTACGATTCCTTCCACTTGTTCGTATGCGTGAACGAGCACTCAGTATTCGATTTACCTTGATGGCTTGTAATTCCCCAATAGAAGGGCGAGACGTGATCTCGGTGAGTTTGATGTTAGGCCAGTCTGGGGGACTTGAGGTCGGATCTTGCCTATGGCTTGAGCACTGAGGTTCTGATTGTGCGAGCAAATATTTTGAATCTTTATGTTCGGTATTGTCCCTATTAGTGGGAATCATGGCTGGATAGTTACGTAAGGAGTATGATAGTACTGCGAGATGTATCTATATGACTTGGAAGTGACGAGAAAGGTCTACTGGATGATAGATGAACTATTAAGTGTATGATTTCCATTGTGATATGATGTGTAGCCCCAAGTTATGGGTGCGTGAAGAATCTTTTTATGTCTCCTATTTGGAGTGAAGTAAATTTCATGTTACAGTATGAGTTTATACTCAGGAAGATTAAGTGATTGTGTAATGTGTATGGCAGTGGAAGGTATACAAAAAATAATAACTAAAGGTAAAGCTAGTGGGTAATTGGCTTATGAGGGGAATCTATTTGTCATACTAGTTAGATAAGTCTGGGAGCTGAGATCGCTTCTGTAAATGTATTATGACGAAATCATTGAGTCAAGGAGACCACCTTGAGGGTCGAAAATATTAAAGAAAGAATATGTTCTTACTCGGTTGAATAGACCAATAATGGAGGATTGAAAGGTATTTTCTATGTGTTATGATTCAAATAGGTGCAACGCATGTCCATGTATAAATTTTGATAATATAATGCATGTAATATTGAGATTAATGTTGTTGATATACATTGTGATGCTTTTTCAAGTTGTGGACGTGTTGTTAGGATGGTTTTGGTGATTCTCTGGCAGGTGGATAGGCCCAATTACGAAGGAAACTCTGCCGAAAATTTTGAAAAATTTGGGACTTAGTAAAAAAAATTGTCGCCTAAAGAGTGGGCTTAACTGTTGTGTGAGTGAATGCAAAAATTGTAGAAGAGTTAAAATTTCCGATGATTCGTGTTTCCACAAGCTTATGAAGGAGTGAGTTTAATCTCACCATGGTATTACGGCAGCAATAGAGTATATATGTTGTGATCTATGGCTTCGAGCCAAGTTGTGGAGCTTGCTATTGGTTAGTGGATTGTATGGTTATGTACTATGTTAGTTCCGATTTGATGCATGCTGGTGAATCAGTTCTGGTTGTGGAAATTAGGCCGAGAATGGCACGAGTGAAGGAAATTTTTTGACAAGATGTCATGAGCTCGGATGAGCAGGAGATAAGTTTCGATGTTTATGGTAAGTTGGAATTGTCTTCAGCTTCACCTAAGATCGGTGTTTTGTAAAAGGGTTTTGCGTCCCGGTTAATGACTCTTGATCGCTCTTCAGCGTTAGTGCGATCGATGGTTTGGAGGTACGCTCTAGATATTGTTGTGGTAGGTTATGGGAGTGTGTCCCACGTGAAGATTATATAAGTGTGGCATGTGATCACTTGATTGATTAAAGATGTAAACCAAGTATGAAGTTTGTGATTGTGTCGTTAAATTAAAGATTCATGCCTGGAGGGCACTTGGCATATTGGGTTGTGAACTGGGAAGGATTACCTCGATTGTGATGATTGTTCTTGTGTGTTATGAGAAAAATGGGAGTTATTATGGACCTTTTATAGGTTATCAGACTAGTTCAGTGTGATCAAAATCGGATTGAAGTCAACGGATAGATTTAATGTGAATAATGCCTCTATATCAGGCCAGATGTGTGCATTTTAGTAACGCGGTCCTCATGGAGGAGTAGTTAGGTTGATTGTTTCATTGTTAGATATTTCGCGTAGTGATACATTGCGCCGTGTGAGTTGTGAGACGACTTGAGAAATTGCTATGTGTTGAGAATCTATGTAGGAATGACGTTATATGAGCATCTTGGCTCTTGAAATTCAGATTGTACATCGCACCTCAGTTATGCTTGAGTTTTGTAGCTTATAACGCTATATTTCCCTCGGAGATATTATTATACACTTAGAATGCTTACGACCGATACTCGGTATTTTGTTGTAATGAGCAAATTTGGCTCGATGTGCATCTCCTTATGTGATATCTATGTGTGGATCGGGTGGCGCGCCGCCATGGGTATGTTATCTGGATCGGGTTGCACGCCGCAATAGTGTGATGTTGAGTATAGTTTTCTATATGCTATTTTGTATGACTTGCTTCCTGTTTTCTAAGGAAAGTCTGTATTAGTGTGTGAGATTGGTAATTCCTTCCAGAGTTTGTTTTCCTTTTGTATCGCGTTCGAATTGGTAGCTTATTGTCATATTGAGGCGTCATATGCGACTTTTGATTATGACTGGGGTGGCTTATTGCCTGAGCAGTTCGTACTATGTGAGACGAGATCATTGAATTTGAGATTAGTGTAATCTGAGTATATGAAGTAAATTAAGGAGCTAAGACCATGATTTTGCTCAAAATGAGGTGATAGTTCTTGCCAGGAGTATAGAACCAACGAATTGTTGTCTTGACAGTGGTCATGAATTTATGCATACCTCATCCGTCATGTCAATATTGTAAGAGTTAGAACAATACCTATGTACATCATGCAGAACATGAGATGTTAAGCGATTTTCTTCTAGCTGATTAGAGAAAAAAAGCTTCAGATGATTAGGGCGAATGATCTTCGGATGATTGGGAAAATAGTATTGCTAATTGAAAGTGACTTGACGAGAGTATATGTCTCATAAAAAGGTAATGTTATTAAACTAATTATATTTCGGTAGTATTGCGGCATGTTCTTGTTGGGTCCGCTGATGGTACTGATGAGCTTGAGGTACAACTCTTTCGTTTGAGTCATTTTTCATGACTTGAGTATGTTCAGGCCGTTTCTTATTAGTGCGCGTATTATGAAAGTTGTGGCTTAGGCCTGTATTGAGGTGTCATATCACCAGAGAGTGCGATTCGAGGTGATCATTGGGGTCATTGATGAATACAAATGGATTTGATTTCAGCATATTTGATGGGTAAATATCGAGGTTCGGTTTTAAATAAAAAATTGTTACTATAATTGCTAGAGGAGAAATGGCCTCATGAATGGTTGGTCTGAGCAATGGTTATGATTTATTGCGTGTTTCAATTATCATTGGCAGTATATGAGAGTGTTGGAATGAGACATTGGCTAATAAGAGATTTCTATCGATATTTGGTTGTTGTGGGCAGCTATTGTGACTGGAAGTTATTGCTGCATTTGTTTGAGTTATTGGTATATCATACAATTGCACCTAAGGTTGCAGGCATGGTCTATT
Organism: Nicotiana sylvestris; assembly: GCF_000393655.2. NCBI lineage: Eukaryota > Viridiplantae > Streptophyta > Magnoliopsida > Solanales > Solanaceae > Nicotiana > Nicotiana sylvestris. Next base: position 113,915,865 of record NC_091057.1, read on the forward strand.
ACAGCTGGTTCAAACTTATTCTGAATGTAGGTGTGAGGTTCTGATCTTGTGTATGATTCCGAAAAGGTGAAATGTGGCTCTATGATTTATGGGCTAGACTAGATTGGGTGATCTTAGTTACAACGCGTTATCGGACCCATGTGAGATAGGGTGACGTGGGATCATCCCCGGGTTTATGCTTGATAAGGTCATTCAGCTTTTGGTTGGCTTCTAAGACAACTCTGGGTACGCTCGAGGACGAGCGTTTGTTTAAGTTGGGGAGAATGTGACGACCCGACCCGTCGTGTCATGAGTTACTGTCTCGTTCGTCCCATTTTCTGCTTCCTCATGTTTCATTATCGGCATTGGGTGCATTAGAATTTATTTGGAGCGATTTTGATAAGAAATGAGACATTTAGTCTCTTTTAAGAAGGTTTAAGTTGGAAAAGTCTACCGGACGTTGACTTATGAGTTAGAGGGCTCGGATGTGAATTTCGACTGTTCGGTTAGTTCTGGCAGGTTATTTGTGACTTAGGAGCAGGACCGGAAGTAATTTTGGAGGTTCAGTGTTGAATTAGGCTTGAATTGGCGAAGTTAGTATTTTGGCGAATTCCGGTTGATAGGTGAGATTTTGATCCGGGTGTCAGAATGAAATTCCAAGAGTTGTTGTAGCTTCATTGTGTCATTTGGAATATGTGTGCAAAATTTCAGGTCATTCGGACGTCGTTTGGTCGGGTTTTTGATCGAATGTGTGTTTTAAAAGTTTTAAAAGAACTTAGGCTTGAATTCGATATATTTTGATGATTTTGGCGTTAGTTGAGGTGTTTAGACGATTAGAGCAAGTTTGGATAATGTCTTAAGACATGTTGGTGCTTTTAGTTGAGGTCTCGGGGGCCTCGGGTGTATTTCGGAAGGTTAACGGATCGATTTAGGCACGGAAAAAATAAAGCTGCTGCATTTTTTACAGCACTGTGAACAGTAGTTATGAACAATACTCATGAACAGTGCCTCGTAACAGTATCCGTGAATAATGCCGTGAACAGTACCCCGTAACAGTATCCGTGAATAGTGCCGTGAACAGTACCCTATAACAGTATCCGTGAATAGTGTCGTGAACAGTATCCCGTAACATTATCCGTGCACAGTACCCGTAACAGTATCCGTGAAAAGTACCCCTGTGAAAAGTACCCGTGAACAGTACACGGGTGAACAGTAACACGGGTGAACAGTAATTCCGAAAAATTCTGGGCAGAATGTTTACAATTCATTCGCGAAAAACACTCAATTTCTCTACCATTTTTAGTCATTTTGAGAGCTTTTGGACGGGGATTGAAGGGAGTTTCAACTAAGATCGATTGAAGGTAAGTTTTATGAGTTAAATACATGATTTTATTGAAGAATCATTCAAGAAATCCATGAAAACATAGCCAAATTATAAGAAATTAGGGCTTGAGATTGAAATTCTAAATTTGGGATTTGAGGGGTCAAATGGACTCCGATTCTTGTGAATTTGGTATGTATAGACTCGTGGCGAGATAAGATTTTGATGTAAAAATTTCTGGATTTCAAGACGTGGGCCCGAGGCTCGGGTTTTGCAAATTTCGTGATTTTTGATATTTTTCGAGTCTTTTCGATTAGGTTATATTCCCTTAGCCTATTGTGATGTATTCGTTGTGGTTTTGGCCCGATTCGACGCGCAAGGAGATCGATACGAAAGGAAAGGGCATCGCGGAGTAGTATTTGGCCAGCTAGAGGTGAGTAATAGATGTAAATGATGTCCTGAGGGTTTGAAATCTTGGAATTTCACATCGTAACGCTATATTGAGGTGACTTGCACGCCGGATAACGGGCGTGGGGTAGAGCACCGCTGGGGAATGTGACTAAGTCCGTCCCGAGAGATATTTTACTACATTTTTGGTTGAGACGTATACTTTATTATTGTGAATTGGGATTGTTGCCATGCCTGGGGCCTTGTGCCCACCTGTAGAACCCTTAGGGGATTTTTGACTGGTTTTCCTCACTTATTTTGTTAAAGAATTTATATCCTCAGTCATGTTTCCAATTGTAGGCTTCTTGCCAATTATTTGAATCCTTCAGGGATTGATATCACTGCTTTCACATATTTTGCATATCATTTGACCTCAGTCCAAGGTTTTAAATATTGTTTTGCAAACTCAGCCATCTTTCTAAGATTTCAAAACTTAAATGATATTTCTAAATGATATTTCGGGCTGAGAACTACTATTTTACAAATGCCCAAGGGGCTTATGATGATTTCTGGACTGAGCATGGATCGGGCTGCGCGCCGCAGTAGGAACTTGAAACAATGGTAATAATGGCACTATATGATGTAAATGGGTCAGGTAACAATGACTGGCCAGGATTTGATTGATGCCACGAGATGGCTTGATATTGCGCTTGGGTTGTAGGAGCCTCTCCGGAGTCTGTACACACCCCCAGTAAGCGCCGTCGACGATAAATAAATATGGATGGCTCGGGCTGCACGCCGCAGTGGGTACCAGAGGGTACTGTCATATGCATTGCATTGCACTCATGCATTTATTCTTTATCTGCATTATCTGCCATAATAAATATGTGCTCTTATTTCATTGACTGGTTGCTTTATACTGTTCTGAGCCTGATGGGCTGATACTATTCTGAGATACTGAGCCCGAGGGGCAGATTTCTACTTATTATTTTGATACTAAGCCCGAGGGGCAGATTTCTAATTATTATTTTGATACTGAGCCCGAGGGGCAGATTTCTACTTATTATTTTGATACTGAGCTTGAGGGGCAGATTTCTAGTTATTATTTTGATACTGAGCCCAAGGGGCAGATTTCTACTTGTTGTTTTGATATTGAGCCTGAGGGGCAGATTTCTACTCGTCATTTTACTGCCAAATTACCTGTTTTACTGGTTTAAAAGAAATTTCACTTGTTGTTTCACTGAATTGTTATTTTAAATGATTTCATTACTTATGTATAGAATGTTGTGTGCCTTAACGTGTTTTCTTACCTTCAGTCATTATTTATATTTATTACTCACTTGGTCGGAGTACTCACATTACTCCCTGCACCATGTGTGCAGGTACAGGTATTCCTGAGGCATAGAGCGAGTTTTCTGCTGTTCAGTTTTCATCGGAATTATCGAGGTAGCTGCATGGCATTCGCAGACCCGTTTTCTCCCTTATCTTCTGTTATTTATGATATCTTCAGACTTTGTTCCTAATTCCATACTTTGTAGAATTTTAGTAAACTCTGTAGTAGCTCATGACTTGTGACACCCCGGTTAGGGCTGAGTTGGGTTGGATTTCCGTATTTTATCTATACTTTCCGCTATTGGATATTATTAAACCATGTTTATACTATAATTGTGTTAATTAATTGTCTTAAAAGGATGAATTGGGTTGAATGGCTGGCCTTGTCTTCATGAGAGGCGCCATCACGACCAGGTTCGGGAATTGGGTCGTGACAAGATTGCCCCATAATAGACTTGGGGACTTACGATTTCAAAATCAACCATCAAATAAAGTTAAGGGTCTGATTATAGTTTTCCAAAACAAAAACAAAATCACTAGAATGTTCAAAACCGGTTAGTGAGAAGTTTGAGGAACTGAAGCAGGAGCATCAACAGCAGTGGGTTCAATTTGTGTAGCTGCATCAACAGATGCGGTTTCAATTTGGCCTGTAGCAACAGATTCGATTGGACTTGAAGGAATTGAGATACCCATATCAGCTTCAACATTCACGGGAGCTTCAGCCACGGGAGAAGGGAAGTCCTGAGTTTATTGAGCCTTTTCAATGGTTTCGTTGATCTTAGCTAACTCCAACTCTAGGTTGAAGTTTTCTTGACCAGCTTCAAGTAGGGTATCACGACGAGAATTCAAAAATGCCCAACTTGTCTCAACAACAGATTTTTCTTCAAGGATCTCATAATCCTTTTCCCAAGCAGCGATCTCATTCTTTAGCTCTTCATTTTCAGCCAAGGCGGAGTTGTGGGAAGCTTGAAGAGAGGCATGGGAGCATTCTAAAGCATGCACCTTATCAGTAGAGATTCTGAGGCCCTCTTGTGCTTGAGTCAAGTGTTGCACGAGCTCCCCAGCGTAAACTTCCTTTTGGTCTAAAAGAGCTTTTAACTCTATATTCTCTTCACTAGCTTTAGATAGTTGCTCTGAGAAGGGGGACTCGAGACGTTCTTTTTCTTTTTCTGCTTGGCTTGAAGAAGATTTTGTAACCGCCAATTCTGAAGTTAAAGCCCGCACTCGCTGCTCTAAGGTACTCTTGCTCTCTTGTAAGTCTTCTATATCAATCTGTGTACTCTTAAATTGATCCTTCCAATTGATTGCTTCCAATTGAGAGTCACATGCTATCTTCTCCAAGAGGGGGATTCTTTTCATCATTTCTGTGCCAATAAGGTTGGCCTAAAAAGGGAAAAGGAAGTAAGAATCCTCAAAGATAGTCGAATTATAAAGTAAAAAAGGAAGAGAAGGAAAATACTTTCAAAGTAGTATGTACGATATCATTCATTAAAGTCAGGGAACTATGACTTTCCAACTTGGCTTTTTCAATTGGGCCGATTAAAGGCTCTAACCATACATCTGCCTGACCTGACATTCTCAAAAGGCTGCTCTCAGCCCCGTTTCTGTATGATGAACGATAGGAGGGGGAATGGTCAAAGGAGGAGCCGAAGAAGAGGTGAGAGCAGTAGAAGAAGGAACGGAAATAGCTGGGGCCGGTAAGGAAAGAACCAAAAACACGGGAGTTGAAAAGGAAGATAAGGGTACTTCGTCTAAAACAAGCCCTACATCTTCACGGCCAAATTCGCTGATGAAAAGTTGGTCAATAGACTCACGAGTATTGTGGGGAGTGACGTCATCGTCAGGAATTGTTATTGGAGTTTCAATAGGTTCGGTAAGAGAAACCGACACTTTAGCTTCGTCATCAGAGATGATGCGTCTCCTAACTCGAGGCCTTGTCACTAGGGAGCCCTCATCTCCCTCTTCTTCAGAGTCTTCTTCTTCTGCAGCTTTCCTTTTTGCAGAAGAAGAACCCAAAACTATTTCCCAGGCTCTTTCTAGAGAGATTCGGGTTACTGAAGGAGTACGGGTTCCCGAGGAAACACAAGAAGCCGCAACTGCTTTAGCAGTAACTCCTGGAATAGCAAATCCTGACGAAAAGAAGGATAGAAATTAGAGCAATAAAAGAGAATATAGACACAAAAGGCACAAAATATAAATTCTTATCGTGAATCTTTACCTTCCAACCAAAACGGTTAGAAAGTGTTTTCCAAGACCTACCGTCTATTGGTGCGATCTTCAGCAATTTATCTACCCAACCATGGAAAATTGGGAACATCTCCCACAACTCCCATGGTAGCTAAAAAAACAACAAAATCAAAATTAGAGAAGTTGGCAAACTTGAAGGAAAAAGGTACGAGAAGGTTAAAAGACTTACGTACAAAATTCCATTTCTCAGGGAAGGGAACATTATCATCACCCACTAAACCAACATTGGGGGAAGCAACAAATCGGGCATACCAGCCGCGGTCTTTGTCATCTTCAGGACTCACCAAAACCCTCTTACTCCTGGATACTAGGGTAAAAACACCATTGCGAAAAAGCCTAGGTGAGTAAAGATGAATCAAGTGGGGGAAAGTAAAAGGAACTTCGGCTTTAGTGGCTAAATGCCTTAAATAGGCAACAACCCTCCATATGATCGGACCAAATTGACTAAACAGACATTGAAGAAATGGCAAAATTCAAGAATGACTAAGTCAATTGCTGGTCTGAACCCTAAAGTAAAAGGGTATGTGTAAACAAAAGAGAACCCAGTTAAATAAAAAGTTATTCTCTGATTCGGATTAGGGATAATAATGGAAAAATCGTTACTCCAATGACAGTCCTTACGAACCACATGAGTCAAAACTTCTGTACTTTGAGTGGGGTAAGCATCAACACGATCTAAAGCGGAAATCTAGTTTCTAAGAGATTCCCTATCGTGGTAAAAAGATAATTATGTAGGGACTATCTCTTCTACTAAAGGCTCGCGTAATGGTTCAGAAGGTTCTTTACTCCTAGAAGAAGATTTGTGAGGAAGGGAACCTCTGGTTCTAGAAGAAGGACCAGAACTAGAAAAAGGCATAAACAAACCACCTCGAGTAGATCCTAAGCTACGAAGCCTACCTCTCCTTCTATGCCTAACAGGGGCATTGGGGAAAGAATCAACAATGGAGACTTCTCGAGAGTGAGGGTTTGGTGAAGACATCGTGAAGAGGAATGATGTAAAGAAGAAGTAAACAAAGAATTGAGAGATTAAGTGCTCAATAAAACTTTATGAGGTAAAAGACAAGGGAAAAAGTTATATTTATACTGATAATCGACCGCCAAAGGTAAAAGTACAGTGAATGAAGGATCATAATTATGATAACTGGCACTTCGTAAATAGTGAAACCGTAAAAAACCTTGAAAAAGGCTGCAAAAACTGCAGGACCAATGGAAAATTGATACGTGTACGGAGTATTAAATGGAAGTGACAATTGAAGCGTCAATTTTGTCATAGCATTAATGGTGACAAAAATTCTCATTTTAATGAAATCCACTTCCCAAATATTCAATTGATGAATAAATGGAAAGTGGGGGGACTATCTGTATTGGAAAAAATTGCATTTATATAAAGATGACATGTCGGGACACGTGGACTGGCCAAATAGTCAAAGAATTATAATTAGTCAAGAGGCACGAGAAGCAATAGAAACGAGCAAGGACAAAGGAAGAGGCACATGTGGCCATTCAAGGGATTCAGTGCCCATACCTATTTAAGTCATTTATATCCAAGAATCAAAAGGAATGGATCTGACCATAGTAAAGAGCACAGATACATAATTTGACATGCATTAAATATTGAATACGTTAGTGAATTTGTATTGATTATAATGATTATGTAACGTAGCATTCAATGTCTTTAATTATTCGTAATAGCCTCATTATGATTTGGGGAAAATGCATATCTTCAAGATATCTATAAAAGGGAGGTATCTGATCAATTGTAAGGACACGAGATATTATTGGAATATACTTTGGTTTACTTGTTTATCTCCTGATTATACTCTGGTTACCCCAAATTACCTTCTTTTATATATTCTTTGGATTATGAGTAATTTGTGTTCTTCTAAATTCTTGCTTTGACTGAAATTCCATTTTTTGGTTAAACAAATATTACTTCATATTTAATAGTATATATATAATTCTAGACATAATCTAAACAATAATATTTTTTCTAAAGGGATAAAAATAGGCATTTTAATTATTTGAAGGTCAAATTACGCATAACTAAATATCACAAGGGCAATAATCAGAATTCACTAATAATTTGAGGGATGAAATTATCCCTTTGTAACGTAACTTCCTCTTTGAAGAATTATTCAAATCTCATCATTCTTGTGGTATCTTTGTAAAAAAAAATTAATATTATTCTCTTTTGTCATCTTGCCTCTATAACTGCCTCCTATTGGCATATAACTTATTCAGCAAAATATGCCTCTAAAGACCTTCCCTTCTTCTTGTCATTATATGATTCGGAGCATCCATTGACCACCCATCAGCTCAATTGTCACTTAGGACCAAACCCAATAATTTTGGTTCAAATCTTATATGTATTTTAAGAAATTTAATGAATATGTAAATACATAAATTATTAATTTAGAACTCAATAACTTAAGTGAGCTAAAATTCTGAACTTTGAAATCCTTACTCCATCTAGGAGGAGAGAGTAGGTCATTTCTGTCGTAGGTATAACAGAATGACAATCATTTGCGCTAAGACACCATATGACTAAAGAAAGATAATGTACTTAATAACTACTATTATTCACCACTTATGAATCCATCCTTAATCAGAAATTTTGGGTTTGATATTTGAGAATAGAGAAATCCTTGATACGGAATATTGACTTTATGAATCTGAATTAGTTGGACGAGTGAATTTCGAATAACAGACAATTAAACACCAACATAAAATAATTTGTTACCCTCTCTTCAAAAAATTATTATTATTGGGACTTCGCAAAATCAATAACGCTAGATATGTCGCCTTAGCGAGTTGTTGTTTAAATCGATATGGAATTCTTTCAAGCATCACTACTAGAAACAACAATAACCCAGTATAATCTTATTATTGGGGTCTAGGGAGGGTAGTGTGTATGCAGACCTTACCCCTACCCTGGGGTAGAGAGGCTATTTCCAGTAGACCCTCGACATCCTTCCCTCCAAGAACTCCCCACCTTACTCTTGGGGTGACTCAAACTGACAACCTCTTGGTTGGAAATGGAGGATGCTCGCCACTAGAGCATCACTACTAGAAATTCTTTCAAAATCGATTGTAGTCGACCGACCGACTTTGGTCAGTAAAAGAACCGGCCGAAAAATCGATCGAAGTCGGTCGATTTTTTAACATATTTTAATTTACAAGAATATTTTACAAAACCGACCAACTTTGGTTGTTTATTTTGGCGCAAAAATACGGAAAAATATTTTTTTGTCCCGCAAAATTTATTTTTTCAAGAAACCGACCAACTTTGGTCAGTATATTTTATTTAAAATAAATTAAAATTAATATTCAAAAATCGATCGGAATCGGTTAGTTATTTCGGCCGGTTATTTTAAGAAACCTGTCGATTTCGGTCAGTATTTTTATTTTAATAAAATCGACTGATATCAGTCGGTTATTTTCGACCAAAAATGCAATTAAAAAGTATAAATGAAATAAAAAACAATCTTGAAACAAAATGCACCAATGGTTTAGTGGTAGAATAGTATCCTGCCATATTATAGACCCCAGTTCAATTCCCAGATGGTGATTTAAATTATATAATTAAAAATACCAACCGACCTCGGTTGGTTTTTTGACAATTTTTCTTTTATTGGAATTTAATTGACCGACCAAATTCGGTCGGAATATATCAATCGAAGTTGATCGGTTAGCTCTACCGACCATACAATTATCGATCACCATGAATTGGTCCATTTTTGGTCGATTTTCGCCAATAACCGATCAACATCGATCGATTTTGGCAGTTGATTTTCCCCTTTTTTAGTAGTGCATACTAAACTCCTCCATTCAAGGGCATGATTGTCAGAAATTTAGATACATGGCTATTGGTAAAAGAACAGAAAGGGCATATGATATAGTAAGGACAAATCCTAATACTCTACATAGTATTTTATAGTCGTTCGGAATGAAGAAAGTTGAGCTATCCTAAAATTTAGGTGGTTGATTTTTTGTCAACACCATTAAGTTACACTGGATTTAAACATTTGTTTACCCCAAAATTAGGTAAAAATTAAATTTATATGTGGTTTAAAGGATATGTAGTTTAATTCAATAGAAATAATTAAGTTTAGCAGATAAATGAATTAAAAAAGAAATAAACGATCATACCAATCATGATGTTATGACCAAGCCTGATCTTAGATTGAGCAATGGCCTCATCCTCGATTGGACCCTCGGTTCGACCCGGTTGTGAATGAAGAACAATACAAGTGAGAAAAATTCTTAACACTAGCTAGAAGGTTAAAATAAACTTTTATTGCCTTGGATCGTATGTTACAATGTGTCAGACTAAAGATAAATTTTTTCTTTATATAGTAGGAGAGTTTTAGTCCCAGTACAAGTCTAAAAAAGATAGCAATCTTCTTCTTTCGGTAATTATTGAACAATAATCGACATCGAGCGAGATTCGTTCTGTGATATCCGATTAAGGGCGAGTATTGCGGACCCCTATCAATCGTGCGTAACCGTCCACCACGTCTCCCGAGGTATAGAAGTCATACTCGGTCTAGGGTGCATCGCTTTACCGCATCTGATGCCGGAGATATCGTTCATCCTTCCTAGGTCTCGATGGGTCTTTGGCCCTGATAACAAGGTCTCGCATCCGTATTCGCCCTTCATTCTTTCATCGGGGAATCGAGGTGGACATTGCCCCCAATTTTACCCGTACACAGATAGTCCCCTCATTTTTCGGAGGGTAGATTTATCGAATCTACAGGAAACAAAAAGTGAACCCCGATTCCTTCTTTCGTGCATTATGACCGAGTTGTCTGTTCAACGGAACATCCCATCAGTCATATCGTTCTGACTTTGGACACGTATCAGTCATCAATGCAAAACGTCGTGTATTGATTGTCTTCCAAAACTCCGACTCTTCTTCACTTTCCCACTTCCTAATTCCAGAACTCTTTGATTTACCCTCGAATTATCTATTTGCCATCATCTCCTTCAAATCGTCATACATTGCTTTTTAGACCTTCATATATTCATCCATAGTCTTCATACATTCTCTTTGAATCTTTAACCCAAATCTTCATATCTTCATCCCATCTTTAAATCTTTATATTCTTCCTCAAACCTTCATATTTCCCAGATCTCGATGGCAAAAACTTTCAAATCCATGCCTCGTCAAGCCGTTCCTTCATATTCTAACCCGACCACGAACGCCGAGGTAAACATCCCTGAGGTGGCCCAGGATCCTCCATTGAAGAGCTTCATACCCAAGGGTTTCTCTGTCGGGAGCGACTTTAACATCGAGAAGGCCTCCAGCCAACAGGACTGAGGCGAGGGAGCATGGAGATACATATGCTCCATTACTGAGGAAACACTACCTATAGTCCGGATAGATTGTAATTGAGAGAGTAAGGAGGTGGTCGTCCCCAGGCCTAACGACGATATTACCACTCACGTGGAGGGTACTTAAATGTTTACACTTATTGTCACACCTCCTTTTTCCGCCCCCGCGAGGGGTGAAGGAGTTTTTTCCAATTAAAGGACAATCGAAACGGGATTCGTTTATTTATTTTAGAGTTGCCACTTGAGAGGTTTAGGGTGTCCCAAGTCACCAATTTAATCCCGAATCGAGGAAAAGAATGACTCCATATTACAGTATGCGAACCAGAAATCCGGATAAGGAATTCTGTTAACCCGGGAGGAGGTGTTAGGCATTCCCGAATTCTGTGGTTCTAGCATGGTCGCTCAACTGTCATGTTCGGCTTGTTTATCTGATTTTATACAATTATGCGCTCTTGTGCAAGTTTTAACTCTTTACCGCCTTTATTATTATATTTTAAAAAAAGAATGTGAACATCGTCTGAAAACATGTCTTTGGATTGCATCACATGAAATGCACTCGCAATCCGGAACACGGTTTTATACAATGTTTTGGGATTTGGATTTGGGTCGCATGAAATGCGCACCCGAGTTTAAGAAGATAACATTATTAAATACGCGCCTAAAGCGACTAACGCACCATTGTTTTGGGTAGGTCCGTGAAATTTTGCAAAATGGTCCATCCCGGAGTCTATGTAATTTTAAAATAATTATTTACTGAGGGCCCCGCAATTTGATTTTTTTTTGTGAGGCTCATCTCATTCTTATTATTAAAAGGCAATCCTAAAAGCGGCTAAGGTTTTCTATTAAATTTGTCTCTAAACATGAAAGAAGACAAAGTTCTAATTAGTTCACATGCTGGAAAAGTCCGGGGCCTTTAATAACTTTTGCAGATTTGATTAGTTTCGAAATGTCATTACAAAGTAAAACGTGTCGGAATCCTGGCATGATTCGAGCCACCAGAAATTGCTAGCTCACCAACTCACGCGTGCCTATCCTTGCTTGCTACCTTAACTAGCAATCTCAGACTTACAACTATGCTTCTTTTTCCTTAAAGCGTTACAATACCTTTTTTGAGTAACAATTGAGGGTAAGATTAATGCTACGATCTAGTTGACCAAGAACTCAAACAATCATGCTATAATCTGAGATTAGTTAACAACTTACTAGTTATTTCAGGGATCAAACCACAAGTGCCATTTTGCAAATTATCGGAAGTTATACCCAAACATCCATTACATGATCAAGTTCTGTTTGAATACGAGCTAAACTACGTTATTCCAACACACTATCTAACGCATAGCAGTTTTCTACAGTCCCTTACAAACAACTAAAATGACGAAACTATATTTTTACAAATTACAAATTCAGTAATGCCCTAAGTAACTAAACAAAACAGTAACGACAAAAAAAAAACAAATTGCTTTTCTGGTTTTCATTTCAACTTCAATTTTTCACATGCATTCATGCTTCACATTTTTCTGGCTTACAACAGCCATGGTAAAGGCGTGTACCTGATAGAAGAACAGAAACAGAGTAGAGAAAGAAGTCAGCAGCAGTTGCAATGGCACAACAGCAAATTCAGCAACACAGTAGCAGCCAAAAATAGCCCAACAGTAGATTAAAACCCAATAATAGCTTCAGAAAATGCCACGCAACAACACCAAATGCACCAGAAAATCCCAGAATACAACCCAAATACCCCAACAGCAATATAAACCACCACAATATGACCAAAACTTGAGTTTGCAACAGAAGATGGACCAACAGACTTTCAGCAAATTTCCACAACTCTCAATGCAACAGTAACAGAGGTGAATACTGATTTCAACAGTAAAAGTAAAACATATTTTTCTTCTTTCAATCTCTCTCTGGTCTCTTAGGATTAGAAAAACCAGCCTATGCTCTCAAAACTAAACTGACCTCTCAAAGTTTGAAAAAACTAGCCTCGTTTTTGCTCTTTTTTTTTGAACACTTAATAATCTTCCAACCCCCTTAATTGTTTTAAAGCAGCCTATTTATAAACCAATCCCAACCAGTCAAGCTGCCCGGATCCCTTCAGTCTTTTCTGCCCATACCCCTTAATTCCCCATGCCTAAATGTCTTTTCTTGATGCCAGTTATATTGTTCCCCATGCTTGTCCTTTTATTTTATTCAAGAGGTATGGGTGATTAAAGTATTATTAGTCAGCCCCCATGCTCCACTGTTTGTTTCCCCATTAACAACTAAACTAAGGTTAATTATTAACAACTGGGCAGACTTGAGCTAGGGCCTGTTGAGACCCTTTTAGACTTACCAAACTTACCCTTTTAATCCACTGTTATTACTGTCTAACCCTAAACTCAGAAGTTAGAATCACAGCCTATATAAGCTTGCACCTTAAGACTGATTTCTGGTTGAATACTCAGGGTATTACAGCTATGTTTAATTCTCAGTTTAGGCTTAACCAATGGCTCGAATTTAATCCAACAGGGGTGCTAATCAGATGGTGTGAATCAAGTTGTTGCCTTTCAAGACTGTAAAAAAAACAAACGACAATATGTGTCGAGTCGACTTTGCGAGTTACAACGTATACTAATCAGTCGACAACAAAAGCAGGCTAAAACAGAACACACAAGTGATTCATGTGTTTTCGGACAGAACATGGAACTTATGAAACTTAATTATTCGACGACGTTACTCAAATCAACTATACAAACTATTACATGTAACAAACAATCGACAAACAACATAGACTAAACAGGCCACCAAATTATTTCAATATTCGGGACATTTAGCAGGGAGCTTACGAAACTTAACTATTCGACGACATTAGTCGAAGCGAATAGATATCTCATAACATACACTTGACACTGAATAGAAGGAAAGAAAAGAAAATTACCTCGGAAGCTTAAGCATCAAAAACGACCCAGGCCTAAACCGGACTGGACTTCTTTTGGGTCGAATGGACTTTAATCGAAGTGTTCCCGACTGAGAACACCTCGATTAAGGTCTATTAGACCCCAATCTGTTGTTGATTTGGACAGACCCCTATGGATTCGATTTTTAGGGTTCTTGAGCTCAGATTTGGGGTTCGAAGAGTTCTACTTAGATTCGAACGAAACAAACGTTGATTAGGGTATAAGGGATGTCAGGGGAGTGGCTGGTGTGAATTTGGGACTCATTAGGTGATTTAGGGTTTTGGCTCGAATTTTTGATCGAAGATTCGAGAACCTTGGAGATGATTCGAAGTTAAGTGACCAGGGATTCATGTTCAGGGTGGTTTGTAGGTTCAGTGGTGTAGCTATGGTGACTGGTGGCGTTGTTGTCGCCGGGTTTACGTTGAAGGGGAGCTATGACGGCTGCTAGGGCTTGGGGGTGTTTAGGGTCGTCTCTGAGAGAGACGATGAAACCAGGGGAGGTGTTTGGATAGGGGCGGGGTACGTTAGGATCATTTATATACTGGGCCAAAAGTCGAATCCTAGCCGTTGGATCAATCAGGATCAATTGTTCGGATTGGTTCACTTAACGAGACGGTGGGTCAATTTCTGGGTCGGGTTTTGCTTTTGGATATGGGTACTGATTGCATCCGTTGGATGAGGGCTAGATGGACGGCTGTGATCGACTATCATCGAAATGATGTAGTTCTGGTATCAGACTACGTCGTTTGATGCCGTGGGAGACGGGTCTTCTGGGCTGACTGACTTGGGCCGATTTTTGGTGCTATTTGGGCCTGATTTTCAGCTCAATTTTTGGCTCAAATCCGGGTATTCTTTACTATTTTCAACTCTTTTATTTTTCTACTTTAATTAACAATCAACAAAATTCTAAAATAATTTTGTAAAACCAAAATTAGCCTACAACAATGTTAAACCTTAACAACAATTAACACACAAGGTCAAATATTTAATTAAAAATAAAATTATATCACGTCACACATAAATGACAAAACACAACAAAAATACATATTTTTGTGATTTTCTTTCTTTTAAAATAAAACATGGTTTAATTGACTCCAAAATGCACAATTAAATCTTGAATGCGCATGCAACATGTATATATATATATATATATTTACGAACCAAATAATTACCAAAATGTCACGTAAATTCTAAAAATTGAACACAGATGGATTTGTTTTATTTTTTTTTATTTCTTTTGGAGTAATTTCCGTGAAGCAAAAATCACGTGCTCACACTTACCCCTTCACACTCTCCCCAATGGACCTCATAGCCCTCGACTTCTACAAAAAGTAACGAGGTATGCCTTGGGAAGATTAATCCTTCTTTCTGGAGGATCGTAGTCCTCCTTCGACATTTTGTAAACAACACCAAAACAACCATGTTCACCCTCGACCATCTACTTCATCTATATAGTTCGTGAATCTTCAGATGGGGGTTGATCAATCTCGTTTGTCGAGCAAGCAAGGCTCCACTCTCGAGCATCGATGAAGATCGGTATCGAGGATAGTAGGAGAGGTTCATTCGGGTGAAGACCAAAGACCTTATCCCTCCGAGTTTCTATCATTCCCCGAAAAATGGAACGCAACCTGTATAGGGGAAAGTGGAAGGCACGTTCTCATGATGAGGTCATGATGAGGCTCTCTCCTGAATGATTACCTTCATACTCTTGGCTTACACATCGATCAGTCTTCTTTCTTCTTAAAAGTTTTCCTAAGACTACCGAGCTCAGGCCGTTGGATGAGGACGAAGGTCTGTCCTCGTTTAACGAACCCTCTATTTTGGGACAACCTAGAGCTGCCATAGAGGAGAAGAAGAAGAAGAAGTCCTCGGGCTCCCCAGACGCCGTGGCGAAGAAGAAGAAGGTGACCATCGGGGTCCGGAAAATCAAAAGATCACCAATTCAAAGTTACTAGACTCTGATTCACTCTACTGGCTTAGGGACTATCCTGAGGACGACGACTTTTAGTTCATTGCTCATAGGTTGACTCTTAACGAAGTCGAACATGCGGCAGTCAGGAAAGATGACCACGGGGTCGATCCCCCTTTAGCTTAGGAACCAGTAGGAGAGATAGAGCTCGTGGCCTCTCGGGATACCGCTCTTATCCCGAAAGAGGTAGACGATGTCATTGACATCATGGAGATGCCATCCTATATAGAGTCCATGGTCGATGAGCTCAAGCGAGTAAAGAGAAATCAAGTGAGACGGTGTAGGGCGCAGATGATGCCCTCAACACATTCCTGTTGGCATGGACATGGCTGCTTTGGATTCAACTGGGGGTCCAAAAAAATGTGCTATCAGAGGCGGGTGAACTGAGCTCAAACCCGAAACTAGTGAAGTAGTTCCCTGTCCTGAGTATGGACCCCGACCATAAGATAATGGTCGTTCTTACTATCCCAACGGACGCTTGGGTCCTGCCAGCTCCGGTGGGCATAGCCAGCTACCTTCGTTGCCTGGTGACCGAGGAGGACCAAGCAAAAATGAATGAAGTGGGAAAGTTGAGCCTCTTCAATAAGGTGCAACAAGCACCAAAACGAGTAAGGTATCTATCCTTCGTACCCATTTGCGAACCTTGCTTTGTGTTAGATGTGTTTTAATGACTTCATTGTTTTTCAGGCTTCAGTGCTTTATCATGAAAGCTTCCTTCGGCCCTGCTTGGAGATTAGCCAGCTCAAGTTTGAGCTCAAAGAGCAAGTAAAAAGAAGAACATGTACAAGGATCTTAGTGAAAAACAAGACTAGGCCCTCAGGGACCTCTCGATTCAACGAGCCGAGCTGGAAAAGGCCTAGAAGGAGGCTTCGACCTTGAAGCAGTAGCACACAAACCTGGTCGAGAAGGTAAGGATCTTTGAGGCTAAAAATGAGAAGCGACTCGTGGTGGCTAACAATAAAACTTTTCAGGTCCAAGAGAAGATAGACATGATCGACCAGCTTCGGTTGCAATGGATAAGGTCAAGGACACGACCGAGGTGTGGAAGGGTAGATGGATTTGTTTTATTTTTTTTTTGATTGTTTTTGGAGTAATTTCCGTGAAGCAAAAATCACGTGCTCACAGCTGCCCCTCTTTGTTCGAAAGCACAAAGAGCTTTCGTGCAAAGATAAAGTGAGTGAATACGAGTGATTTTTTGCCCTGTTGGAGTACTCCGTGTGAAGCGTTTTTTGAAAAAAGATTTAACCGAACCTTTGCTTCAAAGGTCTCCTACATATCCCTGGCTAAAAGGGAATCAGGTTAATGTAGTTCGGGAAGTTTTGGTAGCTGGGGATACCATGTGACTGTAATGTTTGTTGTTACTGTTGTTGTGTGTTGTTACTACTGCTCTACCGGTCTCCTTGTTACACCGTGCTAAAAAGAAAATAAGATGCTAGACTAGACTACGGATCACAAGATCTTATCTATCTTCAAACTTGTTCTTGCTGTCTTGCTTTCTTGTCGGCTGGTGTTTCTTCCGGTGCTTCTTTTTTCTGACGATTGCTGGTGATGACACTCGCCTTTTGCTTTCCCGAATACCAGTATTCATCATTTTGTTTTGTCAGCTGAGGATGCGGCTTTCTTCATTCTACTGGGGATTTTGTTGTAACCTTCTGCCTTACGGTGGGTTACTGCTTGATCTTGAAAGATATTCCTCTGTTCTATAGGCGGGCTCCTAACTTCATCATTTTCAACATATAGCAACCTCCGTTCTACAGGCGGGCTCCTGACTTCATCATCTTGAATTTAACAACCTCCGTTCTACAGGCGGGCTCCTGACTTCTTCAACTTCAACATATGACAACCTTCGTTCTACAGGCGGGCTCCTGACTTCATCATCTTGAATTTAACAACCTCCGTTCTACAGGCAGGCTCCTGACTTCATCATTTTTCAACATATAGCAACCTCCGTTCTACAGGCGGGCTCCTAACTTCATCATTTTCAACATATAGCAACCTCCGTTCTACAGGCGGGCTCCTGACTTCATCATCTTGAATTTAACAAACCTCCGTTCTACAGGCGGGCTCCTGACTTCATCATCTTGAATTTAACAACCTCCGTTCTACAGGCGGGCTCCTGACTTCTTCAACTTCAACATATGACAACCTCCGTTCTACAGATGGGCTCCTGACTTAATCATCTTGAATTTAACAACCTCCGTTCTACAGGCGGGCTCCTGACTTCATCATTTTTCAACATATAGCAACCTCTGTTCTACAGGCGGGCTCCTGACTTCATCATTTTCAACATATAGCAACCTCCGTTCTAGAGGCGGGCTCCTGACTTCATCATCTTCGACATACAACAACCTCCATTCTACAGGTGGGCTCCTGACTTCTTCATCTTTCTCAAAATTTAATTCAGCCTCCATTCTCCAGGCGGGCTCCTGACTTCAACAACTTTTCTCAAAATAATTTAGCCTCCGTTCTCCAGGCGGGCTCCTGACTTCTCCAACATTCCTAAATTCTATCACCTCCATTCTCCAGGCGGGCTCCTGACTTCTTCAACTTCTTAAATTTTATCACCTCCATTCTCCAGGCGGGCTCCTGATTTCTACAACTTTTCTCAAAATAATTTAGCCTCCGTTCTCCAGGCGGGCTGCTAACTTCTACAACTTTCCTAAATTCTATCACCTCCATTCTCCAGGCGGGCTCCTAACTTCTTCAACTTCTTAAATTTTATCACCTCCATTCTCCAGGCGGGCTCCTGACTTCGACAACTTCTTAAAATAAATAAGCCTCCATTCTCCAGGCGGGCTCCTGACTTCTACAACTTTCCTAAAAATATTTTAGCCTTCGTTCTCCAGGCGGGCTCCTGACTTTGACAACTTCTTAAAATTTTATCACCTCCATTCTCCAGGCGGTCTCCTGACTTCTTCAACTTCTTAAATTTTATCACCTCTATTCTCCAGGTGGGCTCCTGACTTCGACAACTTCTTAAAATAAATCAGCCTTCATTCTCCAGGCGGGCTCCTGACTTCTACAACTTTCCTAAAAGTATTTTAGCCTCCGTTATCCAGGCGGGCTCCTGAATTTGACAACTTCTTAAAATTTTATCACCTCCATTCTCCAGGCGGGCTCCTGACTTCTTCAACTTCTTAAATTTTATCACCTCCATTCTCTAGGCGGGCTCCTGACTTCGACAACTTCTTAAAATAAATCAGCCTCCATTCTTCAAGCGGGCTCCTGACTTCTACAACTTTCCTAAAAATATTTTAGCCTCCGTTCTCCAGGCGGGCTCCTGACTTTGACAACTTCTTAAAATTTTATCACCTCCATTCTCCAGGCGGGCTCCTGACTTCTTCAACTTCTTAATTTTATCACCTCTATTCTCCAGGTGGGCTCCTGACTTCGACAACTTCTTAAAATAAATCAGCCTCCATTCTCCAGGCGGGCTCCTGACTTCTACAACTTTCCTAAAAGTATTTTAGCCTCCGTTCTCCAGGCGGGCTCCTGACTTTGACAACTTCTTAAAATTTTATCACCTTCATTCTCCAGGCGGGCTCCTGACTTCTTCAACTTCTTAAATTTTATCTCCTCCATTCTCTAGGCGGGCTCCTGACTTCGACCACTTCTTAAAATAAATCAGCCTCCATTCTTCAAGCGGGCTCCTGACTTCTACAACTTTCCTAAAAATATTTTAGCCTCCGTTCTCCAGGCGGGCTCCTGACTTTGACAACTTCTTAAAATTTTATCACCTCCATTCTCCAGGCGGGCTCCTGACTTCTTCAACTTCTTAAATTTTATCACCTCCATTCTTCAGGCGGGCTCCTGACTTTGACAACTTTCCTAAAAATGAATCAGCTTCCATTCCCCAGGCGGGCTCCTGACTTCAACAACTTCTTATTGAGAGAAAATTTTCGTAATGAGAGAAAATTTTCTGCCCTAGTTTGATAATCTGCTTTGTGACTCTATCTTTCTGCGGTCAATATTATTTCTTTTCCCTGTTTCAAATCAAAGAAAAATTTGTTAGTTTAACATGGGGCGAGTGGTCGTGCCACTTCTGTTGAGGATGGTTTTTCCCTTTTCTTTTCCTTGCATTGCTATAAAACTTGTTGGGGAGAATATTGATTGCTGGGGCTGATATTCCCGCTGGGGATGGTTGTCGTTTCTATTCCTTCCCCACTCCGTGTCGTCCGACCATTGTGGAGCTTAATCGAGAATCTGTCGGATGGCTGCGGATCATCTTGGAATTTGATCAATAACTTCCCTTGGAAATTTGGGCCTCTTAGGATCTAGACCCATTCATTATTTGGTCTTGCGACAAACTTCTTTTCGTTTTGTCGCCTTATCTTTGGCTTGTCCCTTTCGTATTTCGCCTTGTGCCATTTTGGCAATTGGTAGTAAACTCTGAAAATCCTTTTCAAAAATGAAGTTTGGGGGAAATAAAATCTTTTAAACCAAGAAATGAAAGGGTGATAATTTTACAGATAGAAAAAGAAGCCTTTCTGAACAAACGCTGGGGAAAAAGAAAAGAAAAGAACTTATCTGAATGATATAACCAATCCCAACGATCATGTCGTGCATTCCGGATCGATCAACCCAGTCTATTTGTATCGATCAATCTTTCGGATGGCCTCATCTCGCTGGGGATAAATGAATATTCGACTTTTTCCAAAGGCGGACCCTTTCCGCCAATCTCGCCTTGTCGTCTCATAGCGCCCTTCGAGGGGTTTTCACTAATAAGACTCTCTCATTTCTCTCAACTCCCGTCGCCTCATGGTGCCTGTGAAGGTTTTCACCAATAAGACTCTCTCATTTTATTTTATTTTTCAGCTGGGGATTGGAGCGTGTCGATACGACGCTCTTTGTTGGGGATTCTCTCGGATATCAATTCATTTCCAGTTTATGATCCTCTTCTCTTCTGTGGATCAGAATGTTGTTCCCGAATTCCATTTGCATGACCTTAGCACTTCTCGAATACTGATCGGGAGGTCTTTTTTGGACATCAATATGGTTTTTTGTGTATGGCTAAAAAAAAGGAAAAGGGGCATCAAAAGGCTCAAAATAATTTTGACGGGTAAAACATTACAACTCTTGGAATCAAACTTCCTTTCCCAAAATTATAAACACAACTTCTTCCCCAGTTTTCTTGCTTGGGGATTCTTATTTTTGTTACACTATGACCGAGCCGTGAGGCGCCTACGTATCCTTCTTTGAGGAATCAGGTCAAACGTAGTTCCCCCCTTCTTTGTTTTTTTTCTTTGTCTTTATCATTGTTTTTCTCTCTTTTTATCTTTTATTTTAATTACTGATTCCAAAAAAGGGATATGAAAGAATAAATGAGGCTCAAAAGGGTAAGCAAAGGTTAAAGTGTTTTGATAGAGGAAAGAGTTGCCTCCGTCATTTCATTCTCCGATAAATGCTAATCCACAAACAAACGTCAATTACAATCAAAAGAGATCACACATAATATCTCTTAACTGCGTCGGAATTGATAGCCATGTCGACGCATTTTCCTTCGATATCCGTTAAACATAGAGCGCCATTGGACAATACTCTGGTTACAATGAATTGTCCTTGCCAATTCGAGGCGAACTTGCCCTTTGCTTCCGTTTGGTGTGGCAGGATTCGTTTCAACACTTGTTGCCCCACTTCAAATTTCCTGGGGCGCACCCTCTTGTTGTAGGCTCTTGCCATTCTCCTTTGATATAACTAGCCATGACATACAACTGCCAATCTATTTTCATCAATCAAGCTCAACTGTTCCAAATGGGTTTTGACCCACTCATCATCATCAATCTCAGCCTTGGCGACAATCCAAAGGGATGGAATTTCCACTTCCGCCGATATCACTGCTTCAGTTACATACACCAACAAATAAGGGGTTTCACCTACTGAAGTCCGGACGGTAGTGCGATAACCTAACAATGCAAATGGTAATTTTTCATGCCATTGTCTGGATCCTTCTACCATCTTCCTCAGTATCTTCTTGATGTTCTTGTTAGCTGCTTCAACAGCTCCATTTGCCTTGGGACGATATGGTGTGGAATTACGGTGTGTAATCTTAAACTGTTCGCATACTTCTCTCATCAAACTGCTGTTAAGATTAGCACCATTGTCCGTGATTATCACTTTCGGGATCCCAAATCTACAGATGATATGGGAATGGACAAAATCCACCACTGCCTTCTTGGTTACTGACTTGAAAGTTTTGGCTTCAACCCACTTAGTAAAATAATCGATGGTCACCAGAATGAACCTGTGACCGTTCGAAGCTGCCGGCTTAATAGGCCCAGTGACGTCCATCCCCCATGCCACAAATGGCCATGGTGCTGACATTGTGTGCAATTCCGTTGGTGGAGAATGAATCAGATCGCCGTGTATCTTACACGGATGGCATTTCCGCGCGAATTTGATACAATCATGCTCCATGGTGAGCCAATAATACCCTGCTCGAAGAATCTTCTTCGCCAATACATATCCGCATATGGGGCCCACAAACTCCAGCATGTACCTCTATCATAACCGTCGTGGCTTGACTGGCGTCTATACATCTCAGCAATCCCAAATCTGGGGTTCTCTTGTATAACACTCCTCCACTGAGGAAGAAACCACTATACAATCACCGAATGGCTCTTTTTTGGTCTCCGGTGGCCTGCTCCAGGTATATCCCCATTCTGAGATACTCTCTGACGTCATAAAACCATGGCTCGCCATCAACTTCTTTCTCTATCATGTTGCAATAGGCATGCTGATCGTGAACCTGGATGTGCAATGGGTCAACATGAATTTTGTCTGGGTGGTCCAATATTGATGCTAAAGTGGCCAATGCATCGGCAACCTCATTGTGAACTCTAGGGATGTGTCTGAACTCTACTGATCGAAATCGCTTGCTCAGATCGTGCAAACATTGTCGATATGGTATGAGCTTCAAATCCCGTGTTTCCCATTCACCCTGAATTTGATGCACCAGGAGGTCCGAGTCTCCCAAGACCAAAACGTCCTGGACATCCATGTCTACCGCTAATCGCAAACCCAAAATGCATGCCTCATACTCAGCCATGTTGTTGGTATAATAGAAACGCAGTTGAGCTGTAACAGGGTAATGATGTCCTGTTTCAGAAATAAGCACTGCTCCTATTCCAACTCTCTTCGCATTTGCGGCTCCATCAAAGAAAAGCTTCCAACCGGGTTCCTCAGGTAACTCCAACTCATCTATTTGCATTACTTCCTCGTCGGGAAAATACGTCCTCAACGGCTCGTATTCCTTGTCAACAGGATTCTCAGCCAAGTGATCAGCCAACGCTTGGGCCTTCATGGTTGTCCTCGTCACATAGACGATATCGAACTCCGTGAGTAATATTTGCCATTTTGCTAACCTTCCTGTAGGCATAGGTTTTTGGAAAATATACTTTAACGGATCCAAATGGAAAATGAGATAAGTAGTATATGAGGATAAATAATGTTTCAACTTCTGGGCCACCCAGGTTAGGGCGCAACATGTCTTCTCGAGTTGAGTGTACTTAACCTCATATACTATAAACTTCTTGCTGAGATAATAGATGACTTGCTCTTTTCTTCCCATAATGTCGTGTTGCCCCAACATGCAACCAAATGAATTCTCCAAGACCGTCAGATAAAGAATTAACGGTCTTCCCGGCTCAGGGGGAACCAATACAGGTGGATTTGATAAATATTATTTGATTTGGTCGAATGCCACCTGGCATTCCGCCGTCCATCCTATTGCAGCATCCTTCTTCAACAGCTGAAAAATGGGTTCACGGGTTGCTATGAGTTGAGCAATAAATCTGCTGATGTAATTCAACCTTCCCAACAGATTCATTACTTTTGTCTTGTTCTTCGGCGGTGGCAACTCTTGGATAGATTTGATTTTTGATGGATCCAGTTCAATACCTCGCCGACTGACAATGAATCCCAAAAGCTTCCCAGATGGAACACCAAATGCGCATTTGGCCGGGTTGAGCTTAATATCATACCTTCGAAGTCTTTGAAAGAACTTCCTTAGGTCTGCTACGTGGTCTTCCCGATGCTTGGACTTTATGATTACATCGTCTATGTACACTTCAATTTCTTTGTGTATCATGTCATGAAACACAGTGGTCATTGCCCTCATGTATGTTGCCCCAGCATTCTTCAAACCAAATGGCATTACCCGGTAGCAATAAGTTCCCCACGGTGTAATGAAGGCTGTCTTTTCCGCATCTTCCTCATCCATCAAAATCTGATGATACCCAGCATAGCAATCCACAAAAGATCCGATCTCACGTCCAGCACAATTGTCGATTAAGATATGGATGTTGGGTAAAGGAAAGTTGTCTTTAGGGCTTGCCCTATTCAGATTGCAGTAATCGACACATACCCTGATCCTTCCATCTTTCTTTGGTACCGGCACCACATTAGCCAACCAATCAGGATATCGAGTGACACGAATAACCTTTGCTTGCAGCTACTTGGTTACTTCTTCTTTAATCTTCACACTCATATCTGTTTTGAATTTCCTCAATTTTTTCTTGACGGGAGGGCAGGCCGGGTTAGTGGGCAATTTGTGAACCACTAAATCTGTGCTTAACCCTGGCATGTCATCATACGACCATGCAAAAACATCTTTGAACTCAATAAGTGTTTGACCAATTCCTCCCTGATATTTGGTGCAATGTGGATGCTTACTTTAGTTTCTCTGATATCGCCGGCATCCCCTAAATTGATGGCTTCTGTGTCATTTAAGTTGGGTTTGTATTTTTCTTCAAACTGGCTCAACTCCCTATTTATCTCCTCGAATGCTTCATCCTCATTGTATTTCGATTCATTATCATAATCGACCTCTTGTATGTTTAGCTCGGAATCAGATTGATCTTTTAGACTAGGTTGAAGATCCGTTGTGCATGCCATGTCATTAGAATCAGTATGAAAAGAACTGTTCAGAGAAAGAAACGAAAGAAGCAAAATTAAAATAAATAAATAAATAAAAAAGATAAGAAATAAAGAAGAAACTCTTCGTTTTATTGAATTACGGGATAACAAGGTTTCACACTGTATTCGACATAATAAAAAGAAATCTGGATTACAACCCTGGAACAATCCAGAAAACAGAAAAGGAAAATTAGAGTCAACTACCAAGACTTCCTCCAAGTAGGAAGAGGAGTAGCCATCCAATTGTTGACCTTGACCTTGGAACCCACAAACTATATGTTTGCCTTACTGGAACCCTCTCCAGCTTCTATCATGTTGACGTCGGCAAACACTCTTCCAAATCTTTCATTCAAATCTTCGTTTGGCCCCATCAGAGGTCCAAGAACTTCCGGGACTGGCAACTTTCTGTACCCTGCTTTGACAAATGACCTGGACAGGCGTGGGACTGGTTTAGGAAGGACCCAAACTCTTTTCTTCAATTTGCAGGCTCGCTTCACATCCGCTGCGGTGGGCTTGAATCCCAACCTAAAAGTTCCCAGGTTCTTGGGCAAAGAAACTGGCTGGATCATTCTCTGCAGATCAACCCCCAGACCTTTCCCTGGTACAAAGCCGCTATTCAACATTTCTGACGCTATCATGACGGTTGCGGCTGTGATTATGGGAAGTGGAAGGCCCTCGCCCTTAGGAATTTTGTCCACCGAGACTGCATCAAAAACCTGATAAACCTATGGGCCCTTATCATCGTCGGTTTCTATGAAGGGCACAATAGTATCACTGGCGGCGTATGTGCCGTCATCCCCGTGTACCACAATCTCTTGTCTATCCCATTCAAATTTGACCACTTGATGCAGCGTAAAAGGCACTGCCTTAGCTGCATGGATCCATGGTCGCCCCAACAAAAGATTGTACGACACTGCCACATCTATTACTTGAAATTCCATGGTGAACTCGACTGGGCCAATGGTTAGTTCCAGTACGATATCACCTACTGTGTTAATGCCGCCCCCATAAAAACCTCGGACGCAGACACTGTTCTGGTGGATCCTGTCATCAACAACCTTTAGCTTGTTGAGAGTGGCCAAAGGACAGATATTGGCACTTGACCCGTTATCAATTAATGCTCGAGTGACCACTGATTCTTTGCACTTTACCGTCAGATAGAGTGCTATGTTGTGTTCAGTACCCTCTACTAGTAACTCATCGTCAGAGAATGTCACTCGGTTTACTTCAAAGATCTTGTGCGCTACTTTCTCCAAATGGTTTACTGAGAGCTTGTCCGGGACATAGGCCTCGTTCAGAATCTTCATTAAAGCCCTGACAGTGATCGTTTGAATGGATTAACAAGGATAGCAACGAAATCTGGGCTGGGGTCTTTCTCAATTGCTCTATAATTGAGTAATCCTGTGCCTTCATCTTCTTCAAAAATTCCTCTGCTTCTTCCTCTGTTACAAGTTTCTTTATTGTTTTAGGATTGACCCTTCTCAACTCTGCAGGAGCAAAACACCTTCTTGATCGAGTTAACCCTTGTGCTTCGCATACATCTTCCACAACCTCCTTCCCCTTATGCGTCACCGTCACTTGACTATAGTTCCACAGCACAGCCTTCTCACTTGTCATCGGCAACTGTATGACTGGCTTGATAACAACTGGTCCCACATGGACCCCTTTTACTACCAACCTTGGTTTGTTTGTTACTCCTTGTAGCACTGCTCTGACTGACTCTGGCCTCTACGCAGTAATAGATGACCCTTTCCCTGCTATCACAAAAGGCTTGTCATATACCTCTCCCGACTGTACCACTGCCTTTCCACTGGTCGACTCTTCATTAGTACTGGCGTGAATCATCATTACCGTTTGTGAGGGTGTTTTTGGTTTCCCTCCCTCGTGCACTAATTCGATCATATGAGCTTCATGGTGCACCGGTAACGGATTTTCATTGATGTTGGGTGCCCCTGGTGCCTGAACCTTGATCCTATTTGTTTCAATAAGATCTTGTATGGCAGTCTTTAACTTCCAACATTTCTCAGTATCATGCCCGGGTGCACCCGAACAATATTCACAACTCACTGAATGGTTCAGATTTCCGGGAAGGGGATTTGGCAATTTGGTTTCAACAGGACTTAGTAGGCCTATCTGTTTCAACTTGTGAAACAAAGTAGTATAGGCTTCTCCCAACGGAGTGAATGTTCTTGGCTTCTGCATCCTTTCGTTCCTGAAAGCCTGATTTCCGCGGAAGCTCGGTCCTGAAGGATTCCTGTTGGTCCTCGGTGGAGGATATGTGTTTTGTGAAGGGGAGTGTGTGTTTTGTGGAGGTAGATATGTGTGTTGGGGAGCCGGTACACGCCATTGTGGATGAGTCGGAGGATGGGTGTAAGTTTAGGCATGATGGATGGAAAAATGTTGCTCTTGTGGTGGGTAGTAGGGTTGTGGAGGGTTGTATGGATTGTGTGGGTAGTTTAGATGATGGGGTCTGGGTTGGTGATGAGGGGAAGGACCTTTAGATCTGGACCAATTGCTTGCCTCTATTGTCGTGACCTCCTCTCTCCATTTTTTTCCGAGCGCACCTCCCGTGCCGCTCTGAATGGCCTGAGTCATCGCCTTAATCGCTGAGTAACTCAGGATCTTATTGGACTTAAGTCCCTCTTCTATCATACCTCCCATTTTCACCACTTCATTGAAGGATTTGCCAACTGACGTCACCAAGTGACCGAAGTAAGTCGGCTCTAGAGTTTGTAGAAAGTAATCTACCATTTCTCCCTCTCTCATTGGAGGATCAACTCGGGCTGTCTGTTCTCTCCATCGGAACCCAAATTCCCTGAAGCTCTCTCTGGGTTTCTTCTCAAGCTTTAGCAATGTGAGACGGTCTGGGACTATCTCGAGGTTGTATTGGAAGTGTCCTGCGAAAGCCTGTGCCAAGTCATCCCAGGTGTACCACCTGCTTGGATCTTGTCTTGTATACCACTCCAATGCCGACCCACTCAAACTCTGGCCAAAGTAAGCTTTTAGTAGCTCATCTTTTCCGCCTGCCCCTCTCATCTTGCTACAAAAGCCCCGCAAATGTGCCATGGGATCACCGTGCCCTTCATATAAATCAAACTTAGGCATCTTGAACCCAGCCGGGAGTTGGACGTCCGGGAAAGGGAATAGATCCTTGTAGGCCACGCTGACCTGGTTGCCCAATCCGTGCAGGTTCCTAAAGGATTGCTCCAGGCTTTTGATCTTCCTCATTACCTCATCTTGTTCCGGGGCCTTAACCGGATTTTCAATCTCTGTCGGTACCTCAAAATGGGGATTATATGCATGTGGCTTGGGTGCTTTGAATGTGAGTTCAGAGGGGTAATATTGTGTGTCGTGAGCCTAAAACAGCGGCTCACTGGATGATATGTGCAATGGGGCTGGGAGAGGCACCCCAAAGACGGGAACATTTGGTGGAGGAGGGTTTTGACTGGGTGGTGGAGCTTGGGAATCATAGGCCTCTCTGCCCTGATAGTAGTGATGGCTCGGGAAACTCGTTGAAGGACCGGGAAAGGGATATTCTGACATGTGTCCTGGTTGGAGAGTAGGAGTAATAGGTAGTTCTTGCCCTTTTTGGGCTCTAGCTAAGGCTATCTGCATTTCATTCATTTCTAGCCTCATCTTTTCCATTTTTTCCATGGCTTCCTTTAGCATCTGATTTGCCGTCTTTTCCGACTCAACACTGTTGTCTGAACCAGTCATGCTTTCTGGTATGAGCCCTTTTGATCTTGTTTGATAATGGTACGGTGTCAGTACGCTTTAACAAACTAACTGTCTGATATTTGTGGAATACAACAAACTTGTTAGCGTTAGAGTTTAACAGATTTGATAATAGCACATTGGGGATGCAATGCTCCTAGGCAGTAAACCATTTCTAACATGCTTTGCTTCAAACGCATGCGTCATCCCGGCTTGCTTATTTGCCTCTTTAAAGTACTTTGGGAGCCCCTGTATTTTATTTTTATTTTATATTTTTCCTCCTTATTTTTCTTCTTTTCTTTTCTTTCTAATGGCGGTCGAATCTTATGTGGATTGCCTACGTATCACGTCCCCGCGTGAATCAGACCGGGCGTAGTTCTGCCACAAAGTAAAGACACACAAAAATTCTTTTGGAATCATTTAATTCATCATCAAAATTTGGTATTACAAATTACTTATCTCAAACCAAGAACAGCAATAGTACAGATTCCAAAGTTCTTAACCTGACTCGACGGAAAGAAAAGAAAACAACATATGGGAAGACAACAAAGTCAATTAAACAAGACTCGAACTAGGGACTAAACTTCCAACTTAAGGGCTCGTGAGGCATCGTTCGACCTTCCCGCAACCTTTGGTGCAAGGCCTCGCTGATCCGGTGGACGTAGCCCATGATGGAAGCAAGGAGGGTTTTCCGAGGTATTTGCTCACATGCTAGGCATCTCATATAATGTAGTTCCCAATCTCATCAATCCTTCCTCGAATGTTGTCCCTTTCAACGAACAATTGCTCTATGCGCTGGTTCTTTAATCCAAGTATTTGAGCATTATCGGCGAGTCGATCCTGGAACTTCTCCATTTGTCTTTCCATTCTGGTCATTGCATCGTAACAGCGTCTTCTGTTAGCTTGGGCATCTCATGCTTGTTTGAAGATCCGCTCCTGAAGAGTGGAGTTCGTTTTCCTTAATATCCCGATGCTCATTTCATAATCCCTTATGACTTGTTGCAGACGCTGCCTTCGGGCCATTGTACCTTTTGCCCAGCTGACCTTTATTCTTTCTATGCAAGCTTCCGATCTCTCTAATTCTTCTCGGCTTTTGCTGACCTGATTTCTCAAATCTGCTATCAATCTTTCGTCGGAGCGACGTTTCTGTCGGTCGCTGTTACTCTTACTGACTTGGCGAATGCGGGCTTTCAGTGTCTGGTTCTCTTTGGCTAATTTGTTCTTCTCACCCTGCTCAGAGGCGACTTGCACATTGTTCTCAAATGTAAGCCTTTCGATTTATCGCTTTAGCTTCCCGATTTCAGCCCGGTAGCCTTCCTCCCTCCTTAACCAGCCCCACTGCTCCTGCGAATCATCCACGAATTGTTGGACGTGAGCTCTTTTAGTAGGTCTCTGACAAATCTGGAACCTTCTTTCGAACCAAGCATCGTACTTTGGGTCTACCTCACCTTTAGCCAGTTCTCGAACCATAGTCTTGGGTTCCAAGAATCTACATTCGTGCCACAGCTTTCTAATCTTTCCTTCGGGAAATACGACTCCCGGGCTCAGCTCAATGATGTGCTTGCTTAGATCTTCATCAGTGGGAATTACTTGAAACCTTCCTAGTTGGCGCAATACCCGATGAGGAGCATATGGTTGGATGCTGCGAAGTCCCATCAAAAGAATATGACATTCCTCAGCTGCCATGTATATTACCTCAGTATCAGTCAGCCACCCGAATTCCCATTCAATTTGGTCGGTTGTTGTTGACCTTAATTGTGTAAACCATGCTTCGACACCTTCAGGAAATCTGACGCCTGTCATGCATTTCGCAAAGCTGCTGATACAATTTCTCTCAGTCAACCCGTGGTTCATGTATCCTGCTCGGTGATGGAGGTGTTCTTGCATCCATAGCTGAAGTAACAGATTGCATCCCTGGAAGAACTTGCCTCCTTCTCGGCATATAGTTAAAGCTTGGTAGATTTCGGACAAAATCAAAGGAACCACAGTACTGTCGGTTCTTTTGATTGCAACATCAGCCATCCCTACAAGGCCTATCTCTACTTTCTTATCTTTGCGGGGAAAGACCACGATTCCCAGGAATGCTGTGATAAATGCCAAAGTACGTCTTACTTCCCACTTGTTTCTGTTCCCACCATGAGTTAATCCGAGGTTTGGTTCTTCAAAACCCTGAGGAGTTCCGTACCGTTGATACAAGAATTGGAGAGCACAACATCCTCTCGACAAATCATCATTCTGTACCTTACGACTAATGCTTAGCAAATCCAAAAACGCGTGCGGAGATACTGGCCTTGGTGAAAGTAAATACTGCCCTCTTAGTTTCCCATTCAACCCCGCATATCCGGCGACTTCCTCTAGTGTAGGTGAAAGTTCAAAGTCAACAAAACGGAATACATTGCGGGTTAGGTCCCAAAACGGTATTAGAGCTTCAAGGATATCTGTCCTTGGCTTGATACTCAGCAGATTGACAAAACCTCCCAATACTCTTCCCACTATCTCTTTACTATCGGCTTCCAGATCATTCCACCACATGTGGAGTTGTAGAGGGACCATCGCTAAGGGACGAGAACGATTCATTTTGATTTGTGCTCATCATGCACATTTATTAGGGTAATTAAAGAAAAACTCTTATTAGACTCAAAATAGAACTATCCATATTTGATTTTTTCTGAATTTTGAATATGAAGGACTCGGTTTTTCAAATACAGACTTTCAGCACTTCAAGGGAGAAGATTTTAAGGCTGCGTGAGTATACCGGTCAAAAAATCAAAAATAAATGGCCGTTTGTGCAAATTCAACCTTCCGGTGTCCCTTTCGGGAATACTCGGCTATACATGGCAAAACAGCCTGACTTGATATGATGAAATTAACATTTGACATGTTTTGGTTATTTTTAGCAAAAAGGGGAGGTTGGACCCGATGAAGGTTGCCTACGTATCTCACACCCGGTGAGAATCAAACCGGCGTAGTTCACCCAATTTAAACAACTATAAAAAAACTATTTTTGCTTTTGTTGGCAAATAAGCTAAAACAAAAATCAAGACACTTTCCTCATAACAACACAAATTATCTTTTCATTTTCCATATCTTCAGACCAGACAAACTAAAAAGGATAGACTCTCTCTTTTTTTTTGAATAAAACAAACTATATTAAAAGTAAAATATTTTTCTCAAATATTTGTCAGAGTTTCGACGCTATTGGGACATTGTTATTTTCTTTTCAAACAGAAGATTAACCCTATACACTGCTATTTCTCAAAAAAAAAATCTTTTTTTTAAGTATTCGGAGCCGGTCGTCATGCAAATTCCAAACAAGTAAATGCACAGCGTTGAGTAAGATGCATCAGGATGGTCTTTTCTGTTTCAGGTTGCTATTCCTAGACGGACCCAACCCCTGTGTTGAGTCCCCTAAGTCAAAAATGCACATGATGCAGATAAGCGTTCCTACTAGGGATCCGGCATGTGGCTTTGTTATACTAGGTTCAGAACCTGGGTGCTTGTTCTAGACCTGGCTTACCCGAGCGGACAGCTCGAGCCGAGGGGGCAGCGTACCGGGAATACAGAAGCTTCACCAGCTTAGCAACTTGTCCAAACTTCGTTCTAAATTGGGATTTGAAACTATACAGAAAAGAAGTCGTACGAAGTACACCCTTCTTCATGATTCAGAAGACTCAGAGAGGATATGGGTTTCGGCACAATTCATATATAGTTCACAAAATATCAAAGCGGTAAAAGCAGTTAGTTAGCACATTAAGCACAGATCATGTAACAAAATCAGATAAAGCTAAACATAAAAAATTATTCTAAGCTCGATTTCTAACCCTGAACCAGTGGTTCTGGGTATTAAATCCCCAGCAGAGTCGCTAGAGCTGTCACACCTCCTTTTTTCGCCCCCGCGAGAGGTGAAGGAGTTTTTTCCAATTAAAGGACAATCGAAACGGGATTCGTTTATTTATTTCAGAGTCTCCACTTGATAGGTTTAGGGTGTCCCAAGTCACCAATTTAATCCCAAATCGAGGAAAAGAATGACTCCATATTACAGTCTGCGAACCAGAAATCCAGATAAGGAATTCTGTTAACCAGGGAGAAGGTGTTAGGCATTCCCGAATTCCGTGGTTCTCGCACGGTTGCTCAACTGTCATGTTCGGCTTGTTTATCTGATTTTATACAATTATGCGCTCTTGTGCAAGTTTTAACTCTTTACCGCCTTTATTATTATATTTTTTAAAAGAATGTGAACATCGTTTAAAAACATGTCTTTGGATTGCGTCACATGAAATGCACCCGCAATCCGGAACACAGTTTTATTCAATGTTTTGGGATTTGGATTTGGGTCGCATGAAATGCGCACCCGAGTTTAAGAAGATAACATTATTAAATACGCGCCTAAAGCGACTAACGCACTATTGTTTTGGGTAGGTCCGTGAAATTTTGCTAAACGGTCCATCCCGGAGTCTAAGTAATTTTAAAACAAATATTTTATTGAGGGTCCCGCAATTTGAATTTTTTTTTTGTGAGGCTCATCTCATTCTTATTATTAAAAAGAAATCCTAAAAGCGGCTAAGGTTTTCTATTAAATTTGTCTCTAAACATGAAAGAAGACAAAGTCCTAATTAGTTCACATGCTGGAAAAGTCCGGGCCCTTTAATAACTTTTGCAGATTTGATTAGTTCTGAAATGTCATTACAAAGTAAAACGTGCCGGAATCCTGGCATGATTCGAGCCACCAGAAATTGCTAGCTCACCAACTCACGCGTGCCTATCCTTGCTTGCTACCTTAACTAGCAATCTCAGACTTACAACTATGCTTCTTTTTCCTTAAAGCGTTACAGTACCTTTTTTGAGTAACAATTGAGGGTAAGATTAATGCTACAATATAGTTGACCAAGAACTCAAACAATCATGCTATAATCTGAGATTAGTTAACAACTTACTAGCTATTTCAGGGATCAAACCACAAGTGCCATTTTGCAAATTATCGGAAGTTATACCCAAACATCCATTACATGATCAAGTTCTGTTTGAATACGAGCTAAACTACGTTATTCCAACACACTATCTAACGCATAGCAGCTTTCTACAGTCCCTTACAAACAACTAAAATGAAGAAACTATATTTTTACAAATTACAAATTCAGTAATGCCCTAAGTAACTAAACAAAACAGTAACGACAAAAACAAAACAGATTGCTTTTCTGGTTTTCATTTCAACTTCAATTTTTCACATGCATTCATGCTTCACATTTTTCTTGCTTACAACAGCCATGGTAAAGCCGTGTACCTAATAGAAGAACAGAAACAGAGTAGAGAAAGAAGTCAGCAGCAGTTGCAATGGCACAACAGCAAATTCAGCAACACAGCAGTAGCCAAAAATAGCCCAACAGTAGATTAAAACCCAATAATAGCTTCAGAAAATGCCACGCAACAACACCAAATGCACCAGAAAATCCCAGAATACAACCCAAATACCCCAACAGCAATATAAACCACCACAATATGACCAAAACTTGAGTTTGCAACAGAAGATGGACCAACAGACTTTCAGCAAATTTCCACAACTCTCAATGCAACAGTAACAGAGGTGAATACTGATTTCAACAGTAAAAGTAAAACAGATTTTTCTTCATTCAATCTCTCTCTGGTCTCTTAGGATTAGAAAAACCAGCCTATGCTCTCAAAACTAAACTGACCTCTCAAAGTTGGAAAAAACCAGCCTCGTTTTTGCTCTTTTTTTTAAACACTTAATAATCTTCCAACCCCCTTAATTGTTCAAAAGCAGCCTATTTATAAACCAATCCCAACCAGTCAAGCTGCCCGGATCCCTTCAGTCTTTTCTGCCCATACCCCTTAATTCCCCATGCCTAAATGTCTTTTCTTGATGCCAGTTATATTGTTCCCCATGCTTGTCCTTTTATTTTATTCAAGAGGTATGGGTGATTAAAGTATTATTAGTTATCACCCATGCTCCACTGTTTGGTTCCCCATTAACAACTAAACTAAGGTTAATTATTAACAACTGGGAAGACTTGAGCTAGGGCATGTTGAGACCCTTTTAGACTTACCAAACTTACCTTTTTAATCTACTGTTATTACTGTCTAACCCTAAACTCAGAAGTTAGAATCACAGCCTATATAAGCTTCCACCTTAAGACTGATTTCTGGTTGAATACTCAGGGTATTACAGCTATGTTTAATTCTCAGTTTAGGCTTAACCAATGGCTCGAATTTAATCCAACAGGGGTATACAAACTATTACATGTAACAAACAATCGACAAACAACATAGACTAAACAGGCCACCAAATTATTTCAATATTCGGGACATTTAGCAGGGAGCTTACGAAACTTAACTATTCGACGACATTAGTCGAAGCGAATAGATATCTCATAACATACACTTGACACTGAATAGAAGGAAAGAAAAGAAAATTACCTCGGAAGCTTAAGCATCAAAAACGACCCAGGCCTGAACCGGACTGGACTTCTTTGGGGTCGAATGGACTTTAATCGAAGTGTTCCCAACTGAGAACACCTCAATTAAGGTCTATTAGACCCCAATCTGTTGTTGATTTGGACGGACCCCCATGGATTTGATTTTTAGGGTTCTTGAGCTCAGATTTGGGGTTAGAAGAGTTCTACCTAGATTCGAATGAAACCAACGTTGATTAGGGTATAAGGGATGTCAGGGGAGTGGCTGGTGTGAATTTGGGACTCATTAGGTGATTTAGGGTTTTGGCTCGAATCTTTGATCGAAGATTCGAGAACCCTGGAGATGATTCGAAGTTAAGTGACCAGGGATTCGTGTTCATGGTGGTTTGTAGGTTCAGTGGTGTAGCTATGGTGACTAGTGGCGTTGTTGCCGCCGGGTTTACGTTGAAGGGGAGCTATGGCGGTTGCTAGGGTTTGGGGGTGTTTGGGTTCGTCTCTGAGAGAGACGATGAAACCAGGGGGGTGTTTGGATAGGGGGCGGGGTACGTTGGGATCATTTATATACCGGGCCAAAAGCCGAATCCTAGCCGTTGGATCAATCAGGATCAATGGTTCGGATTGGTTCACTTAACGAGACGGTGGGTCAATCTCTGGGTCGGGTTTGGCTTTTGGATATGGGTACTGATTGCATCCGTTGGATAAGGGCTAGATGGACGGCTGGGATCGACTGTCATCAAAGCGACGTAGTTCTGGTATCAGACTACGTCGTTTGATGGCGTGGGAGACGGGTCTTCTGAGCTGACTGACTTGGGCCGATTTTTGGTGCTATTTGGGCCTGATTTTCAGCTCAATATTTGGCTCAAATCCGGGTATTCTTTAATATTTTCAACTCTTTTCTTTTTCTACTTTAATTAACAATCAACAAAATTCTAAAATAATTTTGTAAAACCAAAATTATCCTACAACAATGTTAAACTTTAACAACAATTAACACACAAGGTCAAATATTTAATTAAAAATAAAATTATATCACGACACACATAAATGACAAAACACAACAAAAATGCATATTTTTGTGATTTTCTTTCTTTTAAAATAAAACATGGTTTAATTGACTCCAAAATGCACAATTAAATCTTGAATGCGCATGCAACATGTATTTTTTTATATATATATATATATATATATATATACGGCAAGCATTTACGGACCAAATAATTACCAAAATGTCACGTAAATTCTAAAAATTGTACACAGATGGATTTGTTTTATTTTTTTTTATTTCTGTTGGAGTAATTTCCGTGAAGCAAAAATCACGTGCTCACACTTACCCCTCCACACTCTCCCCAATGGACCTCAAAGCCCTCGACTTCTACAAAAAGTAACGAGGTATGCCTTGGGAAGATTCATCCTTCTTTTTGGAGGATCGTAGTCCTCCTCCGACATTTTGTAAACAACACCAAAACAACCATATTCACCCTCGACCATCTACTTCATCTATATAGTCCGTGAATCTTCCGATGGGGGTTGATCAATCTCGTTTGTCGAGCAAGTAAGGCTCCACTCTCGAGCATCGATGAAGATCGGGATCGAGGATAGCAGGAGAGATTCATTCGGGTGAAGACCAAAGACCTTATCCCTCCGAGTTTCTATCATTCCCCGAAAAATGGAACGCAACCCGTAAGTGTTTTCCTTCTTGGGTATTTGGCATTCCCTTTTCTTCTCTTTCTAATTGCATGCGCTTGTCGTTGTGTAGCCGTTGCCTAGGTTCCTAACATAGTCACCTGCTTCAAGGAGTGGATCGAGGGAATCTACAAATAGATGTTATACTCCGAGCACACATGGCGCAATCTCTCGAGGGGAAAGTGGAAGGCACGTTCTCATGATGAGGCTCTCTCCTGAATGATTACCTTCATACTCTTGGCTTACACATCGATCAGTCTTCTTTCTTCTTAAAAGTTTTCCTAAGACTACCGAGCTCAGGCCGTTGGATGAGGACGAAGGTCTGTCCTCGTTTAACGAACCCTCTATTTTGGGAAAACCTAGAGCTGCCACAGAGGAGAAGAAGAAGAAGAAGTCCTCGGGCTCCCCAGACGCCGTGGCGAAGAAGAAGAAGGTGACCATCGGGGTCCGGAAAATCAAAAGATCACCAATTCAAAGTTACTAGACTCTGATTCACTCTACTGGCTTAGGGACTATCCTGAGGACGACGAATTTTAGTTCATTGCTCATAGGTTGACTCTTAACGAAGGCGAACATGCGGCAGTCGGGAAAGATGACCACGGGGTCGATCCCCCTTTAGCTTAGGAACCAGTGGGAGAGATAAAGCTCGTGGCCTCTCGGGATACCGCTCTTATCCCGAAAGAGGTAGACGATGTCATTGACATCATGGAGATGCCATCCTATACAGAGTCCACGGTCGAAGAGCTCAAGCGAGTAAAGAGAAATCAAGTGAGACGGTGTAGGGCGCAGATGATGCCCTCAACACATTCCTGTTGGCATGGACATGACTGCTTTGGAGGACTTTTCCGGGCTTATTCACCTGGGGGTCCAGAAAAATGTGCTATCAGAGGCAGGTGAACTGAGCTCAAACCCGAAACTAGTGAAGTAGTTCCCTGTCCCGAGTATGGACCCCGACCATAAGAGAATGGTCGTTCTTACTATCCCAGCGGACGCTTGGGTCCTGCCAGCTCCGGTGGGCATAGCCAGCTACCTTCGTTGCCTGGTGACCGAGGAGGACCAAGCAAAAATGAATGAAGTGGGCAAGTTGAGCCTCTTCAATAAGGTGCAACAAGCACCTAAACGAGTAAGGTATCTATCCTTCGTACCCCTTTGCGAACCTTGCTTTGTGTTAGATGTGTTTTAATGACTTTATTGTTTTTCAAGCTTCAGTACTTCATCATGAAAGCTTCTTTCGGTCCTTCTTGGAGATTAGCCAGCTCAAGTTTGAGCTCAAAGAGCAAGTACAAAAGAAGAACATGTACAAGGATCTTAGTGAAAAACAAGACTAGGCCCTCAGGGACCTCTCGATTCAACGAGCCGAGCTGGAAAAGGCCTAGAAGGAGGCCTCGACCTTGAAGCGGAAGCACGCAGACCTGGTCGAGAAGGTAATAATCTTTGAGGCTAAAAATGAGAAGCGACTCGTGGTGGCTAACAATAAAACTTTGCAGGTCCAAGAGAAGATAGACATGATCGACCGGCTTCGGTTGCAATGGATGAGGTCAAGGACACGACCGAGGTATGGAAGGGCAGGATGGACCTGTTGGCTTCAGAAAAAAGAGGCTGCAAAAGCGGAACTAGCATCATCCAAGGACCAACTCCGGGTCACAAGGGATAAGGCCAACAAGTGATCTCGGCTAAATAATGAACTTCAAGCACATCTAAACTCGCTCATCATGGAACGTGATTTCCTCATCCAAGAATATAACGTGATGAGGTCCGAGTTGGAGGCAACTTTTGTTGAATCCTCTGATGTCAAGGAAATGTTGGCTCAGTATAAGGCCGATATGGAGGTAGTCGAGGCTCGCTTAAATACAAAGATTGTAAGGCCCGTAAAATTTCACTTAAAACCCAGGGTTTCATGGTGCCAAGGCAAGCTAATGTGTTTGAGGAGAGTTGTACAATACGTAGGGGAGTTTAAGGAAAAAGTTTGCAGAACATGGCATTTATGTGGTCTACTATGCGACCGCTGAACCATTTTGTGGGCCGCAGATCGACCATGGAGTAAAGTGGAAATTGAGCCAAGTTTGAGGACCATTATGTGGTCCATTTTACGGACCGCACACTCCATCGCAGATCCAGCATGATAATTTTTGGAAGTCGATTCTGCGGTGCATTATGCAACTGCAGAAGTGGTCTGCGGACCTAAGACTTGCCGCAAACCTAACCCGACCAGCCCAATTTTAGGGAGTAATTTTGCGGTCCCTTATACGGATCGCATACCTATTTTGCGGTCCACTCTGTAACCACAAAGTTGAAATTGGAGGGTCTATTTTCCTATTTTTATATCCCAACCTCATTTCATTTATCTAGCCATAGAGGTCATTTTTTAGGTATTATCTGATATTTTAGAAAGAGAAGAGGGCTATTCTAGAGAGAGAAAGGGGAAGATTGAAGGATTTCACTACTCTACTCTAATCAAGCCTTGGAATTTCATCAAAAGGAACTTGCTAAGGTTTCTAAAGGGTAAGAACTTCTTCCCCCAATTCTCCAATTTTGGATTTGGATCGATTATGGGGGATGAGAATAGATTTATCACATGCATGAGATAATAGGGATTGTGGGGAAGTTGTTGGACAATCTTGGGTGGTTTTGTTGTTGAATTGGTTGAGTAGCAACTCTTGCCATATGAATTCCTCTAATCGTGCTTGTAATTCTCTCGTCTTCTATAGATTGAAATCGTTAGGAGTGTCGTGAAGTTATTGCTACCACGGAAATCTCTTTCGAGGTATAAAGGCTAAACTTTTTTCTTGGTATCGAAATTCTGGTATTCTTATAAAACTCCATTATGTGTAGTTCAAATTTGAAACGCTACTGATGTGGGATATTCAGGCTAGTAAATTGATTCCCAAATTGCATAACGTATCAGAACCCTCATGTTCTAATGATTCTCTATTTTGACTTAATTATACTATACCCCTTTTGGGAAGAAAGTTTTGTGCGAAATCAATGTGAACAGATTCTTATTTCTCATATGATGAATTTTTTTGTACAAACTATTATTATTTTGAGAATCCAAATAGTGGTATTGTGATTACACCTCCACCCGCACACATTGGGGTGAGGCGGCAGGGCCGATTTGTGTAGAGATTGTGGTATCATGATTACACCTCCACCCGCACACATTGGGGTGAAGCGGTATGTCCGCTTTGTGTAGATATTGTGATATTGTGATTACACCTCCACCCGTACATATTGGGGTGAGGTAGAAGGGCCACTTTGTGTAGAGATTGTGGTATTGTGATTACACCTCCACCTGCACATATTGGGGTGAGGCGGCAGGGCCACTTTGTGTAGAGAATATGGTATTGTGATTATACTTCCACCCGCACACATTAGGGTAACACGACAAGGCCGCTTTGTGTAGAGACTGTGGTATTGTGATTATACCTCCACCCGCACATATTGGGGTGAGACGGCAGGGCCACTTTATATATAGATTATGGTATTATAATTACATCTCCACCCACACACATTAGGGTGAGGCGACGGGGCCGCTTTGTGTAGAGGTTGTTACAGAGGATCCCCAACCTGAAATTTATAAATGTTATTGAAAGCTTTTAATGAATTCGCTATGGCTTTAACGAATATCTAAGCTCTTTATTGTTTCCATGATTTATCACATTCATGTTGTATTTCCAATTCTTGAAGGGGTGTTTGGTTTTCCATACTAGTACTATTCGACATGTACTAACGTCCCTTTTGCCGGGGTGCTGCATTTTTAATGGATGCAGGTGGTTCCACAGTAGGAGGTCTTGGTCATTGATTGTACACCCTCTCCTTGACAGTTTTGGTGAGCCCCACTTACTCCTGGGGTCTTGTATTTCCTATCCTTGTATAGTTTGGTAAAGGTATAGCTGGGGCCTTATTGCCGACAATTTGTTTCCGTATTCGGTTCATCTTAGAGGCTCTGTAGATAGTGTGGGTCATGTTTTGAAGTGTAATTTCAGATATGTAATTGTATAAGTTATTGTATGTTTCTCCTTTAAAAAAAGGTTATGCACTATTTTTGGGAACCTAGCGAAGGATGTCTTTTAATGGGGAATGAAGTACTTGTCATATTTTAATTAAATTTTACAAGTTATGTTAGTTTAGTTGAGTAATGGATAAACAAGAAGGCTTGCCTAGCTAGGGAAAACTCAGTCGGGCGCAAGGCACCGGGCGCGCTCCTTGAGGTCGGGGCATGACAAAGACCGATTATGTAAAGAGCCTATCTGGAGAGAGAACCTCAAGGAAATCCACGATCGAGGTTTTGGTTGGTTGGTCGAGATCGAAGAAGCCAAGATACTTGAGGCCGAGGCAAAGGAACTCTACAAGTCGGGGGGTCCCGGAGGCTCCGATGGTTCTGGTAATAAGTCGAGCCTCGGTGAAGACCAGGCGTAAATGCCTTAGTTATTTTTTAGTTTTCCATTGTATATATATTTTTATTATTTTGAGGTCATTTTGGCGTGCCTTTGTAAATGTTTTTTTTGAAGTATATAAAATTTTCCCTTTTCGGCAATACTGTATCTTTAACTTCCATCATCTACTTGCAACTTTTTATTTGCGTATCACTTTTAATGCCTTAGCTTAAAATTAAATGTAGTCTAGAGCACCTATTTTTTGGAGGTCCGAATGAGGCCCTATTTCGATGGCAACTTCGGGTTACTCGTGGCTTCGAGATTTCAATAGAATTGAAGGCTTTTAAGATGCTTAAGTGTCTCGGATGATGTTTTTGCTGAGGGTAACCTCTTAATAGGTTTCAATTTTTCGTAAGGGCCTTATTTTCTGAGTACGGACTTCAGACGTCCCCGAGCCATTTTTAGGGTGACCGTAGCCTTTCATACTTGAGCAGTTACTAATAGGCTTGGTGCCTCCGGGATTCAGTAGCCTGAGTCATCCAAATTTTTATCGGTCAACAGTCCCCAAGTAGGGGTAGCCCATGGGCTTTAAGATCCAGGATCGAAGGAGTAAAATGTGCAGTAATAAAGTGTTAGGGAAGTAGAAATTTCTTTTATTGCTTAATATGCAAGGTAATGATCGGAGTCACAAAGACTTTTTGCCGTGGCTAGAGTGGATTACGTGGGCACGATTTGCATGGCCATTTGACCCTTACAATAAATCCTAACCACCAAGCCTTAGCCTTAGACACATAAAATTTTCTTTTCCCTTGCTAAAGATCTTAATCTAGGGATAATGGCCCTAGTATTCGTGGCCAAACTTGTGAGGGTTCAGATACTATTGATCTGATGTAAACGATCATTAATTTTGGTTTAAAGTCAGTATTCAAATCTAAGGTAGTACGTATTATTATTTCCTCGTTGAAAACTTTGCCGAAAGACCCACTTCAAGCTAAAACTGGTTCAAGAAAAAGAGAGTGCAACACACGCTTTCAAACCTATTAGCCACATTTTCCCTTGGTCGAGTACCTGCATACGTTAGTCTGTATGTAATAAAATTAAAAAGGAATGAAGTTTGTATCTTAGCAGCAGTACCACTTTAAGTGTGCCATGTTCTAGTTGTTTGGTAGTTGCATATCGTTTCTTGCTTCGAGTTTATATAAGTCTTTACCGGTTATTCCGATAGCTCGATACGACCCTTCCCAATTTGGGCCCAGTTTTCCTTCATTTGGATTCCTGTTGTGTAGTGTTATCTTTCTCAATACCAAGTTCCCAACTTAAAATGTCAGAGGGTTGGCTCTTCGGTTGTAGTACCTTCCTACTCGCTGCTTCTGGGCGGCCAACTGGACCATCGTAGCCTCCTGCCATTCGTCCAACTGTTCCAGGCTCGTGATCATTGACTTGCCTTCGACTTTTCAGTAGCATACTAAAACCTGAGGCTCGATTCCCCTACCTCGACTGGTATTAAGGCTTCGGCTCCATAGACCAGAAAAAAAGGTGGCCCCAGTGCTCGATTTTAGATTCGTACGATATACCTACAAGACTTCTTGTAAGATTTCCTTCCATTTTCCTTTCAAACCAGTCAACCTCTTTTTCAGGTTTTGGAGTATAGTTTTGCTCATTGATTCCGCTTGCATGTTCCCACTAGGGTGATAAGGCGTTGATAGTATCTTCTTGATCTTGTGATCTTCGAAAAACTTAATCACCTTGCTACCAACTAATTGTTTCCCGTTATCACAAACGATCTCGACCGGTATCCCAAATTGACATATTATGTGATCTCAGATGAAGTCAATGACCTTTTTTCCTGAACCTCCTCGAACGCTTGAGCCTCGACCCATTTGGAAAAATAATTGATCATGAATAGTATGAATTGAACCTTACCGGGTGCCCATGGCTGGGGATCGACAATGTCCATTCCCCACTTCATAAGTGGCCATGGAGACAAGACCAAGTGGAGCATCTCTCCCGGTTATGGATCATCGGGGCGTCTCTTTGACACTCATAGCATTTTTGTACGAAGTCTTTAGCGTCCTTCTCCATTTCGTTCTATTAGTAGCTAGATCTGATTAGCTTTCGAACTAAGGATTCTGCCCCCGAATGGTTGCCACAAGTGACCTCGTGGACTTCCCTCATGGCATATTCGTTCTCCCCTGTCCCTAAGCATTTGGCAAGCAGACCGAAGAAGGATCTTTTGAACAATGCCCCTTCGACTGAGCAAAATCTGGCGTAGGGCTCTCGATTCCTTAGGATCCGAAGGCAATTTTCCTATTTTCAGGTAGTCTATGTATTTGTTTCTCCAATCCCAAGTCAAACTTGTCGAGTTCACCTTGGCATGACCTTTTTCCACCACCGAGTTCATCAATTGTACCACTTCCCCCGAGCTGGATTCATTAGAGTCGTCAGACGGCCCTAAGTTGGCCAGTGCATCGGCCTCACTATTTTGATCTCAAGGTGCATGCTGTAGAGTATATTCCTTGAATTGGTGCGTGGTCACCTGCAGTTTGTCCAGGTACCTCCGCATCCATTCTTCTTTTACTTCGAATGTTCCGTTGACTTGATTTATGACAATGAGAGAGTCATATTTGACTTCAATAACTTTGACCCCAAGGCTCTTAGGTAGTTCCAAACCTGCAATCATAGCCTCATACTCGGCTTCATTGTTATTCAATTTTACAGTTTTAATAGACTGCCTAATCACGCTTCCCCCAGGTGGTTTCAAAACAATATAGAGCTCAGACCCTTTAGCGTTGGAGGCACCATCCATAAATAGGGTCCAGATTCTTGAATTATCCCCCGAGGCGAGCAATAATTCCTTTTCGTCTTCGAGTTTTAAGGTCGGCGTAAAGTCGGCCACGAAGTGCATGATATTTCTCAACAGGTAAGAGGTTACGACACATATAGGGTGGCATTGAAAGTGCGATTTTAGCTTCCTGGAAGCGCTTAGCAAAGCGAGTGCTAACTTTTCCAGGAAAGGATACCTCGATTCGATTTCGCCTAGAGTTCTACTGACATAGTAAATAGGAAATTGCGTACCTTTTTCCTCCCGAACTAAGACACCACTTATCGTTACCTCGGAAATAGCCAAGTAGAGGTACAGTTGTTTGTCTGCCTTCGGAGTGTGCAGCAGAGGGGGGATCGACAGGTACCATTTGAGTTCTTCCAAAGTTATTTGGCATTTCGGAGTCCAAGAAAAGTTATTCTTCTTCTTCAATAGTGAGAAGAATGGATGGCTCTTGTCTGAGGACCTTGAGATGAACCGGCCTAATGCGCTTATTCGCCTAGTTAGCCTTTGAACAGCCTTGACGTTGTCCACTACGGCGATGTCCTCTATGGCCCTTATTTATTGGGGTTGATCTATATCCCCCAATTGGACACCATAAACCCAAGGAATTTGTCCGAATCGACCCCGAATGCATACTTCTCCAGGTTTAGCTTTATGTTGTATTTCCTTAGTATGTCGAAGGTTTCTTGCAAATGTTTCAAATAGTCATCTACTCGTAGGGACTTGACCAACATATCATTAAAATAAACTTCCATTGATTTCCCTATTTGTTCTTCGAACATCCG
The DNA here is from genome assembly GCF_000393655.2 of Nicotiana sylvestris. Taxonomy (NCBI): domain Eukaryota; kingdom Viridiplantae; phylum Streptophyta; class Magnoliopsida; order Solanales; family Solanaceae; genus Nicotiana; species Nicotiana sylvestris. Next base: position 113,960,093 of record NC_091057.1, read on the forward strand.
ATTTACTATGTGTTGGTAGGTGGCACTGGTGTTCTTTAATCCAAACGGCATTACGTTATAGCGGTAGGGGCCAAATTTAGTTATGAAAGAAGTCTTTTCTTGGTCACTCGGGTCCATCCAAATTTGGTTGTAACCGGAGAAGGCGTCGAGAAAACTCAGTATCTCATTCCCGATCGTCGCGTCGATCATTCGATTGATGTTAGGCAAAGGGAAAGAATCCTTAGGGCATGCTTTGTTTAGGTCTTTATAATCCACACACAACCTTAGTTTATTTTCTTTTTTGGGTACTACTACTACGTTAGCTAACCAATCCGGGTATTTAACTTCTTGGATGGATCCTATTTTTAAAAGTTTGGATATCTCATCCTTGATGAATGCATGTTTGGCCTCGAACGTCTCCTCTTCTGCTTAACCGGATAGAACTTCAGCCCAAACTCAGCTTGTGAGTGGTTACCTCCTGTGGGATCCTTGTCATGTCAATATGGACCAAGAAAAACAATCAGCTTTAGCTTTAAGAAAATCAATAGGTTTTTTCCTAAACTCGAGGGTTAACCCCGTGCCCAGGTATACATTTCGATCCGGTAGATGCTCGATTAATATGACTTTCTCCAACTCTTCAATCATTGATTTGGTGGTGTTGGTGTCATCAAGAGCTATGAATGATCTCGGGATGCCATAATCATCCTTCTCGTCTACTCCCCATTTTTCCTGTTTCTTCGGTTCGACCGAGGCTGGTATCAATGATTGTTGTTTAATCTTTTCTTTTTGGTCGACTCCATGCTCCTTGACGTTGAAACTGCAAGCAACAGGATGACCTCGTTGATGACAAATATCTCACTTGCTGTCGGTTGTTCTTCGTAGACCGTTCTGACTCCCCTCGGTGTGGGAAACTTTAACTCCTGGTGCAAGGTCAAGGGTAATGCCCTCATATTATGGACCTATGGCTTTCCAAATAGAGCATTGTACATCATGTCCCCTTCGATCATGTAGAACTTCATTTCTTGGATTGTACTAATGGTATTTACTGGCAAGGTTATCTCTCATTTTGTGGTCTTGCAAGCCATGTTAAATTTGTTCAATACCTGGACCGCAGGTACGATTTGATCGTGTAAACCTAGTTGCTCTATGACCCTTGATATGATGATGTTGGCCGATCTTCCTGGATCAATCAACACATGTTTAACTCTAGATTTATTGATAGGTTAGGATATTACAAGTGCATGTTGTGAGGCTGTACGATGCCATCGACATCTTTGTCGTGCCCAGCTTTTACATATGGCATACTTCGTCTATCCTCAACTAGTACTTACACGTGGCACTTTATTTCTTGTGTGCCACTTCTATTACATATGACACCATTATGACAATAACCTATCATGCTCAGGGGAAAATCGATGTCAAGTACAATTAAGGGTCATCTCTCTCATCTTGTAACATTCCCTTTTTGGATGATCTAGAAGTCTTTTTTTCTCTTTTGAGAAGGTGTCTTTGGTCATTATTGACATTGTCTTAACTGTGCCATACTTCTTATGAATCATACTATGTTTACCACAAATTTGACTGATTCTCATTCAATTATCAATTAGATCCATATCATCTCTCTACATCTTACCAGGATAATTTAATATGCAACATCTTTATTTATAATATTTTTTGTACATTGGCCAAACTCATTAACGGTGATTACCATAGTAAACAGTCGCTCCAACATCTTGACCAACAATCTTGAATTGAAATCGAGTGTCTAACATAGGTGCCCTTATTCACATCCTTTAGTAAAATTCTTTATAAGTCATGACACCATCCTGACAATACTAGCTGACATCATCACCTTATTTTCTTCCATGATTTCTCAGTATTTGACTGATAATTCTTATTCACCAAAGTCATACGTGTTGACTGTATCAGTCCCAATCTATTCTCAACCTATATTTCCATTTTGAACAAATCTAACACTTTCTGGCTATTAGCCCAAACATCTTATATTATAACTCGAACCTTGAGCTTTATTCTCGACACTTCTATATCTTCCACAATAGATAATCAATACGATCAAGAATACGTACTCTCACTTCAGGCACAAACGCACGATCTAGAGTCAGATGAAAGTGAAACTCCCTAGATGTCATTGTAGCCTCCCCGATATAAGTGTGGTCGGCAACACACCGATAAGAGGGACTTCATTTGACACGGCTCCATAGATTTCCTAGGACTTGACTTAGAACCTAGTACTCTGAGACTAAGTTTTTCATGACCCAAAACCACGTGACCGGCACCCGACACACTACCTGACCCGAGCGAACCAAACCATATTATGCACCCAAAATCATATGCATGAAACCAATTTAACTGCAGAAGCTCCTTGAAATCAAGTAAATTGATAAAATACTTTTCTAATTCAAAATCACACATGATGCCTTTCATGATAATAACAACGAGACTAAGTAAAATAAATATATTTTCATGTATGTCGTGTACAAACCCGTTACTACAACCTTTCATAACTATCTATGTAGCCTCTATACCAAAGAATAGAATTAAACACTTGGGCTAATACCTGACTAGCATAAATTAAGAAAACAACATGATAGCTACCACGAAATAGGAGTGGTACCTCATAGTATACCTCAGGAAGAGAGTCATCCTAGCCCTGACCGCATGCCACATATCATACCTCATCTTAAAACATGTAAAGTAAGAGGGACCTTGGAGGGGGGCCCCTAAGGGCTGAGTATACTACAGCGGTACTCAATAAGTGTCATAGACTCTCTCTAACTTAAGTTCTTCGGACAAACTTTATAAAAATAATGCATCAATATTTATTTGATATAAAATGATAAGAAATTTTATCAATTCATGATCCTTGTCATTTTAAATGAAAGACAAGTAAAATATAACCCACAATATATACTTTTAAAATATTTATATCAACCCAAAATTTTGGATAAAATCATATAAATTCATTCCATTTGCTTTAAGGCATCGAAATCACTCTTCTTGGGCCTAAACATAAGAAAATCATCCTTACCTTTAACTGGGAGTACTATACCATCACTGATACAAGAAGGTCAACTAGGTTATGTACTTAGAGGCAAGTATCATATACCCTACTTGCTCAAGTCGCCTTATTGTAGTGTCGTACGAATCCTCTCAGCCATGCTAATAATAGCACAAAATAGTACCCTCTCGAAGGAGAGCACTTTGTCGTAGTCTATACTACAAAGTAGACATCTACGCCTATAACGGCACGTGTAGTTTCATGATGACGAACATAATATATCCGAAGTCAATTTCGGTGAACAAATGTAACTCCCATAATATTTGATACTTCAAAAATAGATTCACAGCATAGTAGCTTCAAAGGATCTATTTTTATCAAATCATAGCATTTATAGAAAATCTAAATCATTTGAACAAAAATTAAATAAACAACCTTTTATATGCTAAAGCCTTTAGCAATTTAACATCAATCTTTAAAGATACCACAAATGCTATTCTGCTCATCAATTTTCAAAAGAAATACTTTTCTTGAAAATTTATCTTTAGCACTCAAATATGTATACTCTTGTCAATACGTAAGTTTTGATAAAAACTTATAACATTTAACTTGAGTGTCATTTTGATAACAAGATTTAAAATAAATTTTATAAAACAACATGACACTGCATATGCAACATAATAATTTAGTACATGGATACATATGTACTTGTGTGTCCCCACAAGCACGAAAGCACATTTGCAAACAACTTAAGTATTAACTCGAAACATGCTTTTAGAGAAAGTCCCTCAAGAAGAGTAAGTTACTTACCTCGCTTTCACTTTATGAACATTCACAAGCTTTCAATCCTCTTTCATCATTCAAATGTTGATTAAAATGCTCAAACATCAACAACAAGTCGATATCTATAATTAGATATCCTAATTACATCAAATTATGACCTAAGATATTCATCAATATCCATATGTGTCTCATAAGTTGGCGAAAAGCCTCCAACAACTCAAATCGCCAAATAGATTTATATGCTAGATTATTCAAGTTCATTCTTATATTTTAAAGTCATTAATGATACTGTATCAATTGTCCAATATCACCAAGTTACTAATCATCGTCTTCCAGAATCAACACTTGCTAAATAAATTATTCGGGTGATTTCTTAGTTGATCACTTCCAACTTTTGCTAACAAATAATTCCATAGGTTCATTGTATTCATCAATTTCATCGCCAAGATTACTATTCATCTTCTCTCTTATTTTTTTAAAAGTACTATTCATGCCATAACTAGAGTTTTATAATCAAATATTTCACATTAAAATTTGTAATAAATGCTTCAAATACTTCTAACTACTTATAATAAGTGAGTTTGAAGCAGTGGAATTACCTCTTGTAGATCAATCTTGAAAAATCACAACTTTGGTAATTTTTGTGTTCTTGAGGATTGATGATGAAATCTAGTATTTGGATGTAAGAATGATATTAGAACTCGTGTATATTGAGTAAGAATCAACCCAAAACATCATTAACAACTTACCTTAGTTTATTGGACTTGGTTTGAGCTTAAAATCGCTTATTCACCACAAGAACCCTAATACCCAATACTCAAAATACTCTCTTCCTCTGATTTTGTATTTATAGGCCCAAATTTCTAGGTTTCGGGCGCAGCCCCGGATGCTTCACATCCCCAGTTCACTCCTATTTAAGCCCAAATGCGGACCCAGCCTTTGGTTATTTAATCATAACTTCTTGTATGAGTGTCCAAATGACAAACGATTTGAAGATTTAGAAACTAGACTCGAATATCTTTCATTTCATAGGTTTTTCATCACATAAATCCTTATATATATGTAGATATGATCGTCTAAAATTAGGTCTTCTGCATACTTATTTGGAACTTTAGTCAATTATGTAATTTCCAACTTGACTTAGACTTAGGGCTCTCTTTAGACCCTACATCACTTATAATATGTAACGTACACTTATTATCAAATTCAATTAATATCCATAATATTAATAGTCCTTGTCTGCATACAAATATTGTAATTAGCACACATCAACTTTCTTAATAACGCTTAAGTACTTTTAAATTTTCTGGGGTGCTACATAGCCCTCCGATGATTATGTTGATCACGTGATGAGGCTCCTCTTGTTCGACCTATTTGTTGGTGTCCCTGTTTCTGAAGTGGTTTTTGGATCGCTCACTCAGAAATTCTCGGAGGTGCCCATTGCTGAATAACCGGAAAACTTCTTCTCTCAACTGTCGGCAATCTCTATCCTGTGACCATGGGTGTCGTGATACTTACACATAAAATTAGGATCCCTATGGGTAGGGTCGAACTGTAATGGTCGGGGACACTTGTCTCTTTGATGCGCCCTATGGCTCAAACAATGTTGGCAACGTCCACATTGAAGTTGTACTCTGATAATCTCGGTGATTCCTTACTCCCGAGCGGCCTGTCGAACCCATTTTTGCTCATCAAACCTCGGCCACCAGGTCCTTGATCGCTTCTCTTCTCATTCCTTGTGGGGTGACACCCGGATCCATTTCCTCTTTGGTCTGCATTGTATGGTTAACACCGAACTTGGACCGGTTTAGCTCTTGATCAATGGCTCTATTAGATATATCATTAGACATTATGGGATAAACAGATCCAAAAGGGGCCCCGAGTTGGTGGTCCTTGACCTTGATCTTCAATTGGTACCTATTGTGGATGTCGACCCAGATTACTGCAGGTACTGCACCAAATTTTTTTTTAACTGCTGTAAGGCCAAGGAACTTCGGGGATTGACCCCTAAGTGAATGCCTGAATGACCCAATCATCCGCAACTGGTGGTAGGTCCATCTGTTCCATCTGGAATCTTGACACGAACTCCTAGAGTATCTCGTTATCCCTTTGTTTGACCTTGAAGAGATCTGAATTTTTGGTCTCGACCTT